>NC_090409.1:26983750-27608757 GCF_036365525.1 Heterodontus francisci | reverse complement strand
CCCAACCTGTCCCAGATTTGCGCCGCTCTATTGAATCAGCTGTGATTCGAATTAAATGCTAACTGCTCGCTCAGCTGCAGAAAGAGAATGGGCCTGAGAGAAAAATGGGTCTACTATGATCACCTCCAGATATTCTGTTTTACTGAGTTCAACATCACGTAACATTGTGCTGCCAGTGCGAGACTACTCAGTTTAGATTAATCGCCCATGAAACATTCTAACCCATGCATGTTAACTTGAGTCATCTGCAGTTCCTTGCCTATCCCAGTTCTGCAAGGACGATAATAGACCGCATCAGGCATCCCAAAGCAAGAGGTTCAAATTTCAGGAACACGCCTCTTCTTGCACCAGCCGCCCAACTACAAATGTGGCCCGAGCTCAATTGGTGTTTGATAATGCACCTGAGGAGCACCTTGTAACATTTTATTATCTCAATAACACTTCATAAATACCAATTTGTCGCACGTTTATTTCGATCGTTCTGCCATCAGTACATCAAGTCAATCGTGAATACTGTAACTCCTCAAATACTTTCCACGATTTACCGTTTCCATTTACAGCAAATGAAAGGATAAATAGCTCGAGACTAAACAGGCATACTATGCGATAACACCCATTTTTTGACGCATATAAACACGGATGCTGCTTCAGAAGAAGATAGATTTGGATTTCTCAGAGATAAAATTGATCGTACAACATTTCTTTTTCTGGCCTACTTTTAGAGATCATTGTTCAAAGTGCCTACGGATGTAAAGTCCCGACTGGTTCAATGACCCACTCCTGATCCTATTTTCTTAATTCGCAATAATTGAATTTCAAAACCAATTACCGTCATCTTTGGCGACCAGCTTTCCTTCTGTAAAACAGCGAAGATTTCACTTTGAAAATAAGCAGCACAGTTCATCGCCAAGAATGCCGTTCTACAAAGCAAGTTATAATTTTCTGAGCATTGCGGTATCAAGCAGAATAGAGGCAAAACACGTGCTGATTTGGTATGCTCACAAAAGAAACCTCATTTAACAATGTGCCCGAGGAAATCTCTTTCACGCGATAGTGTTGAAAGGGTACAGGCCGCCAGGATATACGCACCGCTTGATATTCAAATCCGTGGAAATCAATGACACTGAACATCGGGCGCGCCGTATAACATGTGGCGGATAGGTTGAGGCCTGCGTTACACTTCCATCCCAGAGGAATGGCTGGCTCTATAATCTTGCAATAGTTTTCAAAAGGCAAGAGTCTATTTTCTCATCGAAATCTTTCGAAGCCTCTTTGCATTTGGTAACTTCTGGAATGTTGAAAATGAAACATTGAGCGCATTATTTTTTTAAAACTTGTGTTGAAATGGTGTCCTTGAACAAAGACGTCATTAAAATCTAAAAACAAAAGCCAATTGCACCTAGGAACTGCAGCGGAGCTAATTTGACAACAAGCCACAAAACGAGATATTGGAATAGGGCAAAAGATTCATCAAATACTGTGGTTCTAAGGAGTGTTTCAATATAGGGGAAAGAAATAGAGAGGTGAAGAGATTTAGAGAGGGATTTCCTGTGTTCAGGGCCGAAGGAGCTGAAGGTAATGTCAGCAATTGTCAAACGGCAATCGGTGCTCCGCAAGTGGCCAGAATTGGAGGAACTGAAAGATTTCGGGAAGTTGTCCTATTGGAGGACACCCAGCGAAAGCGAAGGTCGAGGTGAAGGATGTATTTGAAAGCTGGATAATTTTGAGAAGAAGCAGATTTTTGTTCCTGTTCTCAGAGGTGTCTAATATTTCTGCTAATATCGCCTTACTTTTTATTGTCGTTTGAGCGAGTTGAACAGCAACGAAATATTAGTAAACCCAATTAGTTCGAATGGCTTCTTTCCCTGAAGTGCATTCATTATTAATCAATGTAGAATAAGCTGATCGTCGGTCGGTTACAGTTTGTGAAAATTGAGGTATGAAAGTTGTCAGCAGATTCGGGACAACTCACCTGTTCATATCCGCAGAGTTCTTTGCAAACTTTACACTACTTCAGAACGCAAAAGAGGCAGAACCAGAGAAAAGCACCGCACAAATAGCAGAGCAGATGAAATCTCTGAAATCCTGCCTCATCAGGTCGTGCATGGTAATGACCATTAAAACAGCTAACGAAGGGAAACTCTCCACAGGCTGAAATCATAACTGGAACAAAGAAGATGGTTGTATTTGTCGGAAGCCAGCCATCCCAGGACATCGCTGCTGGAGTTCCTCAGGGTAAACGCCAAGCGTGGACCATCATCAGCTGCTTCATCAGTGACCTTCTCTCCATTATGGAGTCAAGTGGGAATTTTCACAGTGTTCTGTGCCATATGCTACTCCCCACATAATGAAACAGTCTGCTCCCGCATGCAGCAATACCTGGACAACATTCAGGCTTGGGCTGATAACTGACAAGTCACATTCGTACCACACAAGTGTCAGGCAATGACTGTATCCACTAACAGAGAATCTAACCATCTCATCTTGACGTTCAACGCCATTACCATCGCTGATTTCATCCACCAGTATCATCCTGGAGGTTACCGTTGATTATCCATTTAACTAATGCAGTCACCTTAAAATGTGACGACAACAGCAGGTCAGAGGCTGGGGATTCTGTAGCGAGTAGCACGTCTCCTGATTCCACAAAACATGTGCATGGCTATTTCTGAAACGCAAGTCTCTACTAATACATCCACGACATTTTCAGGACCTAACACAGGGTCTTCAAATTTTCTTGAAAGGAATTGACTGAAGACAGGCATCTGTGATAATGGGCACCATGTTCATCAAGTAAAAGGGGATTATGATATGTTTCGCTTGCCTAGATGTGTGTAGCTCAATACTCAAGAAGTTTGGCACCATTCAAGACTAAGCAGCTCACTAGATTGAAACCCCATGCACTATCTCAAACATTCACTTCCTCCATGACCAGCGCAGAGTGGGAGCAGTGCTAACCTTCGACAAGATGCAATGCATCAAGTCAGCAAGGTTCCTTCAAACTCACCTTTCAATCTTACTGACGGTACCACCTCGAAAGACAAGAGGAGCAGACGCATGGGGACACGCCACCTGCAATTTCTGTTCCAAGACACACACCATCCAGACTTGGAACGATATAGCTGTTCATTCACTGTCTCTGAGTGAAAACCTAGAACTTCGGTCCTTGCAGTACTGTGCCTGTATCTGCACTTTGGACTGCAGTGGTTCCAGAAGACAGAGTTTACCAGCGCATTTTCTGCACAATTATGAATGGGCAAGAAATGCCGGCTTTACTGGCGCTGCTCATATCCAAGGAGCGAATGACAAAAAAAAATCTTATGTAGCAAAAAGCATCTACATGAACGAATCACTCCCTCAGTGCAATACCGCATTGGGATATCATCTGAGATTGCAAGTCGAAGCCAGCGGAATTCAGCTTTAACCCACGGCATCTGACTCAGACGTTAGTGACCCAGTACTTTAATCAAGACTGGCGGAATGACTAAATTATCTCTCCAACACTAGTTACCTAATATACCCAACTGTGGTTTCCAGTTTCCATGGTTGCAACACATACAGCCAGATCGACTTCAATTGTCGTTGTAAAAAAAAAGAATCACACTCAATCACCTTCCTCTTTTGATTCCAACTTTTCTTCTGTAAGAGGGAAATGTATTCAATTATAGAATACGCAGCTAATATTGTTATCAAGACGCAGCAAGTACAAAGCATATTGTGTTTGGTCAACTGTTTGTGCAGGTCAAATATGCTGTATGATAAATCGCTGATTGGAGCCCATTTCGATTACTGTTTCCATTTCTGGGAACAGTACCTTATTAAGGATACAGCGGCCTTGGAGCATATACAGTGTAGATTCTCAACAATGATACCGAGTGTAAAATATTTACATTATGAATAAAGTTTCCATAGAACTGGCTAGCACTGCATTGACTATTGAATATTAATGCGTGATCTAATTCAGATATCCAAGGCAAAGAAAAGATTCGATCGATTACACGGACATAAACAATTCCTCTGCATGGCGAGGCTGAAATATTGAGAAGCCAATTAAAATACATCAAAAGCGTTTAGGCATGTTGCCAGTAACACAAAAAGCCCTTCACTTTCGGTGTAGTGGGAACCCAGAACTCTCTCTCACAACACGCTGTTGAGGCTAGTGGTCAATATAATTTTTTTTAAAAACTTATATCAGTAGGTTTTTGTGTTTGGCGAGGTTGTAAGTGAGACGGAACGAGGGCGGATAGATGGCGATGAGTTCAGATCAGCCACGATTGAAATGAAAGTCGTAGTGGAGTAATTGCCTGCTCTTCGTATGTTCCTACTTTTACGACCAAGACGGGCGTAATGCACTGTTAATTCAATCCCACTACTCCACAGATCACAGCATATTAGAAACGTTTCCCACCAACCGGACAATAGCCACTCTTTTCATCCCCCAGAATAAAACACACCAAACCAGGTTTATTTAAACAACAACATAATTAACTATTTATGAATAAACTAAGTCTTAAACAATCATGTGATAAATCTATATGTGAAAAGATTTTATAACTCCTTATTCTGTCTCACCCTCATTCACATGCACATACATTCAAAAACAGGTTCATCGGGGAAAAAGGGCTTTTTTCAATTTCAGCCGTTTCTTGGGAATAGGTTGTCACTCGAAGTCCCTCCAGGTGAGGTTGATGAACAGTCTGTGACGGGTAGGCATTCAAGGCAATTCGTCTGCAGCAGGTGTAAATCTTGTCTTTCGGCAAATGGTGCATGAACAGGTCGACTTGGGTTTTGAAGCAGCAGTGTAACAATAGAAGCTTTCTTGAGATTTCAGAATCTCCCAAAACACAAGAGGCAACAGGAATCACTTTTGAGACTAGGATTCTTCAGGCAAGAGGCAATAGGAATCTATTAAGTATAAAACTGCAGGGGCTTTCTCTCTGCAAAGCAGTCTTCCTCCACAGAGAGTAACAACTCCTCTTTTCGTTCGGTCTTTTCCTCTCTCCAGGCAGACTACAGCCACACCTCAAATGTAGGATTTCTTTTTTCCAAGAGGTGAAAGTCTTCTTTACAGAGAGTTGGTCTTTTCTCCGCTCTGCAAAACAGGTCCCAGGCAGGTCTCACTGCGTGCTGCTAGTCCAACCCATTGGTCTCTCACAATGCAAAGTGAAACCAGAACCCACAATCAAGTTTTGTGACAGTCACAAATCCTACTGTCGTCTCCATGTTGAGTTGCTTGGAAACTGGTGCCCTGCAGTTTGTGCACACTTCCCTCAGTCCTCAATTCAAATATCAGCTCTGAAAGCACTTTTTGCAAAGAAAAAAAATGAAGCACTCACATAACACTACGTTGTGCTTCAGTAATGCAACTAAGAATGGGTCGTATGCTAATCGGACATCATGGGATCAGCCTTTTGTCGTACTCTCCAGTGAATATTCAGTTCTATTCAGCTCACCGGAACTGACCGTCAAATACATGAGTAGTAGCCGGCTCTATTACTGCAGCCAACAGCCACAGCAAAACCGGATGATTTGCAACACAAAGACCCAGAAACGTTAGTTTATTCTATGTCTCTTTATTAAGAGTTTTGTACAGATAATTACTTAAATCGTTTAAAGATTCTCTGCATGCTTTCAGTTCTGCAATACAGCAAATAAAATAATTGATCTCTTCCATTTCAACGGAAATTCACAATATTTACCACATTCCCCCACGTTTGTTCTAAGAAGCGTCGCTTTCTGTTGGTAAGATGGCTTGTTATGGCGCGTTTCTCGACGTCAGGCTGCCTAAAAGGGCTTTGCAGCCAAATAATTAATCTGGAAGTGCAGTCACCAGTTGGAAACTGGGCTTTGATTTCCGGGCAGTAAACTCTCACAAAATGAATGGATTAACTTATCAGCCGATCTATTCTTTCTACTGATGTTGTTTCAGAGAAAAAATATTCACCTATGACGACAAAAAGGCTCCGTACTCGTCTTCGAAATGTTGCCATGGGATCTGTTCCTTTATTTGAGCGGTTGGAATTCAATGTGCAGTGTTCCAAATTATATTTCATAACATGTCACTCTCTCTTGAAGAATGTGTATGCTCCATCATAAATTTGTTTGACTTGGGCGGCATATCCACTTAGGTCATGCTCGCTGCTTGCTGCTCTAGCACCTTTTCCCTATTTCCCATGAGATATTTATCAATGAATTCTTTCCGATGGGTGGGAATGGAAGACGGAAGGTATTTCGTGCAATCGCCTGTTCAACATCCTCGCCGTATACAGTTCCATTGACAGCCAGTTTTGCAGTGCGCTAATTCTGGTTGCCAAAAGTGATTCGGCCAATTTTCCATACCCACACAACTCCTCTCAATTTTACGGCCATCAATGACATCAGCTGTGATACCTATGAAAAAGTAACTCCTCCCTCAGCTTCGGAAAGTCTGGGGTAGGAATTCGTCTCGGCTCGTTGAGCAAAATCGGCCTGTTCTAAAGACCGTCAGATATTATGTTTCATTGCTTTCAACAGCGGGTTGTAATGGGCGGCCAGTGTGAAACTTCTCAATTTAGATCTATTGCCTATGAACAATTTCCAACCCAGCACGATTCGTTGTGTGTTAATGTGAATCATCTACAGCTTTGTTGAAATCCTCCAGTTTGGCAAGCAAGAAGAGCATCCCAAATCAAGAGATTCAAATTTCAGGAACACATTTCCTCCTGCACCGGCAGTCCAACTGGCTATGTAGCCCGAGGTCAAATGGTTTTAGATAATGCACCTAAGCAGCACCTTCTTACATTTTATTACCTCAGTAGCACTTCATAAATGCCTCTTATTCACACGGTTCTTGCGACCATTCTTCCTTTGGTGTATCCAGTCAATGATGGATATGAATTGAGTTAAAACTTATTTATTTAGTAAGCAATTAAATACATTCCACGATTTCCCTGTTCCATTTGTGGCAAATGAAAGGATAACTTGATCGACTTAAAACAGGCAAACGGTGCGATAATGCCCAGTTTCAGTTACCTCCTAAGACGAATTCCATCCATTGTGTTTCAGCAGATGAACTATTTGGATCTCTCAAAGATGAATTCTATCGCAGCCAACAAATGGGATATGGCTTCTCTACATTGCGCCATCTGTCCAAAATCATATAATGATTTATAATACCTTACAGATAATCGTCACCATCATGGTCACAATTATCACGATTAGTATCTCCATCTTTAACTAAAGGCCACAGTGGTCGTCTTTATGTTTATCTTGCCACAGTTTTACTGCTTTACTTTTGACGGAGCATTCTACACAATGCGGATGGATGTGAAGGCCCAACTTTTTGAATTATCCAATTCTGTTGCGAGTTTAAAAAAAAAATATTTCCGGTAATAATAATGAATGAATTACTGAAGCAAATACCGTCATCTTTGGCTTTCATCTTTTCTTCTGTAAAGCAGCAAATTATTGATTTTGAAATGAGCAGCCAAATTTATGGCCACGACTGTCCTTCTGCAAAGCAAGTTATAATTTGTTGAGCATTACTGCACGACATGGATTATAAGCCAACCGCGTGCTGAATTACTATGTGCAGAAAATGTCACCACATTCACTCCAGAGCCCAGTGGGAATGTATCTCAACCTGTTGCATTGAACGGGCTGTATATTACAGGCCGCCAGTTATGCGCACCTCTTGATATTTAGATCTGGGGAAATCAGTGGAACTGAAAATCGGGCAGGGCATATACATAACGGCCGACACGATACCGCCTGTTTTGCGCATCATTCCCAGACGATTTTCTGGCCACATAATCATGAAAGAATTTTCAAAAGATAAGAATCTATTTTCTCACCTAAATCTTTCAATGCTTCTTTGCATATCGTGAGCTCTGGAAAGATGCAAATGGATCTCAGAACACATTCATTTGGAACAATTGCAACTTGCGTTTATATCGTGCTGCTTACGTGAAGCGTCCTTAAATCCTAAAGAAAGCATTACCTATCACATACAGGAACTGCAGTGGAGCAACGTTGACACCGAGCCACAAAGAGAGATTCTCTTCGCCATTTGCCAAAAAGCTTCACCAAACCTAAAATCATAAGGAGAGTTTAAATATAAATGAGAGAAATAAAAAGGCAAAGACGTTTAGGGAGGGAATTCCAATGTTCATAGCCTTAGCAGCTGAAAGTAACGCCCGCAGTTGTCAATCAGTAGCAGTGGGTGATCTCGGAGTGGCCAGAATAGCAGGAACTCGAAGGGTCCGGGGAGTTGTGTTTGAGCACGTTCCAGTGAAAGGGAAGTGCGAGCCTGTCATAGAGAGAGAGAGAGATACAGCACTGAAACAGGCCCTGCGGCCCACCCTGCGTGCCCAATTCGGTACGCAAAAGAGGCAGAGCCAAGAAATTATATCAAGAAATGGACGAATTCACTCGATGCAGCAAAGATAAAATACCGGCTTTAGTAATGAAGACTTGTGCTCTGCAAGTAGCTGGTCAACAAGCCATGCTGATCCAGTGCAGCTACAATACTGGCGATAATGTGTAAAATTGCCCAGATACGTCCTGTCCACAAAAATCAGGTCAAATCTAATCCAGCCAACTTCCACCCCATTACCTTACTCTCAATCACAAGCAAAGTACCAGAAATCTATTTTCAACAGTGCAATCAAGCGTTACTAGCTCAACTACAAATCGCTCACGGATGCTCACCTTGTGTTCTGCTAGGGCCACTCGGCTAAAAACATTATTGCAGCCTTGGTCCAAGCCTGGGCGAAAGAGCTGAACTGCAGAGATGAGATGCGACTAATTGCCCTAGACATCAAGGCAGGAGTCCTCGGAAAATTGCAGTCAATGGTATTCATGGGGAAAATCCTCCACTGGCTGGAGTCATACCTTGTACAATGGAAGATGGTTATGTCTGTTGGATTGCAATTATCTCAGCCACAGGTCATCACTCCAGACGTTACAGAGAATAGAGTGCTGGGCCCAACCATCATCGATTGCTCAATCAATAATCATCTCTTCATAGTAAGGTCAGAAGTTGGGATGTTCATGATGATTACACTGTACTTCACCATACACGACTCCTCAGATGCTGAACCAGTGCATGCGTGCATGCAGCAAGGCCTGCATAGCATTCAGGCTTGCACTTCTAATTGCAAATACCATTCACACCACCCAAGTCCCAGGCAACGTCCATCGCCAATAAGAGAGAAACTAACTATCTTGCCTTGGCATTGCCATCGTTGAAGCCCCCACCATCAACATGCTAAGCATTACTATTGTACCGAAGTAAAGTGGATGAGTCATGTCAATACTGGGGCTCAAGAGCAGGGCAGAGATGAGGGATTCTGGGGTGAGTAACACATCTCTCGGCTCATCAAATGCTGGGCACATGCAGGGATTATGGTAGCATTTATTCCACTTGTCTGGATAAGTTCATACCCACAACACTCACGAAGCTCAACACCATCTAGAACAAAGCAGCCCTCCTGAATGGCACACATTTCATCAACTCAGAGTCACAGCCTCCACCACCGGTGCACAGCAGCAACAGTGGGTACCATCTATAAATTGCATTCCAGCAACTTAGCAATGCTCTTTCGAAAGTACCTGCCAACATGCAAACACTACTACATTGAAGGACAAGGGTGGAAGGTGCATGGGGACACCAAACCTTCAATTTCCGTTGCAAGGCACACAGCATCATGACTTTACAAACCGTCCTTTCTTCATTTACGCCGGGTCCAGAAGCTGGAAATACATTCCCAACAGCACTATCGTTGTATCTGCACCAGATGGACTGCAGTAGTTCCAGAAGGCAGCTCACCACTAATTTCTCAAAGACAACTATGAACGGGCAACACATATTGCCTTTGGAAGTGATGTTCATATCTTAAGAGCGAAGGAACAAAAGCAAACATCTAATGCAGCAAAAGACCCACAAAGGAAGCAATGACTCCCTCAGTACAGCACTGGAATATTATCCGAGATTACAAGCCGAAGTCAGTGGAGATCAGCTTGAACCCATAACATCTGGTTCAGACGTCAGTCCGCCACCATCTGAATCAAGACTGACTAAATGGCTAATAGTATCTCTAAAAACTCGCAACTAATCCACCCAACAGTAATTTCCACTGTATTGGGTTGGACATAATACAACCAAATAGACTTCAATTGTGGTTTAACGAAATAATTCCACAACGAATTACCGTTCACTTTTGATTCCAAATCTTGTTCTGTAAAATAGCAAATTATTTAATTTTACAATATGCAGCATTTATTTTTGTCAAGCAGCAGGATGTGCAAAACAACCGTGTTTCGTTAAGTTTTTGCTCATGTCAATTATTCTGATCGACAAATCACTGATTGGAGTCGGTTATGATTACTACGTTCAGTTCTGAGCACCACACCTCATTATAAATATAGCGTCCATGGCTGGGATGGAATGTATATTCACCACAACGTTACCGATGTTATAAGTATTACATTATGCCAAAGTTTTCCAAGAACAGGCTTGAATTCCCTATGTATGTTCCTCCGTTCCATTTCAGGAATGCTACTAGAAATATGTTTTATGCTCATCGAACGTCTTGGGATTGGCCTTCTGTCATACTCTCCAACGGATATTCAGTTCCATTCAACTCAATCCAACTGGATGTCAAGCATATACATGGCACCGAGTCTATACGTGCAGCCAACCGCGACATGCAAACGGGATGTTACTGTTGTTTTGCTGCACAGGAACAATGAAACGCTGGTTAATTGTATCTCTATTTCGGAAATAACCCTGGAAGTGTTTTGCACAGATAGGAACCCATTTCTTACCTGAACCTTTTAAAGATTCTTTGCATGCTTTGAGTTCTGTAATGCCGCAAATAAATCAATTCAACTCTTTCAACAGAAATTCACAGTATTTACCTCATTCACTCCACGTTTGTTAAAGACGTGTCGATTTCTATTCATAAGAGGCTGTGTTAGAGAATGATGCAGTTGCCAGTTCTAGATCGCCTTCATCGACATCAGGTTGTCCAGAAGTGTTTTACAGAAGAGGAATTAGAGTTGAAGCGTAGTCATTGTTGCAATTATAGAAGCGGAGCTCTGAATCTGCGCACAAAAATATTACCGTGGGCTCTGTTACTACAGTTTAGCGGTTGGACTTCAATATACAGGGTTCGAAATGATTATTCACAACGTGCCATTTTCTGTTGAGGAAAGTGTGTGTTCCTTAAGTTTGTCTCACCTGGATGAATGTCCACTAAGGACATCCCAGTTGGTTGCTGCTGTAACACGTCTATGCTATTTCCCATCAGATAGTTACCGCCGATATTTGTCAAGAATGGAGATGCAAATCGGGAGCTATTTCACGCATTATATTGCAGTCCGTGTACTCAGTTCCATTGACGTCAACATTTGGCATGCGCATATAATGGTTTACAAAAGTGATTCTGCCAATTTGCCACCCAACCTGCCCCAAGTTTACGCCGCGCTATTGAATCAGCTGTGATTCGAATTAAATGTTGAGTTCTCCATCAGCTTCAGAAGGAGAGAGGACCCGAGGTAAAAAAGTGGGTCTGCAATAAACCCCGCCAGATCTTCTGTTTCATTGAGTTCAACAGCACCTAACATTGGGCGGCCAGTGCGAGACGACTCCATTTAGATTTATCGCTTGAGAAGAATTTCTAACCCACTTTGGGCTAACTTGAGTTATCTGCAGTTTTTTTTTGACATCCTCCAGTTCTGCAAGGGAGATAACAGACGAAATCAGGAATCCTAAATCAAGAGATTCAAGTTTCAGGAGCACACATCTTCCAGCACCAACGACATCTGCAACCCGAGGTGAAGTGGTGCTTAATAATGCGACATTTTATTATCTCAATAGCACTTCATAATTGCCAATTTTTCACACCGTTATTCCGATTATTCTTCCATCGGTACAAAAAACCAATAATGAATACTGTAACTAATCAGATACTTTCCACGATTTACCGTTTCCCATTTCAGCAAATGAAGGGATAAGTAGTTCGAACTAAAAAGGCATACAATGCCAGAATTGCCATTTTCTGACGTCTGTAAAGACGGATCTTGCACAATGTACTTCAGAAGAAGAGCGATTTGTATTCCTCAGATAAGATTGATCTTGCAACATATTTTCTGGCCAAATTGTAACAGATCATTGTTCAAAATGCTTACGACTATGAAGGATCGACTGGCTGAATGATCTACTCCGATCCAATTTTCTCATTAATTCCCCTTCCAAGGTATTCGTTAAATTGGATGTCAAAAACAATTACCGTCATTTTTTGCTTCAAGCTTTTCTTCTGTATAGCAGCAAATAATTGACTGAGATTAAGCAGCAAAATTTATCGCCAGGAATGGCGCTCTATAAAGCAATTTAAACTTTTCTGAGCATTCCGGTATCACACATAACACTGGTAAACACGTGCTGAATTTGTTTCCTCCTAACATGTCAGCGCATTCAGCCCTGTGAATGAGGAAGTCCCTCTCGCTTGAGATTGTAAGGGCTGCCAAGTATTGCACCGCTTGATATTTACTTTTATGGAAATCAATTGAATTGAAAATCGGGCCTGGCTTATAATGGACCGGCGATACGATAGAGGCTGCTTTGCGCTTCCGTCCCAGACGAGTTTCTGGCCCTATTATCATGACAAGTCTATTTTCTCACCTAAATCTTTTAAAGCTTCTTTGCAAACGGCAGGCTCTGGAATGACGAAGAACGATCTCTGTGCACATTACTTGCCAACAATTTGGACTGCAGTTATATCCTGTTGTTTACGCAAAGCGTCCTTAAAGCCTAATGAAAGCACAGCCACTCAGACACAAGAAACTCAGCTGAGCATCTTTGACACCGAACCACAAGAAAGAGATACTGGGATTTGCCAAACGCTTCATCAAAGACTTAGGTGTAAGGAGTGTCTTAATATAGGAGAGAGAAATAGAAAGATGAACAGGTTTAGGGAGCAGATTCCAACTTTCAAGGCCCAAGCAGTTGAAGGTAATGCCCCCAGTTATCAAGCAGCAGTAATGGGTGAGCTGAAAGTGGCCCGGATTGGTGGAACAAAACAATTTCGGGGAGATGTTGTCTTGGAGGATGTTCTAGTGAACGTGAATGCTGAGACCATAGAGGGATTCGAAATCTTTATCAGTTTGGAAGAATTCGAATTTTGATCTTGCTTTCAGGGATGTTTAATGCTGCGGGTAGCAATGCATACCTTTTTTGTCAAGTGGGCGAGTCAGGCATATCAGTCATTGTTACAGGCCAGTTGGGTCCAATGCCCTGTTTCTTTGCTTTGCATTGTATGTAAATCAAGGTAAACCAAGCAGATAGTCGGCGAAGGATTATGGAAACTGAAGCATTAATGTTGCCAGGCGAATCGGGAACGTCCTCTGCTCATATTCGCAGATGGCTATGGAAGTTTTCCGCCCGCTTCTGAACACAAAAGATGCGAAACAAGAGCTAAGCGATCCCACAAACAATGGATCAGACCACAGCTCCACAGTTCTGCAAGATCAAGTATTGAAAGGTGGTGTGCAGTTAAACAACTGACGATAGGAGGAAGCTGCACAAAACTTTCCATCCTGAATGATGGCGGTCAGTAGAAGGCATATTCCTTGAACAGCTGCAACCACTTTTAGCCAGAAATGCCAAATTAATGATCTATCTCAACCTCCTCCTGAGGTACCCATTATCACAGGCACCAGTCTTCAGGCAATTCCATGCACTCCAAGTGACATGAAGAAAAGTCAAAATAGTGGTTGTAGTAATGAAGACTTGTGCTCCACAACTAGTCATCCACAAACCATGCTGTTCTAGTACAGCTACAACACTGAAGGCAATGGGAAAATTGCCCAGGCCTTTCTGGTCGACAAAAAAAATGAGAATGCAAATCAACCAATTTCTACCCTATTGGTCTGCTCTAAATCATTAGCAAAACACCGGGATACTATCACCGACAGTGCAATCTGTCGGTACTAGCTCAACTACAACCTGTTCACCAAGGCTCAATTTGGGTTCTTCCAGGGCCACTTGGCTAAAAACATCATTGCGGCCTTGGTCCAATCCAGGACAAAGAAAAGGCTGGGCTGCAGAGATGAGCTGCCAGTGACTGCCCTCGACACGAAGGCATGTTTTGATCAATTGTTGCATCAAGGAGCCCGAAGAATATTGCAGTGAATGGTCGGGGTAAAAACCGCCATTGGTTGGAGTCACACATTGAGTTACATTGAAGATGGCTGTGCTCTTTAGAGGCGAATCATCTCAGCCCCAGTTCATCACTGCAGGCGTTACTGAGGGTAGAGTCATGGGGCCAACCATCGTCAACTGCTGCATCAATGAATTTCCCTCCATCACAAGGTCTGAAATGGAGATGTTCACTGATATTTTAATTGTTTACTACCAAAGACGACTCCTCAGATGCTGAATTAGAGCATGCCGGCAGGCAGCAACACCTGGACAACATTCAGGCTTAGGCTAATAATTGTCAAGTAACATTCACGCGGCTGAAATGCCAGGCAACGTCCATTTCCAACACGAGAGAAGCTAACCATCTCGCCTTGACATTCAACGGCATTAGTATCGCTGACGCCCCCAACATCAGCATGCTGAGCGCAATTATTGATCAGAAAATAAACTGGAACAGTCATGCAAATACTGTGGATAAAGAGCAGGGGAGAGGCTAGTAATTCTATGGCGAAAAACACATCTCTTGACTCACGGAATGCTGTCCACCATTTACAAGGCACATGTGGGGCTTGTTGTAGCACTTATTCTGCTGGCCTGGTAAGTGCAGCTCCACAGCACTCACGAAGCTTGACACTCCACAACCTCAAAGAGGCACAGCCTCCACCAACGGCGCACAGTGGCAGCAGTGGGTAGCATCTACACGATGTATGGCAGTAACTATGCAAGGCTTTTTCAATAACAGCTTCCAAATCTGCGGGCACTGCCACATTGAAGGACAAGCACAGCAGGTGCATGGGGACAACACCACCTGCAATTTCCATTCCAAGCAAGCATCATCCTGAATTGAATCTACATCGTCGTTTCTTCACTGAAGCTGAGTCCAACACCTGGAAATCCATTCTCAATAGCACTGTGGGTGTATCTGCACTAGATGGGCGGCAGTAGTTCCAGAAGGCAGCTCACCACCACTCTTGCAGGGACGATTATTGATGCAATAAATATTGCCTTTGTCAGCGATGCTTATAACCTAAGAGCGAATGAACAAAAACAACACCTAATGCAGAAATAGGCTCCCAGAGGAAGCAATTACTCCCTCGGTGCTGCACTGGAACATCATCTGAGATTACAAGCCGAAGTCAATGGAGTTGACCTTAACCCACTACATCGAAATCAGACGTCGGTGCACCATCATCTGAATCAAGACTGACTAAATGGCTAATAGTATCTCCAAATCCCCACAACATCTGCAACCAACTGTGATTTCCACTGTATAGTGTTAGACATAATACAACCAGATCGACTTCAATTGTGGTTGCAGCGAAATAATTCCACAACCCATTACCTTCCACTTTTGATTCCAACTCTTCTTCTGTGAAATAGCAAATTATGCAATTTTAGAAAACGCGGCACTTATTTTTGTTAAGAAGCAGAACGTTGAAAACATCCGGGTTTCGTTAAGTTTTAGCTCACGACAGTTATGCAGTTCGATAAATCACTGATTGCAGCCGATTATGTTTACTGCGTTCAGTTCTGGGCACATCATCCCATTGTGGATATTGCGGCCATGGATGAGATGCAAGGCAGATTTACCAGAACGTTCCCGATGCTATAAGTAATACAGTATTAAAAGGTTTCCCTGGAACAGGCTTGAACTCTCTTAAGTATAGACTATTAAAGGATGATGGAATTCAGGTGTTGATGACATTTGCTGCACTGTGTGTGAAGAAGGGAGTTTCCAAAGTGAGTGAATTTTAAGGGTTAATCTCTCAAGACGAGTTTTTCTTTTGTTTACATCTCGCAATTAATGGACATTCCTGTTTCAGTTAAGAGGTATGTTAGTTTTCTGGCCCTTTTAACCAGGGGTATACTAACACTCTGAGAGCAGCTGTAGCCAGTGAATTAGTTAGCTTGCTTAAACTGGTTTCTGAGCTTTAGCAGAGCTCTAGTAGCATCAACTCGGCTTAGAATGCAGAATGTCAAGAAGAAAAGGTTAAGGGCACTCTACCTGAATGCACACAGCAGTCGCAACAATGTCGATGACTTAAAGGTGAAAATAGGGGTAAATGGGTATGATTTAATTGCCATAACAGAAACGTGGTTACAGGGTGACCAAGACTAGAAACTGAATAGTCAAAGATAATCGACATTTAGGAAGGCCGGGCAAAAAGCAAAAGGAGGTGGTGTTGCGCTGATAATAAGGGATGGGATCAGTACATTAGTAAGGGAGGTTTCAAATCGGAGGAACAAAATGTGGAATCTGTTTCAGTGGAACTAAGAAACAGTAAGGGGCTGCAAACATTGGTGGGAGTTGTTTATAGACAGCCGCACAGTAGTGGTAGTGTGGGACAAGGCATTAATCAGTAGATTAGAGAAGCATGCAGCGTGGTTAATACAGAAATCATGGGTTACTTCAATATGCATATAGGCTGAGCACCATTGCTAAAAAATACTTAAAGGAATAGAGAGGGTATTTGCAGGTAAGATGTTTCCCCTGGCTGGGGAGTCTAGAACCAGAGGCCACAATTTCAAAATAAGGGGGAAGTTATTTCAGACAGAGATAAGAAGAAATTTATTTACTCAGAAAGTTGTGAATCTTTGGAATTCTCTATCCTAGAGCGATGTAGAAGCTGAGTCATTGAGTTTGTTTAAAGCAGAGATTGTCAGATTTCTAAATAAAAGTGCCATAAGGGGAGATGAGGATAGTATGGGAAAAGACATTGAAGTGGATGATCAGCCATGATCGTATTGACTGTCACAGCAGGCTCGAAGGGCTGACTGGCCTAATCCTGCTCCTACGTTCCTATGTTCCCATGTTCCCATGTTCCCAAAGGATTCAATCGGTTAGATAGCCATACGCAATTTCCTGTGATCGGCGAGGCTGAAGAAAAATGAGTGCTACTCTTAAAATTACATCGAAAGGCATGACTTCATCAAAATGCCTATTGTTTAGCTGTAGGGGTAACCCGGAACAGTCTCTCAAAAAAAAAACGCTGCTGAGACTCGTGCTCAAGGTAACAGTTCAAAACGGTGATGGAGAATGTATTTATTAGGCGACATTGTACGTGGAACGTAACCAAGGCGGATAGACAGAGATGAATACAGATCAGTCAGGATTGAAGTGAGAGCTAGAGGGGCTACAGTACCTGCTCTTCGTATGTTCCTACGTTTTGCTTCAGTAACGTAGCTGGATATATATTTTATACTAATCGAACGCCATGGGATCGGCATACTCCGCGATGTAGTCAGTTCCATTCACACAATGGAACTGAAGTCTATACCTGCAGCCAACCGCGACTGGGAAACGGGACGTTGCAGTTGTTTAGCAGCACAAGAACGATGAAAAGCTGTCTAATTCTATCTCTATTTAGGGAATAACTGTGAAAGGGTTTTGAACAGGTAGGAATCCTTTTCTTACCCAAAGCTTTTAAATATTCTTTGCATGCTTTGAGTTCTGCAATACCGCAAATAAAACAATTCAGTTCTTTCATTCCAACAGACATGCACAATATCTAACTCATTCTCTCCACGTTTAATAAAGAAGTGTCTATTTCTCTTCGTACGAGGCTGAGTTAGGGAATGGTGCAGCTGGAGGTTCTAAACGCCTTTTTTCAACATTGGGTGGTCCAAAAACGTTTTCCAGAGGAAGAATTGCATTTGAAGCGTAATCATTGTTGCATTATCACCGATGCCAGTCTTCAGCCGACTCCATTCACTCCACATGCTGTCAAAAAAAGTTGAAAACACTGATTACAGCAAAAGGTCTACACCCAGCAAACGTCATCACTGTACTCGTGAATACGTGTGCTCCAGATGTAGCAACACACTGCACAAAACACATCCAGTAAAGCTATAATACTGGCATCTACTCGACAATGTAGAAAATTGCCCAGGTGTATGCTGTCCACAAAAAGGAAGCAGAAATCTAATTCAGCCAATTAGTGCCCCATCAGTATACTCGCAATGCTCAACAAAATGATGGAAGGTATAATCGACAGTGTTATCAAGTGGCATTTGCTCCGCAACACACCACTTACTGATGCTGATTCTGGTTCCCCCAGGCTACTCGGCTGCAAACCTCATTACAGCCTTGGTCCAAACATGGTAAAAGAGGAGAACTCCAGACGTGAGCTACGAGTCCCAGTCCTTAGGCATCATGGCAGCATTTGGCTATGTGTGGCATCAAGGAGCCCTTAGCAAACATGCAGTCAACGGTATTCAGGGGGAAACGCTCCACTGACTGGAATCATAATTGGAACAAAGAAAATAGCTGTGTTTGTTGGAGACCAACCATCTCAGCCCCAGGACATCACTGATGGATTTCCTCACGGTAAATGCCAAGTTTCAACCATCATGAACTGCTTAATCAGTGGCCTTCCCTTCATTATAGAGTCAGAAGTGGGAATTGTCACTGATAATTGCACAGTGTTCTGTGCCATACGCAGCTCCCCATGTAATGAAGTAGTCAGTGCCCACGTGCAGCAAGACCTGGACAACATTTAGACTTGGGATGTTAAGTGACAAGTCACATTCGTACCTCACAAGTGTCAGGCAATGAATATCTCCACTCAGCGAGAATCGAACCATCCCAAATTGACGTTCAACGCCATTATAGTGGCAGAATTCCCTCAACAGCAGCATCCTTGATGTTACCAGTGATCAGGAAATTAACTAATGCAGTCACCTAAAACAATGACGACAACAGCAGGTCAGAGGCTGGGAATTCTGTGACGAGTAGCACGTCTCCTGATTCCACTGAACATGTTCGTGGCTACTTCTGGAGCACAAGTCTTCAATAACACAGCCACAGCATTTTAAGGGACTAACCCAGTGCCTTCAACTTTTCTTGACGTCATGTGGAGTGAAAGGAATTGGCTGAAGACTGGCATCTGTGATAATGGGTATATGTTCACCATCTAAAAGGGGATTGTGGTACATTCCACTTGCCTAGATATGCGTAGCTCCAACAATACTCAAGATGTTGTCACTATCCAAGACAAAGCAGCCCACTTGATTGAAACCCTATCCACCACCTCAAACATTCACTCCCTCCAGCACCAGTGCACAGTCAGAGCAGAGCTTACCATGTACAAGATACACTGCATCAAATCAACAAGGTTCCTTCACACTCACCTTTCCATCCTACAGATGCTACCACCTCGAAAGACAAGAGGAGCAGACGCACGGACACACACCACCTGCAATTTCTATACCAAGACACACACCATCCTGACTTGGAACAATATAGCAATTCACTCACTGTCTCTGGGTGAAAAAAAAACTAGAACTTCCTTCCGAACCGTACTGTGCCCGCATCTGCACTAATCGACTGCTCTGATTCCTGAAAGCTGCCTGTCAGCACATTTACAAGCATAATTATGAATAGGCAAGAAATACTGGCTTTGCCAGTACTGCTCATGTCCTAGGATCGAATAACAAAAGAAAAAAATCTAATGCAGCAAAAGGCACTTACAAGAAAGAATCACGCTCTCAATGCTTGGAATATCACCCAAGATAAGTCGAAGCCGGCGGTATTCAACTTTAACCCACGACATCTGACTCAGACGTTCGTGAGCCATGACTTGAATCAAGACTGGTGGAATGACCAATAATGTCTCCAACACTAGTTACCAAATGTACCCAACTGTGATTTCCAATTTCAATGGCTGCAAAAAATACAGCCAGATCGATTTCAATTGTCGTTGTCAAAAAAAAAAAAAGAATCACAATCAATTACCTTCCTCTTTTGATTCCAACTGTTCTTCTGTAAGAGGGAACATTACTCAATTTTAGAATATGCATCAAATAGTGTTATCAAGACGCAGACGGTGCAAAGCATATTATATTTGGTCGACTATCTGTGCAGATCAAATATGCACTCTGATAAATCTCTGATTGGAGTCAATTTTTATTTCTGTTTCCCTTTCTGGGAACAGCACCTCATTAAGGATGCAGTGGCTTTGGAGCAGATACAGGGTAGATTCTCAACAACGATACCGAGAGTAAAAGATTTGCCTTATGAATAAAGTTTCCATAGAACGGGCTGGCATTGCAATGAGTATTGAATATTAATGCGTGAATCGAATTCAGGTGTCCAAGGCAAAGAAAGGATTCGATCGGTTAGATGGACAATTTCCCCTGATTGACGAGGCTGAAAAAATGAGAAGTCAATTAAAATACATCAAAAGCATTTCGGCATGATGCCAGCAAATCAAAACTTTTCAGTGTAGGGGGGACCTAGAACTCTCGCTCACATCACGGTTTTGAGGCCAGTGGTCAATATAACATTTAAAAACTGAGATCATCAGGTTTTTGTGTTAGGCGAGATTGTAAGTGAGATGGAACCAGGGCGGACAGATGGTGATGAGTTCAGATCATCCACGATTGAAATTAAAGGTGTAGTGGCGGAATTGCCTGCTCTTCGTATGTTCCTACTGTTCCGACCAAAGCAGGAGTAATGCACTGTCAATTCATCCCCACTACTCCGCAGGTCACTGTAGCAGCAAATAAAAGAACGTCTAGCACTTTATCCCAATGATGGATATATTTGTGACAGTATGCACTAATCATTGTTTTGAGAGTTTTATAGTACCTATAAAAGCTCCCTGTGTCTGTGGGTGATCTGCTGAAGTGTTTAACGGTTTGACACCTACATTTCCTATGACTTCTTGAAATATTTTAGACATAAAATTAGAACCTTTATCCAATTGATTTTCTGGTGGTAAGCCACATCTCGTGAAGAATTGGGTTAACTTCTTTCCTACTACTTTAACAGTAATTGACCTCAAAGAAAAGGCCTCTGGAAATCGGGAAGCCATATCTATGATAGTGTGTATATATTGATGCCCCACTTTTGTTTTTGGCAAGGTCCTACACAGTCTACCAGCACGCTACTAAATGGTTTCTCAATAGCTGGTATGAAAATTAATGGTGCCGGTTTTATGGTAGGTTGCGGTTTGCCCACCATTTGGCACGTATGGCGTGTCCTACAAAACTGCCTCACATCCTTTGTAAGGCATGGCCAATAATAATATTGGCTTATGAGTGATTTGATCTTCTGGATCCCTAGATGTCCTGTTAGAGGAATGTCATATGCTAAGCTTAATAAGTCCTGGCGATATTTATTTGGTAACCCCACTACCTGTCGAACAACCGTCCAGTCTTCGTCCGCAGGTCTATGAGGCAGTCTCCATTTCCTCCTCAGAACCCCGTCTTCAACAAAATAGCCTTCTGGAACTCCTTTTGCCTCGGCTTCTGTCAGAGCCTACTGTGCTATTCTTTATAACTCTCGATCAGCTTGCTGTGCTGTGATTACAGAAGATGTGTTAAACATCTCATTTCCATTATCTAAATCCCCAAGGAAAGTTTCAGGTATTCAGCTATCTGTGTGTGGTGCCAATTTTACCTCCGACAATGCAACTGGGTTAGCCATTACTTGGGTTATTACGCACGCAAGAAATACTCCTGGAACATTGTTCCTGTAATTGTTCTGTTTCTCCAACTTCACCTGCTTTCGCTGCGATTATTGGAGAACTGATACTTTTGCCCCAACCAAATCATTCCCTAGGAGTAGGTGAATTCCCACTACTGGCAAACTATGAGCAACTCCTACAGTTACCATCCCAGGCCTTAAATCACACTGTGGGTGCGCTCGATGCAAATGTACAGGTACAAAAATCCCCCGCCAATTCCATTAACTAAAACTTTAGTGTTCAGTGCGATCTCTGGTGAAAATGTTGTACCTTTCCCCAGCAAAAGAGTTTGGAATACTCCTGTATCCCAAAGTATAAATATAGGTTGGCCTGCCTCACTTGAAGGATATGGAGTTACGTGTCGTTTTGACAAGAATTCATTATAACTTTCAGGTATCTTATTCTCAACCTCTGCACTCACTTTACTGTTTGTGTCTTGTTTTACAGTTGCCGTTAAAGCTACAGCCTAGCTTGCTGTAATCTTAGTCAGAGCCCCTTTCTGTGTATTAGCTTTGTGCACCCCAACAAGTCCCATAGGCTTACCTCGCAACTTCCAGCATTCTGTACAATGATGTCCCACCTTGTGGCAATGATAACACTTCAGCTTGCCGACCTCACTTCTACCCTCAGCACCTTCCTTTCTGGCCTGAGGAGAGAATCCTGGGCTGTTTCCAGCTGTTCTTTTCTGTCCCCGGCTACCTGTCTTCCTTTCACACTCCCACTTTCTATCTTTCTCAGGTTTGTGGGCATGACTGACAAAGGGATTTGGCTTATTCACAGGCTCAAAATCGTCAGTGATTTCCGCTGCTTACCTGGCTTTTGAAACGTTTTGGTTCTCTACATGAGTTCTCACTACTGGAGGGATTGACTTTTTAAAACTTCCAAGAGAATCAGTTCTCTCAGGTTCTCATGCAAGGCTTCCATCTTTATCGCCTGTATCCAATGATCAAAAATAATTTGCGTCACACTCAAATTCTGCATATGTCTGCCCAGCCAATCTCCATAAGTCCTGAAACGTCTGTTAGTCAGCTTCAGGGACCAACACATACGCAGCGAGAATAGCCTTTTTTGCCATCTCATAATCTGCAAAAGCATCTTCAGAAAGCATTGCAAAAACCTCATCAGCGCTGCCCAGCAACCTGCTTTGCATAATCAGTGGCCAACTTTCCTTTGGCCATTTCATTTGTTTGGCTATTTTTTCAAAAGAAGTGAGAGATACCTCTCTGTCCCTTTCCTAAAACTGAGGGGCAGCTTGTATACACTTAAACAGCTTTTCGCTGGGTCTTGGGCTGGATTCAGATTCTTCCTGACCAGAAATTTCCCTGGAGTCAAGGCTATACTTTGTATTAGTTCCATCTCTCTCAATTTCAATTCTCTTGCTTCTCTTTTACTCTCTCGCTGAAATTCTCTCTCCTTTTCCCTTTCCTCTTCCTTCAATTCAAATTTTTGTAATTCTTTTTCAGCCTCAAAGTTTTCTAAGTTCCATTGTTTTCTTTTCCTGCTCAATTTTTTTTCATTTCTTGTTCCTGCTCAAGTTTTTTTCATTTCTAACTGAATTTTAGCCAGTTCAATTGCATCAATGTCTGACTTGTTATCTTCTTTATCTTCTTCTTCAAATTTCAGATGTTGGGCTATTATATCAATTATCTTTGTTTTTTTGGCATCTGCTTCAATTCTAACCCCAACTGTGCTGGCAAATCTTTTCGTTTAATCTTATTTAAGGTTTTCAAGTCACTGAGAGAGACATTCCCCTTTCCCAGAAATAAAAACTGCTGCAACAGCTGATGCCATCCCAGTGGGATAGCCTTTACCAAATTATACAAGAAACCTGGTTCTTTTTTTCTGTCTTTCAATTATTCTCGCCCCTTGTAATTAATGACCCTGACAAGAGTGCCCAATTAATATGTTACAACCAAGGAGGGAGTAATGTACTGCTAGTTCAGTCCCACGACTCCACAGGTCACAGCATATTACGAAAGTATCCCACTTACTGGACAATAGCCAAATTAATCACTCCTTTTGTCCTGCAGAATAAAGCACGCCAAAGCAGGTTTATTTAAACAACAACACAATGATTAACTATTTATGAATAAACTAAGTCGGAAACAATCATGAGATAAATCTATATGTTTAAATATTTTATTATTCCTTATTCTTCCTAACTCTCATGCACACCCACATACATTCAAAACCTGGTTAACCAGGGAAGAAAGCTTTTTCCATTTACAACTGTTTCTGGGAATAATAAAATAATTGGGTTGTCACGGTTTGGTGGGATATTTCCAGGTTGGTGAGGTGTCCCAGAGTCGAATAGTCGGATGCCATTCGAAGTCTCTCCAGGCGAGGTTGATGAACAATTTGTGATGCGTAGGCACACATGGCAATTCGTCTGCAACAGGAGTCACACTTCTCTTTCGGCAAAGGGTGCAGCAAGAGGTCTATTTCGGTTTTGAAGTAGCAGTCTTACAATAGAAGTTTTCTTGAGATTTCAGGATCTCCCAAAACACAAGAGGCAACAGGAATCACGTTTGAGGCAAGGATTCTTCAGGGACTGGAGGCAATGAGAATCTGTTACCGTTCAAACTACAGAGACGTTCTCTCTGCAAAACAGTCTTTCTCCAGAGAGAGTAGCAATTCCTCTTTTCATGGGTCTTTTCGTCTCTCCAAAGGTCTTTTCCTCTCTATCGGCAGACCACTGCCACACCTCAAATGTAGGACTTCTTTTTTCCAAAAGATGCAATCTTCTTTACAGAGAATTGTTCTTTTCTCTTGTCTGCAAAACAGGTCCCAGGCAGGTCTCACTGCATGCTGCTAGTCCAGCCCACTGGTCTCTCACAATGCAAAGTGAAACCAAAACGCACAATCAAGTTATGTGACAGTCACAAATCGTACTGTCATTTCCATGTTGAGTTGTTTGGAAACTGGTGTCCTGCAGTTTGTGTACACTTCACGCAGTGCTCAATTCAAATATCAGCTCTGAAAGCAGTTTCTGCAAAGAAAAATAATTGAAGCATTCACATAACAGTCCATTGTGCTCCAGTAATGCAACTAAGGGGTGGCACAGTAGCGCAGTGGTTAGCACCACAGCCTCACAGCTCCAGTGACCCGGGTTCAATTCTGGGTGCTGCCTGTGTGGCGTTTGCAAGTTCTCCCTGTATCTGCGTTTGTTTTCTCCGAGTGCTCTGGCATGCCAAAAGACTTGCAGGTTGATAGGTAAATTGGCCATTATAAATTGCCCCTCGTATAGGTAAGGAAATATCGGGACAGGTGAGGATGCGGTAGGAATATGGGATGAGTGTAGGATTAATATAAATGGGTGGTTGATAGTCGGCACAGACTCGGTGGGCCGAAGGGCCTGTTTCAGTGCTGTATTTCTAACTAACTAATGTGTTGTACGCTAATGGGACATCATGGGATCAGCCTTTTGTCATACGCTCTGACTAATATTCAGTTCTATTCAACTCACCGGAGCTGAATGTCAAGCACATCAGTAGCAGCTGGCTCTATCACAGCAACCAGCAGCGACAGCAAAACCGGATGTTACTGCTGATTTGCAACACAGTAACACGTTACTTTATTCTGTGTCTCCTTAGGAAGAGTTTGTACAGGTAATTACTTAAATCGTTTAAAGATGCTTTGCATTCTTTCAGTTTTGCAACACTGCACATAAAATAATTTATCTCTTCCATTTCAAGGGAAATTCACAATATTTACCCCATACTCCTCACGTTTGTTAATAAAGTGCCGCTTTCTGTTGGTAAGACGGCGTGCTATGGCGCGTTTCTCGTCGTCCGACTGCCGAAAAGGGCTTTACAGCCAAAGAATTAA
This sequence comes from Heterodontus francisci, assembly GCF_036365525.1. NCBI lineage: Eukaryota > Metazoa > Chordata > Chondrichthyes > Heterodontiformes > Heterodontidae > Heterodontus > Heterodontus francisci. Next base: position 27,583,278 of record NC_090409.1, on the reverse strand, counting down.
TCTTGAAGTGCAGTCACCATTAAAATGTTGGAAAATGGGCTCTGATTTGCGCGTAGCAAACTGTCAAAAAATAGATGCATTAATTGATCAGCCGATCTATCCTTTCTACTGATGTTGATTCAGGGGAAATATATTAAACTATGACGTCAAAAAGGCTCTGTACTCTTCTTCAAATGTTGCCATGGGATCTGTTCTTTTATTTGAGAGGTTGGAATTCAATATGCAGTGCTCCAAAGTATATTTTATAACATGTCACTTTCTCTTGAGGAATGTGCATGCTCCATCATAAAATTGTTTGACTTGGGTAAAACAGCCACTTAGGTCATGCCAGCTGCTTGCTGCTCTGGCACCTTCATCCTATTTCCCATGCGATATTTACCAATTAATTTTTTCCCATGGGGGTGGAGATGCAGGACGGAAGGCATTTCACAATCGCCTATTCAATGCCCTCGCCGTATACAGTTCCATTGACGGCAAATTTTGCCGTGCGCTTATTCTGGTTGCCAAAAGCGACGCAGTCAATGTTCCATAGCCACGCAAGTCCTCTCAATTTTATGGCTATCAATGCAGTCAGCTGGGATCCGTATTAAAATTTAATTCCTTCCTCAACTTCAGCATATCTGGGGTAGAAATTCATCTCGGCTCGTTGAGCAAACTTGGCCTGTTATAAAGAACGTCAGGTATTATGTTTCGTTGTTTTCAGCAGCTGGTTGTAATGGGAGGCCAGTGTGAGGCTACTCAGTTCAGATCTATTGCCCATGAAGAATTTGCAACCCAGTAGGATTCGTTGTGTTTTAAGTTGAATCGTCTGCAGCTTTTTTTTAACATCCTCCAGTTCGGGTATAAAGATGAGTATAGCGCATCGGGCATCCCAAGTCAAGAGATTTAAATTTCAGGAAAACACCTCTTCCTCCACCAGCGGTCCAAGTACATATGCAGCCCGAGGTCGAATGTTTTTTGATAATGCACCTGAGCAGCAACATGTTGCATTTTATTACAACAATAGCACTTCATAAATGCCTCTTATTAACATGCTTCTTGTGATCATTTTTCCTTTGGTGCATCCGGTCAATGATGAATATTAATTGAGTTGAAACTTATTTATTTAGTAACTAATTAAATACATTCCACGATTTCGCTTCTACACTGCTGGTAAATGAAAGGATAACTTGATCGAGTTTAAAAAGGCATACAATGCGATAATGTCCAGTTTTTGTTACTTTCTAAAACGAATTCCATCCATTGCGTTTCAGCAGATGAACTATTTGGATCTCTCAGAGAAAAATTAAATCGCAGCCAACAAATGGGGTATGGCTTCTCTACATTGCACCATCTGTCCAAAATCATATAATGATTTATAATACCTTTCCGAATACTCGTCACCACCATGGTCACAATTATCACGATTTGTAACTGCACACAAAACTGGGTGGGAGGCTGGGTTGTGAGGAGGATGCAGAGAGGCTTCAGGGATATTTGGACACGTTGAGTGAGTGGGAAAATACATGGCAGATGCAGTATAATGTGGATAAATGTGACGTTATCCACCTTGGTAGCAAAAACAGGAAGGCAAATCATTATCTGAACGGCTATAAATTGAGAGAGGGGAATATGCAACGAGACCAGGCTGTTCACATACACCCGTCGCTGAAGGTACGTATGCAGATGCAACACGCAGTAAAAAAGGCACATTGTATATTGGCCTTCAAAGCGAGAGGATTCGAGTACAGGAGCAGGGATGTCTTGCTGCAATTATACAGGGCCTTGGTGAGGCCACACCTGGGATATGGTGTGCAGTTTTGGTCTCCTTATCTGAGGAAGGAAGTTCTTGCTATAGAGGGAGTGCAGCGAAAGTTAACCAGACTGATTCCTGGGATAGGGGGACTGACATATGAGGAGAGATTGAGTCGGTTAGGATTATATTCTCTGGAGTTCAGAAGAGTGAAGGGGATCTCATAGAAACCTATAAAACTCTAACAGGACTTGACAGGGTAGATACAGGAAGGATGTTCCTGGTGGTGCGGGTATCCAGAACCAGGAGTCATAGTCTAAAGACACCATTCAGGATTGAGATGAGGAGAAATGTCTTCACCCAGAGAGTGGTGAACCTGTGGAATTCGCTACCACAGAAATCAGTTGAGGCCAAAACATTGTATGCTTTCAAGAAGGAGTTAGATATAGCTCTTGGGTTTAAAGAGATCAAAGGATGTGGGATGAAAGTGGGAACAGGTTCCTGAGTTGGATGATCAGCCATGATCACAATGAATGGCGGGGGCAGGCTTGAGGAGCCGAATGGCCTACCTCTGATCCTATTTTCTATGTTTTCAGCAAAAGGCCACAGTGTTTGTGTTTATGTTTATCTTGCCACAATTTTTCTGCCTTATCTTTGACGGAGCATTCTACAAAATGCGTATAGATGTGAAGGCCCAACTTTTTGAATGACCCAACCCTGTTCCGAGTTTTAAAAAATATTAATTCCAGTAATAATGCGGTTATTATGAATGAATTACGGAAGCAGATACCGTCATATTTGGTTTTCAGCTTTTCTTCTGTAAAGCAGCAAATTATTGATTTTGAAATAAGCAACCACATTTATGGCCAAGACTGTCGGTCTGCAAAGCAAGTTATAGTTTGCCGAGCATTACTGCACGACGTGGATTATAAGCTAACCACGTGCTGAATTGGTATCTTCAGACAATTTCACCACATTCAGTCCAGAGCCCAGTGGGAATGCACCACACCTGTTGCCCTGAGCCGTTGGTATATTGCAGGCCGCCAGTTATGCGAACCTCTTGATATTTAGGTCGAGGGAAATCAGTGGAACCGAAAATCGGGCAGGGCATATAAATAACGGCGAATACGATACTGCCTGTTTTGCGCATCAGTCCCAGATGATTTTCTGGCCTTATTATCATGAAAGAGTTTTCAAAAGATAAGAATCATTTTCTCACCTAAATCTTTCAACGCTTCTTTGCATATCGTGAGCTCTGGAAAGATATAAATGGATCTGAGAGCATATTCATTTCGATCAAATGCAACTTCCGTGCTTATCTTGCCGTTTACGTGAAGCGTCCTTAAATCCTAACAAAAGCATTACCTATCACATGCAGGAACTCCAGCGGAGCAACGTTGACACCGACCCACAAAGAGAGAAACGGGGATTTGCCAAAAAGCTTCATCTGAGATCATAAGGAGAGTTTTAATATAAACGAGAGAAATTGAAAGGCGAAGAGGTTTAAGGAGGGAATTCCAATGTTCATGGTCTTAGCAGCTAAAGGTAATGCCTGCAGTTGCCAATCAGCAGCAGTGGGTGATTTGGAAGTGGCCAGAATAGGAGGAAAACTAAGATTCCGGTGAGTTGTTGTGTTTGAGCACGTCCTAGCGAAAGGGAAGTGCGAGACGATAGAAGGATTTGAAGCCAGGATAACTTTGTGAAGAATTCGAATTTGGTTCCTGCTTTCATGGATTTTATTTAATATTGCGGGTAAGAACGCGTCAACTGTTTGTTGCCAAGTGGATGAATAAGGCATAAAAGTAATTGGTACAGCCCAATTGGGTCGAATGCCCTGTTTCTTTGGTTTGCATTCTATGTAAATCAATGTAAATGCAGCGGGTAGTCGGCGAAAGATTATAAAAAAAAACTGAGGTATTAATGTTGGCCGGCGAATCGAGCACGTCATCTGCTCACATCCGCCGATGTCGAAGGATGTTTTACGCCCACTTCCTAACGCAAAAGACGTGGAGCCAGAGCCAAGCGATCCGACAAACAATGGATCTGACCAAAGTTCAGCAATTCTGCAAGATCAAGTATTGAAAAATGGTGCATTGTTAGGAAGCGCCACAAAAGTTCGCATCCCGAATGATGGCGGAGTCGAGTGTATCGGTAGAAGGGACATGCGTGAAACAGTTGCAACCACTTTCAGCCAGAAGTGACAAATGAATGATCCAACTCAGCCTCCTCTTGAGGTACCAGTCTTCACAGATACCAATCTGCTGGCAATTCCATACACTCCAAGTGATACCAGGGAATGGCAGAATTCACTCGATACAGAAAAGTCAAAATAGTGGTTGTAGTAATGAAGACATGTGCTCCACAACTAGCCACCCACCAAGCCATGCAGTTCTAGTACAGGTAAAACATTGAAGACAATGGCAAAATTGCCCAGGCATGTCCGGTCGACAAAAGAAAAAAGATAATGCAATTCAGCCAGTTTCTACCCGATTGGTCTACTCTCCATCATCAGCAAAATATCTGGAATCTATCTCTGATAGTGCAAGTAGATAGAACTAGCTCAACTACAAACTTTGGGTTCTGCCAGGGCCACTCGGCTAAAAAACGTCACTGCGGCCTTAGTCCAATCCTGGACAAAGAAAAAGCTGAGCTGCAGAGATGAGCTGCGAGTGACTGCCCTCGACATCAAGGCAGGATTTGATCAATTGTGGCATCAAGGAGCTCGAAGAAAATTGCAGTGAATGGTAGTCAGGGGGAAAAAACCGCCATTGGTCGGAGTCATACATTGAGCAACGGAAGATGGTTCTGTTCTTTGGAGGCCAATCATCTCATCCCCACGCCATCACTGCAGGCGTTACTGAGGGTAGAGTCCTGGGCCCAACCATCGTCAACTGCTCCATCAATGAACTTATCTCCATCGCAAGTTCAGAAGTGGAGATGTTCGCTGATGATTTCAATGTTTATTACCATCGACAACTCCTCAGATGCTGAACCAGTGCATGCCTAAAGGAAGCAACATCTGGACAACATTCAGGCTTGGGCTAGTATTTTGGAAGTAATAATCATGCCACTGAAATGCCAGGCAACGACCAACTCCAACAAGAGAGAAGCTAACCATTCTGCCTTGACATTCAACGGTTTTAGCATCGCAGAAGACCTCAGCATCAGCATCCTGAGCCTGACGATTGAACAGAAAATAAACTGGAGCAGTCATGCAAATATTGCGGATCAAGCACAGGGGAGAGGCTAGGAATTCTGTGGTACATAACCAAAGGCTGTTCACCATTTACAAGGCACATGTGGGGCTTGTGATAGCACATATTCAACTTTCCAGCTCCACAACACTCATGAAGCTCGACATCATCCAGCACAAAACAACCCCCTTCTTTGTCACGTATTCCACGACCTCAAAGAGTCATCAACGGCGCACAGTGGCAGCAATGGGATGCAACTTGGCAAGGCTCCTCTGCTCGCGCCTTCCAAACCTGCGGACACTGCCACCTCGAAGGAGAAGGGCAGCAGGCGCATGGGGACGCCACCACATGCAATTTGCATTCGAAGACACACACCATCCTGAATTGAATCTACATCGTCGTTCTGCACTGAAGCTGGTTCCGGAACCTGGAAATCCAGTCTCAACAGCACTGTGGTTGTACCTGTACCAGATGGACTGCAGCAGCTCCTGAAGGCAGCTCACCACCCTCTTTCAGGGACAATTATGCATGGGCAATAAATATTGTCTTTGGCAGCGATGCTCATAACCTAAGAGCGAATGAACAAAAATAATAACTAATGCAGCAAAAGGTCCCCATAGGAAGCAATGACTCCCTCAGTACTGCACTGGAAGGTCATCGAAGATAACAAAACGAAGTCAGTGGAACTTAGCTTCACCCAGAAAATCAAATCCAGACGTCAGTGCGCCACCATTGTAATCAAGACTGACTAAATGGCTCATTGCATCTAAAAAAACAGCAACTTATGCCCACAAATGTGATTTTCACCATATAGTGTTGGACAATAAACAGCCAGATCGACTTCAATTTTGGTTGCAACGAAATAATTTCTCAATCAATTACCGTCCACTTTTGATTCCAACTCTTCTTCTGTAAAATAGCAAATTATTTAATTTTAGAATGCGCAGCACTTTCTGTTATGAAACCGAGCGTGCAGAAATATGGGTATCGGTAAGTTTTAGCTCACATCAATTATGCAATTCGATAAATCACTGATTAGAACCGATTATGAATACTGCGTTCAGTTCTGGGCACATCATCCCATTATGGACATCGCGGCCATGGATGGGATGCAGTGCAGATTCACCACAATGTTAACGATGCTATCAGCATTACAATATGAAAAGGTTTCCCTTGAACAGGCTTGAATTCTCTTACGTATAGACTTTTAATGGATGATCGAATTCAGGTGTTGAAGACGACCAGTTAGATGGACATACGCAATTTCCTGTGATAGACGAGGCTGAAAAAATGAGTGCTACTCTTAAAATTATATCCAAAGTATTTAGACATGATACCACCAAAACAGCCTCCTGCAGCCAACCGCGACTGGCAAACGAGTTGTTGCGAGAGTTTAGCTGCACAAGAACAATGAAAAGCTAGTTAATTCTATTTCTATTTCAGGAAAAAATAACTGTGTAAGAGTTTTGAACCGATAGGAAACCTTTTCTTACCTACACCTTTTAAAGATTCTTTGCATGCTTTGATTTCTGCAATGTCGAAATAAAACAATTCATTTATCCCATTACAAAAGAAATTCACAACATTTACCTCATCCTCTCCACTTGTGGTAAAAAGTGTCGATTTCTGTTCGTTTGAGACTGTGTTACAGAGTGATACAGCTTGCAGTTCCATATCGCCTTTATCAACATCACGTTGAATTAATTGACCAGCTGGTCTGCATGTTCTACTGATATTGATTAAGGGAAAGGATTATTAATCCGTGACAGCAGGAAGTCTCTGAACTCATCTTCGGAATATTGCCATGGGGCCTGTTACTTTATTTCAGCCATTGAACTGCAATACACAGGGTTTTAAATGATTACTCACAACAGATTATGAAAATTGAGGTATTAATGTTGACAGCAGAATCGGGACACATCCACTGCTCAAATCCTTACTTGCCTGTGGAAAGTTTACGCCAAAGTTGGAACACACATGAGGTAGAACCAGAGCTAAGTGATCCCACAAACAATGGAACTGATCAAAGCAATGAAGTCCTGCAGCATCGAGTCGTGAACGATGGTGAATTATTAAATAACTAACAGTAGGAGAAAGCTCCACAACCCACTTCATCCTGCATGATGGTGGAGCCGAGAGTATCAGTAGAAGGGATATGATTGAAACTTTTGCAACCACTTTCAGCCAGAAGTGCCAAATTAATAATCCATCTCAGCCTCCACCTGAGGTACCCATCGTCAGGGCTACCAGTCTTCAGGAAATTCCATGCACTCTAAGTGATATTAAGAAACGGCCGAATTCACTCGATACAGCAAAAGCAAAATACCTATTGTAGCAATGAAGACTTTTGTGCTCTACAACTAGCCATCAACCAAGACATGCCGTGCCAGTATATCTACAACACAGGTGACAATGGGTACATTTCCCAGGCATGTCTTGCCCATAACAAAAGCATAACTCCAATCCAGCCAATTGATACCGCATCACTCTACTCTCAATCATCGGGAAATTAACTGGAAGCTTACCTCGACAGTGCAATAAAGCAGCACTGGCTCAATTACAACTGCTCACGGATGCTGACTTTGCGTTCTGCCAGGGCCACTCAGCTAAAAAAAAACATCATTGCAGTCTTGTACCAATATTGCACAAAACGGCTGAACATTAGAGGTGTGGTGCGAATGACTGCCCTAGATATCAAGGCAGGATTTGATCAAGTGTACAATCAAGGAACCTGAGGAAAATTGCAGCCAATGTTATTCAAGGGAAAATACTCCAATGTTTGGAGTCATACCTTGAACAATGGAAGGTGGCTGTGTTTGTTGGATTCCAATCATCTCAGCCCCAGATAATCACTGCAGGCGTTAGCGAGGATAGAGTCCTGGACCCAACCATCATCAACTGCTCCATCTACAGCATTCGCTCCATCATAAGGTCAGAAGTGGAACTGTTCATTGATGGCTGCAGTGTTTGTTGCATTATGTGACTCCTCAGATAATGAAGCAGTTCTTACCAACATGCAGCAACACCTGGACAAGATTCAGGCTGGTCTAATAATTGGCAAGTAGCATTCATGACACTCAAGTGCCATGCAACATTCATCCCCAACAATAGAGAAACTAACCAGCTCACTTTGAAGTTCAACGGCACGACCGTCGCTGAAGCTCCGACCATCAACATCCTGAGCGTTACTATTGAACGTAAAATAAACTGGACCAGCCATGGAAATACCGCGGCTCAAGAACATGGGAGAGATTGGGAATTAAAACATCTACTGACACCGCAAAAGCTATCCACATTTTTCAAGGTACATGTAGGGCTTGTGATAATATGTTTTCCACATGACTGGAGGGGTGTAGCTCGAAAAAGATTAAAGAACCAGGACAGCATCCAGGATAAAGCTGCTCTCGTCATCAGCACCTATTCCAGCACCCCAAATAGTCACAGCCTTCACCACTGTCGCACAGTGGCAGCAGTGGGTGCCATTTACAAGACACATTCCAGAAAGTTGGCAAGACTCTTTCGAAAGCACCTTCCAAACCTGTGGGCACTACTTCCTAGAAGGACAAGGGCAACAGATGCATGGAGAAACCATCACCTGCAATTTCCATTCCAAGGCACACACCAAACTGAACTAAACCTTTGTTTTTTCACTAATGCTGGGTTAAAAACCTGGAAATCCATCTCCAACAACTCTCTGTACCAGATGGGCTGCAAAAGTTCCAGAAGTTGGCGAACCACCACTTTCTCAGGGCTATTAGGCATGGGCAACAAACATTGACTTTGCCAGCAATGGTCAGTTCCTAAAAGTAAATTAGCAAAAATACATCTAATGCAACAAAAGGCACCCACATGAACGAATCACCCCATCAGTACGGCACTGGAGCATCATCCGAGATTACAAGCTGCAGTCAGTGGAGTTCAGTTTTAACCCACGACATCTGACTCAGACCTCAGTGCTCCACCATCTGAATCAAAACTGACGAAATAGCTAACAGCATTTTCAAAACCCCTCAAATAATGCACCCAGCAGTGATTTCCATTGTATAACGGTGGGAAAATACAGCCAAATCGGCTTCAATTGTCGTTATAAAGAAATAATTGTACAACCAATTACCATCCTCTTTAGATTCCAACTTTTCTTCTGTAAGACAGCAAGTTATTTAATTTTAGAATACGCAGCATATGTCTTTGTCAAGATGCAAAAGGTGCAAAGCATGTTGATTTTCGTTAAGTTTCTGCGCACATTAATTATGCAGTTCGATACATCTCCGATTGGCGCCGATTGTGATTACTGCCTTCAGTTTTGGGCACCGCGCCCTGTTACGGATATTGAGGCCTTTCATGGGATGCAGTGCATATTCACCACAATGTTACAGAGGCGATAAGTATTAAATTATGGAAAAGTTTCCCTCGAACAGGCTTGAATTCCCGTAATTATAGAATGTTAGTGGGTGATCGAATGCAGGTGTTGACGAGGAACAAAATATTCAATCGGGTCGATAGATAGTTAAACAAATTCCTGTGATAGGCGAGGCTGAAACATTGAGCACTAACTTTAAATTACATCATAAGCGTTAAGGCATGATGCTATGGAAGATGCATTTGCTTTAGGTATAAGGTTAACTTGGAAAACTCTCACAAAACGCTATTGAGGCTCGTGGTGAACATAGCACTGCAAAACTGAGATCGTTAGCTCTTTTTGTCCGGCCAAATTATAAGTGAGACGTAACCAAGGCAGATAGATGGAGATGAGTGCACATCGCCCACGATTGGAGTGAAAAGTGGATGGGCTAAGCTGCCTGCTCTTCTTATGTCCCTACGTTCTGCTTCAGTATTATACTTTGAAATATGTTGTAAGCTAATCAGACGTCATGGGTTCGACCTTTTGACATACTCTCCGACGGTTATTGAAATGAACAGAACTGAATGTCAAGCACTTCAATGGCAGTCTTGTCTATGCCTGCAACCAGCCTGCAACATGGGATATTACTGTTGTTTAATCTATGTCTATTTCAGAAATAACTGTAAAAGAATTTTGAACAGATAGGGTCCCGTTCCTTACCTAAATCTTTTAAATATTCTTTGCATGCTTTGAATTCTGCAAATAAAATGATTCCGCTCTTCCATTTCAACATAAATTCACAATATTTTCCCATTCTCCCAATGTTTGTTCAAAAAGTGTCAATTTCTTCTCGTAAGAAGGCATGTTAGAGAATGACACATCTGGCAATTCGATATCATTTTCGTCGACATCAGGTTGTCCAAAAGCACTTTGCAGCCAAAGAATTACGTTTGAAGCCTAGTCATTGTTGCATTATTGTAAACGGGGCTGAGTTTGCGCACAGCACACTCCCAGAAAATGGATGAATTAATCGACCAGCCAGTCTATTCTTTCCACTGATGCTGAGTCAAGGAAAGAAATATGAATCCATGGTGGCAGAAAGGCTATGTACACTGCTTCACAATCTTGCGATGGGATCTGTCCCTTCATTTGAAAGGTTGGATTTCAGTAAACACAGTTCCAAATTATTATTCATAACATCCCACTTTCTGCTGAGGGAAGTGTAAGTTATATCATATGGTTGTCTTAGCTGGTCTTAACGCCCACTTAGGTCATGCCACTTGCTTGGTGCTGTAGCATGTTCATCATGTTTCCTTTGAAATATTACCGCTGATATGTATCATGGGTGGAGAGGCAAAATGCGAGGTTTTCGCGATCGCCCGTTTTTCTCCCCTCCCCGCACTCAGTTCCATTGACGTCAACTTTTAGTGTGCGCCTATAATGCCAACCAAAAGTCGTTGTGCCAATTTTCCACACGCACCCAAGCCCTCTAGTTAATCAGCTGTGATTCGAATTATATATCAACTCCTTGAACAGCTGCAGACGAATTTGTGTCGATATACTACACGCGCCGTAGAGCTAAATGGGTCTGCTATCAAACCCGCCAGATATTCCGTTCCGTTGACTTCAACATCAGCTTATAATGGCCGTCCAGTGCGAGACGATTCAAGTTAGATCTAACGCCCAAGAAGAATTTCCAACCTAACACTATTCACTGTATACTAACCGAAGTCACCAGTAGTTTGTTTGACATCGAGTTCTGCAAGGAAGAAAAATGGACCATTTCAGGCATTCGAAATCAGCAGATCCAAATTTCAGAAACTACAGCCCTACTACATAGGCAGCCGAAATGGTATTGGATAATGAACCCAGGGAGCACTTTATGACATTTTATTATCTCAACAACGCTTCATACATGCCAGTTTTTCGCATGATCATTCGATTATTCTTCCATCGGTGCATTGTGAATACTGTAACTAATCAAACACTTTCCACAATTTCCCTTTTCCAGTTATAGCAATTGAAAGGATAACTTTTTCAAGTCCAAATAGGCATTTGTTGCGACACTACCCGTTTTGTGATACCTCTAAAGACGAATCTTACCCATTGTGCTTCAGAAAAAAGAGTGATTTGTATCTCTCACACATAAAATTGATCTTCCCAAAGAAAAGGTATTTGGCTCTCTGCATTACACCGAGTACAAAATCATAGAATTATATATGAGGGCATCAATTTTATTAATAATCCTGAAAATCATCTTCAAAATTATCACCATCAGCATCTTCATCATCAGTTAAATGCCACAAGGGCCGTGCTTACCTTTACTTGCAACAGTGCTTCTGGCTCATTTTTAATAGACCATTGTTTAATGTATTTATCGGTGCAAAGGCCCGATTGGTTGAATGAGCAACCCTGATCCCATTTTCTTATTCACTCCCGTAATAAGGCGTTTGTAATAATTGGATGCCAAAATCAATTACCATCATCTTTTGCTTCAAGCTTTTCTTCTGTATAGCAGCAAATAATTGGCTTTGAGATTAATCAGCAACGTTTATTGCCATGAATGCCATCCTACAAAGCAAGTTATAAATTTCTGAGCATTTATGTACCACATAATGCAGGTCAAACCAGTGCTGAATTGGTTTCCTCATATAAAGTCACCGCATTTAGTCTTGTGCCCAAGGAAATACTTGTTGCGCGACAGCACTGAACGGCTGATATTGAGCAGGCTGCTCGTGATAGGCACAGCTTGATATTTATATCTATGCAAATCAGTGGGACTGAAAATCGGGCTGGGCGTATGCAGGCGGCCGATCCTATAGAGCCTGCGTTATACTTCCATTCCAGAGGAATTTCTGGCTCTAAGGTCGTGGGAAATTTTTCAAAGGGAACGAGTCTATTTTCTCACCCAAATCTTGCAAAGCCTCTTTGCACACGATGAGTTCTGGAATGATGAAAAGGAATCACTGAGCACATTCATTTCAAACTTACACAGCTTGCATTAAAATGGTGCCCTTCACGGAAGACGTTATTAAAACATAAAGAACAAAAAACAACCAATTGCACACAGGAACTTCAGTGGAGAAAAATTGAAACCAGCCCATAAAAAGCAATGGGATAGGCCAATAGCTTCATCAAAGACTTAGGATTTAAGGCGCGTTTGTATGTCGGAGAGAGAAATCGGGAAAAGAAGATGTTTAGGGGAGGAATCCCAGCGTTCAGGGACCAGGCAGCTGAAAGCAATGCCAGCAATGCCTGCAATGCCGCAAGTGGCGGCAACTGGTAATACACAAGTGGCCAGAATTGGAGGAGAGCAAAGATTTTGGGAAGTTGGCCTGTTGGAGGACTTCCAGAAATGGAAGGCCGAAACCATCAAGCGAATCGAAAGCAGGATCACAGAGTCACAGAATTGCTATAGCATAGAAGGAGGCTATTCGGCCCATCGAGTCTGTACTAGCTATTCGAACAAGCAATTCACCTAATGCTAATCCTCTGCATTCTCCCCATAACCCTGCACATTAGACAGAACACAGTCTAATTCCCTGTCGAATGTCTCGATTGAACTTGCTTCCACCACACACTCGGGCAGTGCATTCCACATCCTAACCACTCGCTACACGAAGACGTTTTCCCTTGTGTCATTTATGCTTCTTTTTCCAATCCCATTTAATCTGCGTCCTCCTGTTCTCGATCCTTTCACGAGTGGGAGCAGTTTCTCCCTACCCACTCTTTCCATACCCCTCATTATTTTGAATATCTCGAACAAATCTCCTTTCAGCCTTCTCTTCTCCAAGGAAAATATTGCCAACGTCTCCAATCTATCTTCATAACTGAATTTCCTGATCCCTGTAACCATTCTAGTGAATCGTTTCTGCATTCTATTCAATGCCTTCCTATCTTTCCTAATGCAGGGTCGTTTTTTTTGTTCCTGCTGTCAGAGATTTCTAATATTTCTGCAAATAACGAGTCAATTTTTATTGCCAAGTGGGCGAATGGGGCAAATGAAAACATTGGCATATTCGATTTAAACCAACTGGTTGCATGATTTCATGCACTATTGATGTAAATGAATGTAAAATAAGCTGATCGTCGGTTATAATGAAAAGTATTATTAATGTTGACTCACACATTGGGACAACATGCCTGCCCATATCCGCAGAGTTTTATGGAACTTTTATGCCCAATTCAGATCTTAAAAGAGGCAGAGCCAGTGAAAAAAGCAGCCACAAACAGTGAATCCGATCAAGGCTCTGCAATGCTGTCACATCAGTTCGTGCACGGTGGTAGCCAGTAAAACAACTAATGATAGGAGGGTATTCCATAAACATCCCGATCCTCAATAATGGCGGAGCTGAGCACTACGTTTCAAGCATCAAACCTGAAAACATTCGCAACATCGTCAGCCAGAAATGCGGATTGAACAATTCATCTCGGAGCCCTCCTGGGGTATCCATCTCCACAGATGCCACCTTTTAGCTCGTTCCGTTAATTCCACCTGAAGTCAAGAAAAAGCCTGAGGCACTGGATACAGCGAGGCTATGGGTCTTGAAAACATCCTGACTGTACGAGATAAAACATGTGCTACAAATGTAGTTGTCCACTGCTCTAAACCCATCCAGTATAGCTGCAATACTGGCATCTACCTGACAAAAAGTCGAGGTATGTCCTGTCCACAAAAAGCAGAACAAATCCAATTCAGTCAATTACTGTCCCATCAGTGTACTTCCAATCATAAGCAGAGTGCTGGAAGCTGTCATGGGCAGTGCTGTCAAGCAGCATTTACTCAGCAACAAAGTACTACTGATGCTCAGTTTGCTTTCCCCAGGGTCACTCGGCACCAAACCGCATTACAGCCTTGCTCCAACCGTGGACACAAAGGTGAGCACCAGCGCTGAGATGCGAGTCCCTGCCCTAAACATCAAGGCAGTATTCGACCATATGTACCATCAAGGAACCCTAGCAAAACTGCAGTCAATGGGACTCAGGAGGAAGACTTCCACAGCTGGAGTCATAACTTGAACTAAGGAGGATGGTTGTCGTTGTTGGAGGCCAATCACCTCAGCACCACGACATTACTGCAGGACTTCCTCATGGCAGACTCCAAGGTTCACCAATAATCAGCTGCTTCATCAATGACCTTCCCTCCATCACAAAGTCAGGAGTGAGAATCTTCACTTATATTTGTAGAGTATTCAGTGCTATATGCGACTCCTCAGATACCGAAGCAGTCTGTGCTCACTTGCAGCAAGATCTGGACAAATTTAGGCGTGGGCTGATAAGTGACAAGCCACAATTGTGCCACACAAGTGTCAGGCAATGACCATCCCCCAATAAAAGTGAAACTAACCATCTCACTTGACGTTCAGCGGCATTACCATCGCTGAATCCCCACCAGCAGCATCCTGGTGGTTACCATTGATCAGAAAATTGACTGATGCAACCACTATGGCTACAACAGCTGGTCAGAGGTTGGGAATTCTGAGGCGTTTGACACATTTCCTGACTCCGCAAAGCCTATTGATCATCTACAAATTGCAAGTGGGGATTGCGATGGAACCTGCCTGGATGCATGAAGCTCCAACACACAAGAAACTCGACTTCATCCAAGACAATGCAGGCCGCTTGATTGGAACCCTATTCAACACCTCAAACCTTCCACCGCCAGCGCACAGTGGGAACAGTGTGTACCTTTAACAAGATGCACTGCATCATATCAGGAAGACTCCTTTGAAATCACCTTCCAAACCTGCAGACACTTGCATGGAGAAAGACAAGGGAAGCAGATGCATGGGGACATCACCACCTGCAATTTCTATTCCAAACGTCGCACCACCCTGATTTGAACTATATCGCTGTTCCATCACTGTCACTGGTCAAAAACCTAGAAATACCTTCCTAACAGTACTGTACGTGTATCTGCATCACCTGGACTGCGGTGGTTCCAGAAGGCAGCTCACCACTACATTCTCGAGGGCAATTATGGATGGACAACGCATATTGGCTTTGTCAGCGATGCTCACATCCCAGGAACATACATATGAACATGCGAATTAGGAGGAGGAGAAGGCCATTCGGCACTTTGAGCCTGCTCTGCCATTTCACAAGTTCATGGCTGATCTGATCGTGGCCTCAACTCCACTTTTCTGTCTGCCTGCTGTAACCTTTGACTCCCTTGTCAGTCAAAAATTTATCAAACTCATTCTTAAAATATTCAATGACCCTGTCTCCATGTTGTCTGGAGAAGAGAATTCCACAGACTAATAACCCCGAGAGAAAGAAAACATCTTTTCATCTCTGTCCTAAATGGGAGATCTCTTATTTTAAACTGTGTCCCTCCATAAGAGCAAATATCCTTTCAGCATCCACCCTGTCAAGCCGACGTAGGATCTTATATGTTTGAATACGATCACGTCTCTTTCTTCTAAACTCCAATGTACGCAGGCCCAACCTGTCCAAGTTTTCCTCATAAGATAAACCCTTCATCCCAGAAATCAGTCGGGGCAATCCTCTCTGAATTGCTTCTAATGCAATTAAATCCTTTCTGAACGAAGAGGACCAAAACTGTAAGCAACACTCCAGGTGTGATTTCACCGACGCCCTGGACATTTGCAGCAAAACCTCTGTACTCTTATAATCCGTTCTCCTTGCAATAAACGACAATATTCAATTTGCCTTCCTAATCACTTGCTGTACCTGAATGTGACCTTTGTGTGAATTATGTAACAGAGCACCCAAATCCCTCAGGACTGCAGAGTTCTGCAATCAGGAGGCGAGCAAATCTTAGCCTCATCAGTGCTGCTCGGGAGCGGTGGCAACTGCTGGGACTACACAGAGCTGCAGGAGAAAGATGACGGCCAGCCCCTGAAAAGAGATGAGTTTTTGGGGCCTCGCGGGTATCAATCGACCTGGTTAGGGGGAAGGGGGCGTGCTGTACTTTAGGGGCGAGTGGGGCTTCGGGGATGACCCTCTGTGGGGCACAAGATGCCCGATCAGGAACCCCCCACTCCCACCAGACCCCCAGATGGCGGTCCAGTTGTATCAGACAGGCTTTCCGAGGCCTCAGCCATCCACCAGCCAAACGTAAAATACCTGTGGCGGTGGGAAGAGGCCCTTAAATGGAAGATAATTGGTCACTAATGGTCTTGATTGGGCCGGGGTTCACAGACCATTTCTCACCAACACTGCCCTGTGTAATTTGGCAGCGGAGGCGGGAGCACCCCTCCACCCACCGCCGCCACCAGCCTCCCACAGCATTTCATGCACAACTCCCCACCTTGCCCGGCACCGGCCCGCTCTTCTGGGAGACGCAAAAGTCCGGCCCATTTCTCATTTTTGTAAACTATTAAATATTTTAATATTATTTAATATTTTCTGATAGGACAATTCCTCCATCCCAGGAATTAATTTGATGAATCTTTGTTGCACTCCCTCTATAGCAAGTATATATTACCTTAACTAGACTAAAACAGCAAACAGTACTCCTGGTGCAGTCTCACCAGCTTTGTGTATAATTGCACTAATGTATTTTTACTCCTATACTCAAATCATCTTGTAATGAAGCCCAACGCACCCATTATCTTCTTAGTTGCTTCCTGTAACTGCATGTGAGCTGTCAGTGACTCATGAACAAGGACACCCACTTCCTTTTGAAATTTAACACTTCCCAGCCTCTCGCCATATGAGAAATACTCTGTAGTTCTGTTTTTCTCACATATCTCCACATTGTATTCCACCTGCCAAATTTTTGCCCACTCGCTTACCCGTTCCAAATTCCCATGAAGCGTCTTTGCATGCTCCTTACAACTCACACTGCATCCTTGTTTTGTGTCATCTGCAAACCTGGAAATATTACATGTAATCGCCAGATCGAAATCATTGAGATAGATGGAGAATAGCTGGGACCCAAGCATTGATCCTTGTGATACCCCACTAGTCCATTTATTTCTGCTCTCTGTTTTCTATCCGTTAACTAGTTCTCAATCTCTGCCAGTATCCCTGCGGCACAGTGGCGCAGTGGTTAGCACTGCAGCCTCACAGCTCCAGCAACCCGGGTTCAATTCTGGGTACTGCCTGTGTGGAGTTTGCAAGTTCTCCCTGTGTCTGCGTGGGTTTCCTCCCACAAGCCAAAAGACTTGCAGGTTGGTAGGTAAATTGGCCATTATAAATTGCCCCTAGTATCGGTAGGTGGTAGGGAAATATAGGGACAGGTGGGGATGTGGTAGGAATATGGGATTAGTGTAGGATTAGTATAAATGGGTGGTTGATGGTTGGCACAGACTCGGTGGGCCGAAGGACCTGTTTCAGTGCTGTATCTCTAAACTAAACTGAACATTCCTCCTGTTGGTAGAAGTTGTGGCCGACGCAGCTATATAGACAAGATGGAGTATAGCCACATATTGTTACACAATTGAGTATTTATCAATTGAGTATTTATCCAAGGCATTGTGGTACTAGGTTAGCTCAACTACATTGCTGTGAATATTACTGAAAACACAGACAGTTAGACTGACACAACAGGACCTCTGCTATCAGTGCATGAGCAGCTGCTTGTATAATTGCTAGCTACACAATGAAATCAGAATGTGCGGCTGATAAGGATGAGTGGAGTAGAAAGATTCATTATGGAGGCCCAAGGATAGTTGATAAGGGGTCTGGAAAATATCATGAGATGGTCAGGGACTGACCATGAGCTGATCACGCAGCCACCTGATGCGTAATTATTAATCCTATTGGCAATGTATGTAATCAATAAACGTTACGATTGGATTGTATCCAGCCAGGATGGGCTGAGTAAATGCATAAGATCTGCTGATTTCCTTTGCTCGGTGGAGAGGTACCTGGATTGCCAGAGGTTTGCTCCCCGCCAGTGTAATCAATAAACTCTTTGATTGTTGAATCGGACCTGGGTGTTGAATGATTCATTTAGTCATTCTACCCCAACACCCCCAATTCCATGTGATCTAATTTTGTTCACTGACCTCTTGTGTGGGACCTATAAAAATATTTCTGAAAATCTAAATTATAACACATCAACTGGTTTCTACTTATCTAGTCTGCTAATTACATTCTCAAAAAAACTCCACCAGATTTGTTAAACTTGATTTTCCTTTCATAAATCCACTTGAACTCTGACAAATTCTACCATTATTTGCCAAATGTCCGATATTAGGCCATCGGGGTTATCGTTCCCTGTTTTCTATCTCCCTCCTTTCTGAAATAGTGGGGATACACTTGCTACCTTCAAATCTGCAGTCACCATTCCACAGTCTATTGAATGTTGAAGGATGATCACCTTCTATCTACTATCACTACAGCCACCTCTTTCAACACTCTGGGATGCAGATCACCAGGTCCAGAGGATTTATCTACTTTAGGACTTATTAATTCACCTAGTATTTCTTTTTAACAATATTAATTTCTTGCAGTACCTCGTTTACACTAGTCCCTTGATTCTCCATTATTTCTTGGAGGCTTTTGGTATTTCCCTCCGTGAAGACAGACACAAGCTATTTGTTTAATTTGTCTACCATTTCCTTATTCCACACTATAAATTCTCCTGACACCGCTTGTATTGGACCCACTTCATAAATGGCAGTTTTTTTTGTATGGTTATTCCGATGATACTTTCTTCAGTACATCTAGTCAATGGTGAATACTGTTCGAGTCGAAACGCATTCGATGTAGCTAATACAATGCATTTCATGATTTTCATTTACAAGGTATGGCAAATGTCTAAAACGGCATACAGTGGGATATTTTCCATTTTGTTTGACCTCCTAAGCAGAATCTGACCCAATGTGGTTCAGAAGAAGAACGAGTTGGACCTCTCAGAGATGAAATAGGTTTCACAAAAAAAGAAGCTATTTTGCCTTTCTACGGTACACTATCTTTCCAAAACTCATATAACTAAATTTGATAATAACATCAATTTTATTCATAATCTTCAAAAAGATCTTCAGAATTGTGACCACCAGCATCTCTCCCATCGGCTGAGTGCCAGAATGGTCGTTTTTACGTTTGTTTTGCAACGGTTGTTCTGCCTCATTTTTAGCAGAACATTTTTCAAAATGCCCAGGTCTAACTGATTGAATGGCCTACTACTGTTCCTATTTTCTTATTAACTTCTGTTATAATGCATTTGTAATGAATGAATTTCGAAACCAATTACCGTCATCTTTTGCTTTCAACTTTTCTTCTGTAAAGCAGCAAATTATTGACTTTGCGATTAAACAGCAAAGTTTATCGCCTAGAATGTCGTGCATCAAAGCAAGTTGTAACTTGTGGAACGCTCCTGTAAGATACTGCAAATATGTCCAAACACGGGATGCATTGGTATACTCATAAAATGTCACCACCCTCAGCACTGTACCCGTGGAATACCTCTCGGGCGACAGTGTTGAAAGGGTGGCATTGTACACACACCAGGTGATATTATAATCCTTGGAAATCAATGTAAGTGAAAAAATGCGGAGGGACGTATAATAGGTGGCCAATATGGTAGAACCTGCCTTCCACTTGCGCCCCAGACGAACGTTTGACCCTATAATCAAGCGAGAGTTTGCAAAAGGCAAGAATCTATTTTCTCACCTAAATCTTTCAATGCTTCTTTGCATCTGGTGAGTTCTGGAATGATGATAAGGAACCTGTGAGTACATTCATTGCATCAAAAGTTACTTTACGGTGCCTTTGACGTAAAACTTCCTTAAAATCTAAAAAAAAAGGCACAGTCAACAGCACACAGTGCCCAGTGGAGCAAATTTGATACCGAATCACAAAAATGATATTGGGATTGGCCAAAAGCTTCGCAATGAAGTATCCTAACACAGGAGAGAGAAATAGGGAGGTGGAAAGTTTTAGGACAGGAATCCAGCATTCAGGGCTAAACGGCTGAAGGTATTGCTGGCACTTGTCAAGCGGTGCCAATCGGTAATAGGCAAGCGGCCAGAATTAGAGGATTTCAGAGATTTCAGGGAGTTGTGTGATAAATGTGGATTCTGTCATTTTTCACTGGCCTTTTTGCATCTTTTGCGTTATGAATATCATGTACTTTCAAGGGTTAAATTTGACTGTGTACCTTACTGAAAAAAATACTGTCGATACAGTTTTAGTCAACCGGAATTACATTGAGATGTGGGCTATTAAGAAACAGATAGAACCATAGAAATGTTACGGCACAGAAGAAGGCCATTCAGCCCAACGTGTCTGCACTGGCTAAAAATAAATGTAGCCGTCCAATCTAATCCCACCTTCCAGCACCTCACAGAATCACAGAATAATACAGTGCAGAAGAGGACCTTCGGCCCCTCGAGTCTTCACCGATGCATTAAAGACACCTGACCTGTCTACCTCATCCCATTTACCAGCACTTGGCCCATAGCCTTGAATGTTATGACGTGCCAACTGCTCATCCAGGTACTTTTTAAAGGATGTGAGGAAACCCGCCTCTACCACCCTCCCAGGCAGTGCATTCCAGACCGTCACCACCCTCTGGGTAAAAAAGTTATTCCTCAAATCCCCCTTAAACCTCCTGTCGCTCGCCTTAAACTTGTGTCCCCTCATAACTGACCCTTCAACTAAGGGGAACAGCTGCTCCCTATCCATCCTGTCCATGCCTCTCATAATCTTGTACACCTCGATCAGGTCACCCCTCAGTTTTCTCTGCTCCAGCGAAAACAACCCAAGCCTACCCAACCTCTATTCAAAGCGTAAATGTTCCATCCCAGGCAACATCCTGGTGAATCGCCTCTGCACCCATTCCAGTGCAATCACATCCTTCCTATAACGTGGCGACCAGAATTGCACACAGTACTCCCGCTGTGGCCTTACCAAAGTTCTATACAACTCCAACATGACCTCCCTGCTTTTGTAATCAATGCTTCGATTGATAAAGGCAAGTGTCCCATATGCCTTTTTCACCATCCTATTAACCTGCCCTTCTGCCTTCAGAGATCTATGGACAAACACGCCAAGGTCCCTTTGTTCCTCAGAACTTCTAAGTGTCAGGCCATTCATTGAATACTTCCGTGTCACATTATTCCTTCCAAAGTGTATCACCTCACACTTTTCAGGGTTAAATTCCATCTGACACTTTTCTGCCCATTTGATCATCCCATCTATATCTTCCTGTAACCCAAGACACTCAACCTCACTGTTAACCACTCGGCCAATCTTTGTGTCATTCGCGAACTTACTGATTCCACCCCCCACATAGTCATCTATGTCGTTTATATAAATAACAAACAATAGGGGACCCAGCACAGATCCCTGTGGTATGCTACTGGACACTGGCTTCCAGTCACTAAAACAGCCGTCTGTCATCACTCTCTGTCTCCTACAGCTAGCCAATTTTGAATCCACCTTATCAAGTTACCCTGTATCCCATGTGCATTTGCTTTCTTGATAAGTCTCCCATGTGGGACCTTGTCAAAAGCTTTGCTGAAATCCATGTAAACTACATGAACTGCACTACCCTCATCTACACACCTGGTCACATGCTCAAAATATTCAATCAAATTTTTTAGGCATGACCTCCCTCTGACAAAGCCATGCTGACTATTCCTAATCAAATTTGCCTCTCCAAGTGGAGATAGATTCTCTCCTTCAGAATTTTCTCCAATAGTTTCCCTACTCCGATCCGTAGCTTTGCAGGTACAACACTTCAGGAGCATGTCCAGGTGCCTTTTATATGAGTTGAGGGGTTCTGCCTCCACCACTGACCTGGGCAGAGAATTCCAGACACCCACCACCCTCTGCGTGAAAACGTTTTTCCTCATGTTCCCCCTGATCCGGCTACCAATCACCTTAAATCTGTGCCCCTGGTAATTGACTTCTTCGCTATGGAAAACAGTTCCTTCCTGCCTTTTCTATCTAGGCCCTTCATAATTTTGCACACCTCAATTAAGTCACACCTCAACCTCCTCTGTTCTAAGCAAAACAACCCCAGTCGATCCAATCTTTCCTCGTAGCTACATCTTTCAAGCTCTGGCAGCATCCCCGTAAACCTCCTCTACTCTCTCCAGCACAATTATGTCCTTCCTGCAATGTGGTGAACAGAACTGTATGCAATGCTCCAGCTGTGGCTAAGCAGCGTTTTATACATTTCCAGCATTACATCCCTGCTTTCCACATGCCTTTTTCACCATTTTATCTACCTGTCCTCCCACCTTCAGGGACCCGTGGCATGCACTCCAAGGTGCACTCCACCTCCTGCTCCCCTCTCAATATCCTCCTGCTTATTGTGCATCCCCTCGTTTTGTTTGCCCTCCCAAATGCATTAGCTCAAAGTTCTCCAGATTGAATTCCATTGGCAACTTTCCCACCCACTCAACCAAACCATTGAAAGCATTCTGGAATCTACAGCTATCCTCTTCACTATCAACTGCACTGCCAAGTCTTGTGTCACCTGCAAATTTCCCAAACATGCCTTCCATATTTAAGTCCAAAATCATTAATATGTACCACAAACATCAAGGAACCCAACTTTGAGCCCTTTGGAAAGCCACTGGAAACCGATTTCAATTCACAATAAAAAAAACATCGACCGTTTCCTGTCGTTTCCTGTCACTGAGCCAATTTTGGATCCAACTTGCCACATTCCCCTGTATGCCATGGGCTTTTATTTTTCTGACCAATCTGCCACGTGGGACCTTGTTAGATGCCTTTCTAACGTCCATGTAGACCACATCCACGACACTACTCTCATCAATCCTCCATGCTACTTCCTTAAAAAGATCAATCAATTTATTGTTAACACTTAACAAATCCTTGCTGACTATCCCAGGTTAATTTGTGCCTTTCTGCATGGCAATTTATCCTATATCTCAGAATTGATTCTCATAATTTGCGCACTGCCGATGTCAGATTGACTAACCTATAATTATTTGGCCTATCCCTCGCACCCTTTTTAAACAATGGTAAAAGGTCGCAGACTTCCATTCCTCTGGTACCTCGCCTGTATCTAGTGAGGATTTGAAGATGATCCTCAGAGCATGCACTATTTCATCTCTGCTTCCTTTAACAACCTGCGACAACAATCCATCCAGGCCTGGTGATGTATCCACTTTCAAGGATGTCAGGCCCTCTAGTTCTTCCTCTCACATTATGCTTATTGTATCTGATATTTCACACTCCCCCTCTTTTACGACAATGTCTGCATAATCCCTCTTTGTGAAGACAGAGACAAAGTACTCATTAAGAACCCTCATCACATCTTCTGCATCCACGCATAAAATTCCTTGTCCATCTCTGATAGGCTGTGCCCTTTCCCTAGTTATCCTCTTGCTCTTCATGCACTGATAAAGCATCTTTGGGTTTTTCTAGATTTTACCTGCTAATAATTTTTCATAATCTCTCTTTGCTTTCCTAATTTGATTTTTACTTCCCCCTGCACTTCCCTCCTCCAGGCTTTCTAAAGTATTAAGGACTTTGTGACCGTCATATGCGTTGTTTTACTGCATTATCTTACCCTATATGCTTCTAGATAACCTGGGAGCGATAGATTTGGCCATACCATCCTTAATCTTTGTGGGGGCATGTCTGTACTGTGCCTGTAGAATCTTGCTTTTGAATGCACGCTACTGGTTTGCCACCGATTTTACTTCAAGCAGCTTTATCCAGTCCACTTTAGCCAGATCTGCTCTCAGCTTTGTAAAATGAGCTTTTCTCCAATTTAGAACTCTTACTCCTCTTTTATCTTTTTCCTTTTCCAGGATTTGCCTCCGATTTTCCTTCAAGTAGTTGTATCCAGTCCACTTTCGCCAGATCTGCTCTCACCTTCGTAAAGTTAGCTTTTCCCCAATTTAAAACTCTTACTCCTCCTTTACCTTTGTCCTTTTCCATGATTATGATGAAACTAGCCGTCTTTTCGTCACTATCTCGAAACCGTCAGACACTGATAATTCATACACTTGGCCAGCTTCATTTCCGAAGACTAAATCTGGAATTGCGCCCCCTCTCGTTGGGCTTGTTATTTGCTGGCTAAAAAAGTTCTCTTGAATACAGTTCCAGAATTTTGTGCCCTCTGTGCCATTCACACTATTTGTATCCCACTTTTTTTTATTCCTTCATGGGATATGGGCGTCGCTGGTTATGCCAGCATTTATTTCCCATTCCTAATTGCCACTGCGAAGGTGGTAGTGAGCTGCATTGTTGAACCACCGCAGTCCATGTGGGGTAGGTACACCCACAATGCTGTTAGGAAGGGAGTTCAGGATTTTGACGCAGCAACAGTGAAGGAACGGCGATATGGTTCCAATTCAGGATGGTTGGAGGGGAACTTGCAGGTGGTGGTGTTCCCATGCAACTGCTGCCCTTGTCGTTCTCAGCGGTAGAGGTCGCGGGTTTGGAAGGTGCTTTCGAAGGGCACTCAGTGCGTTGCTGCTGTGCATCTTATGGATGGTGCCCACTGCTGCCACTGTGCCCCGATGGTGAAGGGAATGAATGTTTGTGAATGGGTGCCAATCACGTGGGCTGCTTTTTTCTGGATGGTGTCGAACTTCTTGAGTGCTGTTGGAGCTGCACCCATCCAGGCAAGTGGAGAGTATTCTATCACGCCCTTGACTTGCGCCTTGTGGAAAGACTTTGGGGAGTCCGGGGGTGAGTTACTGCTGTTGGATTCCTAGCGTCTGACCTGCTCTTGCAGCCACGGTATTTATATTGTAATGTACTGTAAAGTTCCTCCAGGGCTAATGAATGCAACAGAATTGTTTCTCTTGGGATGCGTAAAATTGAAAAAAGAAGAATTGATTTGGATAAGAGATAGAGACAGAACAAATCACACCTACAGATGGGAATTGGAAACATCACCCTGGCTGCAATTCAATGGAATATATAAACCTGGTCTCCATGTACGATTTCGCAAGAGTTAGGGAATTGTAACTGAGAATTGTAATTCATAGTTTTCTGTTGCAGATATTTGTATCCTCGCCCATGAACTTTTAAACAGAACCACATTTGATGTTCTGGCAATTACACAAGACATCGGGATCATGCAGTTGGAGATGAGCAACAATCTCAAACAGACACCAGACACCTCTTTTGATCATCTGATAAGATCATCTGCGAATCGAGTAGGTGTGGCATGATATTATGATACTGGTGTAAGAGTGCAGATGTGACTTGGTACTTATGAAGTAACGAGAATACAGCAATACATGGTGAAATAGCACTGAAGGCAGGTGCAATTACTCCACAAGCAGGATGGTAGGAAATAGTGAATGCGGCCTGTGTAATGAGACCATATTTTAAAACATCAAGGCATTGACACCTACTCCATAGAGAAACTGACTTTAAAGTGATCAGGATAGAATGGAATTGTCAAAGGGAATAAAATTAACATAAAGAGGGATGTGGAATCTGTAATATGACAATAATATGTCGAGTTTTAGTCAGACTTATCCACATGTTGGATACAGGTAAAAGGAGAGTTGGAGAATCCTTTAGGTCCATGCATGAATGGCTGCTTGAATCATATGTACTTCTGTGTTAGTAGTTTAGAAAATTATTGGGTAAGTTGATATGCAGGTGGGGAATGCCAAACACAATCCATACTATTAATGGATCTGTAACACATTTGATAACTAAGATCACCAGGTGCATATTCTTCATCATCCAAAATCTTCAGGGACAGTGGACAGGGGAAGTAGGACACTAAAACAATGTTTAAAAAAGCTAAGTACATATCAGCCCACTCGATGGGCTAACATGCTGCCTATGTGTCCATCAGCGGTATCTACTTTGCATAAGATGACAGGAATTTCACTCGATAAGGCGAAGACTGGAAACTTAATAAGAATATTGGGACTTGTCACCCCCACTGGCAAGGCCCCCATGATCATAGGGACCTTGAAACGAGATGTTCATATGTGCTATACATCCCGGCCAGCTATCTTGAACCATCGAGACTAACTTAGGATAACCGGAGCCTCGAGTGGTGCTCAGAAAGAGGAGGAACACCCAGAAAGATAGCCACTATCCAGCAAAAGGTGACAAGCTTGACCGACTCCCCATCTAACATTTCAGAAATTTGCACCTGCCACCACTGGCGCACAATGGCATCAGTGCATACCATCCACAAGATGAATTGCAGTCAACTCAGCAAGAACTCCCTCGACAGCCCCTTCCAAATCCATGGATCCTACCACCTCGAAGGACAAGGGCAGCAAATGCATGGCAATACCACACGTGCAAATTCTAATTCAATCTAAACGCCATCCTGGCTTGGAACTATGTCGCCCTTCCTTCCCTTTCACTGTGCGAAAAACTTGGAACTCCATCCCAAACAGTACTCCGGTTAATATAAACTACATGCAGTGCTGCGGTTCCAGAAGGCGGCTAACCACCAAGGGCAATTAGGGATGGGCAACAAATACTGGCTCTGCCAATGACAGTCACATCCCAGGATCGAATGCAAAAAACAAAATGTAATGCAGAAAAGGACACGCACAGGATGTGATCATTACCTCAGTACTGCTCTGGAATATCATTCGAGATTAGAAGCTGAAGCTGGTGGAATTCTGGTTGAACCCACGACATCTGAAACAATCGTGAGAGCACCACCATCTGAATCAAGACTGAGGAAATGTCTAATAACTTCTGCAAGACCCGTTATCTAACATACCCAATTGTGATTTCCAGTTGATAGTGTTGGAAAAAGCTACAGGCAGATTGACTTCAATTGTCGTTGTAAAGAAAGAATTTCGCAATCAATTGCAAAGATCAAAGAACAAAGAACAAAGAACAGTACAGCAGAGGAAAAGGCCATTCGGTCCTCCAAGCCTTCGCCGAACTTGATGCCTGCCTAAACTAAAACTTTCTGCACTTCTGGGGTCCGTATCCTTCTATTCCCATCCTATTCATGTATTTGTCAAGATGCCTCTTAAACGTCTCTATGGTACCTGCTTCCACCATCTCCCCCGGCAACAAGTTCCAGGCACTCACCACCCTCTGTGTAAAGAACTTGCATCGCACATCCCCTCTAAACTTTGCCCCTCTCACCTTAAACATATGTCCCCGAGTAACTGAGAGCGAGGTGGCAGCTGGGTAAGTGAGTTTACAACTTATATAAACTTACCTTTTTGTTTTGGCAGTTTCCTTCTGCAGCAGCGACAGGGAGAGCGAGGTGGCAGCTGGGTAAGTAAGTCCTATATATTTGGGCAGCGGCTGAACCCGAGACACTACACATGTCGTGTCTCCCACCCGCCCTCCTCCTCTAACCAAAGAAAAAGGACTCAGTGGTGTGCAGATAAGGTAAGGCTTTTTCTATTTACTCTTTTTTCGTGTGATTGGTAAAAACTTTTCGTTCCTTTTTCATTTATCGAAGTTAAGACTAACTTTGGAGCATCCGCGATGCTGAGGAGGTCGTGGATAGCACGTTTAGCGAATTGGTCACACCGCAGATTAGTATTGCTGAGGGAGACAGGGAATGGGTGACCAAAAGGCAGAGAAAGAGCAGGAAGGCAGTGCAGGTATCCCCTGCGGTTATCTCCCTCCAAAACAGGTATACCGTTTTGGATACTGTTGAGGGAGATGGCTCACCAGGGGAAGGGAGCAGTCGGCAGGTTCATGGCACCGTGGCTGGCTCTGCTGTTCGGAAGGGCGGGAAAAAGAGTGGAAGGGCTATAGTCATCGGGGATTCGATTGCAAGGGGAGTAGATAGGCGGTTCTGTGCTCGAAAACGAGACTCCCGAATGGTATGATGCCTCCCAGGTGCACGGGTCAGGGATGTCTCAGATCGGCTGCAGAACATTCTGAAAGGGGAGGGTAAACAGCCAGTTGTCGTTGTGCACATAGGCACCAATGATATAGGCATAAAACGGGATGAGGTCCTACAAGCAGAATTTAGGCAGTTAGGAGCCAAGTTAAAAAGTAGGACCTCAGAGGTAGTAATCTCAGGATTGCTACCAGTGCCACGTGATAGCCAGAGGAGAAATGAAAGAATAGTCAGGATGATTGCGTGGCTTGAGAGATGGTGCAGGAGGGAGGGGTTCAGATTTTTCGGACATTGGGACCGGTTCTGGAGGAGGTGGGACTATGACAAATTGGATGGTCGAAACCTGGGCCGGACTGGAACCAATGTCCTTGGGGGTGCTTTTGCTAACGCTGTTGGGGAGGGTTTAAACTAATGTGGCAGGGGCATGGGAACCAAATGAGGTCGGTGGACAGTAAGGAGGTAGTAACTAAAGCCTGTAAGCAACTAGATAATGAAGTCAGCGTGACTAAGGAAAAGAGTAGACAGGGAGCAGATGATGAATGCAAAGGGACTGGTGGTCTGAGGTGCATTTGTTTTAATGCAAGAAGTGTAGTAGGTAAGGCAGATGAACTTAGGGCTTGGATTAGAACCTGGGAGTATGATGTTATTGCTTTTACTGAGACTTGGTTCAGGGCAGGGCATGATTGGCAACAGAATATACCAGGATATCGATGCTTCAGGCGGGATAGAGAGGGAGGTAAAAGGGGTGGAGGAGTTGCATTCCTGGTCAAAGAGGATATCACAGCTGTGCTGAATGAGGGCACTATGGAGGACTCGAGCAGTGAGGCAATATGGGCAGAACTCAGAAATAGGAAGGGTGCGGTAACAATGTTGGGGCTGTACTACAGGCCTCCCAACAGCGAGCGTGAGATAGAGGTACAAATATGTAAACAGATTATGGAAAGATGCAGGAGCAACAGGGTGGTGGTGATAGGAGATTTTAATTTTCCCAACATTGACTGGGATTCACTTAGTGTTAGAGGTCCAGATGGAGCAGAATTTGTAAGGAGCATCCAGGAGTGTTTTCTAGAGTAGTATGTAAATAGTCCAACTCGGGAAGTGGCCATACTGGACCTGGTGTTGGGGAATGAGCCCGGCCAGGTGGTTGAAGTTTCAGTAGGGGACTACTTTGGGAATAGTGATCACAATTCTGTAAGTTTTAGAATACTCATGGACAAAGACGAGAGTGGTCCTAAAGGAAGAGTGCTAAATTGGGGGAAGGCCAACGATACCAAAATTCGGCAGGAGCTGGGGAATGTAGATTGGGAGAAGCTGTTTGAAGGTAAATCCACATTTGATATGTGGGAGGCTTTTAAAGAGAGGTTGATTGGCGTGCAGGAGAGACATGTTCATGTGAAAATGAGGGATAGAAATGGCAAGATTAGGGAACCATGGATGACAGGTGAAATTGTGAAACCAGCTAAGAGGAAAAAGGAAGCATACAGAAGGTCTAGGGGGCTGAAGAAAGACGAAGCTTTGAAAGAAAATCGGGAATGGAGGACCAATCTGAAACGAGGAATTAAGAGGGCTAAAAGGGGTCATGAAATATCTTTAGCAAACAGGGTTAAGGAACATCCAAAGCCTTTTATTCATATATAAGGAGCAAGAGGGTAACTAGAGAAAGGATTGTAAGTTGTGCGTGGAGTCAGAGAAAATGGGTGAGATTCTAAACGAGAACTTTGCATCGGTATTCACCGAGGAGAGGGACATGATGGATGTTGAGGTGAGGGACAGATGTTTGATTACTCTAGGTCAAGTCGGCATAAGGAGGGAGGAAGTGTTGGGTATTCTAAAAGGCATTAAGGTGGACAAGTCCCCAGGTCCGGATGGGATCTGTCCCAGGTTACTGAGGGAAGCGAGAGAGGAAATAGCTGGGGCCTGAACAGATATCTTTGCAGCATCCTTAAACACGGGTGAGATCCTGGAGGACTGGAGAATTGCTAATGTTGTCCCCTTGTTTAAGAAGGGTAGCAGGGTTAATCCAGGTAATTATAGACCGGTGAGCCTGACGTCAGTGGTGGGGAAGCTGCTGGAGAAGATACTGAGGGATAGGATCTATTCCCATTTGGAAGAAAATGGGCTTACCAGTGATAGGCAACATGGTTTTGTGCAGGGAAGGTCATGTCTTACCAACTTAATAGAATTCTTTGAGGAAGTGACAAAGTTGATTGATGAGGGAAGGGCTGTAGATGTCATATACATGGACTTCAGTGAGGCGTTTGAGAAGGTTCCCCATGGTAGGCTGATGGAGAAAGTGAAGGCGCATGGGGTCCAGGGTGTACTAGCTAGATGGATAAAGAACTGGCTGGGCAATAGGAGACAGAGAGTAGCAGTGGAAGGCAGTTTGTCAAAATGGAGACGTGTGACCAGTGGTGTTCCACAGGGATCCGTGCTGGGACCACTGTTGTTTATGATATGCATAAATGATTTGGAGGAAAGGATAGGTGGTCTGATTAGCAAGTTTGCAGACGACACTGAGATTGGTGGAGTAGCAGATAGTGAAGTGGGCTGTCAGAGAATACAGCAGGATATAGATAGATTGGAGAGTTGGGCAGCGAAATGGCAGATGGCGTTCAATCAGGGCAAATACGAGGTGATGCATTTTGTAAGATCCAATTCAAGAGTGAACTATACAGTAAATGGAAAAGTCCTGGGGAAAATTGATGTACAGAGAGATTTGGGTGTTCAGGTCCATTGTTCCCTGAAGGTGGCAACGTAGGTCAATAGAGTGGTCAAGAAGGCATACGGCATGCTTTCCTTCATCGGACGGGGTACTGAGTACAAGGGTTGGCAGGTCATATTACAGTTGTATAAGACTTTGGTTCGGCCACATTTGGAATACTGTGTGCAGTTCTGGTCGCCACATTACCAAAAGGATGTAGATGCTTTGGAGAGGGTGCAGAGGAGGTTCACCAGGATGTTGCCTGGTATGGAGGGCGCTAGCTATGAAGTGAGGTTGAGTAGATTAGGATTATTTTCATTAGAAAGACGGAGGTTGAGGGGGGACCTGATTGAGGCATACAAAATCATGAGAGGTGTAGACAGGGTGGATAGCAAGAAGCTTTTTCCCAGAGTGGGGGATTCAATTACTAGGGGTCACGAGTTCAATGTGAGAGGGGTAAAGTTTAGGGGGGATATGCGTGGAAAGTTATTTACGCAGAGTTTGGTGGGTGCCTGTAACGCGTTGCCAGCGGAGGTGGTAGACGCGGGCACGAGAGCGTCTTTTAAGATGTATCTAGACAGATACATGAATGGGCAGGAAGCAAAGAGATACAGACCCTTAGAAAATAGGCGATATGTTTAGATAGAGGATCTGGATCGGCGCAGGCTTGGAGGGCCGAAGGGCCGGTTCCTGTGCTGTAATTTTCTTTGCTCTTTGTTCTTTATTCTTCCACCCTGGGAAAAAGCTTCTGACTATCCATTCTGGCCATGCCGCTTATAACTTTATAAACCTCTATCATGTCGCCCCTCCACCTCCGCCGTTCCAGTGAAAACAATCCAAGTTCATCCAACCTCTCCTCATAGCTAATGCCCTCCAGACCAGGCAACATCCTGGTAAACCTCTTCTGTACCCTCGCCAAAGCCTCCACGTCCTTCTGGTAGTGTGGTGATCAGAATTGCACGCAATATTGTAAGTGTGGCCTGACTAAAGTTCTGTGCAGATGCAGCATGACTTGCCTATTTTTATACTCTATGCCTCGACCGATGAAGGCAAGAATGTCGTATGCCTTCTTGACTTCCTTATCCACCTGCGTTGCCACTTTCAGTGACCTGTGGACCTGTACGCCCAGATCTCTCTGCCATTCAATACACCTCAGGGTTCTGCCATTTACTGTTTACTTCCCACCTGCATTAGACCTTCCAAAATGCATTACCTCACATTTGTCCGAATTAAACTCCATCTGCCATTTCTCTGCCCAAGTCTCCAACCGATCTATATCCTGCTGTATCATCTGACAATCCTCATCACTATCCGCAACTCCACCAACCTTTGTGTCGTCCATAAACTTACTTATGAGACCAGCTACATTTTTCTCCAAATCGTTTATATATACTTGAAAAACAGCAAAGGTCCCAGCACTGATCCCTGTGGAACACCACGCGTCTCATTCCTCCATTCAGAAAAGCACTCTTCCACTGCTACCCTCTGTCTTCTATGTCCGAGCCAGTTCTGTATCCATCTTGCCAGCTCCCCTCTGATCCCATGTGACTTCACCTTTTGTATCAGTCTGTCATGAGGTACCTTGTCAAAGGCTTTACTAAAGTGCATATCGATAACATCCACCACCCTTCCTTCATCAATCATCTTTGTCACTTCCTCAAAAAACTCAATCAAATTAGTGAGACACGACCTTCCCTTCACAAAACCATGCTGCCTCTCACTAATAAGTCAATTTGTTTCCAAATGGGAGTAAATCCTGTCCCGAAGAATCCTCTCTCACAATTTCCCTACCTCTGGCGTAAGCCTCACTGGCCTATAATTTCCTGGATTATCCTTGCTACCCTTCTTAAAGAAAGGAAGAACATTGGCTATTTTCCAGTCCTCTGGGACCTCACCTGTAGCCAATGAGGATGCAAAGATTTCTGTCAAGGCCCCCGCAATTTCTTCCCTTGCCTCCGTCAGTATTCTGGGGTAGATCCCATCAGGCCCTAGGGACTTATCTACCTTAATGCTTTGCAAGACATCCAACACCTCCTCCTTATTGATAATGAGATGACTGAGACTATCTGCACTCCCTTCCCTATGCTCATCATCCACCAAGTCTTTCTCCTTGGTGAATACTGATGCAAAGTACTCATTTATTACCTCGCCCATTTCCTCTGGCTCCACACATAGATTCCCTTCTCTTTCCCTAGTTACCCTCTTGCGCTTTATATACCTATAAAAAGCCTTGGGATTTTCCTGAATCCTGTTTGCCATTGACTGCCCATAACCCCTTTTAGCCCTCCTGACTCCTTGCTTATGTTCCTTCCTACTGTCTTTCTATTCCTCATGGGATTTGTCTGTTCCTAGCCTTCCTTTTTCTTTTTACCGCCCGCTTTTGATTCCAACTTTTCTTCTGAAAGACAGCAAATTATTTAATTTTAAAATTAAGATGTATCAAGATGCAGAAGGTGAAAAGCATCTTGCGTTTCGTTGACATTTTTGTTCACGTCAGTTATACCGTTGGACACATCTCTGCTTGGAGCTCATTTTGATGACTGCATGCAGTTGTGGGTACCGCACCTCATTAAGGATATAGTGGCCTTGTACCGGATGCAGTGCAGATTCTACGATACCTTACAGAGGCTGAAAGATTTACATTATGAATAAAGTTTCCCTGTAACAGGCTTGACTTCCCCTGAATATTGAATGCTAATGCCTGATCGAATTCAGCTGTTAAAGGAGACCCGGGGCGGTACAGTGGCACAGCGGTTAGCACCGCAGCCTCACAGCTATAGCGACTCGGGTTTAATTCTGGCTATTGCTTGTGTGGAGTTTGCTAGTTCTCCCTGGGTCTGCGTGGGTTTTCGCCAGGTCCTCAGGTTTCCTCCCACAAAGACCTGCCAAAGGTTGATAGGTAAATTGGCCATTATAAATTGCTCCTAGTATAGGTAGGTGGTCGGGAAATATAGGGACAGGTGGGGTTGTGGTACGAATATGGGATTAGTGTAGGATTAGTATAAATGTGTGGTTGATGGTCGGCACAGACTCGGTGGGCCGACGGGCCTGTTTCAGTGCAGTATCTCTAAATAAAGAACAAAGCGTTCGGTAGTCATAAGGAATTTGATCTGATAGTCGAGTCTGAGAGTTGAGCACTAAATTAAAGATTATATCAAAAACATTAGAGCGTGATGCCAACGGAAACGCCTTCGTTTTAGATCGGGAAACCTGGTCTCTCTCCAATAATACGCTGTTGAGGCTAGTGGTCAATATAAAATTCCAAAACTGAAAACGACAGTTTTTGAAAGGCGAGATTATAAGTGTGAGGGGATCAAATGGAGACGATTTCAGATCACCCACGATTGAAATGAAAGATGGAAAGGCTTAACTGCCTGCTCTTTTTACGTTCCTACGTTCTGCTTCAGTAATGGAGCTAGAAATTTGTGTATGCTAATCGGTCGTCGTGGGATCGGTCTTTTGCCATACTCTCTGACGGATATTCAGTTCTATTCAATTCAACAGAACTGAATGTCAAGTCTACTAATGGTGGCCGGCTCTATACTGTGCCAGCAAAACGGGATATCACTTGTTGTTTTGCTGCACAAGGACATTGAAAGGTTCGGTTATGTATGCCTCATGAATAACTGTGAAAGGGTATTGAACAAATAGGAATCGCTTCATTAGCTAAATTGTTTTAAAATTCTTTGCATGCTTCGAGTTTTGCAATATCTCAAATAAAACAATTTCGCTCTTCAATTTCAATGGAATTCACACTATTTACCTAATTCTCTCCACGTTCATTAGAAAAAAAATGCTGCTTTCTGTTGGTAAGGTGACGTTTTACAGAATGATATAAATGGCAGTTCTATACCGCCAGGCTGTCTACAAGGGCTTTACAGCCGAAGAATTACTTTTGAAATGTCGTCACCATTGAAAGGTTGGAAAAGGGGCTCTGAGTTTGCGCACAGCAAACTCCCAGAAAATGAACCATTTTACTTGACCAGCCAATCTATTCTTTCTTCGTATGTTGATTTAGGGAAAAGATATTCACCCATGTCGCCAGGAAGGCTCTGTACTCTTTTTTCTATTTTTTTCCATAGAATCTGTTCCTTTATTTGAGTTGTTACAATGCAATATGCAGTCTTCCAAACTATTATTCATGACATGTCACTCTCTTGAGGAATGTGTATGTCCCAATATAAGGTTGTTTGATTTAGGCGAAATGTCCAATTAGGTCATGCCAGCTGGTTGATGCTCTAACACCTTTGTCCTATTTGCCATCAGATATTTGCCAGTGTTTCTTTTCCCCTCATGGGTGGAGATGCAAAACGGGAGGTATTTCATGATCGTCCATCCTGCGCCCTTCCCAACGCAGTTCTATTAATGTCAAATTTTGATGTGCACTCAGAATGGTTGCCAAAAGCGATTGTACCAATTGACAACACCCACCCACGTCTTCTCCATTTCTCGCCCTGGATCGACTCAGCAGTGATCCGCATTAAATGCTAACTCCCTCTTAAGTTTCAGAATATCTGGGGTAGAAATGCATCTCGGGCCATTGAGTAAAGAAGTTCTGTTATAAAGCCCACCAGATATCATGCTTCATCTTTTTTAACATCATGTTGTTATGGACAGCCAGTGTGAGACTTCCCAAATTAGATCTGTGGCCCATGAAGAATTTCCAACCCAGCACTATTCATTGTGTGCTAACCTGAGTCATCTGCAGCCTTTTTGACATCTTCCAGTTCTACAAGGAAGAGAAACAGACCACTTCGGGCATCCCAAATCAAGAGAGTCCAATTTCAGGAACACACCTGTTCATGCACCAGCATGCCAACTAATTATTCAGCCCGAGGTCAAAATCTGTTTGATAATACACCTGAGCAGCGCCTTATCTCAATAGCACTTCACAAATGCCAATTATTCACATGGTCCTTGCAATCATTCTTTCTTCAGTATTCCCAGTCAATGGTCAATATTAATTGTGATGAAACTTATTTGATTAGTATCTAACCGAATACATTCCGCAATTTTCATTCTTTAGTCCTGTCGGATGACAGGATAACTTGGCCGAGTTTAAACAGGCATACAATGCGATATGACCCATTTTTTGTTCCCTCCTAAGACGAATGCCACATTTCAGCAGTAGAGCGATTTGGATCTCTCAAAGGTAAAGTAGATTTCGCCGAAGAAAGGGGTAATGACTTCTCTGCATTGTACCATCTGTCCAAAATCGTATGCCTATTCATAACAACTATTTTATTAACAATTGTGATCAACATCGTCACAATTATCACCAAAAGCACTATTCATCTCCATTTTCAGCTAAATGCCACAATGTTTGTTTTTATGTTTATCAAGCAATAGTTTTTCTGTTTCATTTTTGACGGAACATTGTTCACATTGTATATGGTTGTTAAGGCCTAACTGATTAAAGGACCTATTCCTGTTCTTATTTTCTTATCAACTTCCCTAATAATACGTTGACAATGAATGAATTTCGCAAGCAAATACCGTCGTCCTTGGCTTTCAGCCTTTCTTCTGCAAAGCAGCAAAGTATTGACTTTGAAATGAAACAGCCAAATGTATTGCCAAAAATACCTATCTGCAAAGCAACTTACAATTTGCTGAGCATTTCAGTAGGATTCGGAATATAGGCCAAAAACGTGGTTTCCTCAGCAAATGTCACCTCATTCAGTCCTGGGCACACCGTGAATGCCTCTCAACCTGTCGTCCTGAATGGGTGGTATTATCCAGGCCGCCAGCTATCGGCACCACTTGATACTTAGATCTATGGACATCAATGGAATCGAAAATCGGGCGGGGCTGATAACAGCCGGACGGTGCGTTAGAACCTGTTTTGTACTTCCAAATTTCTGGCACGATAATCGGGCGGGAGTTTTCAAAAGTCAAGAGTTTATTTCCTCACCTAAATTTTGCAAAGCTTCCCTGCTTCCAGTGAGCTCTGGAATGACGAAGAGGGACCTCAGTGCACATTCATTTCAAGCAAAAACAACTTGCGTTTATATCGCGCGTTTATATAAAACGTCCTTAAAATCACAAGGCAGATCAGCCAATCGCAGGCAGGAATTTCAGCGGAGCAACTTTGACACCGAGCCACAGAAAGCTGCCAAAAGCTTGATCAAAGATTTAGATTTTAAGGAATGTTTTTATATGTAAGACAGAAATAGCGAAGCAAAGAGGATCAGGGAAGGAATTCCGATGTTGAAGGCCTAAGCAACTGAAGGTAATGCCCGCAGTTGTCAAGCAGGAGGAATGGGAGATCACGGAGTGACTAGAACTGGAGGAACACAAAGATTTCGGAGAATTGTTGTGTTGGAGGATGATCCAGTTAAATCTGAATCTCTAAAATTTAGCATGGTGGTAGAGTCACACAACAAGATGGAGAGTATCCTCAGTGTGAAGACAGGACTTTAGTTTCACAAGGACGGTGCAGTGGTCAGTCCTACCAATACTGTCATGGACAGATGCATCTTCAACAGGTAGATTAATGGAGACAAGGTGCAGTAGGCTTATCTGTCATGAGGTCTTCTTTGCCAGCTGCCGCTGGCCGTGTTTGGTGGATATGTCCTCAGGACTCTGTCCACTTGGTCAGTAGTGGTGGTACCAAACCACTCTTGGTGATGGGCATTAACTCCACTACCCAGGAAATATTTTATGCCCTGGGCACCCTTAGTGCTTCCACCAAGTGTTATGCAACATGGCGGAGTTTTGATTCATTAGCTGAGGGAGGGCTATAGTTGGTAATCAGCAGGAGGTTTTCTTGTCCATGTTTAAGTTCACGGGGTCGGGAGTCAATGTTGAGGTCTGCGAGGCCACACCCTCTCGAGTGCATGCACCTTGCTGCCACCTCTGGTTGGTCTGTCCTGCTGGTGGAACAAGACATGCCCAGGTTTGGTGATGGTGGCATCTGAGATAATGGATAAAAGGTATGTTTCTGAGCGTATGACTTGTCATGGTGTTGATTGACTAGTATGTAGGACAGCTCTCCCAATTTTGTCACAAGCCCCCAGATGATATCAAGGAAGGCTCTGCTGGGCCGCAGTGCTGGGTTTGTTGTTGTCCCTTCTGGTGCCTAGTTTGATGCCGGGTGTTCCATTAAGTTTTATTCCTATTCAACTTTTATGTAGCAGTTTTGTACAAGTGAATGGCTTGCAAGGCGATTTCAAATGGCAGTTGAGAGTCACCCACTTTCCAGAGTCACATGTAGGCAAGCCCAGGTACGAATGGCATATCTGACCATGCGTGATCTCAAGGACCTCGAGGACAATTGCAGTCAGTGGGATTCATGGGGAAAACTTTCCACTGGTTGAAGTCATACCTTGATCAACGGAAGATGGTAGTGTTTCTTGGAGGTTAATCATCTCAGCCCCAGAACAACGCTACAGGCGTTACACTGGGTAGAGTCCTGGGCCCAACCATCATCAGCTGCTCCATCAATTACATTCCCTTCATCATACGATCAGAAGTGGGAATGCTCATTGATGATTGCAGTGTTCATTACCATACGTGACTTCTCAAATACTGAAGCAGTTAATACCCACATGCAACAACACCTGGACAAAATTTACACTTGGGCTGATAAGTAACAAGTAACATGCATGCCATACAAGTGCCAGGCAAAGTGTGGGATCTTCCAACAAGAGAGAAACTAACCATCTCACCTTGACATTCAAGGGCATTACCATCTCTGTGTCCCCCACTATCAACATCTTGAGCATTAATACTGAACAGAAAATTAACTGGATTAGCTGGATGCAGATACTGTGGCTCAAGAGCAGCGCTGAGGCTAGGAATTCTGTGGACAGCAACACATATTCTAATTTCCCAATGGTTGCCCACCATCTACAAGGCACAAGTCGGGCTTATGATAGCATTTATTCCACTCCCCTGGATAAGCGCAGTTCCAACAACACTCAAGATGCTCATAACCATGCAATAAACAGCAGCCTGCTTGATCGGCACTCAGTTCCCCACCTTAAACAATGATTGTCTTTTCTACCAGTGCACAGTAGCAGCAGTGTAACCATCTACAAGATGCATTGCAGCAGCTTGGAAAGGCTCTTTCGACAGCACCTTCCAAACCCGCGGACCCTATTACCTCAAAGGACACGGGAAGCAGATGCATGGGAAAACCACCACCTGCAATTTCCATTCCAAATCGCACACCATCCCGACTTGAATCTACATTGCTGTTCTTTCCCTTTTGCAAAAACCTGGAAATCCATTACCAACAGCATTATGGGTGTCTATACACCATATGGACTGCAACAATTCCAGAAAGTTGCTTACCAATACATTCTCAAGGGCAATTAGGAATGGGAAACAAATGCTGCCTTTGCCAGCAATGCTTATATCCTACGAGGCAATGAATGAAGAAGCAACATCCAATGCTGCGAAGGGCATGCACAGTAACGAATCTCTCTCTCAGTACTCCACGGGAATATCATCCGAGATTACAAGTCGAATTCAACGGAATTTACCTTGAACCTACGACATCTGACTCAGATATTAGTGTTCCACCATCTGAAGGAGGACTGACGAAATGGCGATCAGCATCCTTTACATCCCTGAACTCATGTACCCAACAGTAATTTCCAGTTTATAGGGTTGGAAAATACAGGCATATCGAATTAGTTATGATTGCAAACAAATAATTTCACAATCAATTACCGTCTTCTATTGATTCCCACTTATCTTCTGAAAGACAGCAAATTATTTAATTATACAATATGTAGAAAATATTTTTGTGAAGTCGCAGAACTTGAAAGCATGTTACGTTTCACTGAGTTTATGTGCATATAGGATAGTTGCGAAATGGCGGAGTTAGTTTCAACTGGTCACCTCACAACTCACCACAGATAGTGTTTTTGCTTAAACAGGTGTTTTAACCTCTGTTTTTGTTGATCGTAGAAAGAGACAATGGCAGGTTTTCTCGTGATTATTTTTTACAAGATTAAATATTCATTAAACATTAATCACCCGAAAATGTTGCACATTAACTCTCACATGCAAATTCAAGAAAATATAGGATGTAAAGTGTAAGAGATATAAAGAGTTTATGTGTAAAGGCCTGCTGTTTTTAATAATAAAAAGAAACAAATGTGGCATCCTCTTGGAAGTGAATTTTAAAGTGCAGGTCTGTTTGCTGATTTTCTTGCACTTGCTGCGTTGTGAATATCTTCTGGCAGTCAGTACTTCAGTTTGAAGATGATGTTCGCATCTCTCTGTTTAATTTTCACAGGTGAGGGCATTGTTTAAAAGGCACTTTCTGACTTCTCTGCTGCAGTTGGTAACTGCCTATATCTTTTGCTACCCCGCCCCCCACCCATCCCCCTGTGCCCTCCCCACAGCTTACTTTACCTCCTACTTTGAATCATAAGGAAACTTAGATACTTTACTCTCTGTCTGTTTGTTTAAGTCATTAATACAGATTGTAACTAGCTGAGGCCCGAGCACTGATCCTTGAGGCACGCCACTATTTATTGCCTGCCAAATTGAAAATACCCGGTTTATGCCAACTCGTTGCTTCCTGTCTGTTAACCAATTGTCTATCCATGCTAATATACATATATACAGTTGTGTAAACCAGCGACCACCTTGGTAATTCATCTTTAGAACGTGGCTAGGCAACGTTTCAGAACGAATGGCATTACTTAGCGCTGAAATAAACCATTAAGTGATGACAAAGGCTGAGATTCCCTTTGCCTGCTGGGTCATTGCAACTTGCCAGTATCCTTTTAATAATTCTATTTCACTGGTGGTCGCTGGTTTACACAACTGCATATATGTATATTAGCTTGGATAGACAATTAGGCGTAATTTCCTAATTTGCCTATGCAGTCTCTGATACAGGCGATTGGATATGAGTCGGTTCTGGTAAATGCATTGATCTTGTGGTAATCAATGCAGAGTCTTGCTGTATCATCAGGTTTGGAAACTAGCGCTGGACCAGAGCTCCAGCTGCTTTGCCTGGGTCAAATTAAATCACTTTCCAGCATGTACTGGACTTCCTTGTGGACTTGAGTTAGCTTAGTGGGGTTCAATCTATAGCGGTTCTGTTTTATTGGAGGGCTCTCTCTTACGTCTGTATCATGTATTGTTAAGCATGTGCAATCTGGTTTGCCCCTACAGACTTCATTGAATTCGTTTAGTAATATAGTTAGGTCCCGTCTTTGCTGTTCAGAGAGATAGTCAAGCATTATAACTAATTTCTTTAGAATTTCATTTTTGTTTTCCACTTTTGCAGTAGGGAGCTAAATTTTAGAATTTTCAGGGCTCTCTTCCTCATCCTGTCTTCAATACTGCTCTGCTAGTCTAGTGCTTTTACTACCTGGCACACACTGACTGGTCTGTCCGATTCATGACTATGGTATCTTGCTTAACATGTTTTTTTTTAGAATTAGAATTAGAACATTACAGTGCAGTACAGGCACTTCGGCCCTCGATGTTGCGCCGACCTGTGAAACCATCTGACCTACACTACTTTCATCCATATGTCTATCCAATGACCACTTAAATGCCCTTAAAGTTGGCGAGTCTACTACTGTTGCAGGCAGGGCGTTCCACGACCCTACTACTCTCTGAGTAAAGAAACTACCTCTAAAATCTGTCCTATATCTATCATCCCTCAACTTAAAGCTATGTCCCCTCGTGTTTGCCATCACCATCCGAGGAAAAAGACTCTCACTATCCACCCTATCTAACCCTCTGATTATCTTATATGTTAATATGTCATACTATCTGGTGGACTAATGATGTTGTTTACATCATTCACATTTTTCGAGACACGATATGGGCCACCATACCTTTTGTTTAGAGGTTCGGCCTGCAGTAGTAACAGCAACAGAACTTGGTCTCCTGAGTTAAACTGACGGATTGCAGCTTTCTTATCTGCCTGTCTTTACATTCTTTTTTTCCTGAGAGGTTTTGAGATGTTCCTTTGCTACCGTACAGGCTTTGTAAAGTCCTTTCTGGAACATGACACATAATTTAGTAACAAGGTATCCTACGTTTGATCTAGAAACTTCTATTGGATTAATTTTAGGGTGCCTCTCAGCTCATTTCCACAAAACAATTCGAAGGGGCTAAAACCTATGGATTCACTGGTGGAATCCCTGGGAGCAAGCAGAAAGAAAATTAATCCTTTGTCCCAGTCCTGGGGGTATTCACAACAATGTACTCGGAGAATAGTTTTTAGGGTCTGATGGTACCGTTTCAGGACATCTTGTGATTGTAGGTGATGCGCTGCAAATTTCAGCTGGCCAATGCGAAGGCTTTGTATGATCTCCTGGAAAATTCTGGACATGCAATTGGTTCCTTGAACAGACTGTATTTCTCGGGGAAGTCGGTATCTGGTGAAACATTCGTTAAGCCCATGACAACAGCTTTGGGAGTAATTTTGCTCAAGGGTATGGATTCAAGGAATTGGGTGACCATGTCGATAATGGTTAAAATATATTTAGAACCTGTCCTCGCTCTGGGTAGGGGATCCATGTAATCAGTTAGAACTAGTGAAATGTTCCTCATAAGCAGGAATGTGGATCAGTGGAGCAGGTGTGTTTGTAGATTGTGGTTTCCCAAAATTCTAGCAGGTATGGCAGGTCAGACAGAATTGAACACATCATTGTGAATTTGTGTTCAGCAAAAGTGCCAGTTAATCCGAGCCTGGGTCTTTCTGACAATCACGTGTGCAGGCATTGGGATTTTATTGAGAATTCGCAGGTACTCTCTGCGATATTTAGGGGGAACTACAATTTGGTGAACAACTGCCCACTCTTCCCTTGCAGGTCACAGTCGGGCTCTCCATTTTCACATTATGATTTCATTATTACAGTAGTAACAATCAGGCATTTTCTCTGCCTCAGCCTCAGATTGGGCCGTCTGCGCTATCCTTTATAAATCAGGGCCTGCCTCCGGGGCTGCAAGTAAGGAGGGTCTACTGTAAATCTACACTAAATCTCCTAAAAGTGCTTCCACTAGCCAGCGCCCTCAGTCACCTGACTGAATTACTGGTTCAGTTGTCTCTGGGAGAGCATCTTTGGTCAGGGAGCTGGTTACTACAGGCAGGAAAGATTTCAAGGCTTCCTCCTGTATTTGTTCAGTCTGGATGGCCTCATTTGGCTGGTCTGCTACCAGTGGAGCTGCAAGCACCTCACCGCCAGCCAAATCATTGTCAAATAGCAAGTTTATTCTGGCCAAGTTTAGACTCTGAACAATCCATAGAGAAACTGGTCCAGAAACTGGGTCGCACTGCAAGTGAACCCAATATAGCGGTACAGACATGTATCCTCCCACAATCCCTTTTACTAGAAGTTTCACTTTTAACGAGCTCTCCAGTGAAACGGTGATTCCTTTACACAACATGAGGGATTGAGTGGCCCCTGTGTATGAATTAAAGACAATGGGCTTTTTTATCTCTCTAGAGGAGTATGGCAACACCTTTCCCTTCAAAACGAAATCTTCGTAGCCTTCTGCAATTTCCTTTACGTATGTTAATTGGGATGCTATTTTTAAATTCTGCTAATGGAATTCTCTATTTCAAGTTTTCATGCAAGAGGACTAACTTTAGAAGTTATATCCATAGATTGAAATCATATCTTTAATTCGTTCGAATTCAAAAAAAGTCGAGGCAACTCTTTTCCTAGTTTTTCTCAACATCTGTCGCTAGGCTTCGGGTGCCAACACAAACTCATTTCGAATTGCCGGTTTAATTTGCTCATCATCAGATAAGGCCGACTTATGAATCCACCTTGAAACATGATTAGCCAATGTTCTTTTGGCTATGCTAGTCTACTAATTATTTTCCAAAAGAAGGTAAAATAAGACTCGACCTCCACCTCATTAAATTTTGGAATTCGTCTTGCATATCTCATGGTGTCGAACTTTGCTCCGAATTGGGGATTATATTTCAGTTGCTGCTGGCATTCTCACGTTATGCTTGCAGCCTTTCGAACTCAAACTTCTTCACGGATGCTTCTCTTTCCTTTTGAAACTGCGTTTCCTCTCTATTCATCTCCAACTGCATCTCCTCTCTATTCAACTGCATTGAAGTAATGGATATTTACTCCAACGTAAATTCCACTGTTCCCCTTCTGGCAAGACTGAAGTGGTTAGCTGAATTCTCCACGAATTCCAGTTTGATTGTCTTTTGTTTGGAAGTGATTCCCACCTGGCAGCTGGGCTTTTGAAATCTTCAATATATGCTTATTTTAATTTACTATGTGAGATGTCTCCCTGCTCTACAAACTGTGTACCAACAAATACGACCATGACTTTTGTTCCTGGCTCCGTAGAGAAGAACGGAAAAAGACAAGAAACTTGTATGTCTAATTTCCCACAGTTTTAGAGGTCAATTTATCCCCCTTTCAAAATCTCTCATTTCATCTTAATGTTCCAAACTCCTGGCTCACTGCCCCCAATTTGTTATGCACAGTTGGGAAATGGCGTGGTTGGTTTCCACCGGTCACCTTCCAACTGGCCACAGTTAGTACTTTTGTTTAAACTGAAATTTCAACCTGTTTTTCGTTGGCGAAATAAACAGACAACGATAGGTTTTCTCGTCAGTTTAAGATAGAAGGTTAAGTATTTATTAAATACATGAACGGAAATGTCACAACACC
Organism: Heterodontus francisci; assembly: GCF_036365525.1. Lineage (NCBI taxonomy): Eukaryota > Metazoa > Chordata > Chondrichthyes > Heterodontiformes > Heterodontidae > Heterodontus > Heterodontus francisci. The sequence goes on along the minus strand of NC_090409.1, from coordinate 27,538,975 downwards.
ACTCGTGCACACATTCACTCTCACATGCACACTCCGGAAAACAATCGATAGAAGGAGAAGGATAAGAAGCATTAAGAGTTGAAGGTGTAAAGTTCCCCTTGAAAAGTAAGTTTTGAAGTTACAGGTCCATTTGTTGAAATTCCTGCACTTGCTGGGATGTGGATGTCATCAGTCAGTGAGCACTTCAGTTTGAAGACGGTTCTGGTACTTCTTTGTTCAATTTCCACAGGTGGGGTTTAAAAGGCACTCTCTTACTTCTCTGATGCAGTTGGGTTCAACTGTCTTAGCTGGAATTGATCTCTCTCAGCCTTCTGCTGGAATTCAAAATTACTTCCGATGTTCTCTTTGTGGCTGGAAATATCAGGCTGTTATCTAAGGACTTTATGACTGATTATTGATGATCGATGACTCCCTATGTTCTCCAAAGAGGTTACCTTTCAAGGTACATTCCTAAACTGTTGGTTTCATCCATGTGACATTAGGGTTTCGGTTCCTGAGGGGCAATACAATGACTTCTGATCTCAGCCATTTTCATCAAATGAGGAATGTTCACACTTTTATTGTAGTAATGGTAGTGGAAGACGGAGCGTCTGCAAATGTCTTTATGCTAGCTCATTTTGTGGATAACTCTCATCATGTCTGATGAGCTGTTTAATTTTATGTCAGACTGACCTAATGAGTTTCAGTTCCAGCAGACATTGTTGTGTATTTCAGTCTAGTAGAAGATATGTTTCATGTGATTGTGTCATCCAACTTGCGGAAAGTAGGTGTACCACTGTTTATAAATCGTTCTAGTTTTAAGACTCTTTAATTTATTTTGTACTTCCATCGCTGTACTACACGAGAGCGTGACAGCATCAATTGTGCAGTTTGGTATATCTCTGATGGGAGACTATTTCGATTACTGCGTTTAGTTCAGCGTACTGCACATCACTAACTATATCTGCAGCTTGGACAGAATGAAGTGCAGATTTACCACAATGATAATGAGGTTAAAAAAAAGTAATTTATATAAGTTTCCATTGAACAGGTGTGAAGCACCTCGAGTATAGCATGATAATCGGCGATCAAATTCACGAGTTCATGGTTAATAATAACTTCAATCGTCAGATGCGCTTAAATGATTCCCTGTGATAGTCAAGGGTGAAAAAGTGAGAATTTATTTAAAATTATATCAGAAGCGCTTGGAGATGATCCGACCAAAACTGTCTTCTATTTATATGTAGGGGAAACCTAGAACTCTCAGAAACCGCTCTTGAGGCTCGGAGTCAATGTAAAATTTCAAAACTGAGATCTTCATGTTTTTGTTGGACAACATTATAAGGGTGACGTAACCAAGGTGGCTAGGTGGCAGTGAGTATAGATCACCCAGGATTGAAGTGAAACGAGGAGAGGCTAAATTGCCTGTTCTTCATATCTACCCACTTCTGCTTCAATAATGCAGCTCGGAATTGGTTGTATGGTAATCGAATGTCATTGGTCAGCATTTTGTGACACTTTCCAGTGGAAATTCAGTTAATTTCAACTCAGGAACTGAATGCAAAGAAGATCAATGGTGGCCGATTTTATAACTGTCAGAATCCTATATAGCAGAACGGAATGTTAATGTCGTTTTGCTACACAAGAACATTGGAACGCTGGTTTATTCTAAGTCTAGTTGTGGAATAAGAGTGTAAGAATTTTGAACATATCGGATCCCCTTTCTTACCTAAACCGTTTAAAGATTTTTTGCATGCTTTGAGTTCTGCAATACAGGAAATAAAACGATTGTGACCTTTCATTTCAACAGCAGCTCACAATATTTTTCCCATTCTCCCCAGGTTTGTAAAAAAAGTGTCCCTTTCTGTTGGCAAGAGGGCGTGTTAGACAATGATACATCTTGTATTTCTATATCACCTTTGTCTACATCAGGATGCCTAAAGTGCTTTAAAGCCAAAGAACTATGTTTGAAGCGAAGTGACTTCAGCAATGTTAGAAACGGGGCTCTCAATTTGCGCACAGCAAACTCCCAGAAAATGAGTGAATTAATTGGTCCAGCCGATCTATTATTTCGACTGATGTTGATTCAGGGAAAACAAATATTAACCCATGATGCCAGGACGGCTCTGTAGTCGTCTTCGAAATTTTGCCATGAGATGTTCCTTTATTTTAGTGGTAAGACTACAGTATACAGGAATCCAAATTGTTATTCATAGCGTCCAATTTCTCTTGAAGCATGTGTATGTTGCATTATAAGGTTCTCTGTCCTGGGCACAGCGTCCATTCAGGTCATGTCTGTCGGATGCTGCTGCTGTAACTTCATCCTATTTCCCATCAGATATTTACCGCGAATATTTGTCATGGTTGAAAGAGCAGAACGGCGGTACTTTGCGATCGCCTGTTATGCGCACCTCCCGTACTGAGTTCCATTGGTTTCAATTTTTGACCAGAGCATTTAATCGTTGCCAAAAGTGTTTCTGTCAATTTGTCACTGTCAGGCAAGCTCTTCCAATTTACGCTCTTCTATTGAATTAGCTGTAATTCGAATTAAATGTTAACTCATCCCTCAGCTTCTGATGAACTGGGTTAGAAATTCGTCTCAGGCCGTTGAGCAAAACGGGTCCGTTATAAATCCTGCCAGATATTCTGTTTCATTGAGTTGAACATCAACTGATAATGGACGGTCAGTGTGATACTTCTCAATTTAGATCCGTCGCCCAAAAATAATCTTGCAACTCTGCATTATTCACTGTGTGCTAAATTGTGCCCTCTGCAGTTTCTTGACATCCTCTAATTCTGCAAGGAGGACGAACAGGCCACTTCAGCATTGCAATGCAAGAGCATATGCGTCTTCCTGTATCGGCGTTTCATCATCAAATATATCCCAAATAGTTTTATATAATGCACCTGAGCAGCTATATGTGACATTTAAATATTTTGATATCGCTTCCTAAATGCCAGTTTTCTGCACTGTTATTTCAAGCATTCTTCCTTCGGTACGTTCAGTCAATGGTGAATACTGTTTGAATTGAAACTCGTTTGATTAGTATCTAATTGAATACTTTCTACGATTTCCATTTTCCAGAAATGACAAATGCATGGATAACTGCATTGAACCTAAACAGGCAAAGGTTGCGATAGTCCCCATTTTGTGTTGCCTCCGAAGACTAATCTCCCCTATTGTGTTTCAGAAGAAGAGCAGTGTGGATCTCTTAGAGGTCAAACAGCTCTCACTCTGGAAAAAGTCATTTTGTCTTTCTACATTGCAGTATTTGCACAACAGCGGATATTTATATATGACAGTGACATTAACTTTATTAACAATCATCATGAACAACTTCACAAATGTCACCATCAGCATTTCCATCATCAGCTAACTGCCACAATCGTCTTATTTACGTTTGTCTTCCAACAGTTTCCTGCCTCATTTTTAACTACGCATTGCTCAAAATGCCCAAGGTTGTAAAGGTCCGTTTGCTTGAATGACGTACTCCTGCTCTTAAGATCTTATTAACTCCCGTTGTAACGCATTTGGAATAATTGAATTTAAAATCCAATTACCGACTCCTTTACCTTTCAGCTTTTTTTCTGTAAAACAGCAAATCAAACAGAAAAGTTTAGCGGCAAGAACGCTATTCTATGAAGCAAGTTTTAATTTGCTAAGCACTTCTGTAGGACGCAGAATCTAGGCAAAATAAATGCTGAATTGGTCTCATAAAAATACCACCGCATTTAGTCCTGGGGATATGAAAATCCCCCTCGGGCGATACTGCTGAATAGGTGGTATTGCATGGTCCACTAGTTATATGCACCATGTGATGTTAAGTTCCATGGAAATCAATGGAAGTGACAATAGGGCTGGAGATGTAATGGTTGACCAATGCGATAAAGCCTGCCTTGCACTTCCATTTCAGACGAATTTCTGGCCTTATCATCTTGCAACAGTTTTCAAAAGGGGGAAGTTCATTTTCTCACCCAAATCTTTCAAGGTTTCTTTGCAAACGGTGAGCTCTGGAATGATAATGAGGAACATTTGAGTACATTCATTTCGAACAAAACAAAGCTATGTTTATATGAAAGAGGTATTTAAAGACAAAACAAAAAGCTCCGCCAATCACACACAGGAAAGTCAGCAGAGTAAATTTGACACCGAGCTGCAAAAGGAGATGTTGGCAGAGGCCAAAACCTTCGTCAAAGATTTAGGATTTAAGGAGTGCCTTAATATAGCAAAGAGAAATAGAGAGGCAGAAAGATTTAGGGAAGGACTTCCAGCGTTCTGGGCCAATGCAGATGAACGTAATGCAGGCAGTTGTCAAGTGGTGGCAAATTACCAGAATTGGACGAGTGTAAGGTTTTTGGGGTGTTGTGTTGGAGGAAGTACCAGTGAAAGCGAAGGCGAAGATCATATAGAGATTTGAAACCCAGGTCACTTTGAGAAATAACCGCTTTTTGTTCCTGCTTTCAGAGATTTCGAAGATTGCTGCTCATAGTTGGTTGGCATCCTTCCATCTTCGAAAGATGATAGACACGCAACAACCAATCATTTAGGTGGGGTGTCTTCTCTTGATGTACCTTTGTTTACAGCTGTGAAGGTCAATTCTCGAGAGGCAGGTTCTGCCACAACTGTTGAACATGAAGCTGCCACGTGACGCTGTGAGTTGTCGTTTTTCACGTTGCTGCCTGGTGCCAAGCTGCTATCATCGTGGTAGTACACGCCAGTCCACATAATTTGTCGTAATTTCCCCCTTTCACCAGCGAGTGACACCCAGGAGCGGGATTCAACATTTAGGGCCTTTATGCCATGCTTGTACGCATCCGTTGAAGTGTAGCATTGGGTGCCCTACTGGTTGACTGGCCCCAGCCATCTCACCATACCGAAAGGTCCTTGTTTATGCGACTGTTTTCCATCCTGTGGAGGTGCCCATTCCATCAAAGCTGTCTCTGTTTGATTAGTGCCAACAGAATTAGAAGATCTACCTTTGCGATGACTATTGCATTTATGAGTTATCTTCCTGCCATGATATACCCATAATGCGCTGCAGACAGCGAATATGGAAAATATTGAGCATTTTTTCCTGTTAGCTGTAAGTCGCCCAGGATTCACAGCTACGCAGCAAGGCACTGAGAACAAAGGCTCCATTGACGATCATCTTAGTTCTAAGGATCAACTTGGTGTTATCTCATGCGTGTTTTGTCTGTCAAAGGTTGTAGTTGCTTTCCTTATATGTGTATCGAGCTCTGCATCAAGCGACGGATTGTCTATCACTGTATACCCAAGGTAACACATTTTCTGGCCACTTCCAGTGTTCCCGTCAAGTGCTGCTAATACACACCACTTTTTATTGTCAAGTGGGCGAGTCGGGTTTAAAAACACAGGCATTGCCCAGTTAGGTCTCATCTCTGATGCGCATTCGATCTAAAAAACAAGCAGGTAGTCGGTTATAGATTATGAAAATTGAGATATTAATGTTGACAGGAGAATTGGGACACGTCCCCAGATACATCGACAGAGTTTTATGGAACATTTCGGCCAAATCTGGAACGAAAACTGGCAGATATAGAGTAAAACATTCTCAAAAACAATGGATCAGGTCAAAGCTCTGAAATTCTGCCAAATCAGGTCGTGAATGAAGTTGGGCAGTTAAACAACGAACGGTAGGGGGAAGCTCCACAATACTCACCATCCTCATGATGGTAGTCGGGAGCTCATCGGTAAAAGAGAGAATCCTGAAACATTCACAACCATCTTCAGCCAGAAGTTCCGATTCAATGATCCATAATAGCCTCCTCCTGAGGTAACCATCATCATGAATGCCAGTCTTCATTCAATTAATTCACTCCACGTGCTATAAAGAAACGATAGAAGACTCTAGATACAGGAATCGTTATGGGCCTGGACATCATCCCGGCTGTTGCATGAAGACTTGTGCTCCAGAGGTAGCCGCATACCAAGCCAAACTGTTCCTGTATAGCTATAACATTGGCATCTACTTGACAATATAGATAATTGGCCAGGTATGTCCTGTCTACAAAAAGCAGTGCAATTGCAATCCAGGCAACTACTGCATCATCAGTCTTCCCTTAATCATCAGTGAATGTCTGGAAGCTGCTGCCCGACACTGTTATCAGGCGTCACTTGCTCAGCAATGGAACGATTATCGATGGTCAGTTTGGGTTGCGAAGGGCCCCTCGGCTCCAAACCTGATTACAGCCTTGGCCTAAACATGGAAAAAACAGCAGAACTCCAGAGGTGATGTGCGAGTGCCTGCCTTAGACATCCAGGCAGCATTTGACCACGTGTGTCGCCAAGGAGTCCTAGCAAATCTACAGCCAATAAGATTCATGAGGAAACTCTCCACTTGTTGGAGTCATACCTTGAACAAAGGAAGATGGATATGTTTGTTGGAGACCGATCGTCTAAGACACAGAACATTGCTGCAAGGGTTCCACAAGGTAGAGCCCAAGGTACAACCATCATCATTTTCTTCATCAACCTTCCTCCATCCTAAATTCAGAAGATAGCCGATGATTGCACAGCGTTCAGTACCATACCTGACTCCTCAGTCTTGGGCTGACAAGTGGCAAGTTACATTCTTGCCACACACGTGCCAGTCAATGACCATCTCCAACAAGCGAGAATCTAACCAACTCCCGTTGATGTTTGAAGGATTGTTGAATTCCTTATGCTGAATATCATGGAGTTTGCCATTGATCAGAAAATCAACTGGACCAGTTATATAAAAGCTGCGTCTTCAAGAGCAGGTTAGAGGCTGGGAATTCTGTGGGGGATAGCACATCTCCTGCCTCCCCTCAGCCTCTCAATCATTTACAAGGTGCAAGTCGGATTGTGATGGAATATATTCCACTTTGCTAGATGAGTGCAGCTCCAACAACACTCAAATGGCTTGACAACATCCATTCGAAAGCAACACGGTGGTTTGGAACCCTATAAACCACCTCAATCGTTCACCCCCTCCACCACTGGTGCACACTGGTAGCAGTAAGTACCATCTACCAGATACATTGAATAAACTCTGCAAAGCTCCTTTGAGTGCAGCTTCACAACCCGTTCCTTTGAGCTAGAAGGACCAGGGAAGCAGATGCATGACGGCATCTCAACCTGTAATTTCCATTTCAAGACACATAGCAACCGGATCTGGATCTAGATCACCATTCATTCAATGTCCCTGGGTCAAAAACATGGAATACCCTTCCTAACAGCACTGTCTGTTCATCGGCACCACATAGACTGCTGCAATTTCAGAGGGTGGCTCATCACTACTTTCTCAAGGGCAATTAGGGATGGGCAACAAATGCTGGCATTGCCATCGATGCACAGATCCCAGGAGCAAAGGAAATAAATCAACATCTAACGCGGCAAAGGACAGCCAGAGGAACGAATCACTCCCTCAATACTGTGATGGAATACCATCCGACATTACAAGCCAAAATCAGTGGAATTCAGCTTTAACCAACGGCATCTTAATAAGATGAACCGCCATCTGAATCAAGACTGGCGACTTGGCTAATAACATTTCCAACATCCAATTAGTTGTGTCCCGGGTTCAATTCTGGGTACTGCCTGTGTGGAGTTTGCAAGTTCTCCCTGTGTCTGCGTGGGTTTTCTCCGGGTGCTCCGGTTTCCTCCCACAAGCCAAAAGACTTGCAGGTTGGTAGGTAAATTGGCCATTATAAATTGCCACTAGTATAGGTAGGTGGTAGGGAAATATAGTGACAGGTGGGGATGTGGCAGGAATATGGGATTAGTGTAGGATTAGTATAGTATATATAGTATAGTATATATATTAGTATATATATCGGAGAATACTTGGCATCAGGTGGCAGGACTATATCTCCAACACAGAAGTCCTTGAAGCGGCCAACATCCCCAGCTTATACACACTACTGAGTCAGCGGCGCTTGAGATGGCTTGGCCATGTGAGCCGCATGGAAGATGGCAGGATCCCCAAAGACACATTGTACAGCGAGCTCGCCACTGGTATCAGACCCACCGGCCGTCCATGTCTCCGTTATAAAGACGTCTGCAAACGCGACATGAAATCGTGTGACATTGATCACAAGTCGTGGGAGTCAGTTGCCAGCATTCGCCAGAGCTGGTGGGCAGCCATAAAGACAGGGCTAAATTGTGGCGAGTCGAAGAGACTTAGTAGTTGGCAGGAAAAAAGACAGAGGCGCAAGGGGAGAGCCAACTGTGCAACAGCCCCAACAAACAAATTTCTCTGCAGCACCTGTGGAAGAGCCTGTCACTCCAGAATTGGCCTTTATAGCCACTCCAGGCGCTGCTTCACAAACCACTGACCACCTCCAGGCGCGTATCCATTGTCTCTCGAGATAAGGAGGCCCAAAAGAAAGAAAAGAAAGAGTATATATGGGTGGTTGATGGTCGGCACAGACTCGGTGGGCTGAAGGGCCTGTTTCAGTGCTGTATCTCTAAACTAAACTAAACTAAACTAATGTACCTAACAGTAATTTCCATTTTATAGGGTTGGAAAATTACAGTAAAATCGACTTCATTTGTAGTTGTCAACAAGTAATTTCACAATCACTTACCGTTGTCTTTTGATTCCAACGTTTCTTCTGCAAAAACATTTTGTGTTTCGTTCAATTTTTGTGCCTGTCATTTAAACAGTTCAAAAGTTCTTTGAGTGGAGTCCAGTTTTATTACTGTGTTCAGTTCTGGACACCGCACCTCATTAAGGATATTGTGGCCATGGACGGGATGCAGTGCAGTTTCACCGCAATGGTACTGATGCGAGTTACATTATGAATAAAGTTTCCGAGACTAGGATTGAATTTCCTTGAGTACAAACAATTAATGGGTGATCTAATACAGGTACTCAAGTCAAATTAAGATTCAATCGGTTAAGTAGATATAACCAATTTCAACCGATCGGCGCGCCTGAGAAAAGTGAGCACTAACAAAATTATATTCAATGCGTGCAGGTGTGATATCAGCAAAAACAAATTACCGTCGCATTAGATGTATAGGAAATCTCTCTCTCTCTCTCTTTCTCTCTCACAGAACGCTGTTGAGACTAGTATTCAATGTAACAATTGAAAACTGAGATTGTTCGGCGTTTGTTCAATGAGATTATATGGACGACTTAACCAAGGCTGATAGATGGAGATGAGTACAGATCATCCATGATCCAGGTAATATGTCAGGGTGGGGGGGGGGCGGGGGTGGTAAATTGGATACTCTTCGTGTGCTCCTCTGTTCTGCTTCAGTTATGTAGCTAGAAATGTGCTGTACGCTAATCGGATGCAAGGGGCCCAACCTCTTGTCATACTGTCCGATGGATATTTAGTTCCATTGAAGTCAACGGAACTGACTGTCAACCAATTCAATGGTGACCGACTTTATACCTGCAGCCAACAGCTATAACAAAACGGGATGTTAGTATGTTACTGTTGCTTTGCTATGCAAGGATATCGCAACTCTGGTTTACTCTAATTTTGAACGAATTGAAACGAATTGCCGAGGAGATTACTGAGATACAGCCCACTAGGCTAGATGGGATTGTGATTCACAAGGAGGAGGTGTTAGCAATTTTGGAAAGAGTGAAAATAGATAAGTCCCCTGGGCCAGATGGGATTTATCCTAGGATTCTCTGGGAAGCCAGGGAGGAGATTGCAGAGCCGTTGTTGTTGATCTTTATGTCGTCATTGTCGACAGGAGTTGTGCCGGAGGACTGGAGGATAGCAAATGTTGTCCCCTTGTTCAAGAAGGGGAGTAGAGACAGCCCTGGTAATTATAGACCTGTGAGCCTTACTTCGGTTGTGGGTAAAATGTTGGAAAGGGTTATAAGAGATAGGATTTATAATCATCTTGAAAAGAATAAGTTCATTTGCGATAGTCAGCACGGTTTTGTGAAAGGTAGGTCGTGCCCCACAAACCTTATTGAGTTTTTCGAGAAGGTGACCAAACAGGTGGATGAGGGTAAAGCCGTGGATGTGGTGTATATGGATTTCAGTAAGGCGTTTGATAAGGTTCCCCACGGTAGGCTATTGCAGAAAATACGGAAGTATGGGGTTGAAGGTGATTTAGAGCTTTGGATCAGAAATTGGCTAGCTGAAAGAAGACAGAGGGTGGTGGTTGATGGCAAATGTACACCCTGGAGTTTAGTTACTAGTGGTGTACCGCAAGGTTCTGTTTTGGGGCCACTGCTGTTTGTCATTTTTATAAATGACCTGGATGAGGGTGTAGAAGGGTGGGTTAGTAAATTTGCGGATGACACGAAGGTCGGTGGAGTTGTGGATAGTGTCGAAGGGTGTTGTAGGGTACAGAGGGACATAGATAGGCTGCAGAGCTGGGCTGAGAGATGGCAAATGGAGTTTAATGCGGAGAAGTGTGAGGTGATTCACTTTGGAAGGAGTAACAGCAATGCAGAGTACTGGGCTAATGGGAAGATTCTTGGTAGTGTAGATGAGCAGAGAGATCTTGGTGTCCAGGTACATAAATCCCTGAAAGTTGCTACCCAGGTTAATAGGGCTGTTAAGAAGGCATATGGTGTGTTAGCTTTTATTAGTAGGGGGATCGAGTTTCGGTGCCACGAGGTCATGCTGCAGCTGTACAAAACTCTGGTGAGGCCGCACCTTGAGTATTGCATGCAGTTCTTGTCACCGCATTATAGGAAGGATGTGGAAGCTTTGGAAAGGGTGCAGAGGAGATTTACTAGGATATTGCCTGGTATGGAAGGAAGGTCTTACGAGGAAAGGCTGAGGGACTTGGGGTTCTTTTCGTTAGAGAGAAGGAGGAGGAGAGGTGACTTAATAGAGACATACAAGATAATCAGAGGGTTAGATAGGGTGGATAGTGAGAGTATTTTTCCTCGGATGATGATGGCAAACACGAGGGGACATAGCTTTAAGTTGAGGGGTGAAAGATATAGGACAGATGTCAGAGGTAGTTTCTTTACGCAGAGAGTAGTAGGGGCGTGGAACGCCCTGCCTGCAACAGTAGTAGACTCGCCAACTTTAAGGGCATTTAAGTGGTCATTGGATAGACATATGGATGAAAATGGAATAGTGTAGGTCAGATGGTCGGCGCAACATCGAGGGCCGAAGGGCCTGTACTGCGCTGTAATGTTCTAATGTACTAATGTTCTAAATGTGCAAGAGTTTTGAATGGTTCGCAACCCCACTACTCACCTAAATCTTTTAAAGCTGCCTTGCATTCTTTGAGTTCTGCAATTCCATATAAACATTTGAGCTCCTTCAATTGAACAGAATTTCTAATATCCACTCCACTCAACCCACGTCAGTTGATTTTTCCTAATGCTTATCATTAACGTGTGGCTTTCTTCAGGCATGCAGGTATGTTAGCGAAAGCTCATCCTTCCATTTCTTTATCGCTGTTCAAGACCCCATAACGGTCAAAAACGATTTGCATACGTGGAATTAGGCTTGAACTGTCGGCAGCATTGCAATTTTAAACATGGCCCTCGTAATGTCCGGCAGTAAACTCCCAGAAACAAATAAAACAATGCACAAAGTTGCCAGTGGAACTGCTAGTTCTACTGTTGCTTGGTCAAATATTTACGAGTGTGCCAGGAAGGCTCACCTTCTCTTCTACGAATTATTCCCTTGGCCTCTGATCTTTCATTTGGGCGCTTTGGCTTTAACACATAAGGTTCCAAATGATTGTTCCAAAGTGCACTTTCGCTTCGGAAGTGTTTGTGTTCCATTGTAAAGTTGTCTGATTTGATGGCAAGAGTCAAAAGGTGGCCAATGTGAAACTTATAAATTTAGCTCTCATGCCCAATGATTTTCTAACCCAACACTATTCATTGTGTACTAACCGGAGTCATCTTCAGTTTTCTTAACATCGTCCAGTTCTGTAAGAAGAAGGAACACTGCACTTCAGACATCCCAAAGAAACAGAGATTCTGGTTTCAGGAATATCTTTCATCCCGCACCAATGCTGCAACCAGGTGGTTACAGATCAAATAGCGTTTCATAATGCATCTGTGCAACGACTTAGGGCCACAGTGGTTGAGTGACCGATTCACATTTCTATTTTCTTATTAGTTCGAATGAGAACGGAATTGGAAAGATTGGATTTCAAAATGAATTACCGTTATCTTTCTATGTTAATGAAACGTTTCATTCGTTATAAATGCTCGTTTATTATATTGTGCTTGCTATCATCCTTGTACGTACGGTCAAGGGTGACTTTTTCGGGTTGAACAGTAGCCTGTCGAACAGCCCTTCTGGTTTTTTTTACCAGTGATGGCAATTGCAAAGATGATCGAAACTAGTAGAAACAGGTTAGCATGCCATAGTGCACATTTTGTGTTGCTGTTTATGATTGATCTCACTTGCTGCATTTCAGTAAAAAAAGAATGATTGCTTCTGTTTGAGATCAGAGTAGATCTCATACAAAGAAAGGTTATTTATGATACTCTACATTACACGACCTGTCCAGAACCACAAGAATAATTTTTGACAATAACAACAATGCAATTAATAATCATTATCACGACCATCAACACCATTAACATTCTCATTTTCACTCAATAAATGTCTGCAAAACGTTTGCAAAATTGCAGCGCTCTTTCAGAACTGCACTGGAATGCTATCCCAGATTACAAAATGACGTTAGTGTATTTGGGCTTTTACCCATGACAGTTGACTAAGCCGTCTGTGTGACAACAATGGAATCAAGGCAGCCAAAATTGCTACAACCCTCCATCAATGTAACTAATAGTCATTGGCATATTATTATGAAGGGGAAAATAGAACCACATCGACTTCAATTGCGGTTTTAAACAATCAATTTCGCATTCACTTACCGTCCTCCTTTAAGACCAATTTTTCTTCTGTAAGGTGCAGTATAATGTAAGGTCGTGGTCATACGGTGGTTACTGGGCAGAATATGTAAACACACTGCATGTATCATTACAGGAAGTGATGTAATATAATCTGTACAAAATCTCGTGAAGAGTAGCAGATAAAACCTTAGATGCAAATCGCACAGGATAAACTCCAGCTTTTTAATCGCCAGACTCTTAAATAATCTGTACTAAGTCTTGTTACGTATCGGAATATTGCATAAAGGAGCAAGTTACTTACTTTTAGAACATGCAAGAAACAATGGCCCAATTTTTTTGGACTGATTGATGTGTCAGCATTCGCCATAATTACCCACCTGAAACTGACTGCAAATTCCAGATTTAGCCCACGGGCTGATTAGCACCAAGATCCTGAAATTGAGGTTTGTCACTGCCTGTTGCTCCTCAAGATGCACTATGCTCTGGCCTGCTTCCAATCCCAGACACAGTAATTTTTCAAATCAGTTTATGTTGGAAGAAGTTCCCTTTTCTTCTCTCACACAGCAGTTCAGGCAACACATGGAAAATTCCATCAGGTGAAATCGTGCTTTAAGCTGGATTTGCAATGTGATTTGGACAGGTTGAGTGAGCGGGAATATGCATGGCAGATGCAGTATAATGTGGATAAATGTGAGGTTATCCACTTTGGTGGCAAAAACAGAAAGGCAGATTATTATCTGAACGGCAATAGATTGGGAAAGGGGGAGGTGCAGCGAGACCTGGGTGTCTTTGTGCACCATTCATTGAAAGTAAGCATGCAGGCAGTTAAGAAGGCAAATGATATGTTGGCCTTCATAGTGAGAGGATTCAAGTACAGGAGCAAGGATGCCTTGCTGCAATTGCACAAGGCCTTGATGAGACCTCATTTGGAGTATTGTGTGCAGTTTTGGTCTCCTTATCGGAGGAAGGATTTATTTATTTAGAGATACAGCACTGAAACAGGCCCTTCGGCCCACCGAGTCTGTGCCGACGAAGAACCACCCATTTATATTAACCCCACAGTAGGGGCAATTTACAATGGCCAATTTACCTACTTTTAATGGTGGGAGGAAACCAGAGCACCCGACGAAAACTCACGCACTCTCAGGGAGAACTTGTCAACTCCACACAGGCAGTACCCAGAATTGAACCCGGGTCTGTGGAGCTGTGAGGCTAACAACTGCGCCACTGTTCTTACTATGGAGGGAGTGCTGCGAAGGGTCACCAGACTGATTCCTGGGATAGCAGGACGGACGAAAAGAGAGATTGGGTCGAATAGGCGTGTATTCGCTAGAGTTTAGAAGAATGAGAGGGGATCTCATAGCAACCTATAAAATTCTATCAGGACTGGACAGATTAGATGCAGGAAGGATGTTCCCGATGGTGGGGCGCCCAGGACCAGGGGTCACAGTTTAATAATATGGGGTAAGCCATTTAGGACTGAGATGAGGAGGGATGTCTTCACCCAGAGAGTGGTCAACCTATCGAATTCTCTACCACTGAATGCAGTTGAGGCCAAATCATTAAATATGTTCAAGAAAGAGTTAGATATAGTTCTTAGGGTTAAAGGGATCAAGGGATACTGGGAGAATGCGATCACAGGTTACTGCATTTGGATGATCAACCAGGATCGTAATGAATGTTGGTGCAGGCTAGAAAGGCCGAATGGCCAACTCCTGCTCCAATTTTTCAATGCTTCTATTTATGCAAACAAAGATGGACAACTGATCTGCCCTTGAAAATGTATTTTCATACTTGTGGATAGCTGTTAAATATCTCTATTATGATTAATTCCTGGAGTTTGCAGCACGTGTTGTAAAATTACATTCTTAAAATCATTTTCCTTGAAATTTCAGTATCCACGTTCAAGCCAGGTGTATATCTCAATTTTGATTTTGATCTATGTAAAATTTTGAAAAAGTGATTTTGTTTTCCTGATTGGGCATCTGTGAGAGTTCTTTAATGGAATTGTTTGTTTGGACAGCTTGATGACATTACTGCAGCTCCACTCTGAGAATCCCCATTAAAATACAACAAACAACTATACTGTTGGAATGGATAGTAATCGCCAAAAAGATGGATGGAAGATTCCGCCATGTTTTTACGAGGTCAGCGGTAAGCAGCAATTATAAATTGTAGCTAAGTGTCCCAGTCAAGCGCGATGCTACAGTTGTTTTGCCGTAAAAGAATATTGTATTGTGCTTTATTATAAGTCTCTTTCAATGACAAATGTTTAATTGTTCTTTAACTCAGTTCTTTAAGGATTTTTTGCATGCTGAGATTTCTGCAATACCACAAAAGTAAAGTTCAGCTTTCACTTCAACAAAGTTCGGAAGATTTACTCTACCAAATCCACTTTTGTAGATATTTTGTAACTTTTTTGAACAACTTGTCTCTTTATCTTGGTAAGACGGCATGGTAAAGAAAGATACAACTTGTATTTCTATGGCGCCTTTCACACCGTCAGGCCAGCCGAAATTGTTTCACAGCGAATGAATTACCTTTGAAGCATAGTCACTGCTATGGACAAGTCACTTTGGACAAGGGGCTACCAATTTACGTGCAGCAAACTCCGAGAAAATAAAAATGAAATAACTCACCGGAATGTTGGTTCCGTCTACTGAAGTTGGCTGAGGGATAAATATTAACGTAAGGCGCCAGGTATAATCACCAGCTCTGCTTAGAAATACAGATTTGGCATCTTAAATGTTAGTAGAAGCGAGAGGGATAAAGGAGGCGAAATTGCTTCGGGAGGAAAATTACAGAAATTACAAAAGGTACACCTGGCGACGGTCGAGTGGCGTCAATGGAGACAAACAAGTGACCAGATTTGGAGGAGCACATAATTTGCCAGGAGTTGTCATGTCGGCGGACGTTACAGCACTCCTTCAATACTGCACTGGAATATCATCACAGACTATCGGCTGAATTCAATGGAGTGAAACTTTAAAGCTCAGAATCTAACTCAGAGTTCAGAGTGCGACCAACTGAGTTGCAGCGTCCAAACGCCAATAAACCTATCCAACATCCCTCCACTCATGCAGCTCGCAGTGTCTTCCAGATTATAACAATGCAGAAAATACAGCCTCATCGGCTCCGTTTGAGCTTGTAAACAATGAATTTCCAAATCAATTACCTTCCTGTTTTAATTCCATCTTGTCTTCTATAAAGGTATGGCTTATTTACTGTTATAATACACAGGGAATAATATTCCTAAGAACGTAGATGATTTAATCAATTTGTATTTCGGAAGTTCACTTCAATTTTACAATTTGTTGCATGTCTTTTTCACTATAGACTTAGAATTTTGTGTGTTTTTTAAAAAAACCCTGAAAAAATTATTTTTTTCAGTGGACATTGACACCTGTAAATAACTGAAAATTTGCAATGTTTTGAAAGGAAATTCAAAACAGAAGCTGAACCTTATGGGTGGTTTGAAAGGAAGCTGAACTTGTATACAAGGACAGGGAAGCAAGCAATTTCAAGGAAAGCAGCAAGGGTTTCGAACTCCTTAGAGACACCTTGAATGTCAAGGGATGTCTGTGTCTGGACATGTTATCTGCCCAGCAAGGTCTTACTTCAATTTGCACCCTTTAAAAAAATGCAGTGAGTTGGACAAAGTCTCTGCATTTAAAATTTCACTTTGACCTGCCCTGAGACCAGAGAGGGAGACCCAGAGAAAAGGTGTTACAAAGAACAAAGAACAAAGAAAATTACAGCACAGGAACTGGCCCTTCGGCCCTCCAAGCCTACGCTGATCCAAATCCTCGATCTAAACCTGTCGCCTATTTTCTAAGGGTCTGTATCTCTTTACTTCCTGCCCATTCATGTATCTGTCTAGATACATCTTAAAAGACGCTTTCGTGCCTGCGTCTACCACCTCCGCTGGTAATGCGTTCCATGCACCCACCACCCTCTGCGTAAAGAACTTTCCACGCATATCCCCCTAAACTTTTCCCCTTTCACTTTGAACTCGTGTCCCCTTGCAATTGAATCCCCCACTCTGGGAAAAAGCTTCTTGCTATTCACCCTGTCTATACCTCTCATGATTTTGTACACCTCAATCAGGTCCCCCCTCAACCTCCGTCTTTCTAATGAAAATAATCCTAATCTACTCAACCTCTCTTCAAAGCTAGCGCCCTCCATACCAGGCAACATCCTGGTGAACCTCCTCTGCACCCTCTCCAAAGCATCCACATCCTTTTGGTAATGTGGCGACCAGAACTGCACGCAGTATTCCAAATGTGGCCGAACCAAAGTCCTATACAACTGTAACATGATCTGTCAACTCTTGTACTCAATACCCCGTCCGATGAAGGAAAGCATGCCGTATGCCTTCTTGACCACTCTATTGACCTGCGTTGCCACCTTCAGGGAACAATGGACCTGAACACCCAAATCTCTCTGTACATCAATTTTCCCCGGGACTTTTCCACTTACTGTATAGTTCACTCTTGAATTGGATCTTCCAAAATGCATCACCTCGCATTTGCCCTGATTGAACTCCATCTGCCATTTCTCTGCCCAACTCTCCAGTCTATCTATATTCTGCTGTATTCTCTGACAGTCCCCTTCACTATCTGCTACTCCACCAATCTTAGTGTCGTCTGCAAACTTGCTAATCAGACCACCTATACTTTCCTCCAAATCATTTATGTATATCACAAACAACAATGGTCCCAGCACGGATCCCTGTGGAACACCACTGGTCACACGTCTCCATTTTGAGAAACTCCCTTCCACTGCTACTCTCTGTCTCCTGTTGCCCAGCCAGTTCTTTATCCATCTAGCTAGTACACCTTGGACCCCATGTGCCTTCACTTTCTCCATCAACCTACCATGGGGAACCTTATCAAACGCCTTACTGAAGTCCATGTATATGACATCGACAGCCCTTCCCTCATCAATCAACTTTGTCACTTCCTCAAAGAATTCTATTAAGTTGGTAAGACATGACCTTTTCTGCACAAAACCATGTTGCCTATCACTGATAAGCCCATTTTCTTCCAGATGGGAATAGATCCTATCCCTCAGTATCTTCTCCAGCAGCTTCCCTACCACTGACGTCAGGCTCACCGGTCTATAATTACCTGGATTTTCCCTGCTACCCTTCTTAAGCAAGGGGACAACATTAGCAATTCTCCAGTCCTCCGGGACCTCACCCGTGTTTAAGGATGTTGCAAAGATATCTGTTAAGCCTACAAATATTTCCTCTCTCGCTTCCCACAGTAACCTGGGATAGATCCCATCCGGACCTGGGGACTTGTCCACCTTAATGCCTTTTCGAATACCCAACACTTCCTCCCTCCTTATGCCGACTTGACCTAGAGTAATCAAACATCTGTCCCTAACCTCAACATCCGTCATGTCCCTGTCCTCGGTGAATACCGATGCAAAGTACTCGTTTAGAAACTCACCCATTTTCTCTGACTCCACGCATAACTTTCCTCCTTTGTCCTTGAGTGGGCCAATCCTTTCTCTAGTTACCCTCTTGCTCCTTATATATGAATAAAAGGCTTTGGGATTTTCCTTAACCCTGTTTGCTAAAGATATTTCATGACCCCTTTTAGCCCTCTTAATTCCTCGGTGCAGATTGCGCCTACTCTCTCTGTTACCTCTCTCTGTCGAGGAAGCCATGCATCTCTTGAGAAGAAATCCCTGCATGTCAGCGGTAGCAGAGTCCTCGGGATATTGGGCACATATTCTACTTGGCAGGATGTGATTGGTGGCACCTTCAAAAATGGGTATTGGGAACACAACTATTCACTGTTTTTATTAATGACTTAATTGATACGATAGAAAGCTATATCTCCAATTTACCTATGACGCAATGATAGGCAGCATAGTAAGCAGTGTGTACGGAAGCATAACATTACAATGAGATAGTAATAGATTAAGGGAGTGAGCAAACTTTAAAAAAAATACTTCAATGTCGGCAAATGTGGAGTCATTCACTTTGGACATAAAATGATACGTCCCAGTTTTTACAAATGGTAAAAATCTGGGAGAAGTGGAAGTCCAAAGATAGTGAGGTGTTCAGGCTCCTACATATTTAAATGTCATGAACAGGTACAAAAACAATCAAACTGGACATTGAAATGCTGGGCTTTATATCGAGCAGAATAGAAAGCAAGGGGATAGAAGCCATGTCACCGCTATACACAGCCTAAGTTAAACCACAGCAAGTGTACTGTGTTCAGTTGTGGGCACCATAATTTAGGGAGGATTTTGCGGCCTTGGCAGAAGCGCAACATAGATTTATTGAAATGTTATCTGCACTCCAAAGGTTACGTTAGGCGCAGAGATTACAAGAAAGTTTTATCGCATTCTCTGAGATTTAGAAAGTTAACGGGTGATTTGATTTACATTTGTCAAAGCATTAAGGGGAAATGAGAGGTAGATAGTGAGAAACTATTCCCACTGTTGAGGAAATTAGGGACTAAGGTTATTGCCTAAAGATGAGGAATTAAGTTAGGAAAAATGTCGACACGAAATGGATCGTGGAAACATTGAACTCTCTTCTGGAAATGACAGTTGATGCTGGATCAATTGTTAATTCTAAATCTGAGACTGATAGTTTTCTCTCAACCAATGGCAGTAAGGGATATGGAGAAATGACGAGAATATAGAGTTATGTCACACAACAGTCATGTTCTAATTGAATGTTGGAACAGGTTCGAGATGCTAACTGATCTACTACAGTTCCTATGTTCTTCCATTTGATTGCTCGATGTTTCCATCACAATCATAATCACCATTATCATATCACCATCATAATCACCATCGTCATCAACATCTCCATGGCAATCATCATCACGTATAGCTTAACATAAACATCATCATCATCACGTATCCCACAAGCATCACTCCCATTGCCATGACCCTCTTCAGTTAAACACCATTATGATGGCATTCGCCTTTTCATTGCAAACTCCTTTAAATCGTTTTAAAAGCGTTTGTGAACAATGAAGTTTAACATTTGTTTACCGTCATCTGCTGACTCCAGCTTGACTCCTGTAAATAAATGCTTGTTAATAAGCAGGGCATGTCTTCAGAAAATTGCAGTGCATTCAGTCCTTTGTCCCAAGAAATCCCTCGTGGGCAATAGCGCTAAAATGGAGGTATGTATCAGCTATACACGAGCTATACACATCAGTAAATATTTAGATCTAATAACATCAATGGAGTTGAATATATGGCGGGGTGTCGAGCAAGCAGTCAGTATGATCGCGCCCATTTTCCACCACCTTTACAAGATAGGTTTATAGCCACGTAACCATGCAAGAGTTTTGAAATAGTTCATTTTTCACCCGATGCTTTCAAAGCTCTTTTGCATGTGGTGAGTTCTGGAATTATGGAAAGGAAATATGGAGCACATTCATCTCAAACAACAGCTTGCATTAATGTAGCACTAGTAATACTGAAAAACGGAACAGAAGTGCACCCAATCACCAAAAGCCTCATATGTGCATGAAGGCAATATTTAACATAGAATCTAATAAGGATATGTTGGGATATTTCACAAAACATTCGTAAAAGAGCTAGGTTTTAAGGAGAAACTGAATGTAGGAGAGTAAGGTAATGAGGTGGAGAAGTTGAGAAAATGGTCGGAAATTAAGGCTGCCTTATAAAATTTCTTAGTTTATTCGCTTAAAAGTTATAAGTCGGACATGCTAGAAACTAATGCCAAGGTAGAGGAATTGCCGGAAGCAAAGCCAACCTTCAGACCTGAGAACTAGGATCAGTGCTTTTTGGTATATACACAGAACAGTACAACTTCAAAATGTGCCCATGATGCCGAACTTGGAGGAATGACAAACATTCAGGATGATACCAATCGACTGCAGCAGGACACAGATAAGCAAGCAGAAGGCGCAGACATGTAATAGATGGAATTTGATACAGCCAAATGGCAGGCATAAGGGATTAGGGAGAGGCAGTATAGACTAAAGTACATGGTTCTATCGACTGCTCAGGGATAGAGGGTACTAGATGTGTAGATCTGTAGAGGTGCCAGGATACATTGAGAATAGCTTACAAAGCATATGGGATATTCAGCTTCAAAAATAGAGGTATGGGTTGAAAAAGCAGGGGAGTTATGATGCACCTTTATGAAGCTCTAGTTCAGCCACAACTAGAGTACTATTTCCAGTTCTGGTCACCACACATTAGAAAACAGGATGTTAAGGTCTTCGAGAAGGTGCAGAGGTGTGTTACCAGAATGGTTCCAGGGATGAAGCAATGTATCGACAAGGATGCTTTGGAGAAACTGCTGTTGATTTTCTTGTGGCAAAGAAGGTTGAGGGGAGATCTGATCGAGCTGTATAGAATTATGACAGGTTCAGATATGGTTGAGAAAGAAATGCTGTGCCCGTTTTCTGATGTTACAAAGACTAGGGGGCACAGGTTTTGTGGAAAAACTTTTTACACAGCAAGAGCAATGACCTGGAACTCGCTGCGGATGAGGGTAGTGGAAGTGGAGATGACTAATGATTACAAAAGGAAATTGAATGGCAATTTGAAGACAATATACTTGCACGACAACGAGGATAGAGTGGGGAAATTGTACTGACTGGTTTGCTCTGCGGAGAGAATATATTTACTAAATGGGCAGAGCGGCCTCTTTCTGAGCTGTAATGATGCTATGACTCTATGAGGTAAGTTCTTTCTGATCAACTCAGCGGTTCCCAAATATACTCGAGAATCGAGCTTCAAGATTAATGCTTAAATAACCAACAATGTAATTGCCACTCCTGGTGTAATTGAAAAGAAAAGATTTCTGAAAAGATTAGTTCATGAAAGTCGCTGGAGATCCTTTTATTTTGGGTAGGAAGGTCTTACTTCCATGCCTCGGACAAATGGCATCTGAATAAGAGTAAGACGGATTGGGAACTAACTCTTTTGTTTCTGAGCCTGCATGATTTTCACGTGAGTGGCGGGGACGGGGTGCGGGATGTTTCAGTTTGCACGCATGTTTCAGTCTGGGTGCTTGTGCGTGGATGACCGTGAAAGTGTGTTTAGGTCCAAGTGGCGAGGGGTTGTGTCAGTGGGAAGCGTGGAAAAGTATCAGATTGGGCCTGGGACTCTGTGGCATATGTGAACTTTATGTGCTTGTTTATCTAAGCAGTACCACGATCTGGCTCTTGATGCAGAGCAGGGAGCTGCACCAACAGACAGTAGATGAACGCCACAACAGGCCAGAAAAACGTTAAGAATAGAATGGGTTCATGAAATGAGAGTGGCAAAATGCACAGTTCTGGTCTCTGTATTATATATGTATAAAGAAAGAAATGATATAGGGAAACTGGATGAAGTGCAAACATAGATTTACAAGGACGGCAGCAGAAGTGAGCGGTTTCAACTATCAGAACAACAATTACAGACGGGGGCATTTTCCCTAGAAAAAGATAAATAATAACCTTACCAGGATCGAGAAAATTATGAACTGCCTTTGATAAACTAGGTGGATAAAAGACGGATCCGTTTGTGTAGGGTATCAGACCAAAACTAATGGCCGAGAATGTGACAGTCTCCAACGAATTAGAAGAAACGACTTCACCCAGACAGCGGCTAGAAGGTAGACCATGGGGATAGGCCACCGATAGGCCTGTTCTTGTGTTGTTAATTGTATGTATGTCAGCTAGCCTCGCTTACACCTTGTATTTTATATCTGGTTCTAAATTATAATGGATTATGAAGAGCATTATGAAGTATTTTACCTTTTTCCTTTTCTTTTTCTGGAACGTTTAAAATACATAATTGAAACCGCATCTCCAAACAAATCAAACTTATCTCATTCTTATTTGAACTCAATATATTTTAGCAACAAACTAAATGCAATCGGCATATGAGTCAATGTAAGCCAGCGAACCCAGGCCGGATGGGTAAATGGGACTAGTACGAGTTAATCTCCACAGATTACACTTTTCGATGAGCTCACGTTTAGGAAGGGGGGATGGTGAGCAGCACTTTGGAAAATTGTCAGTTCATGGATGAACTGGAATTCTGGAGGTCTTGCTTGACACTGTTGATGTGTGAACCAATGTCCAATTGTCGTTCCACGATGAGCAGTAAAAATGTAGTAATGTTTAATAACGCCAAACGTTTGCTCTGCTGCTTACTGTTACGTTTCAACTTCGTCTCCAGATCTACAACAGTAATATGAGACAAAGATATATGCACAATTAACGTTCGATATTGACATCTAACGATGCAGCCTCATTAATGCTTGGAACTGCTATAAAACACCGTCATAACTCATTATCAGAAACATTGGGTTACATATTTACCTCTTATTTTTTCATGGAGTTCATCTTCTGTAAACGAACCAATGATGGAATTAATGGATCCTTCTCGTCAGCAGGAGGCCGTTGGGCCAATGAACCTGTGTTGGCTGATCAAAAGAACTATGCAAATATACCCACTCTTGCTGAACTTACCAATGGCCCTGTAAATTGTTTCCATCCATGAAGGCAAATGCGATGCTCTCCTTTATTAGCCATTACATTGAAGAAGAGCAGAGAAATTATGTGAGCAGTGTATAAAACACCAATTAGGCCACTGCTGTGTACAGTTCTCGTCACCGCATTACAGGATGGATGTGATCACACGAGAAGGGGCACAGATGAGATTGACAGGAATCTTTCCAGGAATAGAGCATATCAGCTATGAGACCGGATTGGATAGGCAGGGGTAGCTTTTTTTGAATAGAGGAGGGTCAGGGGAGCTTTTGTTAAGGTGTATTAAATTAAGAAGGGCCTAGATAGAATGGATAGGAAGGACCTATTTCCCTCAGCAAGAGGTTAATATCCAGGAGACATAGTTTTAATGTAATTGGCAGAAGGATTTGAGTGGAGCTGAGAAGAACTGTTTTTCGTACAGAGGGTGTGGGAGTCTGGAACCCAGTGCATGAACGAGTGGGAGAGGCAGAAATTCTTATTGTATCTAAATAAATAAAAAGCACCTTAAGTGCTGTAACCTACAGGGTTAAAAACCAAAAGCTAGAAAATGGGATTAGGCTGGTTTGCTTTTTTTCGGCCAGCACAGGAACAATGGGTCAAGTAGCCTCCTTCTGTGCTTCATATTTTCTGTTTCTATGTTTCAAGTGTTCCTCAAAGTCCATGCCTTTTCCGGCAGTGCTTAGGAGATCTTAACAACTCGCATGAGGGGGACATTTTTTTCATACTACTTCAGTTAATTACTCAATTATCAGAAATATGTGCCCTTTGGTTTTCGAGCTTCCAACCATTGGAAGCAGTTTTTTTCCACTGTTTGGTCTTTCAAAACCATTGTCATTTTGAATATTTCCACTGAATCTCCCCTTAACTCGCTGGCGCCAAGCAGTGCAATCTGACCCCCTTTAGCCTCTTTGCATAATAGATATCCCTCATCTCTCATATAATTACAGTAAAAAAATCGAATGCACCCTCTCTAAGGCCTTGACAAACTTCATGAGGTAAGGCGCCCAGACTTGGACAGAATATACCAGCTGGAGCCTACCTTATGATTGAAAAATGTTTTCCTCACTGTTATTGTACACTCGCCTCCATTTAAAAGTGAAAGAACATGTATCTTTTTGGCAGTCTTGGTAACTTATCCTGCCCCAGTCAAAGAACATAGGGTGGAAGAATAATTTTGGCCAGACGTGCTAAGCGGATGGTATATGAGCAGCCGTCCCACTTGAAATACAGCTCTAGTCAAGTCAGTGGAATTGATTGTCGTACGGGCTGAATATCACTTGGCCACTTTGTGTTGCCACCCAAGACGAACTTCTCCACAAAAGCAAGAGACATCCCCTTTATTACAGGAAGCATTTCATTTGAAACAGAACAATGCCTATCTAATTAATACAACAGTCAGCTCACCAGCCTTGTTTTGCTTGTCATTCTGCTCTTTAAGTTCTGCAGAAAAAAATAGGCACAAATACTTCAAGAATAACGTTTAATGTTTAGTGAATTATGCGTCATGCTTAACTTTATGATTTCCAATTTTCCATAGTCTTGTCTCCGTCATCATGTCCCGATCTGTATCTTGTTTTTTTTTTTATCTTTGGCCTCCTTATCTCGAGAGACAATGGGTAAGCGCCTGGAGGTGGTCAGTGGCCCGATCACATATGCAGATATCCACACTCCTTTTCCAGAAAACAATCGTCAGGAAGCATAGAAACATTGGGGAAAAAAACAGTCAACCATTCAGCTCCTCGAGCCTGTTTAATTAGATCATGGCTCATTTGCACTTTATCTCCATGTACCCGTTTTGGCTCAGTGACCCTTGACGGAAAAAAAATCTATCGATCTCAGTTTCAAAGTTTTCAATTGTCCTCGCCTGATATTTTTTTTTGGAGACTGTTCCAGATTTCCACGAAGCATGATGAACAGATTCAAAAAATCACGCTTGAACGGAGAGGAAATATTTTTAATGTTGTGTCCCCTTGTCCTGTACGCCACTATCAGAGGACATGCTTTCTGTTTATCGACCATTTAAAAACGGGAAACAGCACAACTGACTCTCTCCTTAATCATTTACACTCCACGGAATACTGCCCTAATCTGACCATTCTGTCGTTACAAGGTAACCTTTAAACTTGTATCATTGGTGAACAAGGCGGGGCTAAAGAGTGGCGAGTCGAAGAGACATAGCAGTTGGCAGGACAAAAAATGCAAGGAGATAGGTAACTGTGTAACAGCCTCGACAAACGAATTTAGCTGCAGCGCCATTGGAAGAGTTTGTCACTCTAGAATTGGCCTTAAAAGCCACTCCAGGTGCCGCTCCACAAAGTATTGACCACCTCTAGGCGCTCACCCATTGTCTTTCGCGACAAGGAGGCCAAAGAAGAAGAAGATAGGTGGACAGCCAGAGGTCATGGTCCACATTGGTACCAATGACATAGGTAGGAAGACGGATGAGGTCCTGAACGCAGATTTTAGGGCGTTAGGAAGGAAATTAAAAAGCAGGATCCCAGGAGCAGTAATCTCAGGATTACTCCCAGTGTCACGTGCTGGTGAGCATAGGAATAGGAGGATTGATCTATTGTACACGTGCCTGGCGAATTGGTTTAGGAGTACGGGCACCAGATTTCTGAGGTATTGACAGCGGTTCTAGGGCAGGTGGGACCTGTACAAGATGGATGGGCTGCATCTGAACAGGAGCAAAAGTAATACCCTCGCAGGGAGAGTTGCTAGTGTTGTTGGGGAGGGTTTAAACTAGCTTGTTAGGAGGATGGGAACCTACAGGGAACCTTAAATTGAAATGAACTAAAGCTAGTAACAGGAGGTAGAAAAGTCACAAGCAACATTAGCAGGCAGGTGAAACAAAGAAAAGCATCAACTAGATTTAGAATGCAGAATAATGTCAAGAAGACAAGGTTAAGGGCACTGTACCTGAATGCACGCAGCATTTGCAGCAAAGTAGATGATTCAAAGGCACAAACAGAGGTAAAGGGGTATGATCTAATTGCCATTACGGAAACTTGGCTACAGGGTGACCCAGAATGCAAAGTGAATATTCAAGGATTTTTGACATTACATTTATGGCGATGCTGGGTGTTCTGTGCAGTTTTATTCTTTTTCAACTTTTGTGCAGTGGTTCTGTAGAACTGAATAGCTTAAGATGTCACCATTAGATGTCGATATATGTCTTGCTCAGAAACTACATTGCTTTTCGCTGGCTTCACATCCTGTTTTGTCTTTAATTATGGCAGAAAAGACCACCATTAGTACTTTTATTCTTTCATGCGATATGGGGCTTGCTGGTAAGGCCAGCATTTGTTGCCCATCCCGAACTGCCCTTGAAAACTGAGTGGCTTTCTAGGCCATTTCAGAGGACCATTAAGGGTCAACCACATTGCTGTCTGTCTGGAGTCACATGTACACCAGTCTAGTTAAGGACAGCTGACTCCCTTCGCCTATTATGGGTTAATAGTGATAGGACGCCAGCTTGGGCTGCAGTAAAAAAATTGCAGTACCAATTGGAATCTCCGTTCCACTGTCCCCCAATATTTATTTGTACTAACATCAATAGCACTGAACATGAATCAACAACAACAAAAAAACTTGCATTCATATATCATGGTTTACTTCGTTAAACATTGATAAGGCTTCGCCATGTGACATCAAGGCACATGAGGTGGCATTAGGACAAATAAGCAAACTCCTGGCCAACATGGAAAATGTAAATGAGCTTAGTAAAGGAGGAGGAAGATTTCCCGAAGCCGAGATGTTTATGAATGTACTTTGCAGTGCCTCGGGCCTAGGTAGCTGTAAGCACAACCACCGTTGTTTGAGCGATGGAAATGGGAGATCTGAAAAAGACTAGAATTGGAGGAGCGCAGATAACTTAGAGTGCAGTTGTGCTGGAGGAGATAATAGAGACAGGGAGGGATGAGGGCCAGAGAATGACTTGAACAGGATGATGAGAAATTTAAAATGGAGGTGTTACAGGAGCAGTAGCCAGCGGTCAGCAAGCACAATTTGACACGTTAGCAGGGCCTGGTGCGTGTTCGGATACCAGCAGTCGGGTTTTGGGTGAACAGAACATTACAGGGCATTTGAAGCCAGCCAGGAAAGCATTGCTACAGTCGAGTGTGAGGTTAACTAATACCTTGATGAGTGTTCCTGTTTCAACAGAAAACATCAGACAGAGACAGGCAAAGTTAAAGAGATGGACATCGGAGCTATTGGGGATGGAGAAAATATGGGGTTGGGATATCAGTTCAGAATCAAACAGGGCACCAATTTGCCAATGGTATTGGTTACCTTCATCCAATTGCCAGAAGGGGCATGGAGTCAGTGGATAAGAAACCGAGTTTGCATTGGGGGCCAAAGTCAATGGATTTGGACCTCCAAATATTTATTTTGAAGAAATTTCTGCTCATCCAACTCTAGTTGTTGGACATCTCCGTGAAATGGTAAATATAGTGGATGCAGTCGAGACATAGATTCTAGTGAGGTGGAGCTGGGTGGCCTCAGCAGTCATGTGAAATCCCGCTATATTGCGGGCGAGGAAAGCATCTCCTCTGTTTTTTTGGCTCTCATTCGAAACGTATCATCGCACTTATGCATGAGACAAGGCTGCATGGCAAGACTTCTCAGCCTGACATCTCTGCCATTCATAGCCGCAATAACATGGTAAAGGACAATGTTTTGTTGAGCTTTACATGTTTTGCCATTGCGATTCGTACAAGCAAAGTCCATTAAATCTTACGCGGGGAAAATTACTGATTACTTGAAACAGTGTTTGTTACAAGCTAAGGGGTGAGGGAAGGGTTAACATTAGATTTCCTTTGTTATATCAAAGGACTAATTCAGATAATTTATTCCCATGACCTCCTTCCCCCCTGTAACTCTCTTCCTGAAGCATAAATGTCAGATAGAAAAACACTAAGCAATGTCCCATCCTGGCACTGACTCAATTTTTCTTCCATATATAAAGATTCAGAGAATGGTTGAACGCATCACATGTATCTTAAAGGGATAAGTTAATTTTCTTCCTTTAGATGTTCTATGTGTTGGGAACCGAGGTATCAGATTCATCCATTCAGCCAATCAATCATGTTCCGCCATTTAATTGGACCATGGCTGATCTGGATTTCAGTTCCGTCTACGAACTTTGTTTCCATGACCCTTCAATAACTTTGTGAGCAGAAATCAATACATTTTTATTTTGAAATTTTCAATTGATCTAATCACAATATCTTTTTGAGAAGAGAGTTCCAAATTCCATCACACAGACATGTAATAGTTTTTAAAATCTGTTATATTGCTAACCTTTTCCAGTTCTACTGAAAGGTCATTGACCTGAACCTGTAACTTTGTTTCTCCCTTCACAAATGCTGCCTGGCCTGCATTTTGTGATTTTATTTCAGATCTTCAGCATCTGCAGTTTTTTTTTCCAGTTTTGTTCTGTGTTGATAATAGAGAAGCTGGGATAGTGCTCTTTAGAGCAGTGAAGTGGAGATCTAATGGAAATGCTGAGACTTCTGAGTGACGTTGATAGAGTAAGTGGGGGGTAAATCATTCAATTGGCAGAGGGTCAGTAACCAAGGATGCAGAATTAATATCTGTTCTGTTCTACCGAAATACCATTGACCTGAAAAGTTACCTCAGTTTAGCTCTTTAAGATGTTACATGACTATTTTCAACATGTCATGTTTTATCACCACAGGTTTAACGTAATTGGCAAAAGAGCCAAGGCGGGGAGGAAAATGAGCAAATTTTATGCTCAGCGGCTTGTTATGATGTGGAACACACTGTCTGCAGGATAGTGGAAGCTGATTCAATGGTAACTTTCAAAAAAGATTTGAAGATATACTGAGGAATAAAATTAAATGCAAAGCTATGGAGGAAAGACAGGGGGGTGGTGGGGTGGTAAAAATTCCCTTAAAATCTGTGGAGTAGGCCAAAAGTGGGCCGAATAACATTCGTCTGGGCGAAATGGTTCTATAATTCTATCACAAATGAAGATTTCACCAGGCAAAATAGAAATATTTGTTTATTTAACAGTTGGCCTGTTTAGGGACGTACAATCGGGAGAATTGCTTTTCGCGGCAGTCATAGGCCAGCCCTGATTTTCGGTACTATTGAAGTCAACAGAACTGAACAGCAGGCGAAATGCATATCTAGGGACCGATAGGATGCCCCCACCTTTGCATCCCAACCCCAAAATATTTATTAAAACTTAAATATGACATTGATATATCGTCCCTTACGTAGATGCCGAAATGATTTTTGTAACTTTTTGCTGGATCTCGCATCTATATTTTGTGAAATATTTAGGCTTTCCGTGGTAATTCCACAGTACAGGATGCCAGCTGCCTGAATTGTGACATAGGCATTGGATGGTCCTTATAATTGGTACTTTCCCTAAATGCACATCTGTAAACTTAGAAACATAGACACTCATTTATCCTGACTTCAATAGAATGAAACATAACGATTGTCCAACACGATTTCACTTATTCAGCGCCCCAACATCTGCCAGATCTAGTTGGGGAGAGGAACTGGGCCATTCAGTGCTTGGAGCCTGCTTCACCAGGAAAATGGAGAATATGTGTATTTTAGTAAAGAATGATCTTCACATGCAAGGTCGATATGAATTGATACTTGTCATTCTTTTAAAGATCAGTTGCAGATAATATCATATTTAATGGCTCTATGGTTCACCAGATTGTAGGCACCTTCACTACAACATGCAAGCTGATAGTGTACTTTGGTTACAATGAAAGAATAATAGTATAATTGCAGCACAGAAGCAGGCCATTCGGCTCATCAAATCTATGCCTACTCTGCGAACAGCAATTCAGTCAGCCCATTCCCCCACTCGATCCCCGTAGCCCTGCAAGTATACTTGCTTCAAGTCCATATCTAAATTCCTTTTGGAATCATTGATCGTCTCTGTTTCCACCACCCTAGAAGGCAGCGAACTACAGGTAGTTGCCACTCACCTTAAAAAATAAATGTTCTTTCACACGTCCATCCTGCATCTCTTGCCCAAAATCGTAAATAAATCTCCTAAAGTCTTTGTACCATCAGCTAACATGAACAACCTTTCTTTAGCCACCTTATCAAAGCTCGGTATAATTTTATACACCTCTATGAGATCTCCCCTCAACCTCCTTTGCTCTAAGGAGAAAAAAAACATCTTCTGCACCCTTGCAACTAAATTCCTTCATCCATGGAACCGTTCTTGTAAATATCCTTTGTACTCTCTCAACGATCCTCCTATTCTTCCTAAATTGTGGTGGCCAGAACCGGACGCAACACTCTGTTAGTAGCCTAACGAGCTTTTTTTTAAAGGTTCAGCTTAACTTTCCTGCTTCCGTACTCAATGCCTCTTTTTATGCAGCTCAAGATCCCATATGCGTTACTAATTTTTCTCACAATAGATCCTGCCACATTCAAAGATCTATGCACATGAATTCTGAAGTGTCTTTGTTTCTGTGCAAGCTTTAGAACTGTGCTATTAGTTCTCTATTGGCTCTCGCTATCCCTTCTGGGAAAAATGCATCCCTCACATCTCTCTATATTAAATCTATTTTTTCACTTCTCTATCATTTTTGCTAGCCTATCTATGCCATGTTGCAGTCGATTGGCACTAACTTCAATGTTTGCCGCTCCACCAAGTTTGCTATCATCGGAAAATTATGAGATTTTATTCTGTTTTCCAATGCTTGAGTCATTAATATATATCAAAACAGCAGTCGTCCTTGCACTGCCACTTGCAAAGCGTCATTGCATATCATTCTCCAGTCTGCAAAACAATCATTTCACACAGTTCATTGTTTTCTGCCTTTAAGCTACTTTTCTTGTCCGAGCTAACAGTGATCCTCTTGTTCCTTCAGCCTCAATTTTGTTCAGCAGCTCTTTAGGTGGTACTTTGCAAACGAGTTCTTAATATCCATATAGACAACTTCCACTGCATTCCCTTCCTGAATCATTCTTGTTACTTAATCAAGAAATCAATTATAATAGTCAAAGACGATCTTCCTTTTACAAATCCGTATTGGCCCTCCTCAATTCCATCAAAACTCTCTAAGTGGCTATGAATTGTTATTTGACAATAGTCATCCCTGACAATAACATCCCTGATCCTAAACTGGCCAGTGTGCTAATTAGATTTCTCTTTCAAAAGCGACAGCTTTTATGGGCCGCAATGATGTGTGGCTATGCTGTAAGATTGTGTTATTTACATTATAGAAAAAGTATTTGGCCTTATCCCTTCACACAGTTGCAAAGTACAATATAATTGAACATATAGACAAAATAGTTACATAGGATCCTTCATGGAACACCTATCTTTTTGATGTTCTGTTTGTAACATATCCATCTTCATTTAAAACTACTCAGTGACTGCTAAAGTAGAACACTCTTCATATTTTCATAAGTAGTCAATATCCATGTTCTCCGGATAGTACAGTCTCTGACGCCATTTAACAATGTAGCACGTTCTGTGATCTTGTTTAACTTTCTCGATCTACCTCCCATCTAACAGAGCACAATTCACTAAAATGAATAACGCAGGTTACCAAAGGTCCTAAAAATTAAATAAAGCACCGAGGATGGTATTTAGAGGCATAAAATTGAGATTAAAAGAAGTGCAAAGTAATTTTAAAGCTCTATTGAATGTTCATCAGATAGCAATTGGAATACAATTTAGTTTTCTATATTATAAAAGTGACTTGAAAGCAATGATAAAGGTCAAAAAAGATTTCCGTCGCTTATACCATCACAATTATGTAAATTCCAACCGTCTGTTCTACTGGAATTAGAGGGCCGAACGTGAAATGATTGACATTGTCAAGCGCATAAAACCGTCTTGTAAGGCACCTTAGACATTTATGTTTGTGGGAGAGACCAAAACAGTAGTCCAGAAACACAATAGTCAGTAACAAATCGAACAGGGAATTCAGGCGGAACATCTATACTCAACGAGCAGTTAGAATTTGGAACTCACTACCTCATGGACTTGTTGAGTCCAATACCAATACCATAGATGTAATTAAATGTAAGGTGGGCAATCAGTTGAAAGAGAAAAGACTGGATACGTATGCTATTCGGGTTAAGGAGGACAAACATTGTTTGGGCACAACCATCAAAGTGGATCAGTGGGCCATGTCGGCATTTTTCTATACTGCACGTTCTATGTAATAGTTGTTCGACTGCAAAACACAATACATATTGATACTATTTCAGAAAATGTGTAACATTTTGTTCGGAAAGCCCATGACTTACCTTTCCGGCACAAGTCCAGCTGATGCTCTGAAATCAAACATTATTATTAATGATAGTAATTGGGTGTTACGGTATTGTTCCTTATCCACCATACTTAATAGAAAAGAGTGGTTTGAAATTTAAGTCGTTTTAGGTTTGTGGCAGTTGCCTGTAATAACAACATATATTGCATATATTGCCCATTATTGATGTTGATACAGTTGAATAGCTGCAGTTCTATGTCAGAGGGCAATTAAGAATGAACTAAATTGATGTGGGATTGGAACAAGATAAATCCAAGACTTGGTAAAGAAGACAAATCTTCTTCCCTATATGGAAATCTGTGAATTTGGTACACGTTTCCACTAATCAAACTGACTCATGGTCACTGCTTCAGACATTTTATATTGGATAATCTATTGATTTGAATATCATTCTGAAATTGCATATTTGGAATTTGAAATCAATTCAATGGATGGCTTGTTTGGTAACAGAGCTTATAAACCAACGAAAAGATGGCATCCTATATTGCACTAACTGAAGATTCTTCATGATGAATTTTAGAGGAACCAATGAGGAGAGGCAATATAGAGAGCTGCCAGTTCATATATACTAATCTTTGCAGGTGGCAGGGCTTTTACGAAAATATTTAAAATGCTTTCAGAATCCTTGTCCTAATAAATGCAAGCATAAGGCATAGAAACATGGGAGTGGCAAGAAACATGGGAGTTAGACTGAAGGTTTTTAAAACTCTGGTTAGGCCTCAGCTAGAGTGTTGTGTAAAATTACGTGCAATAGAGCTTAGCAGCATTTCAAAGCCTTAGAGAGGGTTCAGCGCAGATTTATGGCAATGATGCAAAGGATAAGGAGTTTCAATTTTGTGGAGAGAATAGAGACACTGGACTTTTTTCTCCTTATAGCAGAAGGGATTAAGGTGAGATTGAACTGAGTTGTTCAATTCTGAATTGATTTGGATAGGTTAGGCAGGGAGAAGTTTCTTACACTGGCAGGGTTGTCGGCAGCCAGAGGATTTGTTTCCATAATAGCTTCAACAAAATCAGTGGAAGATGCAGAGAATTGTGTTTTTTTTTCACAGCGAGTTGATGTGATTGGGATATCATTCCTGAAAGCTTGGTGGTAGCATTAAAAACTTATTATGCTTGAAAAGGGAATTAGATCATAACTTAAAATGGAAGGCTACGAGGATAGATTGGAGAGTAGGGCTAATTAGTTTGCTCTGTCAAAGAGCCTACACAGGTATAATGGGCCGAATTGCTTGCAGATTTTTATGATCTTTGATGAAGCTGCGCAAGTCAAATTTGATACTTTATTGTATATAGATTGAAATGTTCTATGCATTGTCGCTGAAGTGTTCTAAGGTCCTTCCTCCCCAAACCTTTTGAGACAATTCCCAGCAATTTGATGTAACATTTTTGGAAGATCATATGGCGAACATTTTGTTTTGATCACAACCGCATTCTGGAAACAGTGAAACCGATATAGGACTGGTATGCTATTATCTTCATCTTGGGAGGAAATGAGCAGTGACTGAAAATGCTGCCCAGATCGGTGAGTGGAAATATCTTGTTCACAAAACATGGGGATCCCACTCATACATTGTCCACCTGTAATTTTGTTTCAAATGGATTTCAGACCGTGACAGCTTGTTGTTGAATTAACTGGACCGGTGCCTAACATCAGCCAAAATCTTATGAAGAGTTTTGATAGAGTAAATGAAGAGAAGTTGTTTTCACTGGAGGCCACAGAATACGTAACTATAGGGTGCATATCTTGTATAATTGCCTTAATAGGCCAGTGGGGAGATAAGAAGATTTATTTTACATAGTGTTGCAGCCAGGCTGTAAGGAGTGTGGGTGTTTCCCACTGTTCAGCTCCGAGCTGACCACAACATTTATTTGTTACTGAGGTTTAAACACAGTTGTATTTGATTTGTTTAAAATGAAACGTCAGGTTTTCTTGTAGGTTTAAAGATAGGAACATTCGAACATTGGAACATAGGAGCAGGAGTAGGCCATTCAGCCCATCGATCCAGACACGCTATTCAATACGATGATGGCTGGCCATCCACTTCAATCCATTTTTCCCACACTATCTCCAAATTCCTTTATGTTATTTTTGTTTGGAAATCTCTCACTCCCTGCTTTAAACAGACTCAATGACAAAACTTACATTCTGGGGTAGAGAATTCTAAAGATTCACAACTCTCTGAGGAAATAAATCTTTGCTCATTTCTGTCCTTAGTGGCTTCTCCCTTAGCTTGAAATTGTGTCCCCTGGTTCCAGATGCCCCAACCAGGGGAAACAGCTTACCTGCATCTACCCTATTTATCCCTTTAAGTATTTTGTTGGTGTTAATGAGATCACCTCTCATTCTCTGAAACTCTAGTGCATACAGGCCCAGTTTCGCCAAGATCTCTTCATAGGATAGCCCCACCATCCCGGGAATAAGGCTGGTGAACCGTCGTTGCACTCCCTCTATGGTAAAGGGACCAAAACTGCACACAGTACTCCAGGTGCAGTCGAACCAAGGTTCTATACAGTTGAAACAAGACTTCACCAGTCCTGTACTCAAATCCTCTTGCAATAAAAACTAA
The DNA here is from genome assembly GCF_036365525.1 of Heterodontus francisci. Lineage (NCBI taxonomy): Eukaryota > Metazoa > Chordata > Chondrichthyes > Heterodontiformes > Heterodontidae > Heterodontus > Heterodontus francisci. The sequence continues at coordinate 27,503,843 of NC_090409.1, read as the reverse complement.
CATATCATTAGCCTTCCTGATTCAGTGAATTATTGACAAGAATACCTAGGTCCCTTTATATGTCTACACTGTATAATCTCTTTTCATTTACGAAATACTCTACACATCCGTTGTTCCTACCAAAGTAGATAACCTCACGTTGTTCCACATTATATTTTATCTGCCATGTATTTGTCCACTTATTAAGTCTGTCAATATCCCAAACAGGAACAGAGCAGAAGATTAACTCTATGTTGAGCATCATTCATTCCTGAAATTGCCGTAACCGCACCCACACACGCATTCACTCGCATATACACCCACACAAGAAGAAATAAATGGAGACGAACAAGGTAATTGGTGTGAAGTGATGTAGTTGCTCGGAGTTCACGGTAAACCTGTTGAATCTTCTCGGAATTTTAGGCCTGGATTGTTTGTAGATATTTTCTTGTGGTTGGGACCTCAGTCTGGCGAAGGTCTTTCAGGTCAGTTCTCTGCTGCATCATGTTTTAGTGTAGTATTCACAGCAATGCTCCTTCTTTGGCTGCTGGCTGGACAGGCTTTTGTGATGTTGTTCTGATTCTCTGTACCTCTTTCTCCACAGAGCTACGTTTTAAGATAAACGTCTCTCACATCTTGCCTCCCTTGGGAGACACAGAGCCTCTCCGTGTGCCAACGATGAAGCAGGATGTGGCTACATCAAGCCTTCATTGTTTCAGAAGAACTCATTCAGTTCAAACAGTCCCTTGATGGTTCCAGTATAGGCGGAATTGATACGTCTTTGCTTGGAATGTATCCTTTTCCTTTAATGACAGAAAGACAGTTTGAAAATACAAGTTGTTTGACCTCCAGTGGCCATTTTGCAGCACATTGTTCATCTTTTTGAAGGAAAAGTCAATTTTTATAAGTCTTCTATTTCGGTTCTGAATTTTGAATCTCTGCACTTCACGTGAACGTGACATCTCTCCAAAAGGGGAAAAATGATTTTCCTTGGATTTCATTTCTTTGTTGTTTGTTTTAGAATGAAAGACAGAATGAAAGTAGGAAAGTATAGGGGTCACACCACTGCAAACATGACACTTACATCGCCATATTACAACTGCTATAGCTGTCATTGTCTCTAACAGCCACGTCAGGTCTAAGTCTGAGTTTTACATCTTTGTTTCTTTGGATGAGGCACAGTTAAAATTCAATTTTCTTTTGGGGCATTGTGGTTTTGCCCCAGGGAAGCACCTATTAAGACATTTGGTGTTTTTCTATTATAATACCGGCAATGTGGCGTCTAAAGGGAACTGGATTTGTCTGGTACCTGTTTTCAATACGCTGGGAGACTGTTGGTGAGGTATTTTATTTTCTGTTTCAAGACATGCAATATTCAAATTTCAGTTACTGCATTATTCCTGCCTGTTATGAAACTTCAGCACATGCACAGTCCTTAACCCCTTAAATGCTGTTTTCACAACAATTGGATTTAATAGTTCAGCTCCTGGCACATCGGCAATTGTTATCTCTTGGAAGATAGTGAGCGATAAGTTGTTTTTCGGCCCTCTGAGGCGTTCTTGTTCTCCTTCTGCACTTCGTCCTTAGTGAGTTCTGAATCTGGTTTTCTAGGTTCAGTTACCTTTGGATTTAGAAACTGCCCCTTTGATTCTTCAGTGGGCTCACCGACAGTGACTTCACTTTTAGTTTTCTTAAGGCTTTCCTATCTGTTGCTTATCTTCGGGAATTTTACTTTCTCTTTTCTCTTTACTTCTGGAATAGGATTTTGCCTATTCTACGAAATTTTCTCTGGGATTGTCCTTCTCACAGGTGGCTGTCCAGCTTCAACTGTACTCGCCTGTGGCTCCTCAGCTAGGTGAGGCATCTCCCTCACTCTTGGCTTTCTTGTTTTGGAACTTTACTTGTCCCTATTTAAATATTTTCAGGACGTTGCTGCTAACCTTTATCACAGCTCCTGTATTTTCGTTGGCATATTTCTCGGCCTCTTTAAATTCTATTGGTTCTGTATTTGCCTCTTTAAATTCCAGTGGCTTTCCTATAACCTCTGTAATCTGTACTGGCCCTATATGCCCCCTCTGGGATTCTTAGGACTTCTTCAGTCCTTGTATGTCCTGAGTTATGTTTGTTCCCCTCAGTATCTCTAGTCTCCGTTGACTGCTCTGGACCCTGTGGGTATGATAGTGTGCTTCCTGCCAAGCCATTGCCCAGCAATAAGTCAACCCCTGCATTGGTATGCTCGGAATGACCCCGACAGACTATTACTTTGTAGGTGAACGTTAACAAATGGACCTTTAACGCATTTTTCAGTTAGCCTTTTTACCAATATCTTGGTATTTGTTCTGCGTTCGGTTGATGTTTCTGTAAACTTTGTTGCAAGTAGTGTTTGAAAACAATCCATATCCCTGAGCATTGTTAATCCTTTACCTAGTGCGTGACATACAAAAGCAGTCATGTTCACTTCCTGTTTAACTTTCTGGTAGGTATTTCTTTCCTAGGCTATGTTGGAGCACATGCTCATGACTTTCGTAGCTATGGATACTGGTTTGACTGCTGTGGCCCTTGTCGTTGTATTGGAATACAAACAACCTGGTGGTCAAGAAGGCATATGGAATCGTTTCCTTTATTATTTGAGGTATTGAATATAAGAGCAGGGAGGTTATGCTGGAACAGCATAAATCGTTGCTTAGGCCACAAGTTGATTATTGTGTGCAGTTCTGGTCACCTCATTACAGAAAGGAGTTAATTGCCCTCGAGACAGTACAGAGGAGATTTTACAGAATGTTGCCAGGACTGGAAAATGTATCCATGAGGAAAGATTGCATAGGCTGGGGTTGTTCTCCTTGGGACAGAGAAGGCTGAGGGCAGATATATTTGAAATGTACAAACGGTTGAGGGGCTTGGATAGAGTGGAAGTGAAGGGCCTATTTCACGTTGCAGAGAGGTCAATGACTAGGGGGCATAGATTTAAAGTGATTTGTGAAACAATTAGAGGCGAATGAGGGAATAAATCTCCCAGAGGGTGGTGGGGGTCTGGAACTCACTGCCTGAAAGGGTAGTTGAGGCAGAAACCCTCAACTCATTCAAAAGGAGTCTGGAAATGCGCCTCAAGAGCCGTAATCTGCAAGGCTACAGACCAAATGCTGGAAAGTGGTGTTAGACTGGATGGATAGTTTTTCAGCCAGCACAGACAAAATAAGCTAAGTGGCCTCTTTCTGCACCACAAACCTTCTATGGTTCTACAAATCAGTCCAGACATGCCCAGATATTCCACATTGGGAACACATTGGATGTACCCGTATTGGTATATATTGGTTTTCTTCTTTAAAAAAATGGAGGCTGATCTCTACTCTCCTTTTCTCTCGAGCTTGTTTCTTCTTCATCTGCATCCCTGCTATCTCTTCCTAGCTTGTAAGAGTTACAAGACCCAAATTCATTATGAATTGGGGACTGTGTATTAATTCATTGTCATCAGTCATTTCTGCTGGTTCTTTTACTTTTGTAACACTTTGTTCTTCAATATTGGTCTTTATATCAAGTGGTATGCTATGTTTAAATGTTTTCAGTAACATCACGTTCCTCAACCTTTCATATGAGGGTCCCAGCTTGAGTGATCGTACCAAGTGATCGAAAGTCATATGTTTAATTCTTTCAAATTGAATATAAGCCTGGGCGGGTCTTTTCCTAGGGTGTCCTAATTTCAACAGATGGGCTTCGGGTATTAACTCATCTGCATTTAGAATTGCTGCTTTAGTTTGTTCATAGTCAGAGGAACACTCTATTGATGACAGAGAAAACGCTTCACAAGCCAAACCAACGAAGTCGTCTTGCAAATAAAGAGACCAAAATTCGTTCAGGCATTTTAGTCTGGTAGATTTTAATAAATGAGATAAAATATGACTCAACTTCCTCCTCAACAAATGTTGGCACCACCCGAGAGTGTCTCAGTACTGTATAGCTTTGCTTTGAATTGGGGATAAGGTTTGAGTTTCTGGTGGCATATTCATTTTGCGCTTGTAGCCTTTCCAATTCAAACAGCTTCACCTCTCTTTCCTCCGTTTGCTTCTGAGACTGCATCTCCTCACTTATCAACTGCATTCTAGCCAGGATTATCTTTTCAGACACAGATTCCGTGCTTTCATCTTTTGGTTCGGGGTAAGTTTAAAATAGTGAACTAGGTTCTTCGCCATGTCAGTTTCTTTGTTTGCTGTTTAAAAGTGACTATCACATCTGTAACTAAGCTTTTTCAATCGTCAATACTTAATTTGTTTAACTTATCATGGAATATGTCTTCCTGCTCTATGTTCTCCTTAATATTAAATGTGGGCATATCTTTTGTTTCAAGCAACTTATAGAATGCACAGACGAATACAAGAAAATCAGCTTGTATAATTTTACACAATTTTAGGGGTGAATTTTCCTCCTGTTTTCAAATTCTTCATTTACCTGACTGCTCAGAAGCTGGCTTAGAGTCCCCAGTTTGTTATCACTATCTGCTAACGTGTGTGCGTGTTCACCTCCCAACTGACCACAGAAAGTGTTTTTGTGACTCAGGCAAATTAAAAAAAAGATAGCAGCAGGCTTTCTTGTAGGGTTAAAACAGAAGATTACTGAGCAATATTCATTCCCAAATTTGTCATAACTGCATCCACACATGCATTCACTCGCACACGCACGCATACATGAATAGATTGAGAGAGAAGAATAGGGTAAGTAGGTGAAGTGGTGTATGAGTTAGGGGTTCACGTTAAACCTGTTGAAATTTAATGGAGTTAGTCATAGAGTCGCACAGCACAGAAACGGGCTCTTTGGCCCACCACGTCCATGCCAACCATGATGCCTATCTATACCAATCCCACCTGCCTGCATTAATTCCATATCCCTCTATGCGTTATTCATTCAAGTACCTTTCTGGATGCCTCATAAATGTCAATACTGTTCTTGCCTCCACCATCCCCTCAGGCAGCTTATTCCAGATACCCACTATTCTTTGTGTGAAAAATTTACCCCTTTGATCCCCTTTAAACCTCCTCCCTCTCACCTTAAATCTATGCCCTATAGTTTTAGTCACACCTACCACGGGAAACTGACTCTGGCTATTTACCCTATCTATGCCTCTTATAAATTTATATAACTCTATCATGTCCCCTCTCAGCCTCCTTTGCTCCAGGGAAAACAGACCCAGCCTATCCAATCACTCTTTTTCACTCAAGCCCTCCAAAACAGGCAACATCCCTGTGAATCTTTTCTGCACCCACTCCAGCTTAAAAACATGTTTCCTGTGGTGCGGTGACCAGAACTGCACACAGTACTCCAAATGCGGCCAAACCAACGTTATGTCCAACTGTAACATGACGTCCCAACTCTTATACTCAATTCCTTGGCCGATGAAGGGAAGCATTTCATACGTCTTCTTCACCACCCTGTCTACCTGTGCTGTCACTTTCATGGAACTATGTACTTGCACCCCAAGGTCTCTCTGCTCAGGAACACTCCCAAGGCCCTGCCATTCACTGTATATGTCCTGCCCTGATTTAACTACACAAAATGCATCACTTCACACTTGTCTGCGTTAAATTCCAGTTGCCACTCCCCTGCCCACTTTCTAAGTTGATCTATATCCTGTTGTAACCTTAGACAACCTTCTTCACTGTCCTCTATACCACCAATTTTGGTGTCACCTGCAAACTTACTTATATTATCCTAGGATTCTCTGGGAAGCCAGGGAGGAGGTTGTAGAGCCTTTGACCTTGATCTTTATGTTGTCATTGTCGACAGGAATAGTGCCAGAAGACTGGAGGATAGCAAATGTTGTCCCCTTGTTCAAGAAGGGGAGTAGGGACAGCCCTGGTAATTATAGACCTGTGAGCCTTACTTCAGTTGTAGGTAAAATGTTGGAAAAGGTGATAAGAGATAGGATTTATAATCATCTTGAAAAGAATAAGTTCATTAGAGATAGTCAGCACGGTTTTGTGAAGGGTAGGTCGTGCCTCACAAACCTTATTGAGTTTTTTGAGAAGGTGACCAAACAGGTGGATGAGGGTAAAGCCGTGGATGTGGTGTATATGGATTTCAGTAAGGCGTTTGATAAGGTTCCCCACGGTAGGCTATTGCAGAAAGTACAGCAGTATGGGATTGAAGGTGATTTAGTGCTTTGGATCAGAAATTGGCTAGCTGAAAGAAGACAGAGGGTGGTGGTTGATGGCAAATGTTCATCTTGGAGTTTAGTTACTAGTGGTGTACCGCAAGGATCTGTTTTGGGGCCACTGCTGTTTGTCATTTTTATAAATGACCTGGATGAGGGTGTAGAAGGGTGGGTTAGTAAATTTGCGGATGACACGAAGGTCGGTGGAGTTGTGGATAGTGCCGAAGGTTGTTGTAGGTTACAGAGGGACATAGATAGGCTGCAGAGCTGGGCTGAGAGATGGCAAATGGAGTTTAATGCGGAAAAGTGTGAGGCGATTCACTTTGGAAGGAGTAACAGGAATGCAGAGTACTGGGCTAATGGGAAGATTCTTGGTAGTGTAGATGAGCAGAGAGAGCTTGGTGTCCAGGTACATAAATCCCTGAAAGTTGCCACCCAGGTTAATATGGCTGTTAAGAAGGCATATGGTGTGTTAGCTTTTATTAGTAGGGGGATTGAGTTTCGGAGCCACGAGGTCATGCTGCAGCTGTACAAAACACTGGTGTGGCCGCACCTGGAGTGTTGCGTGCAGTTCTGGTCACTGCATTATAGGAAGGATGTGGAAGCTTTGGAAAGGGTGCAGAGGAGATTTGCTAGGATGTTGCCTGGTATGGAGGGAAGGTCTTACGAGGAAAGGTTGAGGGACTTGAGGTTATTTTCGTTGGAGAGAAGGAGGAGGAGAGGTGACTTAATAGAGACATATAAGATAATCAGAGGGTTAGATAGGGTGGATAGTGAGAGTCTTTTTCCTTGGATGGTGATGGCAAACACGAGGGGACATAGCTTTAAGTTGAGGGGTGATAGATATAGGACAGATGTCAGAGGTAGTTTCTTTACTCAGTGAGTAGTAGGGGCGTGGAACGCCCTGCCTGCAACAGTAGTAGACTCGCCAACTTTAAGGGCATTTAAGTGGTCATTGGATAGACATATGGATGAAAATGGAATAGTGTAGGTCAGATGGTTTCACAGGTCGGCGCAACATCGAGGGCCAAAGGGCCTGTACTGCGCTGTAATGTTCTATGTTCTAGTGCCCCTCACAGTCACATCGAAGTCATTAATATATATGACATAAAACAGAGAGCTCAGCGCTGATCCCTGTGGCACACCACTGGTCACCGACCTCCAATCTGAAATACAACCCTCCACTACCAGCCGCTGCCTCCTATCACCAAGCCAATTTTGTATCCAATTTGCTAGCTCACCCTGGATCCCATGTGTTCGAACATTCTGGACCAGCCTACCATGTGGGCCCCTGTCAAAGGCCTTGCTAAAGTCCATGTAGACAACGTCCATCGCCCTGCCCTCGTCAATCCTCTCGGTCACCTCCTCGTAAAACTCAATCAAATTCGTGAGACATGCTTTCCCACGCACAAAGCCATGCTGACTATCCCTAATCAGACCATACCTTTCCAGATGCATATAAATCCTGTCTCTCAGTATTCCTTCCAATAACCTACCCACTACTGACGTAAGGCTCACCGGCCTGTAGTTGCCTGGCTTAACCCATCTGCCCTTCTTAAATAAAGGCACAACATTAGCTATCCTCCAGTCTTCCGGTACCTCACCCTTGGCTAACGATGAGACAAAAATCTCTGCCAGGGCCCTAGCAATCTCCTCCCTTGCTTCCCATAGCATCCTAGGATACACCTGGTCAGGCGCTGGGGGTTTATCCACCTTACTGCGCTTCAAAACCTCCAACACCTCCTCCTTTGTAATGTTGATATGCTCCAGGATATCGGTGTTCCTTCCCTTGAACTCACTAGCTGCCATGACCTCCTCCATGGTAAATACGGACGAGAAGTATTCATTTAAGACCTCGCCAATTTCCCTTGGCTCCACACATAGATTACCACACTGATCCTTCAGGGGACGTACTCCCTCCCTCGCTACCCTTTTACTATTACTATACTTATAGAATCTTTTCGGATTCTCCTTTATCTTATCTGCCAGGGAAATCTCATGGCTCCTTTTGGCCCTCCTAATTTCCTACTTAAGTGTACTCCTACATCCCCTATACTCCTCGAGGGACTCGCTCGATCCCAGCTGCCTATACCTGACATATGCTTCCTACTTTGTCATGACCAGACCCTCAATATCTCTCGTCAACCAAGGTTCCCTAAGCTTGCAAGCCTTGCAATTCCATCTAACAGGAACATGCCGGCCCTGAACTCTTCCTATCTCACTTTTAAAAGCCTCCCACTTGCCAGACGTCCCTTTACCTGTACACAGCCTCTCACATTCAATTTCTGAGAGTTCCTGTCTGATGCCATCGAAATTAGCCTTCCCCCAATTTAAAGCTTCAACTTGAGGACCAGTCCTATCCTTTTCCATAAGTATCTTGAAGCTAATAGAGCAATGGTCACTGGTCCCAAAGTGCTCCCCCACTGACACAACAACCACCTGTCCAGCCCCATTTCCTAAAAGGAGCTCCAGTGTAGCCCCTTCTCTCGTGCAGCCATCCACATCCTGCTTCAGAAAGCTATGCTCGACACACTTAATAAAATCTTCCCCATCTGATCCCTTAGCACTAAGGCAGTCCCAGTCAATATTTGGGAAGTTAAAAATCACCTACTATTACAACCCTATAATTCGTACATCGATCTGTGATTTCCCTACATGTATGCTCCTCCACTTCCCTCTGACTATTGGGGGGCCTATAGTATAATCCCATCAAAGTGAACACCCCTTTCTTATTTCTAAGTTCTGCCCATATGTCTTCGCTGCACATTCCCCCCGGGATATACTCTCTAAGTACTGCCGTGATGTCCTCCCTAATCAATAGTGCAACTCCCCCTCCTCTCTCACCTCCACTTCTGTCACGCTGGAAGGATCGGTACCCCAGAACATTGAGCTGCCAGTGCTGCCCATCCCTCAACCACGTTTCCGTTATAGCTTTAATATCACAATCCCATGTACCGATCCATGCTCTGAGTTCATCTGCCTTTTCTGTCAGGCTTCTTGCATTAACGTAAATGCAGTTTAGCCTACCAGACCTTCCACGCTCCCTGTCCTGCCCCTGACCGGCCTGCCGACAGGAATTGCTTGCTTTAACCTTTACATTTGCCTCAACTCTCTCATCTGAGAGACTGCTACTTTGGGTCCCACCACCCTGCAAGACTAGTTTAAACCATCCTGAGTATTACTAGCAAACCTCTCCGCAATGATATTGGACCCCCTTCAGTTCAGATGCAACCCATCCTTCTTGTACAGGTATCCTCTGCACCAGAAGATATCCCAATGATCCAAGTAGCTGAAGTCCTCCCGCCTACACCAACTCTTCAGACATGCATTCATTTGCCTAATCCTCCTATTCCTCCCCTCACTAGCACGTGGCACAGGGAGTAATCCTGAGATTACAACCCTGGAGGTCCTGCTTTTTAACCTTCTGCCTAACTTCCTATATTCACTTTGCAGGACCTCATCTCTGTTCCTGCCTATGTCGTTAGTGCCAATATGGATCACGACCTCTAGCTGTTCCCCCTCCCCTTTCAGAATGTCCTGCAGCCGATCGGAGACATCCTTGACCCTAGCACCAGGAAGGTAACATACCATCCTGGAGTCTCGTTTGTTGCCACAGAAACGCCTATCTGCACCCCTTACGATAGAATCCCCTACCACTATAGCTCTTCCAAACCTTTTCCTCCCCTGCTGTGCAGCAGAGACCTCCGTGGTGCCACAAACTTGGCTGTTGCTGCTTTCCCCTGGGAGGTTATCCCCCCCAACAATATCCAAAGTGGTATATGTGTTTGAGAGGGGGATGGCCAAAGGGAACTCCTGCGCTACCTCCTGACACCTACTACTCCATCTGGTAGTCACCCATCTTTTTTCTGCCTGTGCAGCCATTACTTGCGGTGTGACCACCTCACTAAACGTGCTATCCACAACGTCCTCAGCATCGCAGATGCTCCACAGTGAATCCACCCGCAGCTCTAGCTCCATAATGCGGGTAGCCAGTCGCTGCAGCTGGATACACCTCCTGTGCACATGGTCACCAGGGGCACTGGAAGCGGCCCTGATTTCGCACATAGCGCAGGAGGAGCAGATCACAGGGCTGAGCTCTCCTGCCATCAATTACCCTTAGGTTAATTAGTTACTCCCTTAATTAAAAATACTAATTATACCAGGGGCCTTGTTCTACCCACTTCAATCCAAATTCCTTTAAAAAAAACTTCAGTAGCACTCACCTTATCACCAGAGATTTTTTCCAACAAAAAACAACTTTTCCCTTTTTTAAGGTATTCTAACAGCTGCTGCTCACCAACCAATCACCTTGCAGCTCTCCTCTGACGTAACTGATCGCCTTTTTTCAAAACTCCGGCGTGTTGGAAGAGCTCCGCTCCACTCCCGGAAGGTAAGAGAATGGACCTCGATCCTCGGGGTCGATTTATAGGCTCCGCTCCCGGCGTTCTCCCCACAGGTCTGCTCCGCTCCTCTCTGCTCTGCTCCCAGAAGGTAATGTCTTAGCAGATTGGGTTCAAGTGTCTTAGCTCTAATTGATCAGTCTCAGCCTTGTACTGGAAATCAAAATAGCTTCCAATATTCCCTCTGTGGCTGGAAATCTCAGACAGATATCTGATGACGTGATGACTGATGTTTGATGACCGATGATTCCCTTTGTTCTCTAAAAAGTTTACCTTTAAAGGTACATTCCTATAGTGTCACACAAGAACACAAGAAATCAGAGCAGAAGTAGACCATTATGGCCCATAGAGTCTGCTCCTCCATTCAAAACGATCATGGCTGATCGTAGGATTCAACTCCACTTTTCTGCCCGATCACCATACCCCTTGATTCTCGGAGAGACCGAATATCTGCCTATCCCAGCCTTAAATTTATTTCAACGTGTATCACCCACAACTCCCTAGGATAGAGAATTCCAAAGATTCACAACCCTTTGAGTGAAGTAATTGCTCATCTCAGTCCTAAATGATCGGGTCCTTATTCTGTGACTGTGATCCCGTGTTTTAGATTCTCTGTCCAGTGAAAATATTCTTGCAGTGTCTACCCTATCCAGCCCCTTTAGAATCTTATATGTTGCAATGAGACCACCTCTAATTCTTCTAAACTCCAGAGAATGCAGGCCCACTTTACTCCACTGCTTATCATGGGACAACACCCTCGTCCCAGGGACTAATCTAATGAATCCTCGCTGCACTGTCTCCATTGCAAGCATATTGTTTCTTAAATGTGGAGCCCAAAACTGCGCACAGTATTGCAGGTGTTGTCTCACCAAAACCCTGTACAATTGTAGCAATACTTCCTTATTCCTGTGCTCCAGTCCCCTTGTAATAAAGGCAATCATGTCATTTGCCTTCCGAATTGCTTGCTGTACGTGCATGTTAACTTTTTGCATTCTTTATTCAAGCATGCCTAAGACTCTTTGAACATCGACACTCATAAGATTCATACCTTTGAAAACATATTCTGCATTTCTATTCTTACAACCAAAGTGCATAACCTCACACGTCCCTACATTATACTCCATGTGCCATCTTGTTGCCTACTCACTTAAGCTGTCTTTGTCTCTTTGAAGCCCCTCTGTGATCTCCTCACAGCTTACCTTTCCCCCTACCTTTATATTATACCTAGATAAATTACTCTGTCTCTTCACCTACTTCATTAATATAGTTTGCAAATAGTTGAGGCCATAGCACTGATTCTTGCGGTCCCCCACTATTTGCTGCCTGACAGCTTGAAAATGCTCCATTTGTGCCAACTCGTTGCTTCCTGTCTGTTAACCAATCATCTATCCATTCTAATATATTACCCCCAACTCGATGAGCCCTTATCTTGCCGATTAACCTTTTGTATGGAACCATATAGAATGCCTTCTGGAAATAAGCGTTAGTTTCACCCATGTGACGTTAGGCTTTCGCTTCCTGAGGAGCTATGCAATGGCTTCCAATCTCAGTCCATTTTTATACAATGAGGGATTTTCACAATTTATTCTCATGATAGTCGCTGGATACGGAGTGTCTGCTAATGTCTTTGTGTTAGCTCCTTTTGTGGATAGCTCACATCCATGCCTGATGAAGAGTTTAATTTACATGCAGACTGGGTTCATGAGTTTCACTGCCAGCAGACATGGGAGTGTATTTCAGTCCAGTGACCTTGTCCTCCATCTTGTGGAAGGCAAGTGTACCCGTGTTTGTCATTGCTAATGTTTTTCTAACTCTTGTTTATTTTTGTATTTCCATCGCTGCACTTTTCAGCTGGTCAATGCCAAGGCTTCGTATGATCTCCTGGAAAATTCTGGACATGCAATTGGTTCCCTGAACAGACTGTATTTTTCGGCGAAGTCAGTATCTGGTCAAAAACTTTGTTAACCCCATGACTACAGCTTTGGGAGTAATTTTTCTCAAAGGTATGGATTCAAGGAATTGCGTGATCATGTCAATAATGGTGAAAATATATTTATAACCTGGCCTCGTTCTGGGAAGGGGACCCATGCAATCAGTTAGAACGACTGAAAGGTTCTACATTGGCAACAATGTGGATCAGTGAAGCAGGTTTGATTGTAAATTGTGGTTTCCCAACAACCTAGCAGGTATGCCAGGTCAGACAAAATGTAACACATCTTTATGAATCTGTGGCCAGTAAAAGTGTCAGTTAATCTGAGCCTGTTTCTTTCTGATACTCACGTGTCCAGGCATTAGCATTTTATGGACAATTCGCAGGTTCACTCTGCGATATTTAGGGGAAACTACAATTTGGTGAACAACTGCCCACTCCTCCTTCACAGGTCACAGTTGGGCTCTCCATTTTCTCATTAGTATTTCATTTTTACAGTAGTAACAGTCAGGCATTTTCTCTGCCTCAGCCTGGATTGGTCCGTCTGCGCTATCCTTTATAAATCAGATCCTTCCTCCTGAGCTGCAAGTAAGGAGGGTCTACTGTAAATCTACACTAAATCTCCTAAAAATGCTTCCACTAGCCCGAGCCCTGAGTCACCTGACCGAATTACTGGTTCAGTTCTCTCTGTGGGAGCATGTTTGGTCTTTGAGCTGGCTACTACAGGCAGGAAAGATTTCAAGGATTCCTCCTGTATTTGTTCAGTCTGGATGGCCTCATTTGGCTGGTCTGCTACCAGTGGAGCTGCAAGCAGCTCACTCCCAGCCAAATCATTGTCAAGTAGCAAGTTTATTCTGGCCAAAGTTAGACTATGAACAATCCATAGAGAAACTGGTCCAGAAACTGGGTCGCACTGCAAGTGAACTCAATATAGCGGTACAGACATGTATCCTCCCTCAATCCCTTTTACTAGAAGTTTCACGTTTAACGAGCTCTCTAGTGAAACTGTGATTCCTTTACACAACATGAGGGATTGAGTGGCCCCTGCGTCTGAATTAAAGACAATGGGCTTGTTTGTCTCTCTAGAGGAGTATGGCAACGCCTTTCCCTTTAAAACGAAATCTTCGTAGCCTTCTGCAATTTCCTTTACGTATGTTAATTGGGATGCTATTTTTAAATTCTGCTAATGGAATTCTCTATTTCAAGTTTTCATACAAGAGGACTAACTTTAGAAGTTATATCCAAAGATTGAAATCATATGTTTAATTCGTTCGAATTCAAAAAAGTCTGGGCAACTCTTTTCCTAGTTTTTCTCAACATCTGTCGCTAGGCTTCGGGTGCCAACACAAACTCATTTCAAATTGCCGGTTTAATTTGCTCATCGTCAGATAAGGCCGACTTATGAATCCTCCTTGAAACATGATTAGCCACTGTTCTTTTGGCTATGCTCGTCTATTAATTATTTTCAAAAAGAAGGTAAAATAAGACTCGACCTCCACCTCATTAAATTTTGGAATTCGTCTTGCATATCTCATGGTGTCGAAACTTTGCTCCGAATTGGGGATTATATTTCAGTTGCTGCTGGCATTCTCACGTTATGCTTGTGGCCTTTCGAACTCAAACGTCCTCACTGATGCCTCTATTTCCTTTTGAAACTGCGTCCCCTCTCTATTCATCTCCAACTGCATCTCCTCTCTATTCAACTGCATCCAAGCAAGGGATATTTACTCCGCCTTAAATTCCAATTTTCTCCTTCTGGCAAGACTGAAGTGGTTAGCTGAATTCTCCACGAATTCCAGTTTTATTGTCTTTTGTTTGGAAGTGATTCCCATCTGGGCAGCCGAGGTTTTGAAATCTTGAAAAGATGTCTGATTTAATTTATTATGGGATATGTCTCCCTGCTCTACAAACTGTTACAACCGTGTCTTTTGTTCCTGTCTCCGTAGAGAAGAACGGCAAAAGACAAGAAACTTGTATGTTTAATTTCCCACAGTTTTAGAGGTCAATTTACCCCGACCAGTTTCAAAATCTCTCATTTCATCTTAATGTTTCCAAAATACTGGCTCACAGCCCCCAATTTGTTATGGACGGATGGAAATGGCGTGTTTGGTTTACGCCGGTCACGTTCCAACTGGCCACAGACAGTACTTTTGTTTAAACTGAAATTTCAACCAGCGTTTTGTTGACCAAATAAACAGAAAAAAACAGATTTTCTCGTGAGTTTAAGATCGAAAGTTAGGTATTTATTTAATAAAACATGATCAGAAATGTCACAACACCACTCGTGCACACATTCACTCTCACATGGACACTTGGAAAAAGCGACAGAAGGTAAATGATAAGGTGCATTAAGAGCTTAAGGTGTGAAGGTCTGTTGGTTTCAGGAAAGACCTGTGGGATCCCCTTGGAAAGTAAGTTTTAAAGTTACAGGCCTGTTTGTTGATATTCCTGCACTTTCTGGGGTGCGAATGTCTTCTGTCAGTGAGCACATCGGTTTGAAAACGGTTCTAGTACTTCTTTGTTCAATTTCCACAGGTGGGGTGTTGTTGCAAAGGCACTCTCTTACTTCTCTGCTGTAGTTGGTTGCCAACTCGTCTCAGCAGGGTTCAACTGTCTTAGCTGTAATTTATCTCTCTCAGCCTTCTGCTGGAATTCAAAATGACTTTCGATGTTTTCTTTGTGGCTGTAAATATCAGCCTGATATCTGAGGACTTTATGACTGATTATTGTTGACCGATGTCTCCCTATGTTCCCCAAAGAGATTATATTTAAAGGTACATTCCTAAACTGTTAGTTTCACCTATGTGACATTAGGCTTTCGTTTCCTGAGGGGTAATACAATGATTCTGATCTCAGTCCATTTTCATAAAATGAGGAATGTTCACACTTTATTGTAGTGATGGTAGCTGGAGACAGAGCGTCTGACAATGTCTTAATGTTAGCCTATTTTGTGGATACCGCACATCCATGTCTGATGAGCTGTTCAATTTTATTGCAGATTGACTTAAAGTATTTTATTTGTTTTAACTCATTCATGGGATGTGGGCATCGCTGGCTAGGCCAGCATTTATTACCCATTCCTAATTGCCCTTGAGAAGGTGATGGTGAGCTGCCTTCTGGAAGCACTGCAGTCCATGTGGGGTAGGTACACCCACAGTGCTGTTAGGCAGGGAGTTCCAGAATTTTGACGCAGCGACAGTGAAGGAACGGTGGCATAGTTCAATGTCAGGATGGTGTGTGACGTGGAGGCAACTTGCAGGTGGTGGCATTCCCATGCATTTGCTGCCCTTGCCCTTCTCGCTGGTAGAGGTCGCGGGTATGGAAGGTGCTGTCTAAGGAGCCTTGGTGCATTGCTGCACTGCATCTTGTAGATGGGACACATTGCTGCAATTGTGCGTCTGTGGTAAGGGGAGTGTATGTTACTACATGGGGTGCCAATCAAGCGGTCTGCTTTGTCCTGGATGGTGTCAATCTTCTCGAGTGTTGTTGGAGCTGCACCCATCCGGGCAAGTGGAGAGTATTCCATCACACTCCTGACTTGTGCCTTGTTGATGGTGGACAGGCTTTGGGGAGTAAGGAGGTGAGTTATTCGCCGCAGGATTCCTAGCCTGTGACCTACTGTTGTAGCCACGGTATTTATATGGCCACTCCAGTTCAGTTTCTGGTCAATGGTAACCTCTAGGATGTTTATAGTGGGTGATTCAGCAATGGTAATGCCATTGAATGTCAAGGGGAGATGGTTGGATTCTCTCTTGTTGGAGATGGTCATTGTCTGGCACTTGTGTGTCGCAAATGTTACTTGCCACTTATCAGCCCAAGCCTGGATATTGTCCAGGTCTTGCTGCATTTCTGCACGGACTGCTTTAGAATCTGAGAAGTCATGAATGGTGCTGAACATTGTGCAATCATCAGCGAGCATTCCCGTGTCTGATCTTATGATTGAAAGAAGGTCATTGATGAAGCTGCTGAAGATGGTTGGGCCAAGGACACTCACCTGAGGAACTCCTGCAGTGATGTCCTGGACTCAGATGATTGACCTCTGACAGCCACAACCATCTTCCTTTGCGCTAGGTATGACTCCAGCCAGTGGAGGGTTTTACCCTGATTCCCATTTACCTCAGTTTTGCTAGGTCTCCTTGATGCCATACTCGGTCAAATGCTGCCTTGATGTCAAGGGCAGTCACGCTCACCTCACCTCTTGAGTTCAGCTCTTTTGTCCATGTTTGAACCAAGGCTGTAATGTGTTCAGGAGCTGAGCGTCACTCAGCAGGTTATTGCTAAGCAAGTGCCGCTTGATGACACTGTTGATGACACTTTCCATCACTTCACTGATGATTGAGAGTAGGCTGATGGGGCGCGATTGGACTTGTCCGGCATTTTGTGTGCAAGACATACCTGAGCAATTTTCCACATTGAGGGTAGATGCCAGTGTTGTAGCAGTCCTGGAACAGCTTGGCTAGGGATGCGGCAGATTCTGGAGCACAGGTCTTCAGTACTGTGGCCAGAATAGTTCCAGCAGACATTGATGTGTATTTTAATCCAGTAGAATGTATGTTTCATGCCATTGTGTCATCCAACTTGTGGAAAGCAAGGGTCCAACCGTTTATAAATTGTTCTAGTGTTATGACTCTTTCATTTATTTTGTACTTCCATCGCTGCACTACCCGTAAGTGTGAGAGCATCAATTGTAGAGTTTGATATATCTCTGATGGGTGACCATTTAGATTACTGCGTTTAGTTCAGCGTACCGCACATCACTAACTATATATGAGATTGGACAGAATGCAGTGCAGATTTACCACAATGATATGGAGACGAAAAAAAATATATAAAGTTTCCATTCAACAGCCGTGAAATACCTTGAGTATAGCATGTTAATCGGCAATCAAATTCACGAGTTCAAGTCTAATAATAACTTCAATCCTCAGATACGCATAAATGATTTCCTCTGATAGTCGAGGCTGAAAAATTGAGAACTAATTTAAAATTATATCAGAAGCGTTTAGAGCTGATCCCATCACAAATGTCTCAAATTTATGTGTAGGGGAAAATAGAGGTCTCAGAAACCGCTCGATGGCACCCTGGAGGTTCGGAGTCAATTAAAATTCCAAAACTGAGATCTTCAAGCTTTTGTTAGACAAAATTATAAGGGTGACGTAACCAAGGCGGCTGACAGTGAGTACAGATCACCGAGGATTGAAGTGAAACGAGGAGGCGCTAAATTGCCTGTACTTCCTATGTTCCCACTTCTGCTTCAGTAATGCAGCTAGGAATTTATTGTGTGCTAAACGAATTTCATTGGTCAGCATTTTGTGATAATCTCCAGTGGAAATTCAGTTAATTTCAACTCAGGAACTGAATGTAAAGCATATCAATGGTGGCCGATTTTATAACTGTCGGAATCTTATATTGCAGAACGGAATGTTAATGTTGTTTTGCTGCAAAAGAACATCGGAACGCTAGTTTATTCGAAGTCTAGACATGGAATAAGAATGTAAGAGTTTTGAACGTATAGGAACCCCTTTCTTACCTAAATTGTTTAAAGATTTTTTGCATGCTTTGAGTTCTGCAATACAAGAAATAAAACGATTGTGACTTTTCATTTCATCAGCAGCTCACAATATTTACCCTATTCTCCTCACGTTTGTTAAAAAATGTGTCGCTTTCTGTTGGCAAGAGGGCGTGTTAGACAATGATACATCTTGCATTTCTATATCACCTTTGTCGACATCAGGTTGCCGAAAGTGCTTTACAGACAAAGAATTACGTTTGAAGCGAAGTGACTTCAGCAATGTTAGAAACGGGGGCTCTCAATTTGCGTACAGCAAACTCCCAGAAAATGAGTGAATTAATTGTGCAGCCGATCTATTATTTCGACTGATGTTAATTCAGGGAAAACAAATATTAACCCATGATGCCAGGACGGCTCTGTAGTCGTCTTCGAAATTTTTCCATGTGATGTTCCTTTATTTTAGTGGTAAGTCTTCAGTATACAGGAATCCAAATTATTATTCATACCGTCCAATTTCTGTTGAGGCTTGTCTATGTTGCATCATAAGGTTCTCTGTCCTGGGCACAACGTCCGGTCAGGCCATGTCTGCTGGATGCTGCTGTTGTACCTTCACCCTATTTCCCATCAGATACTTACAGCGAATATTTGTCATTGGTTGAGGAGCAGAACGGCGGTATTTTACAATCGCCCGTTATACTCGCCTCCCTTACTCAGTTCCATTGGTTTCAACGTTTGACAAGCGCACTTAATCGTTGCCAAATGTGATTCTGTCAGTTTGCCACTCACCCAAGCTCTTCTGATTTACGCTCCTCTATTGAATTAGCTGTGATTCGAATTAAATGTTAACTCATCCCTCAGCTTCTGATAAACCGGGTTAGAAATTCGTCTCAGGCCGTTGAGCAAAGCGGGTCCGTTCTAAACCCTGCCAGATATTCTGTTTCATTGAATTCAACATCAACTGATAATGGGCGGTCAGTGTGATACTTCTCAATTTAGATCCGTCGCCCAAAAATAATCTTGCAACACTGCACTAGTCACTGTGAGCTAAATTGTGCCCTCTGCAGTTTTTTTACATCCTCCAATTCTGCAAGTAGGACGAACAGGCCACTTCAGCATTAGAATGCAAGAGCAAAAACATCTTCCTGTATCAGCTCTTCAAATGTACACCAAATAGTGTTATATAATGCACCTGAACAGCTACTTGTGACATTTAAATATCTTAATATCACTTCCTAAATGCCAGTTTTCTGCAGTTATTTCAAACATTCTTCCTTCGGTTCATCCAGTCAATGGTAAATATTGGTTGAGTTGAAACTCGTTTGATTAGTATCGAACTGAATTCTTTCCACGATTTCCATTTTCCAGTTATGGAAAATGCATGGATAACTGCATTGAATCTAAACAGGCAAACGGTACAATAGTCCCTATTTTGTGTTGCCTCGTAAGACTAATCTCCCCTGCTGTGTTTCAGAAGAAGAGCAGTCTGGATCTTTTACAGGTGAAATAGCTGTCACCCTGGAAAACGTCATTTTGCCTTTCTACATTGCAGCATTTGCACAACAGCGAAAAATTATATATGACAATATCGTTAACTTTATTAACAATCGTCATGAACATCGTCACAAATGTTATCATCAGCTTTTCCATCATCAGCTAACTGCCACAATCGTCTTATTTACGTTTGTCTTCCAACAGTTTCCCGCCTCATTTTTTTTAACTAATCATTGCTCAAAATGCCCAAGGGTGGAAAGGTCCGTTTGCTTGAAGGACCTACTCCTGCTCTTAAGTTCTTAATAACTCCCGTTGTAATGCGTTGTAATGGGTGGCACAGTGGTACAGTGGTTAGCACCACAGCCTCAGAGCTCCCGCGACCTGGGTTTAATTCTGGGTACTGCCTGTGTAGAGTTTGCAAGTTCTCCCTGTGTCTGCGTGGGTTTCTTCTGGGTGCTCTGGTTTCCTCCCACATGCCAAAGACTTGCAGGTTGATAGGTAAATTGGCCATTAGCAATTGCCCCTAGTATAGGTAGGTGGTAGGGAAATATAGGGACAGGTGGGGGTGAGGTAGGAATATGGAATTAGTTACGGATTAGTATAAATGGGTGGTTATTGGTCGGCACAGACTCGGTGGGCCGAAGGGCCTGTTTCAGTGCTGTATCTCTAAACTAAACTAAACTTTTGGAATAACTGTATTTCAAATCCAATTACCGACTCCTTTGCCTTTCAGCTTTTTTTCTGTAAAACAGCAAATCAAACAGAAAAGTTTACCGACAAGTGCGCTATTCTACGAAGCAAGTTTTAATTTGCCAAGCACATCTGTAGGTCGCAGAATGTAGGAAAAATACATGCTGAATTGGTCTCCTCATAAAAATACGACCGCATTTAGTCCTGTGGACATGAAAACCCCCTCGGGCGATTCTGCTGAATAGGTGGTATTGTACGGTCTGATAGTTATATGCACCACGTGATGTTTAGTTCCATGGAAATCAATGGAAGTGACAATTGGGCTGGAGATGTAATGGGTGGCCAATACGATAAAGCCTGCTTTGCACTTCCATTTCATACGAATTTCTGGCGTTATCATCTTGCGAGAGTTTTGAAAAGGGAGGAGTTCATTTTCTCACCCAATTCTTTCAAAGTTTCTTTGCAAACGGTGAGTTCTGGAATGATAAAGAAGAGCATCTGAGTACATTCATTTCGAACAAAACAACCTATCTTTATATGAGGCCTTTTAAGTGAGAGGTAATTAAAGCAGAAACAAAAAGCTCCGCCAATCACACACAGGAATGTCAGCGGAGTAAATTTGAAACCGAGCTGCAAAGAGATGTTGGCCGAGGCCAAATCCTTCGTCAAAGATTTAGGATTTAAGGAGTGCCTTAATATAGCAAAGAGAAATAGAGAGGCAGAGAGATTTAGGGAAGGACTTCCAGCGGTCAGGGCCGAAGCAGATGAAAGTAATGCTGGCAGTTGTCAAGTGGTGGCAAATTATCAGAATTGGACGAGTGTAAAGATTTCGGGGAGTTGTGTTGGAGGAAGTACCAGTGAAAGCGAAGGCCAAGATCATAGAGGAATTTGAAACCCAGATGATTTTGAGAAATAACCGCTTTTTATTCCTGCTTTCAGAGATTTCTAAGATTGCTGCTCAAAGTTGGTTGGCATCCTTCCATCTACGAAAGATGATAGACACGCAACAACCAATCATTTAGGTGGGTTGTCTTCTCTTGATGTATCTTTGATGACAGCTGTGCAGGTCAATTCTTGAGAGGCAGGTTCTGCCACAAGTGTTGAACTTGAAGCTGCCAAGTGACGCTGTGAGTTGTTGTTTTTCACGTTGCTGCCTGGTGCCAAGCTGCTATCGTCGTGGTAGTGCACACCAGTCCACAGAATGTGTCGTAATTTCCCCTTTCGCCAGCGACTGACTCCCAGGTGCGAGAGTCAACATTTAGGGCCTTTATGCAACGACTGCAAGCATCCTTTGAAGTGTAGCATTTGGTGTCCCACTGGTTGACTGGCTCCAGCCACCTCACCATACCGAAATGTCCTTGTGTATGCGACTGTTTTCCATCCTGAGGAGGTGCCCGTTCCATCGAAGCTGTCTCTGTTTGATTAGTGCCAACACACTTAGGACCTCTACCTTAGGGATGACTGTTGCGTTTATGAGTTTTCCTGCCATGATATACCCATAATGTGCTGCAGAGAGCGAATATGGAAAATATTGAGCTTCTTTTCCTGATAGCTGTAAGTCGCCCATGTTTCACAGCTGTGCAGCAAGGCACTGTGAACACAGGCCTTATAAACCATCATCTTAGTTCTAAGGATCAGCTTGGTGTTATCCCACGCTTGTTTTGTCTGTCAACTTTGGTAGTTGTTTTCATTATGCCTGTATCGATCTCTGCATCAAGCAACAGATTGTTTGTCACCGTGTACCCAAGGTAACAAACTTGCCGGCCACTTCCAGTTTTTCCCTCAAGTGCTGCTAATACACGCCACTTTTCTATTGTCAAGTGGGCAAGTCGGGTATAGAAACATGGGCATTGCCCTTTTAGGTCGCATCTCTGATGTGAATTCGATGTAAATAAACAAGCAGATAGTCAGTTATATA
Source organism: Heterodontus francisci (assembly GCF_036365525.1). NCBI lineage: Eukaryota > Metazoa > Chordata > Chondrichthyes > Heterodontiformes > Heterodontidae > Heterodontus > Heterodontus francisci. The sequence goes on along the minus strand of NC_090409.1, from coordinate 27,481,781 downwards.
TTATGAAAACTGAGGTATTAATGTTGACAGGATTATTGGGACATGTCGCCAGCTACATCCACAGAGTTTTATGGAACATTTAGGCCAAATCTGGAACGAAAAACAGGCCGATATAGAGTAAAGCATTCCCAAAAACAATGGATCAGGTCAAAGCTCTGAAATTCTGCCAAATCAGGTCGTGAATGAAGTTGGACAGTTAAACATCTAATGGTAGGGGGAAGCTCCACAATACTCACCATCCTCGTGATGGCAGTCGGGAGCTCATCAATAAAACAGAGAATCCTGAAACATTCACAACCATCTTCAGCCAGAAGTTCCGATTTAATGATCCATCATAGCCTCCTCCTGAGGTAACCATCATCAAGGATGCCAATCGTCAGCCAATTCCTTTCACTCCACGTGATATCAAGAAACGACAGAAGACTCTGGATACAGGAAAGGCTACGGGGCTGGAAATCATCCCGGCTGTTGCATGAAGACTTGTGCTCCAGAGGTAGCCGCACACTGAGCCAAACTGTCCCTATACAGCTATAACATTGGCATATACTCGACAATGTGGAAAACTGCCCAGGTATGTTTTATCTACAAAAGCAGTGAAATTGCAATCCAGGCAACTACTCCATCATCAGTCTTCTCTTAATCATCAGTGAATTGCTGGAAACTGCTATAGACACTGTTAACAGGCATCACTTGCTCAGCAATGAACGGATTACCGATGGTCAGTTTGGGTTCCGAAGGGCCCCTCGGCTCGAAACCTCATTACAGCATTGGTGCAAACATGTACAAAACAACAGACTCCAGAGGTGATGTGAGAGTGCCTGCCCCAGACTTCCAGGCAGCATTTGACCAAGTGTGACGCCAAGGAGTCCCAGCAATTTGGGGCGGCACAGTGGCGCAGTGGTTAGCACCGCAGCCTCACAGCTCCAGTGACCCGGGTTCAATTCTGGGTACTGCCTGTGTGGAGTTTGCAAGTTCTCCCTGTGTCTGCATGGGTATTCTCCGGGTGCTCCGGTTTCCTCCCACAGCCAAAAGACTTGCAGGTTGATAGGTTAATTGGCCATTATAAATTGCCCCTTGTCTAGGTAGGTGGTAGAGAAATATAGGGACAGTTCGGGATGTAGTAGGAATATAGGATTAGTATAAATGGGTGGTTGATGGTCGGCACAGACTCGGTGGGCCGAAGGGCCTGTTTCAGTGCTGTATCTCTAAAAAAAAAATCTTCTGCCAATAAGATTCATAAGGAAACTCTCCACTTGTTGGAGTCATACCTTGAACAAAGCAAGATGGATATGTTTGTTGGAGACCCATCGTCTGAGACACGGAACATTGCTGCAAGTGTTCCTCAAGGTAGAGCCCAAGGTTCAACCATCATCATTTACTTCATCAACCTTCCGCCATCCTAAATTCATAAGATAGCCGATGATTACACAGCGTTCAGTACCATACCTGACTCCTCAGTCTTGGGCTGACAAGTGGCAAGTAGCATTCTTGCCACACACGTGCCAGTCAATGACTATCTCCAACAAGAGAGACTTTAACCATCTCCCGTTGATGTTTTGAATGGCATTACCATCGTTGAATCCCTCATGATCAACATCATGGAGAGTACCATTGATCAGAAAATAAACTGGACCAGTTATATGAAAACTGCCTCTTCAAGAGCAGGCTGGAGGCTGGGAATTCTGTGGGGAATAGCACATCTCCTGTCTCCCCTTAGCCTGTCAATCATCGACAAGGTGCAAGTCGGATTGTGATGGAGCATATACCACTTTCCTAGATTAGTGCAACTCCAACAACACTTAAAAAGCTTGACACCATCCACGCAAAAGCAACACGGTTGTTTGGAACTCTATAAAGCATCTCAAGCGTTCACTCCCTCCACCACTGGTGCACACTGGTAGCAGTATGTAGCATCTACCAAATACATTGAATCAGCTCTGCAAATCTCCTTTGAGTGCACCGTCCAAACCCGCAGTTCCTATGAGCTGGAAGGACAAGGGCAGCAGGTGCATGACGGCATCTCAACCTGTAATTTCCATTCCAAGACACACAGCAACCGGACCTGGATCTAAATCACCATTCATTCAATGTCCCTGGGTCAAAAACATGGAATAGCCTTCCTAAAAGCACTGTCCGTGCATCTGCACCGCATGGACTGCAGCAGTTTCAGAAAGTGGCTCATCACCACTTTCTCAAGGGCAATTAGGGATGGGCAACAAATGCTGGCTTTGCCAACGATGCACAGATCCCAGGACCGAAGGAAATAAATCGACATCTAATGCGGCAAAGGGCAGCCAGATGAACGAATCACTCCCTCAGTACTGTGATGGAATACCATCCGAGAATACAAGCCAAAATCAGTGGAATTCAGCTTTAACCCACGGCATCTTAATAGGATGCATCGCCATCTGAATCAAGACGGACGAAATGGCTTAAGACATTTCCAACAGCCAATTAGTTGGGTCAACTAATGTACCCAGCAGTAATTTCCATTTTATAGGGTTGGAAAATTACAGTAAAATCGACTTCATTTGTCGTAGTCAACAAATAATTTCACAAGCAATTACCGTTCTCTTTTGATTCCAATGTTTCTTCTGCAAAAAAAGGAAATTATTCTATTTGAGTAGATGCAACAAAAACTGTTGTCTATATGTAGAACGTCCAAAACGTTTTGCGTTTCATTCAGTTTTTGTGCTTGTCAACTTTACAGTTCGAAAATTCTTTGAGTGGAGCCCAGTTTTATTACTGTGTTCAGTTCTGGGCACTGCACTTCATTCGGATATTGTGGCCATGGACGGGATGCAGTGCAGATTCACCGCATTGGCACTGAGGCTAACGCAGTTACATTATGAATAAAGTTTCCAAGACTCGGGTTGAATTTCCTTGAGTCGAAACTATTCATCGGTGATTTAATACAGATACTCAAGACAAATTAAGATTCAATCGGTTAAGTAGATATGACCAATTTCTACTAATAGGCGCGCCTGAAAAAAGTGAGCACTAACAAAGTTACATTCAATGAGTTTAGGCGTGATATCAGCAAAAACAAAACACTGTCGCTTCAGATGTACAGGAAACCTTGCTCTCTCTCTCTCTCGATCTCACAAAACGCTGTTGGGACTAGTGTTCAATGTAAGATTTGAAAACTGAAATAAAAACAAGAAATGCTGGAACCACTCAGCAGGTCTGGAAGCATCTTTGGAAAGAGAAGCAGAGTTAACGTTTCGGGTCAGTGACCCCAAAAAGGGTCACTGACCCGAAACGTTAACTCTGCTTCTCTTTCCACAGATGCTGCCAGACCTGCTGAGTGGTTCCAGCATTTCTTGTTTTAATGTCAGATTTCCAGCATCTGCAGTATCTTGCTTTTATTTGAAAACTGAGATCGTTCGGTGTTTGTTAGATGAGATTATATGGACGATGTAACCAAGGCGGATAGATGGAGATGAGCACAGATCATCCATGATACAGGTAAAATGTGTGTGTGTGTTGTTGGGGGGCGGGGGAAGGGGGGGGGGAGGTGTAAATTGGATACTCTTCGTGTGCTCCTCCGTTCTGCTTCAGTTATGTAGCTAGAAATGTGCTGTATGCTAATCGGATGCCAGAGGACCAACCTCTTGTCATACTGTCCGACGGATATTTAGTTCCATTGAAATCAACGGAACTGAGTGTCAAGCATTTCAATGGCGACCGACTTTATACCTGCAGCCAACAGCTGCAACAAAACGGGATGTTAGTATGTCACTGTTGTTTTGCTATACAAGGATATGGCACCCTGGTTTACTCTAAGTTTGAATGAAAACAAATGTGCAAGAGTTTTGAATAGTTAGAACTCCACTACTCACCTAAATCTTTTAAAGCTGCCTTGCATTCTTTGATTTCTGCAATCCCATATAACCATTTGAGCTCCTTCAGTTGAACAGAATTTCTAATATCCACCCCACTCAATCCACGTCAGTTGATATTTCCTAATGTTTATCATTAACGTATGGCTTTCTGCAGGCATGGAGGCCTGTTAGAGAAAGCTCACCCTTCCATTTCTTTATGGCTCTTCAAGACCCCATAACGGTCAAAACGATTTGCAGACATAGAATTAGGGTTGGACTGTAGGCAGCATTGCAATTGTGAGCATGGCGCTCGTAATTTCCGGCAGTAAACTCCCAGAAACAAATAAGCCAATGCGGAAAGTTGCCAGTGGAACTTTTCATTGTTCTGTTGCTTGGTCAGTGATAAATATTTACCAGAGTACCAGGAAGACTCGCCTTCTCTTCTACGAATTATTGCCTGTGGCTCTAATCTTTCATTTGGGCGCTTAGGCTTTAACACATAAGATTCCAAATGATTGTTCCAAAGTTCACTTTCGCTTGGGAAGTGTTTGTGTTCCATTGAAAAATTGTCTGACCTGATAGCAAGGGTCACTCACGTCATACCAGCTGGCTGCTGTCCAAGCCCCTACATCCAATTCCCCATCAGAGATTTAGCGGTGTAATTGATCATTGGTGGATCCTAAAACTGGATGCTTTGCACCAGTCGCCAGTTATAAGCCCACCCATTTCCTTTGATTTCAACTTTGGTATCCACATATAATAGGTGGCCAATGTGAAACCTATCAACTTTGCTCTACTGCCCAATGATTTTCTTACCCAGAACTATTCATTATGTACTAACCGGAGTCGTCTTCAGTTTTGTTAACATTGTCCAGTTCTGAAAGAAGACGGAACACTGCACTTCAGACATCCCAAAGAAGCAGTGATTCTGATTTCAGGAATACCTTTCATCCCGCACCAATGCTGAAACCAGATGCATGGTTACAGATCAAATAGCGTTTAATAATGCATCTGTGCAGCGACTTGGGGCCACAGTGACCGATTTACATTTCTATTTTCTTATTAGTTCGAATGAGAACGCATTTGTAAAGCTTAAATTTCAAAATGAATTAACGACGTCAGGCCAGCCGAAATCGTTTCACAGCTAATGAATTACCTTTGAAGCCTAGTCACTGCTGTACAGTTGGACAACGGACTACCAATTTACGAGCAGCAAACTCCCAGAAAAAAAATGAAATAACTCACCGGAATGTCGGTTCCGTATACTGATATTGGCCGAGGGGTAAATATTAACGTAAGGCGCCAGGCAAAATCGCCTGCTCTGCTTAGAAATACAGACTTGGCAGCTCAGATTTTAGTAGAAGCCAGAGGGATAAAGGGGGCGAAGTGGCTTCAGAAGGAAAATTACAGAAATTGCAAAAGGTACAGCCAGCGATGATCGAGTGAGTTAATGGAGACAAACAATTGACCAGATTTGGAGGAGCACATAATTTGCAGGGAGTCGTCATGTCGGCGGACGTTACAGCACTCCTTCAATACTGCACTGGAATATCATCCTAGACTATAGGCTGAATTCAATGGAGTGAAAACATAAAGCTCAGAATCTAACTCAGATTTCAGAGAGCGACCAACTGATCTGCGGTGTCCAAATGCCAATAAACATATCCACCATCCCTCCTCTAATGTAGCTCACAGTGTCTTCCAGATTATAACAACGGAGAAAATACAGCCACATCGGCTCTGTTTGAGCTTGTAAACAATGAATTTCTAAATCAATTACCTTCCTGTTTTAACTCCAGCTTGTCTTCTATAAAGGAATAGATTATTTACTGTTATAATACACAGGGAATAATATTGCAAAGAACGTCGATCATTTAATCATCTTGCATTTCGGAAGTTCACTTCGATTTTACAATTTGTTGCATTTTTTTTACTATGGACTTAGAAGTTTGTGTGTTTTCAAAAAATACCTGAAAAAATAATTTTTCAATGGACATTGACACCAGAAAATTGCTGGACATTTTGCAATGTTTTTAAAGGAAGTTCAAAACAAAAGCTGAACTTTATGGGTGGTCTGAAAGGAAGCTGAACTTGTATACAAGGACAGGGAAGCAGGCAATTTCAAGGAAAGCAGCAAGGGATTCGAACTCCTTAGAGAAACTTTGAATGTCAAGGGAGTGTCTGTGCCTGGACATGTGATCTGCTCAGGAAGGTGTTACTTTCACTTTTCACCCTTAAAAAAAGAACAGTGAGTTGGACAAAGTCTCGGCATTTAAAATTTATCTTTCACCTATCTGGAGACCAGAGAGGGAGACCCAAAGAAAACGTCTTACCTCTCTCTGTCGAGGAAGTCCGCATCTCTTGAGAAGAAACCCCTGTATGTCAGCAGTAGCAGATTCCTAGGGATATTGGGCAGATATTCTAATTGGCAGGATGTGACTGGTGGCACCCTCAAAAATGGGTATTAGGAACTCAACTATTCACTGTTTTTGTTAAAGACTTAGATTTTGGGATAGAAAGCTATAGCCAATTTACCTATGACACAATGATAGGCAGCATTGCAAGCATTGTGTACGGAAGCATAACATTGCAATGAGGTAGTAATAGATTAAGGGAGTGAGCAAACTTTAAAAAATATACTTCAATGTAGGCAAATGTGGAGTCATTCACTTTGGACATAAAATGATACATCCCAGTTTTTACAAATGGTAAAAAGCTGGGAGAAGTGGAAGTCCAAAGATACTGAGGTGTTCAGGCTCCTAGATATTTAATTGGCATGAACAGGTACAAAAACAATCAAACTGGACATTAGAATGCTGAGCTTTATATCTGGCAGAATTGAAAGCAAGGGGATAGAAGCAATGCTACCACTATACACAGCCCAAGTTAAACCACAGCAGGTGTTCTGTGTTCAGTTGTGGGCACCATAATTTAGGGAGGATTTTGCGGCCTTGGCAGAAGTGCAGCATAGGTTTATTGAAATGTTATCTGCACTCCAAAGGTTAAGTTACGAGCAGAGATTGCAAGAAAGTTTTATCGCATTCACTGAGATTTAGAAAGTTGATGGGTGATTTGATTCACATTTGTCAATTATTAAGGGGAAATGAGAGGTTGATAGTGAGAAAATATTTCCGCTGTTGACACTGCAGTCGCTCTGTGTTCCTGCCCTTTACACTGCAGTCGCTCTGTGAAATCTAGGTCTTAGTCTATTGCCTAAAGATGGCAACCATGCCTTTGAGGAATTAAGTTAGGAAAAATGTCTACACAAAATGGATCGTGGAAGCATTGAACTCTCTTCTGGAAATGACAGTTGACGCTGGATCAATTGTTAATTCTAAATCTGAGATTGATAGTTTTCTGTAAAACAATCGTAGTAAGGGATATGGAGAAAAGGCGAGTAGATAGAGTTATGTCACATAACAGTCATAATCAAATTGAATGTTGGAACAGGTTCATGACGCTTGCTGATCTATTACGGTTCCTATATTCTTGCATTCCTCTGCTCTATGTTTCCATCACGATCATAATCACCATTATCACATCACCATCATCATCCTCATCTCCATGGCGATCATCATCACGATCAAAATTACCATCACTACCAACATTCATAGCCATGTCATCAACAACATCTCCACATCTCCACCAACTTCAACACCAAAACATCTTTGCTTTCATCATGATCATTAGCATTTCACCATCTCCATCTCCATAATCCACATCCCAGATGAAATTTAATGCAGAAAGTGTAAAATGGTGCATTTGTGTTGGTAGAAGAACGAGAGGCAGTGTAAACTGAAGTGTGCAATTCTAAATGCGGTAAAGGTAAAGGAAGAGCTGGCGGTATATATGACCAAATCTTCCAAGATGCCAGGGCAGGTTGAGGAAGTGGTTAAGAGGGCATTCAAATTCCTAAATCTTATGAATAGATCCACATAGTACAAAACATAAGTCATGAAGAAACTTTAAATATATCATTTCGACCTCAACTGGAGTATCATATCCAAGTCTAGGCATTGCACCTTAGGAAGGATGTGGAGGTTTTACAAAGGATGCAGAAAAAAATACGAGAATGCTTCCAGGGATGCAGGACTTCAGGTACGTGTGTCAATTGGAGAAGCTTTTTTTGTTCTCCTTAGAGAATAAAAGGTCGAGCGGAGATTTGATAGAGGTGTTCAAAATCATGAGTGGGAGGCAGAGACAGTGGAGAAAAACATTTCTCATTGGCGAAAGGACACAGATTTAAGATGATTATGAACAGAAGCAAAGGCGACATGAGGAAAACCCTTTTTTAATGCAGCATATATTTGAGATTTTAGATATACTGCCTAAGAATGTGGTGGAGGCAGACTCCATCGTGCCTTTCAAAAGGGAGTTGCATACTCACCTCAAGGGAATATTAGTAGCAGGACTACAGGGAGTAGGGTTAGCTAAACTTCTCCTGCAGTGAGCTGGCAAAGACTCGGCGTGCCAAATGGCCTTCTTCTGTGTTGTTACCATTCTATGATTCTACAAATTGTCACCATCAGCATCAAAGTCATCCTCACCATCACCAGCATCATTAAAATTTATTTCACTATGAAAATCACGAGTGCCAGCAAAAGACAATCTGCATCATTGTCAACTAAATCTTCACCTTCACAGGATCAGCTAATCAATCATAATCGTCACCATCGCGTATAGCATAAGCATAAACAGCATCATCATTACGTATAACATAAGCATCACTCCCATTGCCTTGACCATCTTCAGTTAAACACCATTATGATCGCATTCGCCTTTTCATTGCAAACCCCTTTAAATCGTTTTAAAAGCGTTTGTGAACAATAAAGTTTCAAATTTGTTTACCATCATCTTCTGACTCCAGCTTGACTCCTGTAAATAACGAATTATTTGCTTTGTTAATAAGCAGGGCGTGTCTTCAGAAAATGGCAGTGCATTCAGTCCTGTACCCCAAGAGAAATCCCTCGTGGGCAATAGCGCTAAAATGGTGGTATGTATCAGCTCTCCACGAGCTTTTCACACCATTTAATATTTACATCTAATAAAATCAATGGAGTTGAATATTTGGTGGGGTGTCGAACAAGCAGTCAGTACGATCGCGCTCATTTTCCGCCACCTTTCCAAGATAAGTTTATAACCATGTAATCATGCAAGAGTTCTGAAATAGTTAATTTTTTCACCTGATGCTTTCAAAGCCTTTTTGCATGTGGTGAGTTCTGGAATTATGGAAAGGAAACATGGAGTACATTCATTTCAAACAACAGCTTGCATTCAAAGAGCACTATTAATACTGAAAAACGGAACAGAAGTGCACCCAATCACCAAAAACCTCACATGTGCATGAAGGCAATATGTAACATAGAATCACATAAGGATATATTGGGATATTTCACAAAACGTTCGTCAAAGAGCTAGCTTTTAAGGAGAGACTGAATGTAGGAGAGTGAGGTAATGAGGTGGAGAAGTTGAGAAAATGGTAAGAAATTAAGGCTGCCTTATAAAATGTCTTAGTTTATTAGGTTAAAAGGTATAAGTTGGACATGCTAGAAACTAATGCCAAGGTAGGGAAATTGCCGGAAGCAAAGCCAACCTTCAGACCTGAGATCTAGGATCAGTGCTTTTTGATACATACACAGTAAGTTACAACCACAAAATGAGCCCATGGTGGCGTACTTGGAGGAATGACACACAATCGACTGCAGCAGGACACAGAAAAGCTAGCAGAGGCACAGACAATAGGAGATGGAATTTAATACAGCCAAATGGCAGGCAAAAGGAATTAGGGAGCGGCAATATAGACTAAAGCACACGGTTCTAAAGGCTGCACAGGGACAGAGGGTACTGGGTGTGTAGATCTGTAGAGGTGTCAGGATATATTGAGAGTAGTTTACAAAGCATATGGGATATTGAGCTACAAAATAGAGGTATGGAGTGCAAAAGCAGGGGAATTATGATGCACCTTTATCAGGCACTGGTTAAGCCACAACTAGAGCATTGTTTCCAGTTCTGGTCACCACACATTAGAAAACAGGATGTTAAGGTCCTTGAGAAGGTGCAGAAGTGTGTTACCAGAATGGTTCCAGGGATGAAGCAATGTATCTACAAGGATGCTTTGGAGAAACTGTCGTTGATTTTCTTGTGGCAAATCATGTTGATGGGAGATCTGATCGAGCTGTATAGAATTATGACAGGTTCATATATGGTTGAGAAAGAAATGCTGTGCCCGTTATCTGATGTTACAAGGACTAGGGGGCATAGATTTTGTGGAAAAACTATTTACATAACAAGTGGTAATGACCTGGAACTCGCTGTGGAAGAGGGTGGTGGAAGTGGAGATGACTAATGATTACAAAACGAAATTGGATGGTGAAATGGAAGACAATATACTTGCACGACTACGAGGATAGAGTGGGGGAATGGGACTCACTGGTGTGCTCCGCGGAGAGAATGTATTTACTAAATGGGCAGAGCGGCCTCTTTCTGAGCTGTGATGACGCTATGACTCGATGAGGCAAGTTCTTTCTGATCAACTCAGCGCTTCCCAAATATACTCGAGAATCCAAACTCAAGATTCATTCCTGAACTCACCAAATTGTAATTTCCACTTCTGGTGTAATTGGAAAAAACCTATCTGAAAAGATTATTTCATGAAAGTAGCTGGAGATCCTTTTATTTTGGGTAGGAAGATCTTACTTCCATGCCTCGGACAAATGGCATCTGAATGAGAGCAAGACAGATTGGGGACGAGCTCTTTCTTTTATTTCTGAGCCGGCATGCTGTTCACGTGAGTGGCGGGGACAGGGTGCGGGACGTTTCAGTTTGCATGTGTGTTTCAGTCTGGGTGCTTGTGTGCGGATGACCGTGAAAGTGTGTTTAGGTCCAGGAGAGGAGGGGTTGTGTCAGTGGGAAGTGTGGAAAAGTATCAGATTGGGCCTGGGACACTGTGGGCAAGTGTGAGCTTTCTGTGCTTGTTTTTCTAAGCAGTACCACGATCTGGCTCTTGATGAAGAGCAGTGAACTGCACCAACGGCCAGTAGCTTAACGCCACAACCAACCTTAAGAATAGAATAGTTTCATGAAATGAGAGTGGCAAAATGCACAGTTCTGGTCTCCGTATTATATATGTGGAAACTGGATGAGGTGCAAAAATAGATTTCCAAGGATGGCAGAGGAAGTGAGAGGTTTTAACTATCAGAACCACAATTACAGACTGGGGCATTTTTCCCAGAAAAAATAAATAATAACCTTACCAGGATCGTTAAAAGTATGAACTGCTTTTGATAAACTAGATAGATAAAAACGGATCTGTTTGTATGGGTTATCAGACCAAAACCAGTGGCCAAAGATGTGACAGTCTCCAATGAATCCAGTCACAAGCTGAGAAGAAACGACTTTATCCAGACAGTGGCTGGAAAGTAGACCACGGGGATAGGCCACCGATAGGCGTGTTCTTGGGCTGTGAATTGTATGTATGTCTATGTAGCCTCGCTGACACCTTGTATTTTATACAAAAACAAGAAATGCTGGAATCACTCAGCAGGTCTGGCAGCATCTGTGGAAAGAGAAGCAGAGTTAACGTTTCGGGTCAGCGACCCTTCTTCGGAACTGACAAATATTAGAAAAGTCACAGATTATAAACAAGTGAGGTGGGGGTTGGGCAAGAGATAACAAAGGAGAAGGTGCAGATTGGACCAGGCCACATAGCTGACCAAAAGGTCACGGAGCAAAGGCAAACAATATGTTAGTGGTGTGTTGAAAGACAAAGCATTAGTACAGATTAGGTGTGAATATACTGAATATTGAACAGCAGCAAGTGCAAACCTGAAGAAAAACAACCTGAAAAAAACAGTGGGTAAGCAAACTGAACAAACTAAGATGAAATGAAATAAATGCAAAAAAAATTGTAAAAAATGTAAAAAGGAATGTAAAAAAAGGAAGAAAAAGTAACTAAAAATGACTAAAAATGAAAGTAAAGTGGGGGGCTGTCATGCTCTGAAATTATTGAACTCAATGTTCAGTCCGGCAGGCTGTAGTGTGCCTAATCGGGAGATGAGATGCTGTTCCTCGAACTTGCGTTGATGTTCACTGGAACACTGCAGCAATCACAGGACAGAGATGTGAGCATGAGAGCAGGGGGGAGTGTTGAAATGGCAAGCAACCAGTTTCCAGTTTCCTGGTCCCAACCGCCTCCTTTTCACTATGGACGTCCAATCGCTCTACACCTCCATCCCCCACCAGGATGGTTTGAGGGCTCTCCGCTTCTTCCTGGAACAGAGGCCCAACCAGCCCCCATCCAGCAACACCCTCCTCCGCCTGGCTGAACTTGTTCTCACATTGAACAACTTTTCCTTCAACTCCATGCATTTCCTTCAAGTAAAAGGTGTCGCTATGGATACCCGCATGGGTCCTAGTTATGCCTGTCTTTTTGTGGGATATGTCGAGCATTCTTTGTTCCAGTCCTACTCAGGCCCCCTCTCCCAACTCTTTTTCCGGTACATTGATGACTGTATCGATGCCGTTTCCTGCTCCCGCCCCGAACTAGAAAACTGTATCAACTTTGCTTCCAATTTCCACCCTTCTCTCACCTTTACATGGTCCATCTGTGACACTTCCCTTCCCTTCCTCGACTTCTCTGTCTCCATCTCTGGGGATAGGTTGTCTACCAATATCCATTATAAGCCCACTGACTCCCACAGCTACCTCGACTACACTTCTGCACACCCTACCTCCTGTAAGGACTCCATTCCATTCTCCCAGTTTCTCCGTCTCTGACGCATCTGCTCTGATGATGCTACCTTCCATGACGGTGCTTCTGATATGACCTCCTTTTTCCTCAACCGAGGATTTCCCCCCACTGTGGTTGACAGGGCCCTCAACCGTGTCCGACCCATTCCCCGCACCTCTACCCTCACCCCTTCCCCTCCCTCCCAGAACCGTGACAGGGTTCCCCTTGTCCTCACTTTTCATCCCACCAGCCTCCTTATCCAAAGGATCATCCTCTGCCATTTTCGCCACCTCCAGCGTGATGCCACTACCAGTCGCATCTTCCCCTCCCTTCCCCTGTCAGCATTCTGAGGGGATCGTTCCCTCCGCGACACCCTGGTCCACTCCTCCATTACCCCCACCACCTCGTCCCCGTCCCAGGGCACCTTCCCTTGCAATCGCAGGAGGTGTAATACCTGCCCATTTACCTCCTCTCTCCTCACTATCCCAGGCCCCAAACACTCCTTTCAGGTGAAGCAGCGATTTACTTGTACTTCTTTCAATGTAGTATACTGTATTCGCTGCTCACAGTGCGGTCTTCTCTACATTGGGGAGACCAAGCGCAGACTGGGTGACCGCTTTGCGGAAGATCTCCGCTCAGTCCGCAAGCAGGACCCTGAGCTTCCGGTTGCTTGCCATTTCAACACTCCCCCCTGCTCTCATGCTCACATCTCTGTCCTGGGATTGCTGCAGTGTTCCAGTGAACATCAACGCAAGCTCGAGGAACAGCATCTCATCTACCGATTAGGCACACTACAGCCTGCCGGACTGAACATTGAGTTCAATAATTTCAGAGCATGACAGCCCCCCACTTTACTTTCATTTTTAGTCATTTTTAGTTATTTTTTCTTCCTTTTTTTTACATTCCTTTTCATATTTTTTACAATCTTCTTTTGCATTTATTTCATTTCATCTTAGTTTGTTCAGTTTGCTTACCCACTGTTTTTTTCAGGTTGTTTTTCTTCAGGTTTGCACTTGCTGCTGTTCAATATTCAGTATATTCACACCTAATCTGTACTAATGCTTTGTCTTTCAACACACCATTAACATATTGTTTGCCTTTGCTCCGTGACCTTTTGGTCAGCTATGTGGCCTGGTCCAATCTGCACCTTCTCCTTTGTTATCTCTTGCCCAACCCCCACCTCACTTGTTTATAATCTGTGACTTTTCTAATATTTGTCAGTTCCGAAGAAGGGTCGCTGACCCGAAACGTTAACTCTGCTTCTCTTTCCACAGATGCTGCCAGACCTGCTGAGTGATTCCAGCATTTCTTGTTTTTGTTTCAGATTTCCAGCATCCGCTGTATTTTGCGTTTACCTTGTATTTTATGTCTGGGTCTAAGTTATGATGGATTATGAAGAGCATTATGAAGTATTTTACCTTTTTCCTTTTCTTTTTCTGGAACGTTTAAAATGCATAATTGAAACCGCATCTCCAAACAAATCAAACTTATCTCATTCTTATTTTAACTCAATATATTTTAGCAACAAGGTGAATGCAATTGGCATATGAGTCAATGTAAGCCAGCGAACCAGGACGGATGGGTGAATGGGACTAGTAAGAGTTAGTGTCCACACGATCACAGTTTTCGATGACTTCACGTTTAGGAAGGGGGGAAGGTGAGCAGCACTTTGGAAAATTTTCAGTTCATGGATGAAGTGGAATTCTGGGGGTCTTGCTTGACACTGTTGGTGTGTGAACCAATGTCCAATTGTCGTTCCACGGTGAGCAGTAAAAATGTAGTAATGTTTAATAACGCGCGAGACGTTTGATCTGCTGCTTACTGTTATGTTTAAATTTCGTCTCCAGATCTACAACAGTAATATGAGACAAAGATATATGCACAATTAACGTTCGATATTGACATCTAAAGATGCAGCCACATTAATGCTTGGAACTGCTATAAAACACCGTCATTACTCATTATCAGAAACATCGGTTTACATATTTACCTCTTATTTTTTCATGGAGTTTGTCTTCTATAAACGAACCAATGATGGAATTAATGAATCCTTCTAGTCAGCAGGAGGCTGTTGGGCCAATGAACCTGTGTTGGCTGATCGAAAGAACTATGCAAATATACCCACTATTGCTGGACTTACCAATGGCCCTGTAAATTGTTTCCATCCATGAAGGCAAATGCGATGCTCTCGTTTGTTAGCCATGGCATTGAAGAAGAGCAGAGAAATTATGTGAGCAGTGTATAAAACACAAGTTTGACCACTGCTGTGTATAGTTCTCATCTCCGCATTTCAGGATGGTGTGATCACACGAGAAGGGGTACAGATGGCATTGACAGGAATCTTGCCTGGAATGGAGCGTTTCAACTATTGAAACCAGATTGGATAGGCAGGGGTAGCTTTTGTGAATAGAGGAGGGCCAGGGAAGATATTATTAAGGTGTATTAAATTAAGAAGGGCCTAGATAAAATGGATAGGAAGGACCCATTTTCCTCAGCAAGAGGTGAATATCCAGGAGACATAGTTTCAATGAAATTGGCAGAAGGATTTGATTTGAGCTGAGAAGAACGGTTTTTCGTACAGAGGGTGAGGGAGGTTGGAACCCAGGACATGAAAGAGTGGGTGAAGCAGAAATTCGTACTGTATCTAAATAAAAAAAAAACCTTAAGTGCTGTAACCGACAGGGCTACAAATCAACAGCTGGAAAATGGGGTTGGACTGGTTTGCTTTTTTCGGTCAGCACAGGAACAATGGGTCAAGTAGCCTCCTTCTGTGCTTCATATTTTCTGTTCCTATATTTCAAGTATTCATCAAAATCCCTGTCTTTCAGGCAGTGTTTAGGAGATCTCAACAACTCACAGGAGGGAGACAATTTTTTCATACTACTCTAGTTAATTACTCAATTATAAGAAATACGTGCCCTTAGGTTTTTCGACTCTCCAATCATTGGAAGCAGTTTTTTTCACTGTTTAGTCTATGAAAACCATTGTCATTTTGAATATTTCCACTGAATCTCCCCTTAACTTGTTTGCGCTCAGCAGTGCAATCTGGCCCCCTTTAGCCTCTTTGCATAATAGATATCCATCATCTCTCTTATAATTCCAGGAAATATCCGCTGCACCCTCTCTAAGGCTTTGACAACCTTGATGAGGTAAGCCGCCTAGAATTGGACAGAATATATCAGCTGGAGAAATATTTACCTAACTATCATTGTACACTCGCCTCTATTTAAAAGTGAAAGAACCTGTATATTTTTGACAGCCTTGGCAACTTATCCTGCCCCACTCAAAGAACATAGGGTGGACGAATAATTTTAGCCAGAAGTGCTAAACAGACAGTTTATGATCAGCCATCCCAATTGAAATACAGCTCTACTCAAGTCAGTGGAACTGAATGTCGGGCTGAATATCGCTTGGCCACTTTTTGTTGCCAACCAAGACGAACTTCTCCACAAAAGCAAGAGGCATCCCCTATATTACAGGAAGCATTTCATTTGAAACAGTACAATACCAATCCACTTGATACAACAGTTAGCTCACCAGCCTTGTTTTGCTTGTCATTCTGCTTTTTAAATTCTGCAGAAATAAATATGCACAAATACTTCAAGAATAACGTTTAATATTTAGTGAATTATGCATCACGCTTAACTTTATGATTTCCAAATTTTCTTAGTTTTGTCTCCGTCATCATGTCCCTATCACATATGCAGATATCCACAATCCCTTTCCAGAAAACAATCGTAAGGAGGCATAGATACATTGCAAAAAACTGTCAACCATTCAGCTCCTCGAGCCTGTTTAATTAGATCATGGCTAATTTTCACCTTATCTCCAAGTACCCGCCTTGGCTCTGTCGCCCTTGATGTAAAAGATCTATCGATCTCAGTTTCAAAGTTTTCAATTGTCCTCACCTGATAGCTTTTTGTTTGGAGACTGTTCCAGATTTCCACGAAGCGTTGCATGACAACCATATTCAATAAATCACGCTTGAACGGAGAGGAAATATTTTTAATGTTGTGTCCCATTGTCCTGTACGCCACTATCAGAGGACATGCTTTCTGTTTATCGACCCTTTAAACACGGGAAGCAGCACAACTGATTCTGCCCTTTCATGATTTACACTCCATGGAATACTGCCGTAATCTGGCCATTCTGTCCTTGCAGGTAATCTATAAACTTTTATTATTAGTGAACAAGGCGGGGCTAAAGAGTGGCGAGTCGAAGAGACTTAGCAGTTGGCAGGAAAAAAATGCAAGAAGAGAGGAACTGTGTAACAGCCCCGACAACGATTTTAGCTGCAGCGCCTGTGGAAGAGTATGTCACTCTAGAATTGGCCTGTCTAACCACTCCAGGTGCTGCTCCACAAACCACTGACTACCTCTAGGCGCTTACACATAGTCTTTGTAGAAAAGGAGGCCAAAGAAGAAGAAGATTGGTGAACAGCCAGAAGTCGTGGTCCACATTGGTACCAATGACATAGGTAGGAAGACGGATGAGGTCCTGAAAGCATGTTTTAGGGAGTTCAGAAGGAAATTATAAAGCAGGACCCCAGGAGCAGTGATCTCAGTGTCACATAGTGGTGAGCATAGGAATAGGAGGATTGATCCATTGTACACGTGACTGGAGATTTGGTTCAGGAGTACAGGCATCAGATTTCTGAGGTATTGGCAGCAGTTCTGGTTAGGTGGGACCTGTACAAGCTGGATGGGCTGCACCTTAACAAGAACAGAACTAACACCCTCGTAGGGAGAGTTGCTAGTGTTGTTGGGGAGTGTTTAAACTAGCTTGTCAGGAGGATGGGAACCTGCAGGATAGCTCAAATTGGAAGGAACTGAAGCTAGTAGCAGGAGGTAGAAAAGTCACAAGTGACATTAGCAGTCAGGCGAAACAAAGACTGGGTTTAGGATGCAGAATAATGTCAAGAAGATAGGTTTATGGGTACTGTACCTGAATGACGCAGCATTTGCAACAAAGTAGATGATTCAAAGGCACAAACAGAGGTAAAGGGGTATGATCTAATTGCCATTACGGAAACGTGGCTACCGGGTGACCCAGACTGGAAACTGAACATTCAAGGATTTTTGACATTTAGGTCGATGCTGGGTGTTCTGTGCAGTTTTATTCTTTTTCAACTTTTGTGCAGCGTCTCTGTTGAACTGAATAGCTTAAGATGTCGCCATAAGATGTCGATACATGTCTTGCTTGGAAACGACACCACTTTTCGCTGGCTTCACATCCTATTTTGTCTTTAATTTACACAGAAAAGGCCACCATGAGCAGTTTTATTCTTTCATGCGATATGGGTGTTGCTGGTAAGGCAAACATTTGTTACCCATCCCGAACTGCCCTTGAAAACTGAGTGGCTTTCTAGGCCATTTCAGAGACCTTTAAGGGTCAACTACATTGCTGTGTGTCTGGGGTCAAACGTATGCCAGAATAGGTAAGGACTGCAGACTCCCTTCGCTTATTATGGGTTAATAGTGATAGGACGCCAGCTTGGGCTGTAGTAAAAAATTCGCAGTAGCAATTGGAGTCTCCATTCCACTGTCCCCCAATATTTATTTGTACTAACATCAATAGCACTGAATATGAATCAACAAAAAAAACTTGCACTCATATATCATGCTTCACATAGTTAAACATTGATATGGCCTCGCCATGTGACATCGAGGCACATGAGATGACATTAGGACAAATAAGCAAACTCCTGGTCAACGTAGTAGGTTTAAATGAGCTTAGTAAAGGAGGAGGAAGATCTCTGGAAGCCGAGAGGTTTATGAATAGATTTTGCAGAGCCTCGGGCCTAAGCAGCTGTAAGCACAACCACCGATGTTTGAGCGATGGAAATGGGAGATCTGCAAAAGGCTAGAATTGTAGGAGCGCAGATAACTCAGAGGGCTATTGTGCTGGAGGAGATAATAGAGATAAGGAGGGGTGAGGGCCAGAGAATAACTTGAACAGGATGATGAGAAATTTAAAAAGGAGGTGTTACAGAAGCAGTAGCCAGTGTCGGTCAGCAAGCACAAGTTGACACGTTAGCAGTGCCTGGTGCGTGTTCGGACACCAGCAGCCGGTTTTTAGGTGAACAGAACATTACGGGGCATGTGAAGTCAGCCAGGAAAGCATTGCTAAAGTCGAGTCTGAAGTTAACTAATACTTTGATGAGTGTTCCTGTTTCAACAGAAAAAAATCAGACAGTGACAGGCGAAGTTAAAGAGATGGACTTCGGAGCTCTTGAGAATTGAGAGAATATGGGGTTGGGATATCAGCTCAGAATCAAACAGGGCACCAATTTTCCAATTGTATTGGTTACCCTCAGACAATTGCCAGAAACGGCATCAAGTCAGTGGTTAGGAAACTGTGTTTGCAGTGGGGACCAAAGTCAATGGATTTGGACCTCCAAATATTTATTTGGAGGACATTTCTGCTCATCCAACTCTGGTTGTAGGACATA
The DNA here is from genome assembly GCF_036365525.1 of Heterodontus francisci. Classification (NCBI taxonomy): domain Eukaryota; kingdom Metazoa; phylum Chordata; class Chondrichthyes; order Heterodontiformes; family Heterodontidae; genus Heterodontus; species Heterodontus francisci. The sequence continues at coordinate 27,462,778 of NC_090409.1, read as the reverse complement.
TACGTAAAAAGTTAAATGTAGTGGATGCAGTCGACAGGGATAGATTCCATTGAGATAGAGCTGGGTGGCGTCAGCACACATGTGAAATCTCGGCATATTGCGTGCGTGAAAAGCAACTCCTCTGTTTTGTTGGCTCTCATTCGAAACGTATCATAGCACTTATGCATGAGACAAGGCTGCAGGGCAAGACGTCTCAGCCCGATATCTCTGTCATTCATAGCCGCAATAATTTGGTAAAGGAGAGTGTTTTGTTGGAGCTTGGCATGTTTTGCCATTACGATTCCGACAAGCAAAGTCCATTAAATCTTACCAGGGGAAAATTACTGACTACTTGATACAGTGGTAGTACAAGATAAGGGGCGTGTGAAGGGTTGACATTAGATTTGCTTTGTTATCTCAAAGGATTAATTCATATATTTTATTCTCATGACCTCCTTCTGCTCTGTAACTCTGTTTATGAAGCATAAATGTAAGTTAGAAAAACATTCAGCAATATACCGTCCTGGCACTGACTCAATTTTTCTTCCATATAAAAACAGAGAATGGCTGAACGAATCCCATGTATCGATGTTCTATGTGTTGCGAACCGAGGAACCAGAATCATCCATTCAGCCAATCAATCAAGTTCTGCCAATTAATTGGACATGACCGATCCGGATTTCAATTCTATCAACGAACTTTGTTTCCATAACCCTTCAATACCCTTGTCAACATAAATGGATACATTTTTATTTTGAAATTTTCAATTGATCTAATCACAAATTCTTTTTGCCAATAGAGTTCCAAATTTCTAATCCACAGCCTTGTAATAGTTTTTAAAATCTCTTATATTGCTAATTTTTTTCCAGTTCTGATGAAAGGTCATTGACCTGAACCTGTAACTTTGTTTCTCTTTCCACAAATGCTGCCTGGCCTGCATTTTCTGATTTTATTTCAGATCTTCAGCATCTGCAGTTCTTTTTTTGAAGTTTTGTTATGTGTTGATGTAGAGGGAAAAATTGTGGCCGATGCAATTAAATAAATACACACATATATACAAGATGAAAGTGTAGCCACATATTGTGACAAAATGGGATATTTACCCAAGGCATTGCGGGACACGTTAGTTAGCTTGCAGCCTTGAGCATGTTACTGCTTAGCACTTAAAACTCTCTAAGTGGCTATGAATTGTTCTCTGGCTATTGTTTCTAAAACCTAACCCATCCCTGATTCTAAATTGGCCACCCTATAACTACATCCTTTCTTGAACAGGGGTGTCACATTTGCCACTGTCAAATCCTCTGGCATCACCTCATATGTGGGAAGGATAGAAAGATCATGGCAAGCCTTTCCACTGTCTCCAACCTCACCTCACTTCGCAATCTGGGATGCAAGCCATCTGGGCCATGCAATTTATCCACTCTAAGCATGACCAGCCTTTCCAGTACGTACAGCCTGTCTATAGATTTTCACTCAATCTATTACCGATCCCATATTCACTTCTACCGCTATTTTATCCACATCCCCGTCCTTGCATGCATCATACACACGCCGTTTTTTGGTTTCATCATATTCTCCCAAGGATTCTTCGACTTGGATCCCCTGTCTTTCCTTCTTGGTGTAATGTACCTATCCAGTCGCTGAAACATCTTCTCGTTATATGTCACCCATTGTTACAGATTTTGCCGTAAAAACTTTGTTCCATTTCACTCTGGATAGATTCCCTCTCACCCCATTGAAGTTAGCACTCTTTCAAATTAGAAATTCGACTTTAGGTTTTTCTTTGCTCGTCTCCATTATTAATCTCATCCTCATGTTCACTCTTACCCATGTATTCTCCCACATACACTTGAACCACCTTGCTGAGGACATTCCCAGCACCAAATCCAGCAGCCCTCCTTTCCAGTTGAACCTAATACCCTGGTCAAAGACGTTCTCCGGAACACATTTCAGAAATTCCTCTCACACCTTTCCCTTTACTCTAACATTATGCCAATCGATATTTCGATAATAGAAACTGCGCAATATCACAGCTACACAGTTCCTGCATGGATTTGTTATTTCCTTGAATATTTGTTCCTCTCTCTCTCTCTCTCTCTCTCTCTCTCTCCCTCTTTTCCTTTCTCCCTCACACCATTCGGAGGCCTATGGAATAACATAAATCAAAAACATAAACATGCCTTTTTTTGATTTTCAACTCTAAAATGGTAGAATCTGTTCTCGTCCCTTCATGGGCAGTGTGGATGAAGATAGGATGCGTCCCCTGGTTGATGAGTCTAGAACTAGGGGACATAAGGGGTAGGCCATTGGAAAGGAGTTTCTCAAAATGGAGACGTGTGACCAGTGGTGTTCCACAGGGATCCGTGCTGGGACAACTGTTGTTTGTGATATACATAAATGATTTGGAGGAAAGTATAGGTGGTCTGATTAGCAAGTTTGCAGACGACACTAAGATTGGTGGAATAGCAGATAGTGAAGGGGACTGTCAGAGAATACAGCAGAACATAGATAGATTGGAGAGTTGGGCAGAGAAATGGCAGATGGAGTTCAATCAGGGCAAATGCGAGGTGATTCATTTTGGAATATCCAATTCAAGAGTGAACGATACAATAAATGGAACAGTCCTGGGGAAAATTTGATGTACATAGAGATTTGGGTGTTCAGATCCTTTGTTCCCTGAAGGTGGCAACGAAGGTCAATAGAGTGGTCAAGAAGGCATACGGCATGCTTTCCTTCATCGGACGGGGTATTGAGTACAAGAGTTGGCAGGTCATGTTACAGTTGTATAAGACTTTGGCTCGGCCACATTTGGAATACTGCGTGCAGTTCTGGTTGCCACATTACCAAAAGGATGTAGATGCTTTGGAGAGGGTGCAGAGGAGGTTCACCAGGATGTTGCCTGGTATGGAGGGCGCTAGCTATGAAGAGAGGTTGAGTAGATAAGGATTATTTTCATTAGAAAGACGGAGGTTGAGGGCGGACCTGATTGAGATGTACAAAATCATGAGAGGTATAGACAGGGTGGATAGCAAGAAGCTTTTTCCCAGAGTGGGGGATTCAATTACTAGGGGTCACGAGTTCAAAGTGAGAGGGCAAATGTTTAGGGGGGATATGCGTGGAAAGCTCCTTATGCAGAGGGTGGTGTGTACCTAGAACGTGTTGCCAGCGGAGGTGGTAGACGCGGGCATGATAGCGTCTTTTAAGCTGTATCTAGACAGATACATGAACGGGCAGGAAGCAAAGAGATACAGACCCTTAGAAAATAGGCGACAGGTTTAGATCGAGGATCTGGATCAGCGCAGGCTTGGAGGGCCGAAGGGCCTGTTCCTGTGCTATAATTTTCTTTGTTCTTTGTTCTTTGTATTTAAGACAGAGGTAAGGAAGCATTTATTCACTCAGAGGGTTGCAAATCCCTGGAATCATCTAATCCACAGGGCTGTGGAAGTTGAATCTTTGAGCATGTTCATGACAAAAATCGACAGATTTCTGGATACTAATGGCATCAAGGGTTATGGAGATGGTGCAGAGAAGTGACGTTTAGTTAGACGATCAGCCATGATCTAATTGAACGTCGCAGAAGGTTCGATGGGCTGAATGGCCTATCCCTGACCCTATATTCCTATGATCCGAGGATAACCTGTGCTTCCAACAATGTAGTTTCTGCCTCAATCAAGACAGCTACCTTATCGCTTTTTTATCACTATCATTTCTGAACACTTCGCATCCATGAATTTTAAACTCCCATTTTAGTACACTTTTCCATTATTGCCCCAACATCATATTAACTACGGTTATTTGCACTTGTAGCTCACCAAACCTATTGATCACTCTTTATCAGTTTCGACATATGCCTTCTGAACCTGCCTATTAGTCCTTCCTAGTCTGCTCTGATATAGTATGGCACTACCTCCTTCTCTAACACTATCCAACAGTCTCAATCCTTCATGAAGTTTACTCCTCTTTTCAACTTCTATACTCTGGTGCCCATCCCCCTGCCAATTTAGAATAAACCCTCTCCAACCACACATCTACCAGACCAAAGAAGCTATTTTATCTCTCTTTGGATTTCTTACTTCCAAGCAGCCAGGTCTATTTGCTTCGGAAATGTATTCTCGGAACATTAACTACAGCTCCTACCCACCATGACAGATTAGACCAGCCAGAACCGAGTCATTCTGGTCTGATCTACTTCATTCTTCCAGAATAAAGGTGGGCTATGGTGAAACAGAAGGGCAGTGGCTAATTGGATTCCTCTTTCAAAAAAGACAACACTGGTATTATGGGCCAGAATGATATGTGGCTATGCTGTTCGATTGTTTGATTTACATGATAGAAAAAGGAATTGGCCTTATCCTTTCATACCGTTACAGAATACAATATAATTGTTTTTAAAAATATGACAAAATAGATACATAGGGTCCTTCATAGGACACCCAGCATTTTGAGGTTCTGTTCGTAACATATCTATCTTCATTTAAAACTACTCAATGACTGTTAAAGTAGAACACTGTTAACATTTTCATAAATAGTCAATATCCATGTCCTCTGGATTTCACAGTTTCGAAAGCTTTTTAACACTGTAGCACGCTCTGTGACCTTGTTTAACTTTCTCGATCTTCCTCCTATTTAATAGAGCAAAATTCACTAAAATGAACAATGCTAGTTACCGAAGCTCCTGAAAATGAAGCAAATCAAAGAGGATAGCATTCAGATGCATAGAATTGAAAGTAAAAGAAGAGGGAAGTAATTTTAAACCTGTATTGATACTTCGTTAGGTAGCAATTTGAATACAATTCGGTTTTCTATGCTATAAAAGTGACGTGAAAGCATTGTCAAAGGTCAAAAAAGATTTCCATCGCTTATACCACAACAATTATGGAAATTCCAACCATCCTTTCTACTGGAATGAGAAGGCCGAACGGGGGATGATAGACGTCGTCAAACGCATTACACCGTCTTGCAAGGAACCTTAGACGTTTTTGTTTCTGAGAGAGACCAAAACAGTGGTCCAGAAATACAATAGTCAGTAACAGATTGAACAGGGAATTCAGGCCGAACTTCTATACTTAACGAGCAGTTAGAATTTGGAACTCACTACCTCATTGACTTATTGAGTCCAATACCGATACCATAGATACAAATAATGTAAGATAATGTAATCAGTTAAACGAGAAACGACTGGAAACGTGTGCTTTTCAGGTTAAGTGGGACGAATATTGTTTGGGCACAACCATCAAAGTGAATCAGTGGGCCATGTCGGCATTTTTCTATACTGCATGTTCTATGTAATAATTATCCAAATGCAAAACAGAATACTTATTGATACCATTTCAGAAAAACGTGTAACATTTTGTTCGGAAAGCACATGACTTACCTTTCTGGCACAGGTCCAGTTGATGCTCTGAAATCAAACATTGTTATTAATTATAGTAATTGGGTGTTATGGTATTGTTACTTTCCGCTATACATAATAGTAGTGAGTGGTTTGAAATTTAAATCCTTTTTGGGATGTAGAATTTGCTTGCAACAACAAAATATATTGCATATATTGCCCACTATTTAGTTTAGTTTAGAGATACAGCACTGAAACAGTCCCTTCGGCCCACCAAGTCTGTGCCGACCATCAACCACCCATTTATACTAATCCAACACTAATCCCATATTCCTACCACATACCCACTTGTCTCTATATTTCCCTACCACCTACCTATACTAGGGGCAATTTATAATGGCCAATTTATCTACAAACCTGCAAGTCTTTTGGCTTGTGAAAGGAAACCGGAGCACCCGGAGAAAACCCACGCAGACACAGGGAGAACTAGAAAACTCCACACAGGCAGTTCCCAGAATTGAACGCGGGTCGCTGGAGCTGTGAGGCTGCGGTGCTAACCACTGCACCACTGTGCTGCCCTGAGTCATTTTAGGGATGTGGCAGTTGCTTGTAATAACAATATATATTGCATATATTGCCCATTATTGAGGTTGATACAGTTGAATGGCTGCAGATTTATGCCAGAGGGCAATTAATAATGAACTAAATTGATGTGGGATTGCAACAAGATAAATCCAAGACTGCGTAAGGAAGGCAATTTTTCTTCCCTATATGGAAATCCATGAGTTTGGTTCACTTTTCATCTATTTCAACTAATTTATGGTCACTGCTTTTGACATTTCATTTTGGAAAATCTATTAATTGGATTAAAATTCTCAAACTGGAGGTTTGGAATTTGAAATCAATTCAATGGATTGCTGGTTCAGTAACAGAGCTTCTAACCCAACGAAAAGATTGGTTTAAATAAACTACATGGCATCCTATCATGCACTAACTGAAGATTCTCCATTATGAATTTTAGAGGAACAAATGAGGAGAGGCAATGCAGAATAAACAAGTACCATATTAATCGGGGTAAAGCAACATAGAGATTTTTCCAGTTCATATACTCTAATCTTTGCTGGTGGCAAGGCATTTTGCGAAAATATTTAAAATGATTTCAGAATCCTTGTCCTAATAAATGCAAATGTAAGGCATAGAGACATGGGAGTTAGACTGAAGGTTCTTAAAACAATGGTAAGGCCTCAGCTGGCGTGTTGTTTAAAATTATGGGCACTCGAGTTTCGCAGCATATCAACGTCCTGGAGAGGGTTCAGCGCAGATTTACGACAATGATGCAAAGGATAAGGAGTTTCAATTATGTGGAGAGCGTAGAGACACTGGACTTTTTTCTCCTCATAGCAGATGGGATTAAGGTGAGATTTAATAGAGTTTTTCAATATCTGAATGGATTTGGATAGGTTAGGCAGGGAGAAGTTTCTTACACTGGCAGGGTTGTCGGTAGCCAGTGGACTTGTATTTATAATAACTTGAAAAAAGGCTGCGGAAGATGCAGAGAATAGTGTATTTTTTCACAGCAAGTTGATGTGATTGGGATGTCAATCCTGAAAGCTTGGTGGAAGCAGAAAAAACTTATTATGTTTGAAAAGGGAATTTGATCATGACTTAAAATGGAAGGCTACGAGGATAGATTGGAGAGCAGGGCTAATTGGTTTTCTCTGTCAAAGAGCCTACACAGGTATAATGGGCCGAATTGCTTGCAGGTTTTCAGATCTTTAATGAAGCTAAGCAAGTCAAATTTGATATTTTGTTGTATGTTGATTGACATTTTCTGTTCATTGTCGTTGAAGTTTTCTAAGGTCCTTCCTCCCTGAAACACGTTTTGAGACAATTCCCAGCAATCTGATGTAACATTTTTGGAAGATCATATGACGAACATTTTGAATCGATCACAACTACATTCTGGAAACAGCGAAACCGATATAGGTCTGGTATGCTATTATGTTCATCTTGGGAGGAAATGAGCAGTGACTGAAAATGCTGCCCAGAGCGGTGAGTGGAAATATCTTGTTCACAAAACATGGGGATCCCACTCATAAATTGTCCATCTGTACTTTTGTTTCAAATGGATTTCAGACCGTGACAGCTTGTTGTTAAACTAATTGGACTGGTGCCTAACTTCAGCCAAAATCTTATGAAGAGTTTTGATATAGTAAATGAAGAGAAGCTGTTTTCACTGTCGGCCACTGGATTCGTAACTATCGGGTGCAGATCTTCTGTAATTGCCCTAATAGGCCATTGGAGAGATAAGAAGATTTATTTTACATAGTGTTGCAGCCAGGTTGTTAGTGGTGTGGGTGTTTCCCACTGTTCAGCTCCGAGCTGACCACAACATTTTATTTGTTACTGAGGTTTCAACGCAGTTGTATTTGATTTGTTTAAAATAAAACGTCATAACATTCAAGGCTATGGGTCAAGTGCTGGCAAATGGGATGAGGTAGACAGGTCAGGTGTTTTAATGCATCGGTGCAGGCTCGATGGGCCGAAGGGCCTCTTCGAGAACAAAGAACAGAGAACAAAGTAAATTACAGCACAGGAACAGGCCCTTCGGCCCTCCAAGCCTACGCCGATCCAAATCCTCTATCTAAACCTGTCGCCTATTTTCTAATGGTCTGTATCTCTTTACTTCCTGCCCATTCATGTATCTGTCTAGATACATCTTAAAAGATGCTATCGTGCCCGCGTCTACCACCTCCGCTGGCAATGCGTTCCAGGCACCCACCACCCTCTGAATAAAGAACTTTCCACGCATATCCCCCCTAAACATTTGCCCTCTCACTTTGAACTCGTGATCTCTAGTAATTGAATCCCCCACTCTGGGAAAAAGCTTCTTGCTATCCACCCTGTCTATACCTCTCATGATTTTGTACACCTCAATCAGGTCCGCCCTCAACCTCCGTCTTTCTAATGAAAATAATCCTAATCTACTCAACCTCTCTTCATAGCTAGCGCCCTCCATACCAAGCAACATCCTGGTGAACCTCCTCTGCACCCTCTCCAAAGCATCCACATCCTTTTGGTAATGTGGCGACCAGAACTGCACGCAGTATTCCAAATGTGGCCGAACCAAAGTCCTATACAACTGTAACATGACCTGCCAACTCTTGTACTCAATACCCCGTCCGATGAAGGAAAGCATGCCGTATGCCTTCTTGACCACTCTATTGACCTGCGTTGCCACCTTCAGGGAACAATGGACCTGAACACCCAAATCTCTCTGTACATCAATTTTCCCCAGGACTTTTCCATTTACTGTATAGTTCACTCTTGAATTAGATCTTCCAAAATGCATCACCTCGCATTTGCCCTGATTGAACTCTATCTGCCATTTCTCTGCCCAACTCTCCAGTCTATCTATATTCTGCTGTATTCTCTGACAGTCCCCTTCACTATCTGCTACTCCACTGCACTGTATTATTCTGTGATTCTGTGAAAACATCAGTGGCAGGTTTTCTTGTTGGTTTATCGATAGGAATATTCGAACATTGGAACATAGGAGCAGGAGTAGGCCATTCAGCCCATTGATCCAGACATGCTATTCAATACGATGATGGTTGGCCATCCACTTCAATCCATTTTTTTCCTACACTATCTCCAAATTCCTTTATGTTATTTTTATTTGGAAATCTCTCACTCCCTGCTTTAAACATTCTCAATGACAAAACTTACACTCTGGGGTAGAGAATTCTAAAGATTCTCAACCGTCTGAGAAGAGAAATGTTTGCTCATCTCTGTCCTTAGTGGCTTCTCCCTTAGTTTGTCATTGTGTCCCATGGTTCTAGATGCCGCAACCAGGGGAAACAGCTCGCCTGCATCTATCCTATCTATCCCTTTAAGTATTTTGCATGAGAGCACCTCTCATTCTCTGAAACTCTCCATACAGGCCCAGTTTCCCCAATATCTCTTCATAGGATAGCCCCGCCATCCCGGGATCAAGGCTGGTGAACCTTCATTGTACTTCCTCTATGGTAACAATATCTTCTTTTCTTTTGGGCCTCCTTATCTCGAGAGACAATGGATACGCGCCTGGAGGTGGTCAGTGGTTTGTGAAGCAGCGCCTGGAGTGGCTATAAAGGCCAATTCTGGAGTGACAGGCTCTTCCACAGGTGCTGCAGAGAAATTTGTTTGTTGGGGCTGTTGCACAGTTGGCTCTCCCCTTGCGCCTCTGTCTTTTTTCCTGCCAACTACTAAGTCTCTTCGACTCGCCACAATTTAGCCCTGTCTTTATGGCTGCCCGCCAGCTCTGGCGAATGCTAACAATATCATCCCTGAGGTAAAGGGACCAAAACTGCACACAGTAGTCCAAGTGCAGTCGATCCAAGTTTCTATACAGTTGAAGCAAGACTTCACTACTCCTGTTCTCAAATCATCTTGCAATAAAAACTAACATATCATTAGCCTTCCTGATTCAGTGAATTATTGACAAGAACACCCAGGTCCCTTCATACTTCTACACTGTATAATCTCTTTGCTTTTACGAAATACTCTACACATCTGTTATTCCTTCCAAAGTAGATAACCTCACGTTTTACCACATTATATTTTGTCTGTCATGTATTTGCCCACTCACTAAGTCTGTCCAATTCCCAGACAGGAACAGAGTAGAAGATTAACTATGTGTTGAGCATCATTCATTTCTGAAATTGAAATAACCACGCCCACACACGCGTTCACTCGCATATACACCCACACAATAATAAATAAACGGAGAGGAAAAGGGTAATCGGCATGAAGTGGTGTAGTTGCTCAGAGTTCACGGTAAACCTGTTGAATCTTCTCGGAATTTTAGGCCTGGATTTTTTCTAGATATTTTCTTGTGGTTGGGACCTCAGTCTGGCGAAGATGATCACTTTCAGGTCAATTCTCTGCTGCAACCTGTTTTAGTGCAGTATTCACAGCAAAGCTCCTTCTTTGGCTGCTGGCTGGGCACACTTTTGTGATGTTGTTCTGATTCTCTCTACCTCTTTCTCCAGAGAGCTACGTTTTAAGATAAACATCTCTCACATCTTGCCTCCCTTGGGAGACACAGAGCCTCTCCGTGTGCCGACCAACAATGGACCAGGCTGTGGCTACGTCAAGCGTTCCTTGTTTCAATTTAATAGTTCAGCTCCTGGCACATCGACAATTCTTATCTCTTGATGATAATGAGCGATAAGTTGTTTTTCGACCCTGTGAGGCGTTCTTGTTCTCCTACTGCACTTCGTCCTTAGTGAGTTCTGAATCTGCTTTTCTAGGTTCAGTTACCTTTAAATTTAGAAACTGCCCATTTGATTCTTCAGTGGGCTCACCGACACTGACTTCACTTTTAGTTTACTTGAGGTTTTCATAAGTGTTGCTTTTCCCTATTCTACAAGATTTTCTCTGGGACTGTCCTTCTTGCAGGTGGCTGTCCAGCTTCCATTGCACTCCCCTGGAGCTCCTCAGCTCGGTGAGGCATCTCCCTCACCCTTGGCTTTCTTGTTTTGGAACTTTACTTGTCCCTATTTAAATATTTTCAGGACGTTTCTGCTAACCATACCTCTAGAGAATTTCCTTGAACCTCTGCTACTTTTATCACATCTCCTCGATTTTCATCCGCATCTGTCTCGGCCTCTTTAAATTCTATTGGCTCTGTATTGGCCTCTTTAAATTCCAGTGGATTTCCTTTAACCTCTTTAATCTTTACTAGCCCTATAACCCCCTCTGGGATTCTTGGGACTTCATCAGTCCCCTGCATGTCCAGAGTTTTGTGTGTTCCCCTCAGTTTGTTTAGTCTCCATGGACTGCTCTGGACCCTCTCGGTACAATAGTGTGCTTTCTGCCAAGTCATTGCCCGGAAATAAGTCAATCCCTGCATTGCTAAGCTCGGAATGACCCCGACAGACGTTTACTTTGTAGGTAAACGTTAACAATGGGAACCTTAAAGCATTTGTCAGTAAGCCTTTTTACCAATATCTTGGTATTTGTTTTGCTTTCGGCTGACATTTCTGTAAACTTTGTTGCAAGTACTGTTTGAGAACAACACGTATCCGTTAGCATTGTTAACTCTTTACCTAGTGCGTGACATACAAAAGGAGTCATGTTCACATTTTATTTAACGCTCTGGTAGGTATTTTGTTCCTGGGCTATGTTGGAACACATGCTCAAGACTTTCGTAGCTATGGATACTGGTTTGACTGCTGTGGGCCTTGTCGTTCTACTGGAATACAAACAACCTGGTGGTCAAGAAGGCATATGGAATCCTTTCCTTTATTAGTTGAGATATAGAATATAAGAGCAGGGAGGTTACCCTGGAACTGCATAAATCATTGCTTAGGCCACAACTTGAGCATTGTGTGCAGTTCTGGTAACCTCATTACAGAAATCATTAGAGACAATACAGAGGAGATTTTACAGGATATTGCCAGGACTGGAAAATGCATCCACGAGGAAAGATTGGCTAGGCTGGAGTTTTTCTCCTTGGAACAGAGAAGGCTAAGGCCATATACATTTGAAATGTAAAAACGTTTGATGGGCCTGAATAGAGTGTAGGTGAAGGGCCTATTTCACTTTGCAGGGAGGTCAATGACTAGAGGGCAGAGATTTAAAGTGATTTATATAAAAATTAGAGAGGAAAATAAGGGAAAAACTCACCCAGAAGGTGGTGGGGATCTGGAACTCACTTCCTGAAAGGGTAGTTGAGGCAGAAACCCTCAACTCATTCAAAAGGAGTCTGGAAATGCGCCTCAAGTGCCATAATCTGCAGGGCTACCGACCAAATGTTGGAAAGTGGAGTTAGACTGGATGGATCGTTTTTCAACCAGCACAGACACAATAAGCTAATGGCCTCTTTATGGGCCATAAGTTTTCTGTGATTCTATGAATCAGTCTGGACATGCCCAGATTTTCCACATTGCAAACATATCGGGTGTACCCGTATTGGTTTATATTTAGTTTCCTTCTTTAAAAAATGGAGGCTGATCTAGCATTCCTTCTCTACTCTCCTTTTCTCTCGAGCTAGTTTCTTCTTCATCTGCATACCTGCTATCTCTCCCTAGCCTGGAGGAGTTACTAGATCCAAATTCGTTATGAATTGGGGACTGTGTATTAACTCAGTGTCATCGATCATTTCTGCTGGTTGTCTGACCTTTGTAACTCTTTATTCTTCAACATTGATCCTTGTATTGACTGGCATGTTTTCAGTGACATCACGTTTCTCAAAGTTTCATATGAGGGTCCTAGCTTGAGTGATTGTACCAAGTGATCGAAAGTCATATGTTTAATTCCTTCAAATTGAATGCAAGACTGGGCAGGTCTTTTCCTAGGGTGTCCGAATTTCTACCGATAGGCTTCGGAAATTAACTCATCTGCATTTACAATTGCTGCCTTACTTTGTTCATCGTCAGAAAAACAGTCTTTTGATAACAGTGAAAACGCTTCACCATCCAAACCGACAAAGTCGCCTTGCAAGTAAAGAGACCAAAATTCGTTCAGGCATTTTAGTCTGGTCGACGTTTTTTAACTGCGATAAAATATGACTCAACTTCCTCCTCATCAAATGTTGGCACTAACCGAGAGTGTCTAAGTACAGTATAGCTTTGCTTTGAATTAGGGATAAGGTTTGAGTTTCTGTTGGCATTTTCATTTTGTGCTTGTAGCCTTTCCGATTCAAATTGTTTCACCTCGCTTTCCTCCGTTTGCTTCTGAGACTGTATCGCTTCTCTTTTCAACTGCATTCTAGCCAGGATTATCTTTTCAGAAACAGATTCCGTGCTTTCATCTTCTGGTTCAGGGGTAGTTTGAAATAGTTAACCAGGCTCTTCGCCATGTCAGTTTCTTTGTTTTCAGTTTAAAAGTGACTATCACTTCCAGCTAAGCTTTTTCAATCGTCAATACTTAATTTGTTTAACTTATCATGGAATGTGTCTCCCTGCTCTACGTTCTCCTTAATATTAAATGTGGGCATATCTTTTGTTTCAAGCAACTTATAGAAAGCACAGAAGAATACAAGGAAACCTGTTTGTTTTATTTTCTACAATTTTAGGGGTCAATTTTCCTCCTGTTTTCAAATCCTTCATTTATCTGACTGCACAGTTGCTGGCTTAGAGTCCCCAATTTGTTGTCACTAGCTGATAACTTGTGTGGGTAGTTCTCACTTTTCCCCTCCCAACTGACCACAGCAAATGTTTTTGTGACTAAGGTAAATTAAAAAGATAGCAGCAGGCGTTCTTGTAGGTTTAAAACAGAAGAGTAACTTCCTATTGAGCAATGTTCATTCCCGGAATTGCCATAACTGCATCCACACATGCATTCACTAGCACACATGAATAGATTGATAGAGAAGAAAAGGGTAAGTAGTTTGAAGTGGTGGTTGTGTTAGGGGGTCACATTAAACCTGTTGAAACTTCTTGGAGTTCAATTTCTCTTTTAAAGTTGCAGGCATGGGTGGTTTGCAGATTTTTCTGGTGGTTGGTTCCTCAGACTGGCGATGGCGATCACATTCAGTTCTCTGCTGAAATCGGTGGTAATATGGTATTCACAGCAACGGGCCTTTTTTTGCTTTTGATGGATCTCTCAGCTGTTGGTTGGTCAGAATTTTGTGATGCTGTTCTGATTCTCCCCCTTCTCTCTTCAGAGAGCTTTTTACGTAAAAGCCTCTCACATATTGCCTCAGATTCCCCTCCCTGTGGTGGCAAACAGTGGGCCAGGATGTGGCTACTTCACACCTTATTGATTTAAGAAGAACTTACTCAATTCAAAAATATCTTGATGTGTGCAATTGACACATCTGAGTGTGGAACGTATCGTTTTGTCCTTAACAGACAGGAAGTTTGAATATAGAGGGTGAGGTCATTTGAGATTCAGCAGCATTTTGCAAAACATTGTCCACTTTTCTTTAAAGGAAAAGCCAATTTTTGTAAGTCTTTGGTTTGGGTTCTGTATTTTCAATCGCTGCATTCCACATGGGCATAACAATTTAAAATTATAGTACACTGGAGTATATAGTCTGAAAGAGTGATGGAAGCAGATTCAGCACAGAATTCAAAAGGAAATTAGATAACAACTTGAAAGGCTATGGGGCATGAGCAAGTGAGTGGGAATAATGGACAGCTCATTCCAAGAGACAGCTGAATGGCCTCCTTGTGTGCTGTGAGAATACTGTGTGATTCTATAAGTGATCCGGGTCATGTCAGCGTAATGACCAGCCTCTGAACCAGGAAATCAATCTAGAGGCTAACCCTAGGTTTGAAACTGTAGATAGAAGAGTAGGTATGTGGATTGCAATTAATATTCCCCTCACCCTTATCTTTAAACTTTTTATTCAGATCTCGCAGTTCTGAAAAAAAGTAAAAAAAGTGAACTTAACGCTGGTTAATTGTGACGGGTTTTTTTTTGCCGAATCTGACATTCAGAAATTATTATGACAAAATATTGATAAATGGACAGTTTCAAATCGGGCATCCGTTATATCCATCATGCTAGCCTGTTGCTGCCCCAACACAGTTGATTTATTCCTATTTCGACTTTGTTTTTCCAACCGTTGTACAGCTTCTTCCCACCTGTATCCGCGTTTCTTCTGATACCCTCTGTGACTTCAACTGTTTTCAGTTACCTGGTCCTGCCCGACCCGTCTACTTTTCAACATGCACGTCCAATCCCTCTTCACTGCAGCCCCCATCAGGAGGGGCTGAAAGTTCTCCATTTCTTCCTTGAACGGAGTTCCAACTAGCCCCCATCGCCAACAACGCTCTTTTGCCTCTCTGAACTTGTTCTGACATTCAACAACGTCTCCTTCAACTCCATATACTTCTCCAAATAAAGAAAAGTGTTGCTATGAATACCATCAAAGGTTGCACTATGCCTGCTTTTTGTGGGTTATGTGGAAGGTTCGTTTCTCCCATCGCACTCACCCCCCGCCCCCCCCCCCCCCCGCCCCCCACCACATCTTTTTCTGGTAGGTAAATAACTGTGTTGGTGCCGTTTCTGGCTCTCGACCTGAAATGAAAAATAAAAGTTCGTTGAATTTTCTTCCAATTTATAGCCTTCCCTCTCCGTCACTTGGTCCATCTCAGACTCTTCGCTTCCCTTCCTCGATTCCTCTGTCTTCATTTCTGGGGCTAGGCTATTGACCACTAGTCATTATAAGATTTCCAAATGCGACCTTGACTACACATCCTCGCAGCCTGTTCAATGTAAGGACGCATCCTCCCTGTTATTTCAACCCCATGGCATCTGTTCTGACGATGTAATCTTCCATACTAGGTCTTCCAACATAAGAATGCCCCCCACCCCTCCCCACCGTAGTTGTCAGGGCCCTTGAACATGTTCGTTTAATCTCATGCACTTCGGTTCTCACCTATTCCCCTACCTCACAGACCCGCGATAGGTTTTGCCTTGTCCTCACCTTCCATCCCACCAGCTTCCATATTTACTGGATCATCCTGCACTACGTGCAGCGTGATGCCGCCAAAAATCTCAGGTTAGCCTCCACTCCTCTTTCAGCATTCGAAAGGGTCTCTCTCCTCCACGACAGCCGGACCAATCCTGAGTGACCCCGCACAACCAGCCCTTTCCACCGCACCCTACTCATGCAAGCGCAGGATATGCAACAACTACCCTTTTACCTGGTCCCTTCTCACCGTCCATGGTCCCAAACTCTCTGCCTAAATGGGAAAATGATTGACTGTACCTCGCAAAAGTTGCATGTTGTATTTGCTGCTCACGATGTGGCCTCCTGAACGTTGGGGAGACTAATTGTGACCACTTTGCAGAACACCATCCTTCAGTCCACAAGCATGACTCCCAGCTCCCACCTGTCTGTCATTTTAATTCTCTACCTTGCTCCCAGTCCGATCTTCCTGATCTCGGCCTGGTGCAATTTTCCACTTAACCTCAACGCAAGCTGGAGGATTTTACAGCTTTTGGATTCAAAACTAATTTCAAAAATTTTAGATTAAAAGCACTTTGTTTCTTTTTCACGCTGATTTGTCTTTAGTTTCGCTTGTTTCTTTCTTAATTCCTTTACTTTGCGGAGAGATGGCTGTTATCCTGCCACTCTCACATTCTCTAGTCACATCAGTTGCCTCATCACCAATCAATTTCAACCATGAAACATTTTGTCGCCTAATCATTCCTGACCTTCAACTTATCTGATGCCGTCTCTTTCTTTCTTCCCACCCTCCTCCTTCCAAGTGCTTAGGACAAATTACATTTCCAACGTTTCTCAATTCTGAGGGAAGATCTGAGACCTGAAATGTTGTGTCTGTTCCTCTCGCCACAAATGCTGTCAACCCGGCTGCGTTTTTCGAACATTTTCTGTTTTTATTACACTGGTTATACTTCCTGCCGATATTTTGGCTGATTAGCTGTTGCATAACTGAACACTGGATGGCCGATTTGA
Organism: Heterodontus francisci; assembly: GCF_036365525.1. Lineage (NCBI taxonomy): Eukaryota > Metazoa > Chordata > Chondrichthyes > Heterodontiformes > Heterodontidae > Heterodontus > Heterodontus francisci. Next base: position 27,446,048 of record NC_090409.1, on the reverse strand, counting down.
CAAAGCACATTTAGCGGTATGCCTGAGACAAATTTCTAAACCACTTAATTGATATTAAGGACAGCAAAGTCCTAACATCACAGCATAAAGTTAGTTTCATTGCATGGGACTCTTTCTTTCGTATCGAATCATCTATGATTAAATTTGGGGCAAATATCCCCAACATCTTAGCACCATGCATAAGAATCGCAAAGTCCGAGCACATGCAATCCATTTGAACTGAAATGCACTACGGAGAAGCTGAGTCACAACTTTCGTGTTAAAGTCCATGTTGTACAATGATGCTATTCCAGAAAATGCAGAATGTACGTACATAACTTACTGGGAATTGAATTGCCAGTCTGTACTATCAGGACATGCGCAAGGAGCAGTACTTGAGCTTCGGTTATCTGTAATCTATACTCATGATCTAGGTCAAGGGACTGCATGCCAAGTATCCGAGTTTGCTGATGATACAACATTATCTGGGAAGGTAAGCCGTGGTGAGGATGCAAAGAAGTTGCAGAGGTATATAGATAGCTGGTTGAGTGGGAAAGGGCATGGTAGATGGAATACAATGTGTGAACTGTGAAGCTATCTGCCTCGGTGAGAAAAATACAAAAAGCAGAATATTTTGTGAATACCGAGAATGCAGAGGCTGCATTCAAATGGACGTGGGTGCCCTTGTAGATGAATCACGGAAAATGAACATGTAGGTACAGCACGTAATTGGCATGACAAATGTAATACTATCATTCGTTGCAAACGAATTGGTGTATAAGAGTAAAAAGGTCTTACTGCAATTATGCACTGCCAAGAGGGAGTGCAACAAATATTTAATAGGCCGATTCCTGGGATGAGGCAATTGTCCAACAAGGAGAGGTTGAATGGATTCGGTCTACATTCCATAGAGTTTAGAAGGATGAGAGATGATCTAATTGAAACATGCAAAGTTCTTAAGGGGCTTCACTGGCTAGTTCCTAGGAAAATGTTTCCCATGGCTGGAGAATTTCGAACACGGGATCATAGTATCAGAATAAGGTGTCGGCCAGTTGGGACCGAGATGAGGACAATTTATTCACACAGAGAGTTGTGCATCGTTGGAATTATCTGTGAATGTTGAGTCGTTGAGGGCAGGGTCTATGTATTTTAAGGTATTAAGAAAATTAAGGGATATGAGGCCATTGAGGGTGGTGGAGCTGCGATAACAAAATCTGATTGAATAGTGAAGCCAGTTTGAATGGCCAAATGCTCAACTTCAGACCTTACTTCGTATGAATTTGACACTTTGAACATGAACCTGCCTTTCTGGCACTGACTTAGTTTATCCTCTGAAAAGAAAAACATTATTAATAATAGTAATATGCTATTAACACTGAATCGTTCTATTGATTCTAAGTAAGTGATTTGATATCTTTATTCCATGCTTGAGATGTGTAGATCGTAGACAATCCCAGACTGCAGCCCGATTAAGAATAGAGGGTTTAAGCCACCAATGGGCGCACACGTGGTGAGGAACGCTGCATTCCTTCCATAAATGGATATCACTGAGCTAGCTTGGATTGTTGCAAGAATCCAAGGACGTCATGGTCACTTTTACTGACATTAGCTTTTTATTGCCGGATTTCTTATTCACCTTATTTAAATTCTCAGACTTCCCTATATAAGATTTCTACTGACAGGTTGGGTTGCCAGCCCATTACTGTAACCATATATTAACATAGGAAATTTGTCACCAAATAAAAGGAAAGTTTGATTTCTGATAACTGATTCAGATCCTATGTACAACAGCTTGAAACGCCCTGAGGAGAATTTTGGAATGAAAAGATATAGGAGAGGAATGGCAAAATAGATGGGTCTACTTTCAGCTGGGCACTTGAAATCTATGACACGGTGATTCATAAACACGAAACTTGGAGGTTGGCAAGAGAGTTGTGCAGACAGAAAATAGCAACGAAGATATGCTAGCCCTTTGTCAAACTTGGGTCAGGCTTCAGCTAAAATATTGTGGACAATTCTGAAGGTCATAGTTTAGGAAGGATGCCAAGGAGATGGAGCAGAGAACATTTACTAGAATTGTCAATCAGGGATCTGGGGTTTCACTTACTTGGAGAGATCAGATAAACTAGAATTGCATTCTTCATAGTGAAGAAGGTTTAAGGGAGATTAATCGATGAGTTTAAAATTGTAAGGGTTTTGCTAGAGTTGGTAGGCACAAACTATTTCCACTGGCAACACTGTCAGTAATCAGTGCACACATGTTTAAATTAATCGGCAAAAGCAACGGAGGAATTACTTTCATGCAGTGAGTTGTTCCTATCCGCAATATATTGCCAAAATGGGTGGCATATGCAGATTCAATGGTACATTACAAAGGGATATTTGATGTCTGTTTAAAATGGAAACATACTCAGGTCATTGGGGAACGAGCAGGAAAGTGGACTAATTTGACAGATTTTCTAAGAGCAAGTACATGCATAATGGACCAAATGGCTGCCTTCTCTGCATTATTATTCCTGGACTCTATATTTGAGATTTCCTCCATGCAATTAAAATTTGGAAAATGCACTCTTCCAAGTAGCTGGAAATTATCTACTCATCGTTTACGTTTCTGACCCATTTTCTCTTGTTAAGACCAAGGCGGGAGCAATGCACTGTTAACTCAGTCCCACTACTCCATAGGTCATAGTAAATCAAATACAGTTCCCCACCTATCGAAAAATAGCCAAATTAAACACTCTATTTTCCCCCCAGAATAAAGCACAGCAACCCAGGTTTATTTAAATAACAAGTAACTATTTATTAGTAAGTTAAGTTTTAAACAATGGTAAGATAAATTTATATATGAAAAGATTTTATAACTACGTATTCACCCTACCCCTCATGCGCACGCACATACATTCAAAATTTGGGAAACTGGGGGGAAATGCCTTTTCTCTTGACATCTATTGCTTTGGAATAATAAGGTAATTGGGTTTTCACGGTGTGGTGGGATATTTCCGGGTCGGTGAGGTGTCCCACAGCTGAATACTGTGACTCGAAGTCTTTCCAGGCGAGGTTGACGATCTGTCTGTGCTGAGTAGGCATTCAATGTAATTCGTCTACAGCAGGCGTCACACTGAGTCTTCCATCATGTGTGCAGCAACAGATGTCAGTTCTCACACTCAATGAAACAGACCCTTATCTAAAAAAATGCAAGATTTCTGCCAATTCAGGGCATCTTCAAACACAGGAGGCAACAGTACAGCTTACTGCACAGATTCCTCAGCGACAGGATGCAACAATAATCTGCCAGACCTGAAATACAAGGCTTCCTCTCTTCAGGCAGGCACAGCAACAAGGATTTAGCTCCCATCGGTTTGATTTGCAACTCCTTTATATTTCTTTTAACTTCACGAAGAAATGGGAATAACACTTGATGCGGGACTTATTTTCAAGAGAAACAGATTTTGGGCGGTCTTTCTGGCAGGTCTCAGAACAACTGAGTTTTCAATCAAAAGGTCAAGTCACATGACCGCCATAAATCTTCCTGTCATTTCTCTGTTGAATAGTTTGGAAACAGGTGCCTTGCAGTTTGTTTCACTCAGTCCACACCAAGCTTCAGTATTCAATGTTCACACATCAAAAAAAAAAATCCTTTATCTCAGTCTTTTAAAAGGACACAGGATTCTAAACTTCCAATATTAAAAAAAAAAAACTCTTGTAATACTCTCCAGAACCTTTTTAGAGACCGGGTCTACTGAAGTGACGTTGCATATACATGAAAGTAATTTCGGGAAAGGGTTGCAATCCAAATGCCACTGGAATACAGATTGGACGTCTATGCTAATAAATGGATCTGGGGAAATAGTTGGCAGTGACTGAAAGTGATATCCATAGTTATGAAAGTAACATCGTATTCATATAACAAAAGCGTGAGGCTTTGGGTGGTGGAGGCAGACTTGCCCTGACATCGACTGGTGAAATTGCGGTTCCAAGTGGATTTCGGACGGTGTTGTATGCCCTTATATGAATCAAATTGGAATGTAACGCCCTCAAAACCGCATAAAGGGTTTTGATAGAGTAAATGGGGATAAAACGTTTCTACCAACAGGTAGACGCGATTCACATCTAAGACGGCACGACAGAAGGTAGGCGGTGGTGCAGTGGTATTATCACTGGACTAGTACCTCAGAGGCCCAGGGTATTCCTCTGGGGACATGGGTTCAAATCCCACCACAGGAGAAGGTGGAATTTGAACTTAATAAAAATCTGGAATTAAAACTAGTCTAATGATGGCCATGAAACCATTGTCGATTGTTGTAAAAACCCATCTGGTTCACCAATGTCCTTTAGAGAAGGAAATCTGCTGTCCTTACCTGGTCTGGCCTACATGTGACTCCAGACCCACAGCAATGTGATTGACTCTTGCATGCCCTCTGAAATGGCCTAGCAAACCACTCTGCTGTCTCTAACTACTACGAAGTCTATAAAAAGGAATGAAACCGGATGGACCACCCATCAACCTAGGCACCGGAAATGACAACGGCAAACCCAGCCCTGTCGACCCTGCAAAGTCCTCCTTACTAACATCTGGGGGCTTGTGCCAAAGTTGGGAGAGCTGTCCCACAGACCAGTCAAGCAACAGCCTGACAAAGTCATACTCACGGAACCTAACAGACAATGTCCCAAACACTGCCATCACCATCCCCATCACCGGCAAGACAGTCCCAGCAGAGGTGGTGGCACAGTGGTATACAGAAGGGAGGGAGTGGCCCTGGGAGTCCTTAACATGGACTCCAGACCTCATGAAGTCTCATGACATCAGCTTAAATATGGGCAAGGTAACCTCCTACTGATTGCCACCTACCGCCCTCCCTCAGCTGATGACTCAGTGCTCTTCCATGTTGAACACCACTTGGAGGAAGCACTGAGGGTGGCAAGGGCACAAAATGTACTCTGGTTGGGGGACTTCAATGTCCATCACCATGAGTGGCTCGGTGGCACCACTACTGACCGAGCTGGCCGAGTCCTAAAGGACATGGCTGCTAGACTGGGTCAGCAGCAGGTGGTGGGGGAACCAACACGAGGGAAGAACATACTCGGCCTCGTCCTCACCAATCTGTCTGCCGCGGATGCATCTGTCCATGACAGTATTGGGAGGAGTGACCACCACACAGTCCTTGTGGAGACGAAGTCCCGCCTTCACATTGAGGACACCGTCCATCGTGTTGTGTGGCACTATCACCGTGCTGAATGGGGTAGATTTCGAATGGATCTAACAATGTAAAACTGGGCATCCATGAGGCGCTGTGGGCCATCAGCAGCAACAGAAAAGTAGTCAACCACAATCTGTAACCTCATGGCCCGGCATATCCCCCACTCTATCATTACCATCAATCCAGGAGACCAACCCTAGTTCAATGAAGAGTGCAGGAGGGCATGCCAGGAGCAGCAGCAGGCATACCTCAAAATGAGGTGTCAACCTGGTGAAGCTACAACCCAGGACTACTTGCATGCCAAACTGCATAAGCAGCATGCGATAGACAGAGCTAAGCGATCCCATAACCAACGGATGAGATCTAAGCTCTGCAGTCCTGCCACATCCATGCCGTGAATGGTGGTGGACAATTAAACAACTAACTGGAGGAGGTGGCTCCACAAATATCCCCATCCTCAATGATGGGGGAGCCCAGCACATCAGTGCGAAAAATAAGGCTGAAGCATTTGCAACAATCTTCAGCCAGAAGTGCCGAGTTGATGATCCATCTCGGCCTCCTCCTGAAGTTCCCAGCATCACAGATGCCAAACTTCAGCCAATTCGATTCACTCCACATGATCTCAAGAAACGACTGAAGGCACTGGATACTGCAAAAGCTATGGGCCCTAAAAATATTCCGGCAACAGTACTGAAGACCTGTGCTCCAGAACTTGCCGCACACCTAGCCAAGCTGTTCCAGTACAGCTACAACACTGGCATCTACCATGCAATGTGGAAAATTGCCCAGGTATGTCCTGTACACAAAAAGCTGGACAAATCCAACCCAGCCAACTACTGCCCCATTAGCCGACGCACAATCATCAGTAAAGTGATGGAAGGTGTCATCAATAGTGCCATCAAGCGGCACTTGCTGAGCAACAACCTGCTCAGTGATGCTCAGTTTGGGTTCCGCCAGGGCCACTCAGCTCCTAACCTCATTACAGCCTTGGTTCAAACATGGACAAAAGAGCTGAACTCAAGAGGTGAGGTGAGAGTGACTGCCCTTGACATCAAGGCAGCATTTAACCGAGTATGGCATCAAGGAGCAATAGCAAAACTGAGGTCAATGGGAATCAGGGGGAAAACCCTCCGCTGGCTGGAGTCATACCGAGCGCAAAGGAAGATGGTTGTGGTTGTTGGAGGTCGATCATCTGAGCTCCAGGACATCACTGCAGGAGTACCTCAGGGTAGTGTCCTCGGCCCAACTATCTTCAGATGCTTCATCAATGACCTTCCTTCAATCAAAAGGTCAGAATTGGGGATGTTCGCTGATGATTGCACAATATTCAGCACCATTTGCAACTCCTCAGATACTGAAGCAGTCCATGTAGAAATGCAGCAAGACCTGGACAATATCCAGGCTTGGGCTGATAAGTGGCAAGTAACATTCGCGCCACACAAGTGCCAGGCAATGATCATCTCCAACAACAGAGAATCTAACCATCTCCCCTTGACGTTCAACGGCATTACCATCGCTGAATCCTACACTATCAACATCCAAGGGGCTACCAGTGACCGAAAACTGAACTGGAGTAGCCATATAAATACCGTGGCTGCAAGAGCACAGACTCGGTGGGCCGAAGGGCCTGTTTCAGTGCTGTATCTCTAAACTAAACTAAACTAAGCAGGTCAGAGGCTAGGAATCCTGAGGCGAGTAACTCACCTCCTGACTCTCCAAAGCCTGTCCACAATCTACAAGGCACAAGTTAGGAGTGTGATGGAATACTCTCCACTAGCCTCGATGGATGCAGCTCCAACAACACTCAAGAAGATCGACACCATACAGGACAAAGCGGCCCTCTTGATTGGCACCCCATCTACAAACATTCACTCCCTCCACCACCGACGCTCAGTGGCCGCAGTGTGTACCATCTACAAGATGCACTGCAGCAATGCACCAAGGCTCCTTCAATAGCACCTTCCAAACCCGCGACCTCTACCAACTAGAAGGACAAGGGCAGCAAATACATGGGAACACCACCACCTGCAAGTTCCCCTCCAAGTCACACACCACCCTGACTCGGAACTATATCGCCGTTCCTTCACTGTCGCTGGGTCAAAATCCTGGAACTCCCTTCCTAACAGCACTGTGGGTGTACCTACCCCACATGGACTGCAGCGGTTGAAGAAGGCAGCTCACCACCACCTTTTCAAGGGCAATTAGGGATGGGCAATAAATGCTGGCCTGGCCAGCGACGCCCACATCCCGAGAATGAATATAAAAAAACGGGTTTTGTTATCCGCCCCTCTTCAAACTCAATGCGTTTAACAGGAATGACATTGAATATCAAAGCATGGTGACTAACAGGAGGCTGATGCAATATTACAGATTTTGTTGGCAGGATAGAATTATCCAGCTCAGAAGGAGGCCATTTAGGCCATCGTGCTTCTGTTGGAATTTAGAACAATACGAAAAATTCAGCCTACACCCAAGTTCTTTTTTCGCATCGATATTGCTGTGATAATTGGACTGGTATTTATCCCATAGGTCGAGAATACAACTAAAATTAGTGCGCCATTAATTTCAGTTGCTGACTGTACAGTTTTATGATTTTTCTCACTTGCATCTTTCAAATGATTCTTCAAATTTTCAGTTTCTAAAAGAAGTAAAATACCGATATTTCGAACTACTGAAAATTCAACATCGAAGTAAGAGACAAGAAGCTATTAAATTCCTCCAAATTGAAATCACAAGTTTGCTCAGTATTTAGACAGCACCAATGTCTACATTTTTGATTTTCCTTATAGATTATTCGAAACACTCGTGACTATTTCAATCAATCCCTTCTTCACTCAGTTGTCAATCAATCCTATTAATATAGCGTTGTCTAAATCTGATGACGACCTTTGGGAGTAGACATTCATCTTGAGTTGGGCGTAAAACTAGAGGTGTCGAGTCTACCACCAGTGACACTGCCTGTCCGACTGAGGTCAACTGAAAATGTGGTGGAACGCACAACTGTTTGCCGTTGCAATATTTTGTGTTTTGCGTTATACCCAAAGGAAAGTTCTACCTCATAATATTTCCCACGGATTCACCTGATGTGAGATACATAAAATTCCATGCATCCTTTGAGGTGTCCCATAATCATCTTATTATTATACACTAAGAATTACAGCTCAGTAAGCGTCCCAGGCAGTTCCTCCTGATTCACATTATGGGTTAGTTCTATCCACATGATACTGCGCCAGAATAATATGTTCCGATTTAAGTTTTCTTTTACCACATTATCAGTGCATCCGTTCGAGATTTGTGGATCTGATATCACAATTGGTAAACGTTTGTCTTCAGTGGTAGATGCAATGCCACCTGTAAGATGCCAACACCGGAGACAAGATTCTCCATTTCTTTAAAATTTGAAGCTACATCATTTATTTAGCACATGGAAGGTGCTGGAGATGGCGTTTTATTGTGGCTTAAGCTGTACAATTGGGATTTATACTCCCGTGAACATCGCTGTTATTGTCGTAGGACCAAGGCCACCTTCATAACAAGCACCATCCTGATAGCCAAACATTGCAGTCATAGAGTGATGGAGTCATTATAAGGTCTTGTCTCGGATCAATGTTTGAAACAGCGGGTAATAGAATCCAAATGGGCATTGATTTTATAATTAAGGTGAATGATATTTTGAAAATCTCTCATGGATGCAGATGAATATTGTCCAATCTTGACTCAGAAAATAACTGAGAAGCCTTCTGCTCGACTCACCCTCTCCATCAGCCCGATTCTTCAGCTCTAAAGCATTGGCAAAATAAAAATAAAATGTCATTATTGCAATCGAGCAAATGTACTGGTTAATAAAGCATTTCAGAATCGGCTTCTTTAGGGGACCCAAGAAAAAGATGAAAACTAGACTGATCACCAGCATCGACCTAGGCACCAGAAACGACAAAGGCACACTCTTCCCAGCAACTCTGAAAGCTCGTCCTTATTATCATTTCGGGAATTGTGCTAAAATTGGGAGAGCTGACCAGCAGAGCAGTCCAGGAACAGTTTGCCATAAACATGCTCATTGAATCATAACTTACATCCAATGCCCAAACTCCTCCATTACCATTCCTGGGTACACCGTGTTTCAATGTCAGGACACACCCATCAGAGGTGGTGCACTGTCATATACCATGGAGGAGGGTGGCCCCGGGATACCTCAACAATGAATCCGAACCCCATAAAGCCTCATGAAATCAGATCAAAGATGGGAAAGGAAACTTTCTGCTGATTACTGCCTTCCCTCAGCTGATGATTTACTACCCCTACATGCTGAACACAATTTGGAAGAAGCACTGTGGGTAGCAAGGGCAGTGAATGCACTCTGAGCGGAGGACTTCAATGTCCATCACCATGAGTAGCTCGGTCGCACCACTACTGACCGAACTGCTCGAGTCTTAAGAGACATATCTGCCAGACTGGTCCTGAGATAGGTGGTGAGAGAACCAACTGGGGGAAATAAAAGCGCCTTGAACTCGTCCTCACTAATTGTTCTGTCGCAGATGCATCACACATTGAGCATACCCTCCATCCTGTTATGTGGCACTACCACCTTGCTAAATGGTATAGATTCAGAACATATCAAGCAGCTCAAAATTGGGCATCCATGAGGCACTGTGGTCCATCGGCGGCAGAAGAATTTCATTCAAAAGCAACATATAATCTGATGATCTGATATCTTCATCACTCTACAATCACCAGCAAATCCCAGGATCAACAGTCGTTCAATTAAGAATGCACAGGGCATAAAGCACCAGGTATACCAAAAAGTGAGGTAGCAACTTGGTGAAGCTATAACACAGGACTGCATGCATGCTCAACAGTGGAAGCAGCATGCGATAGGCAGACCAAAGGGATCCCACAGCGAACGGATCAGGCGACAGCTCTGTTGACATGCCACATCCGGTCATGAATACTGGTGGACTGTTTAACAACTAAGCATAGGACGTGGCTTCAAAAACTTCCCTATCCTCAACGATAGAGGAGAGCAGCACATCAGTGCAAAAGACAAGGCTGAAGCATTTGCATCAATATTCAGGCAGAAGGGCCAAGTGGTTGATCCATCATGGCCTCATCATGAGGTCTCCAACATCATTGATGCCAATCTTCAGCCAATTCGAATCACCCCATGTGATATAAAGCGGCTGAAGACACTGTATATAGCGAAAACTATTGCCCTGACAACAACACGGCTGCACCACTGAAGACTTGTTTTCCAGAAGCAGCAGTGTCCATAGCACAGCTGCTCCAGTACAGCCACAGCACTGGCATCTGCCCGACACTGTCGACAATTGCCCAGCTATGTCCTGTCCACAAAAAATTCAAATTCAATTCAGCCAATTTCTGTCCCATCAGTCTGCTATCACTATTCAATAAAAGTGATGGAAGATGTTGACAGCAGTGCAATCAAGCTGCACTTGCTCAGCAGGGCCAGCCGAACCCAGACCTCAATACAGTCACTGCCCCAACATGGACGGAAGCACTGTCATCCAGAGGTGATGTGCGACTGACTGTCCTTGACATCGAGGCAGCATTTAACCGAATACAGCATCAAGGAGCCAGAGCCAAACTGAAGTCAATGGAAATCAGGGGAAGGTACTCCACTGGTTGGAGTCATACCTAGCACAAAGGAAGAAGGTTGTCTTTGTTGGAGGCCAATCATTGCAGACCCTGGATATTACTGCAGAAGTCCTCACGGTAGTGTCCCAGGACTAAACATCTGCAGCTGCTGCATTAACGACCTTCCCTCCATCATAAGGTCAGAAGTGGGGATGTTTGCTGATGATTGCACAGTCTTCAGTGTCATTCATAACACTCAAATATTGAAGCAGTCCTGGCGGGCAGGCAGCTCAACCTGGACAACGTTCAGGCTTTGGCTGATAGATGGCAAGTAACATCCGTAGCACACAACTGCCAGGGAACGAGCATCTCCAACAAGAGAGAATCTAACTTTCTCCCCTTGATGTTCAACGGCATTGCCATTGCTGACTCCCCCCACCATAAACACCTTGGGAGTTGTGATTGATCAGAAAGTTATCTAAGCAAGCCATATAAATACTGTGGCTACAAGAGCGGGGCGGAGGTTGGGAATTCTCCAGTGAGTAACTCACCTCCTGACTCCTCAAGGCCAGTCCACAATCTGCAAGCTACTAGTTTGATGCAATGCTCTCACTGGCCTGGATTCGAGCAACCTCCAGAAACACACAAGGATTTTAACAGCATCCAGGTCAAAGCAACCTACTTGAGTAATAGTTCATCACCTCAAACTTTCGCAGTGCGTACCATCTACAAGTTGCACTGCAACAACTCGCCAAGCCTCCTCCAACAGCACCTTCCAAACCAGCGATATTTACTACCTAGAAGGAAAAGGGCAGCAGATCCATGGGAACACAATCACCTGCAAATTCCCCTGTAAGCCACACACCATTCTGACATGTAACTACATTGCATTTCTTTCACTGCCGCTACATCAACAAAAAACTGAAACTTCATTCCAAATAACACTGTGGGTGTACCCCCACCACATGGACTGCAGCGGTTCAATTCGGCTGCTCACCATCACCCTCTTAAGGGCGATTAGGGATGGACAATAAATGCTGACACATCCTGGAGGCTAATATAAATACATTTGTGTCATGCTTACTTTTGTGGCCCTGCCACAGCTCCTTTTCTAAGTAATGATAACATTTGATAGTAAATGCTTGATAATAATCTGTGAATGCAATTGCTATGCGCCTCTGACATTATTAACAGGCTGTGGAGAGACTAAATATGAATTATTCCGTAATAGTGGCTAATTCATAATATGTGATTAATAATTAACAATTATTAATTAATGTACCGGTACTTTGTTTTTATTATGGCAATATATGTTGGTCAGCTTATTATGAATAGAGCTTGATTCTTAAAAAAATCTACTTTTAATTTAAAACAGTCGGCGGTTGCATATCAACAATTAATAATTGATACTAGTAATTCATAATATCATCAACCGCTGCTATCATGATTAGCAGGACAATTATATTACTTTGCTAGCCCATTTCACTGGGGATGTTTTCCTGTCTGAACAGTGATGAAATGTTTGCCACATGCTCAAAATTTTTCCCTGTTACGGTTTGTACTGTACATTGGAATGCAACGCAGGATGATCTAGCCAGGCATTTCAACATTGGTGAAAGTTTAACATTTAAAGGAGAGAGATTTTGTATCCTGCAGTAGAAAGTCTAACTGTGCAGCCCCAATGCCGAGTTGAACTTGAATCATTGGAGGATATTCTAACCTGTGCCTTGAAGTCCTTTTTTCAATTTTGCTACCTCTGGAATTAAAGCAGATGTGGCACACATCAGTCTCCTGTACACTGGGGAGACCAAACGGAGACTGGGTGATCGCTTTGTGGAACACCTCCGCTCAGTCCTAAAGCTTCACCGAGCTTCCGGTTGTTGGCCATTTCAACACCCACCCTGCTCTCATGCTCACATCTCTGTCCTGGGATTGCTGCAGTGTTCCAGTGAACATCAAAGCAAGCTTGAGGAACAGCATCTCATTTACAGATTAGGCACGCTACAGCCTGCTGGACTGAACACTGAGTTCAATAATTTCAGAGCATGACGGCCCCCCCATTTTACTTTTAAATTTAGTTATATATTTTTTCGTTTTTCTTTATCTTTTATTTTTTGTGTTCATTTTATATTAGTTTGTTCAGTCTGTTTCTACTGTGCCTACCCCTATTTTTTTTCATGTCTGTGCTTGTGGCTGTTCAGCTTTCAGTCCATTAACACCCTATCCATACTAATTCTTTGTCTTTCATCGCACCATAAACGCATTGTTTGTCTTTGCTCCATGACCTTCTGGTCAGCTATTCTGTGACCTTGTCCTATCAATGCCTTCTCTTTTGCTATCTCTTGCCCCACCCCCGCTTTACTTGATTAAAATCTTTTACATTTCTTATATCTGTCAGTTCTGAAGAAGGGTCACTGCCTGAAACGTTAACTCTGCTTTTCTCTCCACAGACCTGCTGAGTTTTTCCACCACTTTCTGTTTTTATTTCAGCTGAACACTTGTTCAGAAACCTCGACAGTGTAATAAGAGGAAGCACCATTTAGCAAGAGATTACTAAATCAATCAGAATAGGGAACTATGCATGCCGACTGAGTGCTTGCTGGAAAAGGTAATCATCATCCCGTAGATAACCAGGCTGTAATAATCCAGAAGAACTGATTAGGTTTTGCAATTAAAATGCATTTGAGCAAGGTGATTTTATTCCCTGTAACTGTGATTGAAAACTTTGCTTACACTGGCCAGTTGCTGTTTACGGATGATATCTATATTATTTACCTATCCATTATTTATGTATATTTGTTTGTCTAACTTCCTTTCTTTCTTTCTTTCTTTCTTTCTTTCTTTCTTTCTTTCTTTCTTTCTTTCTTTCTTTCTTTCTTTCTTTCTTTCTCTCTTTCTTTCTTTCTCTCTCTCTCTTTATCTGTTTTATTATTTATGTATCCCTCTATCTGTCTAGCTATCTATCTGTCAGTATATCACTCTATCCATCTAATCTGTAGAGCGTACAATATCCTCGAGGGTGCAGCACTTTCTCAGCATTGCACAGATGGATTGCCTGCGCCTCTCACTGTGCCCTCGAATATAAAGTTTTACACCTCAGTCGCAAATTGGAATATTGCTCAAGTACGATCTGATCTACTCACTATTTTCATCCGGCCTTGCAATCCGCTCTAACAATATAAACGGCAATGAAATCAGAAATAAAATGCAATTAATACAATTGAAAAAGTACATTATCTAAAATTATTTCAGAATGCCCTCATCGAGGGCCGAAGGGCCTGTACTGCGCTGTAATATTCTAATTCTAATTAATCCAGAAAACCTTTATGTATTTACCTTGATCGCAGTGCTTCAGCTTTGCTTCTAAAATAATAATTGAGTATCAATAATTAAAATCTAAATAATAAATACTGAAAAAAAATCTTACACCATAAGCCTGGTGATAGAAGTTGTTTTGTTTCTTATTACTAATTACAGGCTGTTAGCCATTAATATTAAACATATAATAATTAAAATTCATAAGATAATAATTACGCACCAACAACAAAAATCAACAAGGAATAATTAGTAGTTAAATAATATTTAATAACAACGTCATAACCCAGATGTACCATTATTCTTAATAGAAAGACCACCACATTCACAGCCTTACTGGTGTCAACCAGTACGTTATCCTCTCAGAAGTATGGAGAAAAAGGTTACATTGAAACATGAACATTCTCTGTTAAACTCCATACTGAACATTACAGTTTAACTGAACTTTATACAGGCATGCATTTAGACACTGTGGAATGTTTAATATTTCTTGTTCTCTGGGATGAAAAGGTTGCCTTATGTGAAATGGTTGAGATGGTTGGACCTACACTCATTGGAGTTTAGAAGAGTGAGAAGTGAACTTATTGAAGCATGTACGATTCTGAGGGGGTTCGTCACTGTAGATAATGACAGGATGGTTCCCCTGTTAGGAGAATCTAGAATTAGAGGGCACGCATTCAAAATGAGGGGTCGCCATTGAAATGGAGTTGAGGAGGAAATTCCTATCTCAGACGGTCGTTAATCATTCGACTTCTCCAACAGAAGACTGCGTCATTGAATGTATTCAAGGCTCAGCTGGAAAGATATTTGATCTTCAAGTACCAAAGGGTTATGTGGGCAGGCAGTAAAGCGGAGGTAAGCCACAATCAGATTAGCTATGACCTTACTGAACGTCTAAGCAACCTCAAGGCGCCAAATGACCTACTCATGTTCCTATTTGTTATGTTCTTATGTAAATTAGAGGAAGGTTTGCAGCCTACAGTAGGAGGTCTTATGGTGCATCAGCTATGTGGAGCCGAATTGCTATCACCAAGCTAGATTCGCACCTGCATCTTCTAGATTTTGCTTCAGCATTGCCATCTCTGGATAGAAAACAGAAATTATACATATCAATACAACATTTGTCCAGAATCCTGATTATGCATTACCACCATCTACGTTTTGCATTCTGGTTGTTGATTTCATTGCCACAAGGAACTTTGCATGGCGTTTGATTAATTGTTTGCTAGAAATTTTGAAATTAATAAACACGTTTCATGTGACTCAGCAGAAAACATAGGATGAAGTGAAACGTTAAGTTAGCAAAAAAAAATGCAGAGATTGTATTTTACATTTAAAATGCATTTGACCAAGCTGATGTTTATGATAATTGTGCTACATGTATTCGGGTCATTCGTCCAGGTCTCTGGATTAGTAGCCTAAAGATTTAATCACTATGCTACCGTTCTCATCTATTACAATCTCCATCAACTAAAATACATGATACACAGACAGAAAAAAAGTTACTGTTTGTGAACTATGCCTACTGAAAATAGAAGTATATAATCTGACCTACAAAAATAGCAGACAAAAATAATAAGCTTGCAGTTTGAAGAATTTGGTTGGATAAGTAAGTATGCTACATATTCATTGAAAAAAACAAGAATCTAAATGGGGGAGAGGACGACATCGTTCAATGGGCACGCAACCACAAAAAATTGAAGTAGCTACACCGGCCATCAATAATGACAGCAAAATGCACTTTTAGAGAGATGGAATTGCTAAAAAAGCATAATTATGTAAAACGTGCCTCAAATCCTGCGAAGACAACACTTAGAGTGCTCAGTAATATTCCAGGTTCCATAGCACGAAATACATTAGAGATACACTGGCGAAAGTGCATGGAAGATTTAAAGGCTGTCGCTTGAAGTAAGTGATATAACTGTTGTAAAAAGGTTGGTATGCTTAGGGTTCTTTTTCACAAGAAAGTTGTAGACTGAAGGGTGACCTAATCGTGCTGCTTAAAATTCTGAAGGTACTTGATAGGGTGGATTTTGAGAACATCTTTCAAAAGTAAGCGTGGGACCCTCAGAGGATGCGACTGGAGAACAGGGAAATGTAGATAATTCAAACCAATATTTTGCATCTGTCTTCACGGTGGAGGACACTATAAACATCCCACAGATATCCGATAAGCAAGAAGCTAGTAGGAGGAAAAATCTTGTAACAATCTCTATCATAAGGGGCAAAGTATTTGACAAACTAATGGCACTAAAGGTGGACAAGTCGCCAGGACCTGATGGCCTGCATCCAATGGATTTGAAGGAAGTGGCTGCAGAGATGGTAGAAGCATTGGTCGAAATATTCTGGAACTCACTGGATTCTGGGAGGGTCCCAGTGGATTGGAAAACCTTTGATATGATGCCCTTGTTCAAGAAGGGAAGGAAGTAAAAAGCAGGACACTATAGGCCAGTTAGCCTAACATTGATCGTTGGGAAAATGCTAGATTCTATTATTAAGGAAGAAATAGCAGGACATTTAGAAAAGCTTAACGCAATCAAACAGGGTCAGCATGTTATTGTGAAAGGGAAATCATGTTTGACAAAGTTGCTAGATTTCTTTGAGGATATATCAAGCAGAGTTGATAAAGGGAAACCGGTAGATATGGTGTATTTGGATTTCCAGAAGGCATTCGATAAGATGTCAGATAAAATATCATTGCACAAGATAGGAGCTCACGGGATTGGGGGTATTGTATTAGCATCGATTGAGGATTGGTTAACTCCCAGGAGACAGAGAGTCGGGATTAATAGGTCTTGTTCAGGTTGGAAAGACGTAACCAGTGGAGTGCCACAAGGATCAGTCCTAGGGCCTCAATTATTTACATCTATATTAATGACTTGGAGGAGGCGGCATGGTGTAATATATCCAAATTTTCTGACGATACAAAATAGGGAGGAGGGCATGTTGTGATGAGGACATAAGGAATCTGCAAAAGGATATAAATAGGTCGAGTGAGTGGGCAAGAACTTGGCAGATGGAGTTTAATGTCAGAAAGTGTGAGGTCATGCACTTTGGTAGGAAGAATCAAAAGGCAGACAATTATTTACATGGAGAGAGACTCCAAAAAAGTGCAGCACAGAGGGATATGGGTGTTCTTGTGCATGAAACACAAAACGTTAGCATGCAGGTGCAGCAAATAATTAAGAAAGCAAATGGAATTTTGGCCTTTATTGCTGGGGGGTTGGAGTTTAAAAATAGGGAAGTCTTGTTACATCTTTACAGAGTGTTGGTGAGGCTGCATCTGGAGTACTGTGTGCAGTTTTGGTCCCCGTATTTAAGAAAAGATATACTGGCATTGGAGGCAATTCAAAAGAGATTCACTAGGCTGATTCCTGGGATGAAGGGGTTGACTTATCAAGAACGGCTAAACAGGTTCGGCCTTTATTCATTCGAGTTTAGAAGAATGAGTGTTGATCTTATTGAAACGTACAAGATTCTGAGGGGGCCTGACAGGGTATATGTTGAGACGATTTTTCCACTGGTGGGGGAATCTGGAACTAGGGGACATAGTTATAAAATAAGGGGACACTCATTTAAAACTGAGATGCGAAGGAATTTCTTCACTCAGAGGGTAGTGAATGCCTGGAATTGTCTACCCCAGAGAGTTGTGGAGACTAGATCACTGAAAGTATTTAAAGTGGAGGCAGATAGACTTTTGCAATATCGGTGAGTTGAGGGCTAGGAGGAGCTGACACAAAAGAGGAGTTGCAGGCTGGGGCAGATCGTCCAATATCTTATTGAATGGTGAAGCAGGCTTGAGGGGCCGAATAGACGACCCTGCTCCTATTTCACATGTTATTATGCTGTTAATTGCAGGTAGATCAAAACTAAGTGCCATGAATATAAATTAGTTACTAATAAGTCCGATAGGGAATTAAGGAGTCATTCATTTCCATAGAAAGACGTTTAAATGTGGAACTTGAAATTATATGGCGTACTTGAGGACAGTAGCATATAAGTCTTTAATGTGGTGATAAGTAACTACATGCAGGAGGCATCATTAGAAGATTATGGATGGGAAAACATAGGTGGAGGCTCATGCGAAGAATGCACACCAGTATGAACCATTTGGGTCGAAAAGCCTGTTATTGCACTGTACATTTTATGTCGCTCTCAGAAATAAACCTCAGGAACCAGAGTTTAGATAATGCAACCAAGTGGAATGTATTTCTTTGAGTTCCAATTTCAAAGCAGTCAAAGTATGTGATTGGTACATAATCCATCCATCCATCTATCCATCCATCCATCCATCCATCCATCTATCCATCCATCCATCCATCCATCCATCCATCCATCCATCCATCCATACATACATCCATTCATCCATCCTTCCATCCATACATACATCCATTCATCCATCCATCCACCCACCCATCCACCATCCACTCACACACTCATCCATCCATCCATCCATCCATCTATCTATCTATCTATCTATCTATCTATCTATCTATCTATCTATCTATCTATCTATCTATCTATCTCTATGTCTTAATTATAGAACGAACGGTATCTGCAGCAGTGCAGATCAGTCTCCGCGCCGCCCAGATTGAATGTGCCCCCCTCTCATTGGGATGACAGTATATCATGCTCTAGATACCTAACACGACACTCTTCACGCAAAGCAGAATGCATCGCCTACCATAACCTCCACAGTGTTCACCAGCGGATGAAACTGAATCATCAATGCAGCCCTGAACAGTTACTTACTGGTGGGGCAAGAGTAATGGCAGATTTCTGCAAATTTTGCAAATCGGCCTTTTAACCTATTGTGCCCAATTAGGGAATCTATGAAAACACATGCCACCCAAATAGAAGATTAACATTCATTTCGAATGTATTTATTCAAAATGACTTTTTATCAAGTACAATGAAGAGTGTAGGAGGGCATACCAGGAGCAGCAAGAGGCATACCTAAAATGAGGTGTCAGCCTAGTGAAGCAACAACACAGGACTACTTGCATGCATGGTCAACAGCGGATGCATCATGCAAAAGACAGGGCGAAGCGATCACACAAACAACGGATTAGATCTAAACTCTGCAGTGCTGCCAGATTCAGTCGTGAATGGTGATGGACAATGAAATGACTGGCAGAAGGAGGAGGCTCCACAAATAGCCCCATGTTCAATGACGGGGGAGCTCTGCAGACCAGCGCAAAAGACAAAGGTGAAATATTTGCATCAATCTTCAACCAGAATTGCCGAGTTGAAGATTCATCTCGGCCTCCTCCTGAGGTCTCCAAAATCACAGATGGCAATCTTCTGCCAATCCGATATCACGATAAGGCTGAAGGCACTGGATACTGCAAAGGCTATGAGCCTTGACAACATTTAGGTAATAGCACTGAAGACGCGTGCTCCAGAGCTAGCTGAGCCCCTAACCAAGCTGTTCCAGTACAGCTACAATACTGGCATCTTACTGTAAATGTGGAAAATGTCCTGTGCACATAAAGCAGGACATTGCCAACCCAGCCAATCACTGAACTATCAGTCTACTCCCAGTGATCAGCAAAGTGATGGAAGCAGTCGTCGACAGTGCTATCAAGCAGCACTTGCTCAGCAACAACTTGATCACTGACCCTCGTTTTGGGTTCCGATAGCGCCATTCAGCTCCTGACCTTATTACAGCCTTGGTCCAAACATGGACAAATGAACTGAACTCCAGAGATGAGGTGAAAGTGCCTGCCCTTGACATCAAGACAGCATTTGACCGAATTGGCATCAAGGAGCCTTGGCAAAACTGGAGTCACTAGGAATCAGGGGAAAACACTCCACGTGTTGGAATCATACCTAGCACAAAATTAGATGGTTGTGGTTGTTGGAGGTCAATCATCTCAGTGCCAGCACATCACTGTAGGAATTCCCCGAAGTAGTGTCCTAGGACTGACCTTCCCTCCATCATAAGGTCAGAAGAGGGGTTGTTCGCTGATGATTGCACAATGTTCAACACCATTCACGACTCCTCAGACACTGAAGCAGTCCATGTCCATATGTAGAAAGATCTGGACAACACCCAGGCTTGGGCTGATAAGTGACAAGTAACATTCGCATCACACAAGTGTGAGGCAATGAGCCTCTCAAACAAGAGATCGTCTAACCATCTCCCCTTGACCTCCAATAGCATTACCATCGCTGAATGCCCCAGTATCATCATCCTGGGAGTCACAATTGACCAGAAACTGAAATGGACCAGCATCATAAATGCTGTGGCTGCAAGAGCGGGTCAGATGCTTGGAACCCTGCCGCGAGTAATTCACCTCCTGTTTCTGCAATGTAAGTCCACCATCTAGAATCACAAGTCAGGAGTGTGATGGTATACTCTCGACTTGCCTGGATGGATATAACTCCAAAAACACCCAAGAAGCTCCAAAACATCCAGGACAAAACGGCCCGCTTGACTGTCACAGCATCCATCAACATCAACATTCACTCCCTCCACCACCGAAACACAGTGGCAGCAGTGTGTAGCATCTACAAGATGCATTGCAGCAACTCACTAAGTTTCCTTTGCAGCACCTTCTAAGCACGTAAACCCTACCACCTAGAAGGACAAGGGTAGCAGATGCATTGGAACACCACTAACTGCAAGTTCCCTTCCAAGGCACACACCATCCTGACATGGAACTATATCGCTGATCCTTCACTGCTGCTGGGTCAAAACCGGGGAATTCCCTTCCTAACACACCATGTGTGTATCTGCACACCGAAGACTGCAGCGGTTCAAGAAGACAGCTCACCACCACCTTCTCACGGTAATTAAGGATTGGAAGTAAATGCAGCCTCGCCAGCGATTTTGACATCCAAGAAAGGAATAATAAAAACAATCTGATCTACCGAACATTACTGTATCAAGTATGTCTGGTACGTTCGTTTTATTTCCTCTGTTGCATTTACTGAAAATTGTGAGCACCCCAACGAAATTTTCTTACACCCTTCTCTGGTCTAGAGAGAACAGTCCCAGCTTCTCCAATCTCCACATGAGTGACGATCATCCTCGTTTGATCATTCTGGCAAATGGTCCTTTGCTCTCTCTCTATTAACATGTCAAGATTTCGAAAGTGTGGTGTCTATAATTGGAATCTATTCTCCAGTAGAGACCTAACTTAACATAACCCAAGATCGAGAATGTGAAACTTCAGACGTTGGTTGGCTGAGTGTCAATATTGCCAATAAGGCAGGCACCATATATTCTGCCCAATCTGAACAATTCCGCTCTTACCTGATGCATGTGACAGCAATGGGTACATTTCAGGATTTGCGATAGGGCTGAGTGAAACCTGGGCATGCAAAATAAAGACTTGGCATCGGTGCCACAGACGGTTATACCACTTTACTCCGAATAAATATTTGGCTATATGCTACTCACCATTATCTATATCCGTTTTTCCACCTGCTAAGAAGCATGACAACAATTTATCAGAATAAAAAGAACAGAAGAAAATCCGTGTATTAATTTGACACCGAATCATTTATGGATACATTAAGACAGGATTAAAAACAAAACCTTTGTGAAGTGGACCTGGAGTCATAAAACAACGCAGGTGTGTGTGAGAGAGAGAGAGAGAGAGAGAGCGGGCCTGGAACCTTCAAACAGTGTGCGAGGGAAAGAGAGGGAAAGAGTACACAGAGCCTTAAAAAAGTTATCATGTTTGTGGACTGACAGTGTTCGAAGAAAAATAAATTTGCGACGACACAGGGGAAGAGGTATATGATAAATTGGTGATTATTCTGCTTGTTTATCTTTCAAAACACGTGCAATTTAATTGTAATTGTAATACTTTTTGTAGCACGGTTTCATAGCAGTAATCAAGCACACTGTGAGTAGTAGAGTTTATTAATCATACATTAATTAAGAATAAAAGTAATACATTAATCAACCCATAATAAGGATAGCAAACCAGGTGATGTGTTGTGACTGCAGTATGTGGAATGTTCTGGACTCCAGTGTGATCTATAGCAAAGACGCCTGCAGTAAATGTCTGCATCTGGGAACTTCGGCTCACGGTCATTGAGCTGCATGCCGAGCTGCAAACATTGTGATGCATCAGGGACGGGGGAAGAATGAACTATTCTGTTGGGATGGGATCCACTCAAACCGTGCCAGGACCAATATCCCGGCCAATGGTATAAGTATGGCTGTGGACAGGGCTTTAAAAGAACGAGAGGTGGTGGTTGGGTGGGGGTTTGGAATGTGTATGGGCAGGTGCGGTGTGTGGTTTGGGTGAACGGAGATTGAGAAATCCAACGAGAAATGTTGGGGCGTCGGAAAAATATACTATTGCTGGGAAAGACAAGCAGCATGGGACAGGAAGGGACCTCAGCAAATAGGGCCATTGCAGGGAATAGAAGTGAACAAAAATGAAATTAAAGATTATTTATCTGAATGCATAAAGCATCTGCAATTAGATAGATGAACTAATGGCACAAATAATCTCAAATTATTTAGTTCCAATTGCGGAGACATAGTTACAAGGTGATCAAGTTTGAGAAATAAATATTCCAGGGTGCACAATATTTCGGAAAGACAGACTGAATGGAAAAGGAAGAGGGTAATTTTGATAGTAAACAATGACATAAGGACATTCGTGGGAAAGGATCTGGTCTCAGAAGATCATAAAGTAAAATCAGTATGGGTGGAAGTTAGGAATAGCAAGAATGAGAAAACACTGGTGGGAGTACTTTATCGACCCCCTAATAGGGACTATTCGGTTAAACAGAGAAACAATAAATTATTGAAGCCTGAAACAAAGGCAATACAATCAATGTAGGGACTTTAATATTCATATAGACTGGGGCAATGAAATTCAGAAGAGTGGTCTAGAAGCTGAGTTTGTAACTTTTTTGGGACAGTTTCTTGGAAAAATACGTTGTGGAACCGACTGAGGATAAAAGTATCATAACTAGTATTGTGTGATGAAACAGGGCAATTAAAATTGTCATAGTAAAAGATGCACAGGGCAAGAGTGGGCATAAGATCATTGAATTCCACGCTAAGTTTGAAACTGACATGCTTCAATCCAAAACAAGAATCTTAAACTTAAACAAAAGCAATGACAGAGGCACGAGTAGAGAAATAGCTAAGGTTAATTGGGTAAATAGACTATAAGGTATGGCCGTCAAAGATCAGTGGGAAACATTATGAAAAAAGAATGTTGAACACAAATACACCCATTGGAGAAACTTAAGGGCCAACAATACAACAAATCCCCAGGACCTGATGCCCTGCACCGTAGGGTTCTAAAAGAGATAGCTGCAGAGATAGAGAATGCATTAGCTCTGATTTTCCAACATTCCTCAGTTTCGGGAATGGAAGTTACCAAATGTTTCACCGCTTTTGAAGAAAGGAGGAAGAAAGAAAACAAGGAACTACTGGCAGTTAGCCTAACATTCGACATATGGATCATGCTGGAAACTATTATTAAGGAGTCCTAGCAATGCACTTAGAAACTAATGGCATGATTAGAACATGTCAGCACCATTTTACTGAAGGGAGATCCTGTTTGACAAATTTACACAGAAACATAGAAAAATAGAAAATAGGAACAGGAGTAGGCCATTCGGCCCATCAGGCCTGCTCCACCATTCAAAATAGATCATGGCTGATTGTCTAATTCAGTAGATTGGTTAGAGTTTTTTTGAGGTTATAAGTAGTAGAATAGACAAAGGGGAAATAGTAGATGCAGGTTTGATGTTCCCGATGGCTGGGGAGTCCAGGACCAGGGGTCACAGTCTAAGGATAAGGGGTAAGCCATTTACGACTGAGATGAGGAGGGATTTATTCACCCAGAGAGTGGTGAACCTATGGAATTCTATAATACAGAAAGCAGTTGAGGCCAAGCCATGAAATATATTCAAGAAAGAGTTAAATATAGTTCTTCGGGCTAAAGGGTAGTGAGTTTAATAATCAGCCATGATCGTATTGAATGGTGGTGCAGGCTCGAAGGGCCGAATGGCCTACTCCTGCTCCTATTTTTCTCTGTTTCTATGTAAATGTAGTATACCTGGATTTCCGAATGGCATTCGATAAGGTACTGCACAAAAGATTAACAGGCAAGATA
Source organism: Heterodontus francisci (assembly GCF_036365525.1). Taxonomy (NCBI): domain Eukaryota; kingdom Metazoa; phylum Chordata; class Chondrichthyes; order Heterodontiformes; family Heterodontidae; genus Heterodontus; species Heterodontus francisci. Next base: position 27,421,864 of record NC_090409.1, on the reverse strand, counting down.
AGGGATCATGGAGTTTGGTGTAATATATTAGCATGGATAAAGGATTGCTTAACGGACAGAAAGCAAACAGTGGGCATAAGCGGGGCGTTTTCAAGTCGCCAGGCAATAGATAATGAAGTTCAACCAAGGATCAGTGCTGGGGCCTCGGCTATTTTTAATTTATACCAAGATTCAGATGAAAGGACAGAGAGTAATGTTTCTATGTTTGCTGATCATACAAATCTTGGTGGAAAGGAGAGCACACTGGGAGGCTGCAAAGAGATATAGACAGGTTAAATGAGTGGGCAGCAAGATGTCAGATGGAATAAAATGTAGAGAAGTATAAACGTATTCACTTTGGGCATAAGAATAAAAAAGCGGATTATTGTTTTAAGAGCATGAAACTTTTAAGTGTTTCGGTTCAAAAAGACTTGGGTATACTCGTAGAAGAAACATAAACAGTTAGCATGCAGATACAGCAAGCAATTAGGAAGGAAAATGACATGTTTGCCTTTATTGCAAGGGGACTGGGGCACAGGAATATCGAAGTCTTGCTACAATTGTACAAGGTTTTGCTGAGACCACATCAGGAGGACTGTGCACAGTTTTGGTCTCCACATGCTTGCATGGAGGCTGTATAGTGCAGTTTAAGTAAATTGGTCCCTGGGATGAGGGGGTTGTCCGATAATGAAAGGTGGAGTAAATTGGGCCTTTACTCTCTGGCATTTAGAAGAATGATAGGCAATCTCATTGAAGCATACAAGATTCTGAAGGGGCTGGACAAGGTAAACGCTGAGAGATTGTTTCTGCAGGTTCGGGCATCTAACATACGAAGGTACAGTTCGCAGGATAAGGGGTTGATCATTCAAAACTGAGATGAGAAGAGATTGCTTCCATCAAAGGGTTGTGAATCTCTGGAATTCTATACCCCAGAGGGTTATGGATACTTATCGTTGAACGCATTTAGGGCTGGGATGCACAAGTTTTTGGTCCCTCAGGGAATCAAAGGATATGGCGAGCGTCTGGGAAAGTGGAGTTGAAGCCTATGATCAGTCATGATTGTATTGAATGACGGAGCAGGCTGGATGCACCATATGGTGTATGCCCTGCTCCTATTTCTTGTGTCCCTATGTTCTTGTGAAATAGGTACTATTTAAGGAACGGCCTAAGTGATAAGAGAGTGAGTTAGAGGGGGATTGAGTTTCGGGACGAAATTCTAGAAATTTTGGGCCTAAGCAGAGGAGGCCATTATCACAAATGGCGTTGCTCCAACAATCGGAGATGTTCAGGAGAGCAGAATTGTTAGGGCTCAGTGATTGCACAGGAGATTGCAAAGATAAAAAACTGGTGATATGATAGGTCTATTAGAAAATAGGAAACTAATTATAAAATGGTGGCATTGCCATTGCAGGAACCAATGTCGGCCGCCGAGTACAGGGGATGATTATTGAATGGGAGTTGGTGAGTGTTTGGGTATGTGAGAATATACTGCTCTGAAGGAATCACTTAGCAGAACTTTAGAGCTTGTTTTACTCCGCACAGTGCTCGGAAGCATTTAATTGTCTGCAGTAGACATTCACTTTCGCTTACCTTTCAGACACTGACTCAATTTCTTTTCTAAACAAAATATAAAGACAATATAAAGTTTGGAGCACGAAATTTATCAAACGAATTATATTGTGTAGTTGTTATAACGTAGTGAGGTTGCCCGCCTCGCCCTGTATACCTTTGAAAACATATTTGCATATATACCACGCCTTTGAACGCCCCAGGTACCCTCAAGTCGATTCACATCCACAATATTAGCAGTTATGTTATGCTGTTGCTCTTGTCATGTAGGAATTATTAACATTTACTAGACATAGCTGTGAGGTAAGACTGGAACAAAATCCAGACTCTGTTGTGAATATATAAGTGCATCTCCTGGTGTACCATTTAAATGAGCTGAAATTTTGCCAATATTAGCTTCAAATCAGATAATTGTAATGCCAAAATAAGACGCTTGATGATTATGCTCACCTAAGGCATCCAGATGTTCGGCCAGTTTGACTATTTCTGCAAACCAAAAGCCAGATGTTCAAAAATGACCGTGGAACCATGAGGCCAGTGGGACCTTTCCCCAGAGAACGCACTGTATTCGGCAACACAGCATTTCTTGTTCTTGATCACTGTGCAAAAAGCACTTCATTCATTTCTAAAGTTTAAATGCACAGATATTACGTATGTATTTTATCGGCCATACTTGATATTGTTGTACAGTTCTAGTCTCCATATTACAAAGATAGGATATAGAAGTAATGGAAAAGGTGCGAGCATAATTTACGAAGATGGCAAAAGATCTGAGAAGATGTATCTATCAGGCAGGTTTGAACAGACAGGGGCTCAATCCAGAATAAAGCAAAAGCTGAAAGGTAAGCTGCTGAACGTTCATAAGGTTATGAAGGAACTGTATAAGGTAGCCATATGGATATTTCCTCCCGTGGGGAGAGCAAAAGTAATGGTCATAACAAAGAACAAAGAACAGTACAGCACAGGAACAGGCCATTCGGCCCTCCAAGCCTGCGCTGATCTTGATGCCTGCCGCAACTAACACCTTCTGCACTTCCGGTGCCCATATCTCTCTATTCCCTTCCTATTCAGATATTTGTCAAGATGTCTGTTAAACTTCGCTATCGTATCTGCTTCCATCACCGCCCCTGGCAGTAAGTTCCAGGCACTCACCAACCTCTGTGTGAAGAACTTGCCTCGCACATCCCCTCTACGCTTTGCCCCTCGCACCTTAAACCTATGTACCCAAGTACCTGACTCTTCCACCTTGGGAAAAAGCTTCTGACTATTCACTCTGGCCATGCCGCTCATAACTTTGTAAACGTCTATCATGTCGCCCCTCCACCTCCGTCGTTCCAGTGAAAACAATCCGAGTTTTTCCAACCTCTTCTCATAGCTAATGCCCTCCAGACCAGGCAACATCCTGGTAAACCACGTCTGTACCCTCTCCAAAGCCTCCACGTCCTTCTAGTAGTGTGGCGACCAGAATTGCACGCAATATTCTAAGTGTGGCCTAACTAAGGTTCTGTACAGCTGCAACATGACTTGCCAATTTTTGTACTCTATGCCCCGACCGATGAAGGCAAGCATGCCGAATGCCTTCTTGACTACCTTATCCACCTGCGTTGCCACTTTCAGTGACCTGTGGACCTGTATGCCCAGATCACTCTGCAATATCTGTACTGCAAAATCTGGCCCAATTATTCAGTTATAGAGTTAACTGGAAATAATTGCATTTGCATGTCACTTTCCATGGCCTCATGAAATTCAAATGCACCTTCCAGCCAATTAATTACTTTGTAAACTGAGTTACTTGTGTATTGTAGGAAGCGTGGCAGCCAATGTGCACAGAGCAAGATCCCATAAACAACAATCTGATTCATGGCAAATTAAGACAGCATCAGTGAAGAGAGAAGCAGAGTTAACGTTTCAGTCAGTGACCTTCATCAGAGCTGGAGATCCAGCATCTGCAGTCATTTGCTTTTATTTTAGTATTTAATTCATTGCCACTTCTCTTCCAAAATGCCTCCGTTGAAGAAGTTCTTCTCTTCTCTCTGACTGGACTTTCGTTTGTCTCTTTTACCTTGTTCACCTTCACTGCGTTCGATCTCTTGCCAAACCACCGCTTTACTTGATTAATACCTGTTCCATTTCTATTATTTGCCAGTTCTGATGAGGGGTCACTGACTTTTTTTTTAGAACATTACAGCGCAGTACAGGCCCTTCGGCCCTCGATGTTGCGCCGACCTGTGAAACCATCTGACCTACACTATTCCATTTTCATCCATATGTCTATCCAATGACCACTTAAATGCCCTTAAAGTTGGAGAGTCTACTACTGTTGCAGGCAGGGCGTTCCACGCCCCTACTACTCTTTGAGTAAAGAAACTACCTCTAACATCTGTCCTATATCTATCACCCCTCAACTTAAAGCTATGTCCCCTTGTGTTTGCCATCACCATCCGAGGAAAAAGACTCTCACTATCCACCCTATCTAACCCTCTGATTATCTTATATGTCTCTATTAAGTCACCTCTCCTCCTCCTTCTCTCCAACGAAAACAACCTTAAGTCCCTCAGCCTTTCCTCGTAAGACCTTCCCTCCATACCAGGCAACATCCGAGTAAATCTCCTCTGCACCCTTTCCAAAGCTTCCACATCCTTCCTATAATGCGGTGACCAGAACTGCATGCAATACGCCAGGTGCGGCCTCACCAGAGTTTTGTACAGCTGCAGCATGAGCTCGTGGCTCCGAAACTCGATCCCCCTACTAATAAAAGCTAACACACCATATTCCTTCTTAACAGCCCTATTAACCTGGGTAGCAACTTTCAGGGATTTATGTACCTGGACACCAAGATCACTCTGTTCATCTACACTACCAAGAATCTTCCCATTACCCCAGTACTCTGCATTCCTGTTACTCCTTCCAAAGTGAATCACCTCACACTTTTCCGCATTAAACTCCATTTGCCATCTCTCAGCCCAGCTCTGCAGCTAAAACGTTAACTCTGCTTCTCTCTCCAAAGATGCTGCCAGGCCTGCTGAGTATTTCCAGCATTTCTTGTTTTTAATTCCAGATTTTCAGCATCTGCAGTATTTTGCTTGTATTGTAATAGCGAGTTAATCGGTTTACTGATGTTGATTGAGGGATGCGTATTGGCGAGGGCAATGGTGAATACTCCCCAGCTTTTCTTCAAAATAATGGCATTGAAATCTTTCCGCCAACCTGATATGGAATATATTGCATTCTGCTGAAATGTAATGCGCTGCATGGGCGGCTGTAAAGTATGGCATAGTCTTTTAGAATCAAAGAATCACAGGAAACATGTGCAAGAGACAGGGCAGAACGATTCATCTGTATACAGCAGAGAGATTGGATCCTTAGGTATAATTTTAAAATTTGCCCCAAGAGACTAAAATTCATGAAATCAAATGCACATATGAATAGCAAAACTAATAATTCATAATCATTTACAGTTAAGCATATGTCTGTAATCATTTTTGATTTATTCACCTTCCTCCTTTCCGGCCAATGCTGATGCTGTAAATGTATAAAGAGCTAATTTTACCAATCATAACTAAGTAACATTATGTTAATAATGGATGTCCCATAAATTTCTAAACAGAATAGCTCAATTAGTTTAAGATAATTCTATGAAAGGCATATTTACATTATAATGTGCCTCTGATATCAATATGTCTTAGTCAATGTTTATTTTGAATGCTATTTATGTTGTAATGGCTCGCCCAAGCTGATAGCTCCCGACTGAATTCCCTTTTCTCTGAACTCCTGCCAAAGCATTCATTTCACTTATCTCAGTCCCCAGCTTCCATTTCCGATTCTAAGGGCCGAATAATGGATCCAATTTCGATAATAGGAATATAGGAACCGGAGTCGGCCATTTAAGCCCTCAAGTCTGTTCCACCTGCTTGTTAATTCCACCTAGTTGCTTTGTCTCCTTATCTCATAATGACCTTGCCAAGAAACTCTCCATATGAGTTTTTTTTAAAGTGGCATCCTCACATCAACTTTATCGCAGATAAATGTCCAGATTACCCTTAGACTGTGTGTTAAGTGATGTTTTCTGACATCACCCCTCAATGGCCTAGCTCTTTGAATATTTTGGCTTGGACATCAATCTTAAAGCATGATGCTGTAAGGTGGACAAAATACTCCAGCTGAGGGGTAAGCAATGATTAATAATGATTGAGTTTAACCACAGTGAGTTTTTTTTGTATTCTCTGCTTCCATATATAAATCTATTAATAATTTACACTTATTTACCAGTCTTCCCAGCTGGTCCAGTCACGTTCAAAGATTGCTGCATGCAAATCTCCAGGCCTCCCTGTACCTGCATCCCGTTTCAAATTGTACTATTTAACTTTTGTCGATGGTGTTCTGGGTTCTGGGCAGAAACTAGACGAATTCAATCATTCAGATGGCTTTTCGTCCTTTTTGATGCTCCACCTCCTTATGAATGTCGATATATACAGCTCAACAAGTATTTCTGTTTCCATAGAATAATGGATCAATGGAACTGGTTACTTTCTTGTGAGAAAAATGCCAACTTATGGAATATTTTCAAGCGAGAGCTGGTTCTGCTTCTGGTTAGAGCAGGTGTTACCACGTCCAGGGGAATTGCATCGAACTGTTAGGGTCCAATGATCTCCTGGCCTGGTTTCGAGAAGCTAAGAGTATGGGAGAAGAATTTTCCAATTACCTCCTCGCAAAATCGGCCTGGGTTTGTTGTCCGTTATGCAAAACCGTGTTTCGACAAAGAGCTTGGAGGTAAAAGCGAATGCCTATTAAGCCGGGTGGAAATCGCAAATTCAGTGACATTGGGAATACGATGGAAAAGAAGGAACTTGTTTACTCACGTCCATTTCAGAGGGAAAATGAACTTTCAGAACACAGATATTCTAAGGGAAGTATCTAGATTTCAGTAGTTCTTATGAACAGTGAGTAGAGAATTTGTCTTTGCGAAGTGTGCTTTAAGGAGTAAACAGGAAAATAGTAGTGTAATGTATACCTTAAAATTGCTTCTTCCAATTATCAACAATTCGAGAAATCATCTTATGTCCATGATCTCGTTTAACTTTTGAATTAGAACGGAACATCGGTGACCTGTGGTCTGCAATCCCTGAGAGATGTAGAAAATTTAACATGCTCAATATATTCTGCAAGCCAGTGTGTGCAGGAGCTATGTCCAACAGTCGAAGACGTTTTCTGATTCTGAAGGGCAACTTTATTTGCTCCGGGTGGAAAAATCTTTCCTACATCACAACTTCCAGTCACCACACAAACATATAGCAAATGATTGGCAACACAGAAACTTCGAAAGAGGCAGGTCCTGTAGGCATCCAATGGGAGTATGACTTTATTGAGCATTGAGTACAAGTGAGGATGACAGAATCCCCGATTAATATTTCCAAGTCCAACATCCAGTCAGGCAGTGAGATCCCGACCCCCACCATCCACTAGGTGAAACAAATTTCTCTTGAGTGCCCTGTATTACTTCTACCAACTACTTAAAATCGATGTCCCTGGTTGTTGTCCGCTCTACTAATGGAAATAGGTCCTTCCTATCCACTAAATCTTGGATCATCATAAGTTTTTACAACTGAAGTAAATATCCCGTCAATCTCCTCTATTCCAAAGGAAACAACGTTAGCCTAACCAATTTTCTGTTGGAGTTACATACCTCTATTCCTGTCAATACCCTTGCAAATCTCCTTTGCACTCTTTCAATTTTGGATACCTCCTTTCTGTAATGTGGTGATCAGAACTATACACAATATGCTAGCTGTGGCCTAACTGTTTTATGCAGTGTTAGAATAATCTGATTTCTTTCATATTCTATTCCTTAATGAAGGAAAGTGCCTGGTAAGCTTTTGCAATCCTGATCGATCCGACCTACAACCTTTAGGGTGCCTTGAGTGAAACGCAATTGGAAACAACCTTGCATATACAAAGAACCCACCAGCCAATACGCCTCCATTATGCTTCCTGCCTATGAGTCAATTTTGGATCCAGCTTACATCTTTCACTCTGATCCCATGAGCTTTAACTTTTCTGAAGCGTTGGCCGCGTGGGACCTTGTCAAACGCCTTGCTAAACTCCATAGAGACTACGTCAAGAAATAGATAGGGTAGACAGTCAGAAACTTTTTCCCCGGGTGGAGCAAAGCGTTACAAGGGGTCATAAATTTAAGGTGAAGGGTGGGAGATATAAGGGGGATGTCAGGGGAAGGTTCTTTACCCAGAGAGTGGTCGGGGCATGGAATGCCTTGCCTGGGGAAGTTGTTGAGTCAGAAACTTTAGGGACTTTCAAACGGCTTTTAGATAGGTATATGGATAAAGGAGAATGATGGGGTATAGATTAAATTGTCCTTGACAGAGGACAAAGGATCGGCACAACATCGTGGGCCGAAGGGCCTGTTCTGTGCTGTATTTTTCTATTCTATGTTCTATAAGATGCTACTCTCATCAACCCGCCGTGTGACCTACTCTAAAAATACAACAAGTTTAGTCAGCCCTTGACAATTCAATGCTGCCTTTCTTAATTACGTTTCTACTGTCCCTCAGTTTTCAATAATTCTCCCACCACCGAGATTAGGCTGACTGACCGGGATCGTTTGGTTTATCCCTTTCTCCTGTTATAAACAACTGTACAACGTTAGCAGTCTACCAATGCTGCACAGCACGCCTGGAGCCATAAAACAATGTAAATTAATAGTTACACCCACGGCTATTTCGTCCCCTGTTTCTCTTAGCAGACCGGGATACATTTCATTCGGACCTGGTGACTTAACTAGTTTCAAAGATGCTTAACACTATAATATTTCCACTCTCACTATGTTTATCCAATTAATATTATAGTGAAACGTGACAGAAAATATGTACACAGCAAGATCCAACAACCAGCAAATAAATAAATGATGAGATAGCATGTTGTTGGTTTCGCTGGAGATATAGAAATTGCTGATGACACTTGGAGAAATGCACATCTCTTCTTTGATATAGTGCCATGTTTAAAAAAAAAGAATGTGGATGGAACAGTAGACGAGGCATTCAGTTAACATCACATCTGAAAGCGCTCTGTTAGCATTGCACCAGGTGTCTAAAACAGATTATTTGCTACAGAATCTGGAGTCCGATCTGAACTGACAGTCTTCTATCTCAATAGTGAGAGCTCTACACACTGATGTTAAAACTAACACCCCATATCTGTTTAATCCCCACTCATAGACACTGCGGCTAAATACATGTCCCAAAAGACTATTGAAACAAACACGAAAGCATGTTTTTACAAAAGAAAGTCTTTATCACTAACTTGTCTTTTTAAGAGCATTGCTACGTTCTGGAAAGTAAATTATTTTTAGTGGAAGTATACTCCTGATGGATAATAAGCAGCGTATGTGAAAATAATGTCACATGATATAAAGATGTCTTTAGACACCATTCGGGACTCTGTGCTCAGTTCCAGGCACCTTACCCCATGAAGAAAATATTGGTGTCGCAAAGGGTGATGCGCAAATTCGCCAGAACTGTATTCCAACTGTAGTCCAACCAAGCGATGGTGATCAGGACTGTGCCCCGTGCTCCATGTGTTCTCTCAGATTAGATTCCACCAGTTCCACTCAGCTGCAGACATCATTACAACCTTTGTTCAAACATGGATCGAAGAGCTGAAATTCAGAGGTGTGGTGAGACTGATTGTCTCTGACATCTAGGCAGCTTTTGGCCCAATTCGTCATCAAGGAACCCATCTGGGAATCTGGGAAAAAAACTCTACACTGGCTGGCGTCGTACCTTGCATAATGGAAAGTTGTTGTGGCTGTTGAAGATCAATCATCTCAGCCCAAGAACATTACAGAAGGTGTTCCTCAGGTTAGAGTCCTAGACCCAAGGATATTCAGCTACTTCATCAATGACTTTCTCTCAATCATGAGGTCAGAATTGGGGATGTTCGCTGATGTTTGTACATTGTTCAGTAAATACAGAGCTCCTCGCGTACTGAAGCAGTTCATGCCCACATGCAGCTATACCTGAACAATATTCAGGCTTGTGCTGATGAATAAAAAGTAATATTCGCGTTTTACAAGTGACAGACAATGGCCATTTCCAACAATCGAGAATCTAATCACCTCCCTTTTACATTCAAAAGGAATTAGCATCGCTGTATCCCCCACTATCAACATCTTGGGGGTTATCTTTGACCAGAACCTCAACTGGACCAGCCATATAAATACTGTGACTACAGGAGCATGTAAGAGGCTGGGAATTCTGAGAGAAGTAATGCACATCCTGATTCCCCAAAGCCAGTCCACCATCGAAAAGAGATAAGTCAAGAACGTGATGGAATGCTCTTCACTGGCCTGGATGAGTGCAGCTCTTTCAACACGCAAGAATCTCGACACCATCCATGCCAAAGCAGCCTGGTTGAACAGCACCTCATCCACCACCTTAAACATTCACTCCTTCCAACACAGGCGCACGGTAGCAGCTTTGTAAATCATCTACAAGATGCAGTGCAGCAACTCGCTAAGGCTCCTTTGACAGCACCTTACAAACCCACGATGTCAACCACATGGAAGGGCAAGGGTACCAGATACATGTAACATGGAAATTTCCCCAAGTCTCACACCATCCTGAGTTGTTCAATTATTCGTTTCACAGGATGTGAAATTGCTAATATTAATAAAGTATGGCGACAGGTTGCATAGGCTAGGCTTGTATTCAAGTAAACAGAGAAGATGAAGTGGTAATCTTCTTCAGATGTTTACGATGCCTAAAGGAGTTGAGGTGGTACATAGAGATAAACTATTTTCTCTGGAGGGGGAGAACAGAACCTTACAATCTTAAGATCATGGCAAGGCCACTAAGCAATGATCTCAGAAGCCATTTCTTCACACAACCGCTAGTGAAAATCTGGAATTCTGTCTCCGATGCTGCAACGACGATTATGCAAATCTGTTTAACCAAATCATATTGAGGCACATTATGGTATACACAAATAATAATGATAGGGAAACAAGGTGGATTGTTGATTTAAATTCATATCAGAAACAAATTCGTTAGAAGATAGATAAGGCTTGAGAGGTTGAAATGTCTTATCACCTTCCAATATTCCATCACCCTATTCATCCCAGCTGTGTCTAAGGGCCAACGCTAACTCACAATCTTAAGGGGGTCATGAAAGTGGTGCCTCAGGAAGTAGTCAGCCTTGGTAAGGGACTGCCTACTTATTAAATATTAAAAAAGAAGGAGTTGTAGAGAAGTCTATTCTGGTGATAGGAATAGCAGAGGAGAGACCGATTCCCACCATAAACCCTTTTTTCTGACAACCAAATAAGTCCCTCTCCATGTCCACTGACTTTTTAAGTTAATTATTCATAGAATGTGAGCGTGGTTGGCAAGGCGAGCATTTGTCACCGTACCGAATATAGCTGAGAAGGTCGTGCTAAGACAGTTTCATGTGCAACTGCAGTCCGTTGGGTGACGATGCAGCTATAGTGCTATTAGGTAGATTTCCAGGATTTTCGCCCAGCGCTTATGAAATGTGGGTGATCTATGTTCATGTCAGGATGGTGTATGACATGGAGCACAACTAGGAGATTTTGGTCATTTGTCGATGGTAATGCCATTGATTGTCAAGAGGACATGGTTAGACTGTCCCTTATTCGGTTTGGTCATAATCTAGCACGTGAGTGTTGTGAAGGTTACTTGGCTCAAGCCTGGTGTTGTAGTACAGGTCTTGTTTCCTGCGGGCAAAGAATGTTTCTTTACTTGAAGTATTATGGATGGAACTGAGCAATATGTAATTGCCATCACATGTCTTGACATCTGACTTTGCAGTGGCGTGAAGGTCATTGATGAAGCAGTTAAAGATTATGTTGGGCCAGGGCAGTGCCCTGAGGAATACCTGCAGCGATTTCCTCGGTCTGGTACAGTTGGACTCGAACAGACACCAGTATCTTCCTTTGTGCTCGGTGTGGCCCCAGCCAAGGGAGATACCCCTGATTTCCATTGATTTCAAATTTACTAAGGATCTTTGTCTGACGTTGAACCAGGCAATTCGCAACCCGAGCATTCGCATTGACTCCAAGCTGATTTTGAATCCCATATTCATTCTATCACCTCGACCATCTATTACCAACTCAGTCACATTGCTCGTCTCTGTACCACCTTTAGTCCTCTGCTACTGAAATATTCATCCATGACTTTCTTACATCTGAAGCCGCTTATCCACAACAGATTACATCCTCAGCCAAATTGAGTTCATCCTGAGCTCTTCTACCCACGTGCAAACCAGACCAATTCTCATTTACCATCATCTCTGTGCTCGCTAACCTACATTGCCTTCCTTCCTGGCAAACAATCGATTTTAGAATTTGTATCTTGATATTCAATTAACTCAAAAGCTTTGCGGCTGGTCATTTTTGAGATCTTCTCCATCCCTAAAATGCTCTGTGATATCTATGCTCAATCAAACTCTATGTTCTCATCAACTTCAGTTTTCATCACTCCTTCATTCGCAGTCGTGCCTTCAGCTCTGAAGTTCCCTTGCTAAGTTATTCCATGTTTTTATCCTTTAAGTAAATGTACCACTTTCACTATACATTTGGTTACCTGTCCAAATAACTCCTTATGTGACTCAGTATGAAATGTTCCTCGATTTTGCAGTTATGATCTGCCTAGGGCCATTTAACTATGTTCACAGCGCTATGACAATGTAAATGGTTGTTGTTGTCAACTTGGGTAGTTAGGGTAGGTGTTGGCAATGAGGCCAAGAGTCATGGCATGGTATTGGCTCGGGAGCGGCCACCCCTGCTCCTATTTAATCATTTCTCTGCTATGACAGTTATGCGTCCCACGTGATATTCAATTTCATTAACAAAAATAGAACTGAATATAGAGATGTGGAGTGTAACTGACGATTAATACGATAACATGAAGATTAGGTTACTGCCCCAGACTAATTCCAGCATCCCAGAGCTTAAATTACAACCTGAATGTAGGTGAGATGCTCTTTGAGACCAGTTGATATGATTTTTCAAATTATTTCTATTTATTTTTAAGATCTTGAAGAACACCTTGCAAACACAAATAAGCAATTATCGAGTTGAGGTTATTTTTGAAAATGTAGCATTTTGCTTGATCGGTATCAGTAAAGCAGCCTTTCTGCAAACCACAGGCAGGAACAATGCAGTGACGTAACTCAGGCCCAGTGATCGAAACAAATAATGTCGTGGCTTTCCGCTAATTTTGATTGAAAGTCTGAGGAGCTATAGGGAAAATGTACCCCATACGTTTCCCTCAATCTTTTGTGTGAGCTTTCTGCATATGTTAGTCACAACTATCTTGTATTTGATCATTTAAGTCACAAACATATTGCACAGGCTGTTGCATTTTAATTTAAACTGAGTGGTGACCTGATTAAGGTCTTCAAGATTCTCAAATGGTTAGATAGGATAGACGTAGATAAGATAGTTGCACTTGGAGGCAACATCAGAGCATGTGGCCATAAAGACAAAATAGTGACCAGAAAATCCAATCCGAAATTCAGGATGAAACCCTTTACTCAAGAGTGATGAGAATGCAGAATTCCCTACACAAGGAGCAGTTCAGACGAACATGATATGTGCATTGAGTGCGAAGCTGGATATGCACATTACGGAGGAAGGAGTAGAAGGACATATTGATAGGGTCAGTTGAAGAAGGGTGGAAGGAGATTCGCATAGAACTTAAACAACAGCAGGGTCCTGCTGGGCCTAGTGGCCTGTTTCTGTGCTGTAGGTACTTTGTAGTGGACTTTACTTTGTAACATTGTGATTATTGTGCATCTTCACCTCTGTCTAATTTTACATGTAAAAATGCCACAAGCGCTCTGATAGGTTCCTCAGAATAATGCGTCCTAATCACTCATTCACCCATATAGCAAGCCAAACTGACACCGGGGAGGGAAAAATTCCAAACCTTTGTGCATTTTATAAACTACATACCATCGGTTCTGCACTTCACGTCCAATTCTGAGAATATGATGGGCATAGATGTGAAGATGATCAGGAAGAAATGTGTCAATTGGAATAAGAACATCATAGAATGTTTGCAGAACAGAAGGAGACCATTTTGCTGTTATGCCCCTGTCTGCTGTCCGCACGAGCAACTCAGCTAATTCCACTCACCTGCCTTTTCCATGTGGCCCAGCACTTTTTTTTCTCTTCGGGCAATTGTCCAATTATCTTCTGAAAGCCACTACTAAATCTAGCCCTACCACACTCTCAGGCAGGGCATTCCACATCCTAACCACACATTGCATGAGTAACGGTTTCATCTTATTGCTTTTTGTTATTTTGTTATTTACCATAAATCGGTGTTCTCTGTTTCTTGAACCTTCAACCAATTGGGAGAAGTTTCTCCATATCTACTATGTCTGGCTCCGCGTTATTTTTATAAGCTCTGTCAACTCTCCTCTAGAACTTCTCTTTTCTTTGAAGAACACTTCTCCGACCAACCCACGCTGCTGAAGTCCCTCATCCCTGGAACCATTCTCATATTTTTTTGTTGCTGCACAGCCTTTATTACCTTCACATCCTTCCTAAATTATGGTACCCGGAATTGGTCAGTGTTTAAAAAAGGGTCAACATAACTTCCTCGCTTTTATACTATGCGTTTCTCTTTATAAAGCCCAGGATTCTGTATGCCTTATTAACCACTTTCTCAACCTGTCCTGCCACCTTCTATGATTTGTGTACATATACTCCCAGTTGCCTCTGCTCCTGCACCCATTTCAAAGCGTGCCCTTTAATTTATATTGCCTGCCCTCGTTATTCCCAAGCAGTGGACCAAATACCTACCCCAGGAAAACGCAACTATATACTTTCTTCCAGTCTGACAAAAAAGCAACCACTCATGACTACGTTCTGCTTTCTGTCAGTCAACCAGCTTCGTACCCAAGATGCCACTGTCTCCTTTATCCCATGTGCTTTGCTATTGCTGACATGCCCGTTTTGTGGCATTTCATCAAATGCTTTTTGTAATCCAGGTGCACCACCTCAACATTAGCCTCATGAACCCTCTCTGTTACATCATTAAAAAAGAAACTCAACCAAATTAGTTAAACACGACTTAGTTTTAACAAACCTGTGCTGTCTTTCCTGAATTAATCCAAATTTTGTCCAAGTGACTGATAATGTTGTTCTGGATTATCGTTGCTAAAAGCTTTCCCACCGCCGAGGATAAACTGACTGATCTTTCAGTTACTGGGCTTATGTTTACACGCCCTTTTAAACAGTTGCATCACATTTCTAATTTTCAAGTCCTCTGTCATCATCACTGTATGTAAGGAAGATTGGAAGACTATGAACAGTGGTTCCACAATTCCCACCCTTTGATCCTTCAATATCTTAAATTGCACAATGAAAATATTGTTTAACACACGATACATTGCAAAGGCAAGTATCTCGAATTAATTCACCTTTCATACGCTGGTTGAACATATTTTCTGCAAAAAAAAAAGATTCAATGCCATGGATGTCTGTAGTATCAGAGGAACAAAATTAATTAATACGAGTTCATACGCTTTAATTTGCACATGGACTGCTGATGAAAAACACGTAGAATCACAATCGCTGACTGATCTTTGTCCCGTTCCATATACAGTTCTATTAGCTTCAATAGAACCAAATGCCACCGCTTCAGTCTCACCACTAATGCCTGATCAAGATCCTCCACCATGCACAGCTGCATGTCGTACATGTACGTACAGATGATATGTACCTTTAATTAAATGGTTTAGATTCAGTAATGACCATCGTCGGAAGGTGAATTGTGTAGAATCTTACATCATAGTACGATGAAATTTGACCCATTGAGCCTGTGAAAGCTCTTCATTTGGCCCTGCTCGCTGCTCTGTCCCCACAACGCTGGAATATTCTACCCTTCAACCAATTATCCACTATCCTTTCCAACTTATGATTTCATCCTTATATTTTAGACATTTCAGACAGTGGAAACAGATTATGATTGCAAGGAATCTGTTAAATCGCCGTTCACGTTATCTGCTCCAAGCAGAAGAAACCCAACATCTCTCGTTCCTCCAACACACATGCTTTCCGTATTATTTCATTATGATGACTTGTCATGAAAACCAAGATTATACACCATTCGGGGTCGATGATCATATACTTCAATAGATTAACAGTTTGTCTGGCTGAAGAAAAGTAAAGTAATCATAATTTGAAATGCATATCAACCAATGTCTCCTGGTTCACCTGCTTCTCTGAGAGCTTTCTTTGTTCCCTCCAGTTCTAGAACGAGATAAGCAAAACTTGTTAGTTGAAATAGCTAAGGTGATAACAATTTAGAACAGATTTTCCTTTTGGGTAATAGTGTTGAATACGACACATCTAATTGAATATTCAATGTTCATACCCTCAATGGAACTGAATATTGGGCGGGGAGTTGGAGGATGAAAAACGTGTTACCACTTCACTTCACTGGAGGATATATTCTGGTTGTATCATTGTGGAGTTGGGTAACGAAGAGAAGAGAGTGAGAGAGAGGCAAATCTTGACACGGTCTATTGGTTGCAGGCAGATGAATCGTATGCATTTCCGTATGTTTTATCTGGAGTTTAATAGTAGCCCACTCACCCATTGTGGGAACAAGTCCCACTCCCCATAGTTAAGCACAAAGCCTATTCTAGCAATCCAGTGCAGTACAGAAGTAGCTCTGCACTGTTGTGACATTAATCCAAGGCCCAGCCTGCTCTGTTAGGTGTGTGTAAAACATCCCAAGGCCACGATTTCGAGGAAGCGCATGGAAGTTACCACTGGTGTCCGAACAAGTATTTATCCCCCTACCGACATCACTAAAATACATGACATGTTAATATTTATCTTGCTGTTTCTGCCAGGACCCCTATGTAACAGCACTTCAACTGCGTTTTATTGGCTACAAAGCACACTAAGGACCCCTGAAGTGGGAAAGATGCTATAGAAAACGTTTTCGTTGTTATTTGTTATTTTATAGCTATATTCACAAGTGTACAATGGTTCATGTTTGCTGTGCTTGGTTAAATTTCCATCAGTGAATATCAATGTTGGAGCCTCAGTGCAATTTATCTTTTTATCTGTATTCACAGAGGAATTACAAAAATCCTAAGGAACAAAACATTAGAGGAAAAACAGTCAGCAAACAAATATTTTTCGATTATTTTAGGCTCCTGGATATTTGATTCAACGCTTAAATACATGAATATAATCATATAGAATTTACGGAATAAAATCTAGTCATTTCTCCCAAACAGTTTATGCTCCACATGAGCCTCCTCAAGCATTGGCTGGATGTTACCTGCTCGCCACCGAGCCTCATAGTGGTGCGGCACACGCGCCGCAAGGCCGCTGCAGCCTTTAGCACAGAGGCTCATTTACATGGAGGGGGATCGCCCGGCCGCGATAACGTCGAGGGGGCGGGCGCTCTAACCTAGCAACGTCATCTGGCGCCTCCGCACTGGTGTCATTTATAAAGGGCTTCAAGATCTTACTAGCAATTTTAATTTTTAAAGTTAAATGCATGTTGCAGTTAAATTCAAACGATCGAAGCCCTTCGCACCACCACCCCCCCCTCCCACGACCAAACAATATATTTAATGCCATCTCCCCTCCATATAAAAATAATGTTTGATCCGATTCCGAACTACCGACCCTCCCCTCCCCCCGCCGAACTTTATTAACTTTGACCTTCAATCCCTTTCCACCACCCCTCAATCATTAGCAACTATATTCCCTGCTGTCCCACCAATCCTGAAAACTTCACTCCGACCCCTCCCTACCAGGTTCCACCTACGATCTCCCAAGACGATCCGAAGGCACGGGAGTTCCAGCATCCAGCCAGAATGTGGAGTGGGATGGCCATAGTGAAAAGGAAAGCTTTTATGCATCTAATTTACATTAATTAACATATTTTAATTAGGCCCCTGTCGCCGAGCGGCAGGGGTCCGCTATGATGCCTCGCCGCTGTTGTTAATATGGGGCGGGGCCTTCCCGGAATCGAGGCCCAGTGGCGCACCTCTCCCAGAGATATTTCCCAGGCCACAATGATCGATGTCGGGGGGCTGGTAAAATTCCGCCCGTTATTTTACCTCACCCGACTGGCATATGTGGCTCAGTTGGCAGCAATATATCCACTGTGTAGTAAGCCTTGCTCCAGCACTGAAGCACAAAAAAAACATAGCTGCCACGATTGGAAATGCCGCCTTTGCATGAAATGCTAACTCCTTCGCTCTCAGGTGAACATACAGCATGCCATGGCACGAGGAGGAGCAAGGGAGTTATCTCTGCTGTCTATTCGTTAATCAACACCAGTAACGCAGAATATCTTGTCCTGATCACAATGCTGCTTGTGGGAGCTTGCTATATGAAAATTGCCTGGCACATTTCTTCCTTTACAATATTGACTCAACTTGTAAATTACGTTATCGATGCTAAGACGCTTTGGGGCGTCCTGTGGTCAGGAAAGGACCATAGAAACACGAGGCATTTTCTTTTTTCTTTTTCATAACCTTCTTTTTTTCCTCGGTCAAGTACCTATCTGCCCTTTTTGAAATGTATCTATTTTATTTGCCTCAACTACCCCAGGTGGTAGGAGGTTCCACCTTGAAACCGATTTCTGGGTAAAGAGGTTTCTCCTGAAATCTTATTAGATTTCTTTCCGACTATCTCGTTTTTCTGATCTCTAGTTTTAGTCATATTAAGAAGTGCAAGCATTATTTTACATCTACCCTATTAAGCATAAGCATAATTGTAAATAGATTGCATTAAGCCTGCTCCCCCACCACCACCGCACCCACCCAGTCTTATGTATTCTACAGTAAACAGTTCTCACCTGATTATTAATATCAGAACCTTTCAGCTCTATTATGAAGCTTGCATTTTTAAACGAGCTCAGTGCCTTCTATACATTTTTTGCAATGCAGAGATATTTAGCGTTTTATTGCAGTAATCCAAATGGTGTCTGTCCAACATTCTTTACAGGTTGAATACAACATCTCTGTTTTTTCAATTCTGTTCATCTACAAACGCACGTATATTTTCTAGCCTCAGTAAATTATGCTCCTACTTTTTAGTAACTTGTTAACCTGCAGCCCTAGATGTCTTTGCTCCTCTACCCGAATTGGACTCCTATATTCCAAGGAGTTTGAGACCTCCTTATTTCTCCCAGCAAAATGCACTGCCTTTTAACTACTTACATTGAAATTGAGAACCGATTGATAACGAATTCAAGAAGTGTTTTTTATTTACCATTTTTGCATTCACGAAGTTGTTTCTCTGTTATAAGGAGAAATGTTGCAAATCAGTAGGAAAAAAAAACAGGAGTTAATTTTACTGAGGTGTTGTATGGCAATCCTTTTCCCAAGTACCAATGCTGCCATTCAAGATGAGAATTGCGTGCATTCCAGGGATTTCCGGGGGTGTGGTGGTGATGGTGGGGTGGGCTGGGGGGGAGGGTTGTGGCGGGGGGGTGGGTGGTGGAAGGGTGCGATGAGGTGGTGGCGGATGTGGCAATTGCATCACCCTCAGAAGCAGAGTGTAACGACATCGTCGGATTGACGATAAAACGTTTCATCCAACGCGTCATCATCTCAGATGTGCCAGAAAATCGAGCTTACAGAGAGGGAATGTTAGTAACACTGAAGCATTAGCTGATAATGGAAATTACATATGATTTATACGCAGAAACACGGCCTTCCCCCGATTTGGTACATTGCCGTATGCTTGCCCCACATGAGCTTTCTCCGAACCCACTTATGGAGAGCGATTTAAAGATTTCCGCTGCTCTTTATATTAGGCATAGAGGCAATGTTGGGTTTCACGCATCTCAGACTGCTCATTGCTACTCACCATCAATGCTGATGAAGGAGCCCGGTTCTAATGCGAAAATAACACGAATGGTGACATGAGTAAAAAAAATCTGAATGAATGCAACTGGAAATGTGATCAGCCATATGCACCCCTTAGGAACTAAGTTTGGAGAAACATGACTTTGACTGAAATTAGATTGATGCTGTTTTGCATCACTGTCACATTAATAAGCCTACATCCAGGCTATTTATTCCGAACTCATCAAGGAGAAAAATGGGAATATTTGCATTTGGCAAACCTTTTGAAGCCCATCTGGTTTACATCTCCATTAAATTGTGTACCTCTGGACTGCGTTTTCCTTTTTAAATACACTGACAAATTGTCCAACAGCAACTTGTATTAAGGTCACGGAGAGGGAAAGGGAACAAAGTTGGGTTTTGAATTCAGCCGCGAGCAGGGACAGAATACAGCTGAATTGTTTTACACTAATGGGCTCTGATACACTCGTTATTCTGAAGCTGGCTGAACATAACATCATGAGGGGTGTATAGTGGGCAACGGATGTCATATTATCTCGTAACACAAGCCCGCAAATCTATAATTCCACATATTGCTCATCGCATGGTAAACTGTACGCTCAATTTCAGCCCACTGATGATCTTCCTTACCGTAGCCTTCCAGTGCCTTTTTTAATTTGCGTATTTCTGCATGGAAAAACGCAAATGTTCAAAACTGAAATGCTGTATTATTGAAACATTTGAGTCTGATCCATCAGGTTGATCAGCATTTGACATCTCCAAGATGTTCTCCCATTTGATAGCAGATTTTTCTAAGTATTTACCACTCTTTCTTGTTGGAGATGGTCATTGCCTGGCACTTGTGTGGCGCAAATGTTACTTATTGAATGACAGAGTAAACTAGAGGGGCAGAATTACCTATTTCTGCTCCTAATTCGTATATTGGTATGTTCGTATTCTTTTTTTTACTAATTCATGGGATGTGGGCGTCACTGGCTATGCCAGCATTTATTGCCCATCCCTAATTGCCCTTGAGAACGTGGTGGTGAGCTGCCTTCTTGAACCGCTGCAGTCCACGTGAGGTAGGTACACCCACAGTGCTGTTAGGAAGGGTGTTCCAGGATTTTGACCCAGTGACAGTGAAGGAATGGCGATATAGTTCCAAGTCAGGTTGGTGTGTGACTTGGAGGGGAACTTGCAGGTGGTGTTATTCCCATACATCTGCTGCTCTTGTCCTTCGAGGTGGTAGAGGTCGCCAGTTTGGAAGATGCTGTCTAAGATGCCTGGGTGCGTTGCTGCAGTGCATCTTGTAGATGGTTCACACTGCTGCCACTGTGCGACGGTGGTGAAGGGAGTGAATGGGGTGTCAATCAAGCGGGCTGCTTTGTTCTGGATGGTGCCGAGCTTCTTGAGTGTTATTGGAGCTGCACCCATCCAGGTAATTGGAGAGTATTCCATCACACTCCTGACTTGTGCCTTGTAGATGGTGGACAGACTTAGGGAAGTCAGGAGGTGAGTTACTCGCCGCAGGATTCCTAGCCTTTGACCTTCTCCTGTCGTCACGGTATTTATATGGCTAATCCAGTTCAGTTTCTGGTCAATGATAGCCCCTAAGATGTTTATAGTGGGGGATTCAGAGATGGTAATGCCATTGAATGTGAAGGGAAGATGGTTCGATTCTCTCTTGTTGGAGATGGTCATTGCCTGGCACTTGTGTGGCGCAAATGTTACTTGCCACTTATCAGCTAAAGCCTGGATATTGTCCAGGTTTGCTGAATTTTTAGGCGGACTGCATCAGTATTTGAGGAGTCGTGAATGGAGCTGAACATCATGCAATCATCAGCGAACATCCCCACTTCTGACCTTATGATAGAAGGAAGGTCATTGATGAAGCAGCTGAAGATGTCTGGCCCTAGGGGAGGCGGTGGCGTAGTGGTATTATCACTGGACTAGTAACCCACAGATCCAGGGCATTAATTTGGAGATATGAGCTCGAATCCCACCATGGTAGAAGATGGAATTTGATTAAATAATTTGATTAATAAAGCTGGAATTAAAAGCTTGTCTAATGATAGCCATGATACCATTGTGGATTGTTGTAAAAAAAACATCTGGTTCACTAATGCCCTTTAGGGAAGGAAATCTGATTTCCTGACCTGGTCTGGCCTACATGTGAGTCCAGGCCCAGAGCAATGTGGTTAACTCTTACATGTCCTCTGAAATGGCCTAGGAAGCCACTCAGTTGTACCTAACTGCTATGAAGTCAATGAAAAGGAATGATACCAGACGGACCACCGGGCATCGACCTTGGCACCAGAAGCAACAACAGCAAATCCAGCCCTGTCGACCCTTCAAAGCCCTCCTTCCGAACATCTGGGGGCTTGTGACAAAGTTGGGAGAGCTGTCACACAGACTAGTTAAGCAACAGCCTGGCATAGTCATACTCATGGAATCACACCTTAACGACAATGTCCCAGATATTGAAATCACTATCCTTGGGTATGTCCTGTCCTTGCAGCAGGACAGACCCAGCATAGGTGGCGGGACAGTGGTATACAGTAGGGAGGGAGTCACCCTGGGAGTCCTCAACATCGATTCCGGACCCCATGAAGTCTCATGGAATCAGGTCAAACATGGGCAAGGTTAACTCCTACTGATTACCACCTACCACCCTCCCTCAGCTGATGAATCAGTACTCCTCCATGTTGGACATTACTTGGAGGAAGCACTGAGGGTGGCAAGGGCACAAAATGTACTCTGGGTGCGGGACTTCAATGTCCATTGCCAAGAGTGGCTCGGTAGCAACACAACTGACCGAGCTGGCCGAGTCCTAAAGGACATTGCTGCTAGACTGGGTCTGCGGCAAGTGGTGGGGCAACCAACACGAGGTATAAACATACTTGACCACGTCCTCACCAATCTGCCTGCCGCAGATGCTTCTGTCCATGACTGTATAGGGAGGAGTGACCACCGCACAGTCCTTTTGGAGATGAAGTCCCGCCTTCACATTAAGGATATCGTCCATCGTGTTGTGTGGCACTATCAACGTGCTAAATGGGATAGATTTCGAAAAGATCTAGCAATGCAAAACTGGGCATCGATGAGGGGCTGTGGGCCATCAGCAGTAGCAGAATTGTACTCAACCATAATCTGTAACCTCATGGCCCGGCATACCCCCCTCTCTACCATTTCCATCAAGCTAGGAGACCAACCTGGGTTCAATGAAGAGTGCAAGTGAGCATGCCAGGAGCAGCATCAACCATACCTCAAAATGAGGTGTCAATATGGTGAAGCTACAGCCCAGGACTACTTGCATACCAAACTTCATAATCAGCTTGCAATAGCCAGAGCTAAGCGATACCATAACCGACGGATCATATCTAACTTCTCCAGTCCTGCCACATCCCGTCGTGAATGGTGATGGACAATTAAACAACTAACTGGAGGAGGTGGCTCATCAGTACTAAAGATAAGGTTGAAGCACTTGCAATGATCTTCAGCCAGAAGTGCCGAGTTGATGATCCATCTCGGCCCTCTCCTGAAGTCCCCAGCATTACAGATGCCAGACTTCAGCCAATTCGATTCACTCTGCATGTTATCAAGAAACGACTGAAGGCACTGGATACTGCAAAGGCTATGGGCCCTGGCAATATTACGGCAATTGTACTGAAGACCTGTGCTCCAGAACTTGCTGCACCCCTAGCCAAGCTGTTCCAGTATAGCTACAACACGGGCATCTACCTGGCAATATGGAAAATTGCACGGTTATGTCCTGTACACTAAAAGAAGGACAAGTCCAAGCCTATCAATTACCACCCCACCCCATCAGTCTACTCTCAATCAGTAAAGTGATGGAAGGTGTCATCAACAGTACCATCAAGCAGCACTTGCTTAGCAATAACCTGCTCAGTGATGCTCAGTTTGTGTTCAGCCGAGGCCACTCAGCTCCTGACCTAATTACTGCCTTGGTTCAAACATGGACAAAAGAGCTGAACTCAAGAGGTGATGAGAGTGACTGCCCTTGACATCAAGGCGGCATTTAACTGAGTATGGCATCAAGGAGCCCTCGCAAAACTGGAGTCAATGGGAATCAGGGGGGAAACTCTCTTCTTTATTAATTGTTGTACATGCATACTATTTTTTTCTGACTCATGCACTAGAACACCTAGATCTCTCAGAACACCTCAGAATTCTGCATGCGTTCCTGTGTAAGAAATACTCCGTTTTTTTATTCTTCCTGCCAAAGTGAACAAATTCGCATTTTTCCACATTATACCCCATCTGCCAGATTTATGCCCTCTCACTCAACCTATCTGCAAGCATCTACCTCCTGTTCACAAAATACTTTCCTACTTATCTTTATGGCATCTGCAATTTAGCGAACATGGCATTGCTGCCCTCATCCAAGTCATTGACATAAATTATGCGCATAGACGGCTGTCACTGGGATCTTTTTGGAGCAGGTTTCTCAAAGTGACATTGAGGCTTCGCCTGGCGGGCTTTCCATGAGAAATCGGCATCAGGGGTTTACTATCACACTGTGGATTCTCAGGGTTTCTCAGAGAGGTGGAGAAAAATAAACTGGTATCTTCATTCTTAGCAGGCTGATCCCCAACTGTCTCAAACTATATTCAAAACGAAACCAACTCTTGACTACCATAAATCTTGACATGTCAATTCTCTATAAGCAACTCCCCCAGTCACCAAAGCTCTTTCTGATTAATAAGCTGAAGACATGTGACTTCCAGTAAGTGTGATTTTTAACCAAGTCCCAAAGTCCTTCCAGTAACCTTTTTTGAAAATAATGTTGAACATATATGGAATCCATTCAGTCATCCAAATGAATCAAATTCCACAATTCTAAAACACGAGTCCTCAAAAATATTTTACAAAAGTGAAGCGCTTTTTATTCCTTGGAAGAGAGAAATGACAATTTTAAAAGCATTTCATTATGAAGAGTGGAAAATAAAACCGAAGATGGAAAACATATTAAGGCATGTTTACATACTAATTCTCATTCACTCTTTCCCTGTAACTAATGCCGTTTGGCTTTGTACCATCGTTGCACTCATATAACTCAAAAAAGTTAAATTCTAGACAAAGCATCAGCAATTACATCACTTTCCCTGCAGTGTGGATAATCGTTAAGTGATAAGGCTGCAACAGTAAACTTAATCGAAATAGTCAGCATTCATACGTCAAAATGCTAATGAGCTAACAATCAGACTAGGGTTTACTTTCCCACTGTTGAGTGTCTCTTTTGATGTTGATATAGCTTTTAGGAAACGTATCCCACTGGCCTTTCTATGCCCGATTAATCACCTTGTAACAGGACTGCTCCAACCCCCTGGTCACTAGCATCAATTTTTACCTTGAATGGCTTTTTGAAATTTGGGGCAGCCAACACTGGTTCATTGATCAAAATGGCTTTCAGCCTGTCAAATGATGATTGGCACGCTCCTGACCACAGTACCTTGGTATTCTTTTTCGTAGAAAATCTGTCAGTAGAGCAGCTGTAGTGCTAGAATCCTGTACATACTTGCAGTAGAAACCACACATCACCAAATACCTCATGATTTCTCTGTAGACTTAGGGGCAGGTAATTCTATCAATGCTTGTAGTTTTGCTGTTCACTTGTAACACTTGTCCTTGTCCTAATATATGTCCTGGATATCTTGCCCTCTCTTCTGCAAATTCACTTTTGGCAAGGTTTACCACCAAATCAGCCGACTATAATTTTCTAAACAGAATATTGAGTTGTTCCAGGTGTTCCTTTCAAGTGTCCTTCCATAGACTGGCACATCATCAAGGTAAATTACACAGTTCACAACACTGGCTACCATTTAATTCATTAGTCTCTGTTAATCTGCTAGGGCATTTTTCAACCTGAATAGCTTCGCTCAGCATTGCAAAAGGTCGTCTGGTGTGACAAAGGCCGATATTTATTGCTGGGAGGATCCTTGTTACGTCTTCCCGTTGTTCTACATCTAAAAATGAAAGCATAATGTCTAATCTCCCTAACAATTCAATATTTAGCTCAGGTTGTTAAATGAACTAGCCAGTATCCCTTTAGTGAATCTATTTTTGCAAGAATCGTGACACTGCCAATTCTAGCAATGCAGTCTTCCAAGTGATTAATTGGGTGGGAGGCTGCCTTTGTTACTGTATTAGCCTTTCTCTAGTCTATGCAAAATCTAGTCGAACCGTCAGACTTAGGCACCAACACGACTGACGAACTCCCACTGCTTTGACTGGGTTCAATAAGGTAGGTTTCCAATATGTATTGGATTTCTGCTATCACCTGGGCATGTTTCTTGGGACCGAAGCAAAAAGGAAGCTGATTAATAGGAGATGATTGTCCTACATCCACATCATGCATGGTTAAGGTTGTATATCCTGGTTTCTTCCTATAGGCTCCTTTAATTGCTGGGAGGATCCTTGTTACGTCTTCCCGTTGTTCGACATCTAAAAATGAAAGCATCATGTCTAATCTCTCTAACAATTCAATA
This sequence comes from Heterodontus francisci, assembly GCF_036365525.1. Lineage (NCBI taxonomy): Eukaryota > Metazoa > Chordata > Chondrichthyes > Heterodontiformes > Heterodontidae > Heterodontus > Heterodontus francisci. The sequence goes on along the minus strand of NC_090409.1, from coordinate 27,395,942 downwards.
TTAGCTAACGGATAGTGGAAGGTAAAATTTGAGATTTATTTAGGCGTCATTCCGCTCATGCTCATTATTCCTTTCAACATATTAATGTGACACAACGGATTCTTTTTCTGGTGATCTCGGGTGTCAATCAAGTAATTGACTACTCTATATGGTCCATTGAACTGTGCTGTCAGCGGTTCATCCTGTAAAGGCAGTAATACTAACACCTCCTCCCCTGAAATGTTCCGGACTTAGCATGCTTGTCTGCCCATTTTTCAATAGTTGTTTGGGAAGTTTTAGTTAATCGTGAGGGAATTTGCAAGCCCTCGTGAGATGCTCAAGGAACATGGATAAAAAATCTAACATGGAAGGTTCTTCCCTCTGTTCTAAAAACTTTTCTTTGATTAGTTTCAAAAGACCTCTTATCGCGTGTCCCGAAACTAATTCAAAAGTACGAAAAATGGTCGACTCATTAACTCATTTTGAGGGTTTAGTGGTACCGTTCAAAAGCCCCTTGTGTCTGTCGGTGGTGTGCTGAAGACTTTAACTATGTTATCATAAGAATACTGAGAACATCCTAGCAAATTTTAGATATAAAATTGGAACCGGGATCCGACTGAATCTCAATTGGGTCAACGTTTCTACCACTACCTGAGCAGAAATTGTTCTCACGGGAATGGCCTCTGGAAATCTAGTGGCCATATTCATAATAGTAAGCATATGTTGATGTTCCGCTTCCCACCCAGTCTACCAGCACCCTTCTAAATGGTTCGCCAAAAACTAGTATGGATGTTAGAGGTGCCAGTTGTTCGGCAGGTTGTCATTTTCCCAAAATCTGGCAAGTATGGCACGTGTCAACAAACTGCACCACGTCCTTGGAAAGCCTTACCAGTAAAAATGGTAACCTTTCCTTGATTGGGTCTGCCAGACCCCCCACATGTCCTGCCATAGGTGTATCATGGGCTATCCTTAATAGTTCCCTGTGATGCTTTGGCGTAACCACCATCTGATGAACTACCATCCATTGTTCGTCCCCAGGTCTGTGAGGATGTCTCCACTTCCTCAGCAACATCCCATTTTTAGTATCGTAGCCTTCTGGTCCTCCCTTTGCCTCAGGTATAGTTAGAGCCGATTGTGCCACTCTGGATCACCATTCTGAGCCTTGATCAGAGAAGAATTACTGTTAGCAGGAATGAATCTAGAAGAATCACTCGACGCTCAGGTCTGCTCCAATGTCAAAAAGTTTATTACGCCAGCGGGGGCTGGAAATCATTAATGCAACTGATCAGCTCCACGATCACCTCCAGCATTATAAAGAGTCGGAGCAAGCCCCAATCCCACACATAGATGAGAAATTGAGCGGATTACGGGACAAAGTAGGTCACTCAGTGAAGCTTTACCATCAGTTAAAAAGAAAGTTAAAGGTTCTCAAGGAAAATAATGAACAGGAACTTCAAAGTACAAGCTGCCGGGGAAGAGTTTGGTATTGGGGGATGAACGTCAATATTCACCCTTGAATCAGGATAATATCACACGTGTTGGTGGGAGTGCAATTGGTACTGGCTCCCACCGGGATAATGCGGACAATATACTAAGCGAAATAAAGCAAAGTCTTTGGTAAAGGAACAACACAGGAGGTTAACCTCAAAGGGACACGATAATTTGGGTCATATTGATTTGATTTAAGTGACTGGGATTCCTGAAATCACGTGACTGGTCAGCACGTAGAGGCAGGGAATACCGGACAGGGTTAAAACTGGGATAATAAAGTAGGTATGTCGGTTAACAGGACTACGGGTAGTCCTTTACCGAAAGGGGGGATTGTAGAAGGAAAAAATTGTGGCCGATGCAGCTCAATAAATACACACATATATATATATAGATATATATAGATATATATATGATGAAAGTATAGGCACATATTGTTACAAAATGGAGTACTTACCCAAGGCACTGTGGGAACAAGATTGGCTAAGTCATATCCCTGAGAATGGTACTGTGAGACACAGACAGTTAAGCTGACCAAGCAGGGCCCCTCATATCTGTGTATAAGACAGCTGCTTTGTGTAACTGCAGACTGCACGAAGCAATCAGGAATGCAAGCTTGATAAAGGTAGAAGGATTCATTGTGAAGACTCAAGGATAGTTAATAAGGGGGTCTGGGAAACATCACAAGATGATCAGGGGGCTTGCATGAGCTGATCACGTAGCCACATGATGCCTAATGAGTAATCTAATTGGTAACAAAAACAAGAAATGCTGGATTCACTCAGCAGGTCTGGCAGCATCTGTGGAAAGAGAAGCAGAGTTAACGTTTCGGGTCAGTGACCCTTCTTCGGAACTGACAAATATTAGAAAAGTCACAGATTATAAACAAGTGAGGTGGGGGTTGGGCAAGAGATAACAAAGGAGAAGGTGCAGATTGGACCAGGCCACATAGCTGACCAAAAGATCACGGAGCAAAGACAAACAATATGTTAATGGTGTGTTGAAAGACAAAGCATTAGTACAGATTAGGTGTGAATATACTGAATATTGAACATCAGCAAGTGCAAACCTGAAGAAAAACAACCTGAAAAAAACAGTGGGTAAGCAAACTGAACAAACTAAGATGAAATGAAATAAATGCAAAAAAAGATTGTAAAAAAATGTAAAAAGGAATGCAAAAAAAAGGAAGAAAAAATAACTAAAAATGACTAAAAATGAAAGTAAAGTGGGGGGCTGTCATGCTCTGAAATTATTGAACTCAATGTTCAGTCCGGCAGGCTGTAGTGTGCCTAATCGGTAGATGAGATGCTGTTCCTCGAGCTTGCGTTCATGTTCACTGGAACACTGCAGCAATCCCAGGACAGAGATGTGAGCATGAGAGCAGGGGTGAGTGTTGAAATGGCAAGCAACCGGAAGCTCAGGGTCCTGCTTGCGGACTGAGCGGAGATGTTCCATAAAGCGGTCACCCAGTCTGCGCTTGGTCTCCCCAATGTAGAGGAGACCACACTGTGAGCAGCGAATACAGTATACTACATTGAAAGAAGTACATGTAAATCGATGCTTCACCTGAAAGGAGTGTTTGGGGCCTGGGATAGTGAGGAGAGAGGAGGTAAATGGGCAGGTATTACACCTCCTGCGATTGCAAGGGAAGGTGCCCTGGGACGGGGACGAGGTGGTGGGGGTAATGGAGGAGTGGACCAGGGTGTCGCGGAGGGAACGATCCCTTCGGAATGCTGACAGGGGAAGGGAGGGGAAGATGCGACTGGTAGTGGCATCACGCTGGAGGTGGCGAAAATGGCGGAGGATGATCCTTTGCATATGGAGGCTGGTGGGATGAAAAGTGAGGACAAGGGGAACCCTGTCACGGTTCTGGGAGGGAGGGGAAGGGGTGAGGGTAGAGGTGCGGGGAATGGGTCGGACACAGTTGAGGGCCCTGTCAACCACAGTGGGGGGAAATCCTCGGTTGAGGAAAAAGGAGGTCATATCAGAAGCACCGTCATGGAAGGTAGCATCATCAGAGCAGATACGACGGAGAAACTGGGAGAATGGAATGGAGTCCTTACAGGAGGTAGGGTGTGAAGAAGTGTAGTCGAGGTAGCTGTGGGAGTCAGTGGGCTTATAATGGATATTGGTAGACAACCTATCCCCAGAGATGGAGACAGAGAAGTCGAGGAAGGGAAGGGAAGTGTCAGAGATGGACCATGTAAAGGTGAGAGAAGGGTGGAAATTGGAAGCAAAGTTGATAAAGTTTTCTAGTTCGGGGCAGGAGCAGGAAACGGCACTGATACAGTCATCAATGTACCGGAAAAAGAGTTGGGGGAGGGGGCCTGAGTAGGACTGGAACAAAGAATGCTCGACATATCCCACAAAAAGACAGGCATATCTAGGACCCATGCGGGTATCCATAGCGACACCTTTTACTTGAAGGAAATGCATGGAGTCTCCTCTACATTGGGGAGACCAAGCGCAGACTGGGTGACTGCTTTGCGAAACATCTCCGCTCAGTCAGCAAGCAGGACCCTGAGCTTCCGGTTGCTTGCCATTTCAACACTCCCCCCTGCTCTCATGCTCACATCTCTGTCCTGGGATTGCTGCAGTGTTCCAGTGAACATCAACGCAAGCTCGAGGAACAGCATCTCATCTACCGATTAGGCACACTACAGCCTGCCGGACTGAACATTGAGTTCAATAATTTCAGAGCATGACAGCCCCCCACTTTACTTTCATTTTTAGTCATTTTTAGTTATTTTTTCTTCCTTTTTTTTGCATTCCTTTTTACATTTATTACAATCTTTTTTTGCATTTATTTCATTTCATCTTAGTTTGTTCAGTTTGCTTACCCACTGTTTTTTTCAGGTTGTTTTTCTTCAGGTTTGCACTTGCTGATGTTCAATATTCAGTATATTCACACATAATCTGTACTAATGCTTTGTCTTTCAACACACCATTAACATATTGTTTGCCTTTGCTCCGTGACCTTTTGGTCAGCTATGTGGCCTGGTCCAATCTGCACCTTCTTCTTTGTTATCTCTTGCCCAACCCCCACCTCACCTGTTTATAATCAGTGACTTTTCTAATATTTGTCAGTTCCGAAGAAGGGTCACTGACCCGAAACGCTAACTCTGCTTCTCTTTCCACAGATGCTGCCAGACCTGCTGAGTGAATCCAGCATTTCTTGTTTTTGTTTCAGATTTCCAGCATCCGCAGTATTTTGCTTTTAATCTAATTGGTAATATGTGTAATGTATGCAATCAATAACCGTTATGATTGGATCATGTCCAACCAGGATGGGCTGAGTAACTGTTTGAAAAATGTATAAGTATGCATGATTTTGCTTTGTTCGGTGGAGAGGCATCTGGACAGCCCAGTGACCTGCTCCCCGCTGACGTAATAAACTGTCTGACATTGGAGCAGACCTGAGTGTTGAGTGATTCTTCTAGATTCATTCCCGCCTGCTCTGAATTTTTGACTTCACTTTGTCTTTCCTTGACTACTGGACAATCTACTACTTTCGCTCTGGCCAAATAATTCCCCAGGAGTAGGTCAACCACAATGGTTACCATTCCAGACATTAGATCACACTTCAGGGGCAGCTGATACAAAGGTGCGTGCATATATTCCCTGCAATATCATTCACTCAACCTTCGCATTCGTGCACTCTGTGGAGGAAAATTTATGTCTTTCTCCAGCAAAAGAGTTTGGGTGACCGCTGCATCTGTAAGCATAACTATAGGTTTATCTGTCTCACTTGAGAGATCAGGAGTTACTTTTCCCTTTGATAATAATTCGATGGAACTCTCAGGTATCTTGTTCACGTCCTCTGCACTCAGAGCAGTTGTTGTACTTGGCCTTACAGCTGCAGTCAGAGCCACAACTTGCTCTGTTGTACTCTCGGTCAGGAGACCTTTCTCTGCATTGGCCTTGTGTACCCCAATAATGCCCATGGGTTTACCATGCAACTTCCAGCATTCTGAACGAAGCTGTTGCACCTTGTGGCAATGGAAACATTTAGGCTTTCGGACCTCACATCCACCCTCAGCACCTTCTTTTATGGCCTGAGGAGGAGATCACTGTTGCTCACAGCTATCCATTCCTGTCCCCAGGTATTTTCCTTTCTTACACCCTCCCACCTTCTATCCTTCCTGGGCTTGTTGGGGTTATCGACAAAGGGTTTGAGATTATCAGCAAGCTCGTAATCATCAGCGTTCTCAGCTGCCTGTCCAGCTGTTGAAATCTTTTTGTTCACTACATAGGTTTTCACCAACAGAAGGAGTGTTTTTTATTTATTTTGGGAGAATTATTTCCTTAAGGCTCTCGTACATGGCCATTACCTTTAGTGCCCACGTGCAACGATCAAAGTTTATTTGATTTACTTTCTCAAATTCTATATAAGTCTGCTCGGGTTGTTTGCAGGGGTTCTGAAATTTCTGCCGTTACGCTTCAGTGACTAAATCATAAGCAGCGAGAATAGCCTTTTTTCCCATCCCATAATCAGCAGATGCCTCCTCAGAAAGCATAGCATAAACTTCATGAGCTCGCCAATCGACTTGCTTTGCATGAGCAGTTTCCATCTTTCTTTCAGCCACCTCATCTGTCCAGCTAGCTTTGCAAAAGAAATGAAAAAAATGCCTCTATTTCTCTTTCCTCAAACTTTCGAAGGGCTTGCACAAATTTAAACAACTCTCCACTGGGTCCTGGGCTGAAGTCTGATTCTTCCTCAGAACTTTCACTGGAGTCAAGGACACCCTTTGTTTTAGCTCAGGACGTTTTAATTCGAATTCCATTTCTCGCTCCATTTCTCTTTCTCCTGCCACTCTTCTCTTTCCTTTAGAAACGCTCTCTTTTTTTCCTTTCCCCCTCTTTTTTCTTTTTCCCTTTCTTTCCCTCTCTGAAATGTTTCTATTTCATGTTCAAGTTTGCCAATTCTATTTCCTCTTCAAGCTGCTTCATCTGCAACTGAATTCGAGCTAAATGAACTGAGTTATAATCCAAGTTACCTTTTCCTTCTTCCAATTTCAAATGCTGTGCTATTACTTCAATTATTTCTGCTTTTTTAGCCTCTGGTTTTAACTCTAACTCCAACTTTTCTGCCAATTGCTTTCGCTTAACCTTGGTTAAGTTTTTCAAATCACTCAGGGACAAGTCTCACTCCCCAAAAAGGTCGTAGCAACTGACAAAACCATTCTGGTACTGTAAGCGTGTAATGCTCAAGAATCCTGGTCTTTTCCATTTTCTTTTTTTCAATTATTATTACCCTACTTACAATTGCACAACGTCGGCTTTGGGCTATCTGCACAGAGTCCTCAATTATGGATTGATAATTAGTTGAAAGGCAGGAAACAGAGGATAGGAATAAACGGGGCTTTTTCTGGGTGGCAGGCTGTGACCAGGGTGTACCGCAGGCATCAGTGCTTGGGCCGCAGCTATTCACAATATATATGAATGACTTGGGTGAGGGAACTAAATGTAACGTTTCCAAGTTTGCCAATGACACAAAGCTGGGTTGGGTGAGGGGGTGGGGGTGGGTACAGAATGTGAGCTGTGAGGCGGATGCAAGGAGGCTCTAATGTGATTTGGACAAGTTGGGTGAGTGGGCAAATGCATGGCAGATGCAGTATAACGTGGATAATTGTGAAGTTATCCACTTTGGTAGTAATAACAGAAAGGCAGATTATTGTCTTAATCGTGATAGATTAGGAAAGGGGGAGGTGCAACGAGACCTGGGTGTCCTTGTATACCAGTCGCTGAAAGCAAGCATTCAGGTGCAGCAAGCAATTAGGAAGGCGAATGGTATGTTGGCCTTCATTGCAAGAGGATTTGAGTACAGGAAGAAGGATGTCTTACTGCAGTTATACAGAGCCTTGGTGAAACGGCAACTGGAGGATTATGTGCCGTTTGGTCTCCTTATCTTAGGAAGAATGTTCTTGCCTTGGACTAGGCTGATTTCTGGGATGGCAGGTTTGTCATTTGAGGAGAGATTGGATCGACTCGGCCTACATCCACGAGAGTTTAGAGGAATGAGAGGGTATCTCATAGACACCTATAAAATACTAACAGGACTGGGCAGGCTGGATGCAGGGAGGATGTTTCCGATGGCTGGGGAGTCCGGAACCAGGGGTCACAGTCTCAGTAGACGGGGTATGCCATTTCGAACCGAGATGAGGAGAAATTTCTTCTCTCAGAGGGTGGTGAACCTATGGAATTCTCCACCACAGAAGGCAGTGCAGGCCAAGTCATTAAATATTTTCAAGAAGGAGATAGATATATTTCTTAATGCCAAAGGGATCAAGGGATACGGGGAGAAAGCAGGAACAGAATACTGAATTAGACGATCAGCCATGGTCTTTTTTTGAATGCCAGAGCAGGCCCGAAGGGACAAATGGCCTACTCCAACTCACATTTTCCATGTTTCTAATATATGTTATATTCAAAGTGGGATGATCGCCCTGTCTTTCTCTATTTCCTGCTATTCACGGGTCACAATATATATTTAAATGTTTACCCTGTTACCAATACAGCCAATTATATACTCTATTTTATTTCTGAATAAAATCCACCGCTGGGTTTGTTCAAAAAACAAAACATTAGCGATTTGTTACAAAACGAGACTTATTCAGTAAAGTGCAAAACATTAGTATACAGATTAAAATATGAAGTTCCCTTAAGTTAGCCCTTTACACACACACACACACACACACACACACACACACACACACACACACACACACACACACACACACACACACACACACACACACACACACACACACACACACACACACACACACACACGTGAAAGGGAAAGTCAAGTTGTTTTCCCTGAAGAGATCTCTTTATATAAAAAATAGAAAAATACTTTAGCCAAATCCTTGTTCATGCTTGAAGGAAACGGCGAAGATATGGAATTAAATCAGCTGTCCCTTTATTTTGGCCTTTCCAAATATGCACAGATGGCTGTCACTGTGGACTTTTTGGAGCTGTTCTGTTCAAGCGACATTGCGGCTTAGTCTGGCAGGCTTTCCAGGGGAAATGCAGCATCAGGTGTTTCCTATCACGCAATGGCTTCTCAGCATTTTTCAGAGAGATGGAGTCCCTGGTCTCTTCTCTCTTAGCTGGCTGAACCACAACTGTCTCAAAACAATATTCAAAATGAAACCAACACTTGACCACCATAAATCCCGATCTGTCAGTTCTCTGTTAACAACTCCCATAATCACAAGGCTCTTACCGATTACTGAGATGATTACTTTCAGTAACTGTGTTTTTAAACCAAGTCCCAAAGTCCTTTCCAGTTATCTTAAAAAAACGAATTCAAACATATCTGGAGTCTGTTCAGTCCTCCAAATGAATTCATTTCAACAATTCTAAAACACGAGTTCTCAAAAATTATTTTAAAAATTGAAGCACTTTCATTCATCTATCTGTCTATCCACCTATCTGTCTATCTATCTATCTATCTATCTATCTATCTATCTATCTATCTATCTATCTATCTATCTATCTATCTAACTATCTATCTTTCCATCTATCTATCTATCTATCTATCTATCTATCTATCTATCTATCTATCTATCTATCTATCTATCTATCTATCTATCTATTTATCTATCTATCTATCTATCTAATAATTTCATATTAATGAGAAACGATCTGCCTTATACAAAACTGTGCTTGCTCTCCTTAATTAACTCAGACCTCTCCAAGTGCCTTTTGATTCTTTTCACTAATTATTATTTCTAAAAGATTAAGCACAACTGATGTTAAACTGTCGTTACTAGGCCTGCAGTTATGAGGGAAATACCAACACACTTTCTTGAATAAGCGTGTTGTTCTTGCCAGTTAAATCCTTTGGCACCTCCTCCATATCGAGGGAAGATTGGAAATTATGGTAAGCCCTTCCACTATCTAAACTCCTTCTTCCCTTCTTCACTTAGTATCCTGGATGTAAGCCATTTGGTCAGATGATATGTCCACTCTGAGCATCCTGTGCGTCAATTTTCATCTCTCCATTGCCTCTACCAATTCCACCTCTCCCAATATTTAGTCAGCATCCTTTTCCTGTCCTATCCTTAACCTGCGCCTCGAAGCATATATCACCTTATCTATCCGTCGTAACCTCCACCCTGTCTCTTCATAACCACTTAGTATTTACAAACTGGCACAAGAATTTTTTAATGAGAACTGCCCTTCCATGTACATAATTTTTCTTTGCCATTCTTATTTCCCTCCTCACTTTCCTTCTGAACGTGTTGAATTTGGCCTATTTCTCATTGTGGAATTCACCTGACATGCATCATACACCTTCTTTGTTTCATCATATCGTCTGTCTCCACAGTCTTCCAAGGAGCCATAGCTTTGGTTCTACTACCTTTCTTCCTTGCAGTAATGTATGTAGCCTGTACCTGAAAAACCTCTTCCTTAAAGAAGAAAAATCACCCATTATCCATTAACCTTTTCCTGACAAACGTTGGTTCCATTTTACCCTGCCTACATCCCTTCTCATCCCATTGAAGTTACTCCATTTTCAATTTAGAAATTCTACTTTAGATTCTACTTTCATAAGGCAACCCTATGAACCTATTTCTCAGTCCAGTAATCTGGTTTGACTTTGGACACTGCCCCTTCGAAACCCCTGCATCCACTTCCTTGGGCTGAGATAATGGGCTTCCAACCGAGCAAAACAGCTTCCTGTGTGTTAGGTATGATAGCAACAGCTTACTAACATGCCATGATATCACAATAATTTTGCAAATAACACAGAGAGTTATATATACCATGTTAATTCGTTACCTTTTTCCTTTGCTATAACTGTTGCGGCTGTAAAGAAATACATTTTTAGTTGTAATAATGAAAATTAGAGACTCCTGCATGCATTCAGGAATGGGCCTAGTGTGTAAGAACATAAAAAGTGTAATGGCACTTATTGATATTTGTACAGTATTGAAGGTAATTACAGAAGAATCTGGAATTTATGTTTATTTTGGGAGTCACATTCAGTACTAGCTCAGAACTTATGTGTAGTCATTAATGTACTAAGAACAACTTTCAGTCTGGACAACCAATCAGGAAATGACCAGAAGCTTTACAAATAGATTATGTGCCTAGAAACGTATAGTAGAGAAGGATGCCATTCAGCTTATTAAGTCAGTGCTGGCTGTTTGAAGAGCAGGCTTTCTTCAGAGTCACACCATTATCCCATGAACCTTAATAACCTTGCCTAACATTTGCTTCTAAAATTCAGCCTCTCCCTCGTTAAAAAACGGCCGATTTCTTGCACACTAAAGGCTGTTCCTGAGCTATGAGTGATTTAATATTTTTCTGCTAAAATAATTTACTCTTCATTGCTTACACAGTTTCTCTAGAAGTCTTTCGAACTCTGAAAAGTAAACACATTAAGTTGAAACGTGCTTGCACTGGAATAAAGAACAATTTTGTCACCTGTATCTAAATATGCAGTCAACACTATCATTTCTACTGTGTTACAGACTGTTTCGTTGCGAAATCCCTATTTATCTGACATGGGTTGGCAGGATTAGGCTAGGTGTTGAAAGGCCGACAATTTTAACAAATAAGTTTAAGGTTTCTGAATACGAAAATAATTAACACACAACAATTTGCAAAGCAAGCAGGTATTAGGACAAAACTTGACGCCAAGCTACATCATGACATATTGCGACAGTTTGGCAAGATGTGGTCAACAAGGAAGTGTGTAAAGCTTAAAGGAGGAGAGGGAGTTGGAGAGGTGGGTATGGGGTGGGGGGTGTTGGCGGGGAGTGGAGTAGAGCGGATTGGTATTCCACAGCTCAGGAATTAGGCAGGTGAATGCCCCACCGCCAATGATAAAGCAATGACATTAGGAGATGTACAAGAGGCCAACATTGGAGGAAGACAAAATCTTAGCGAACTGCAGGCAACGTTCCATCTATTTTTTTGACTTGGAGTATACAGGCGATTGATTTCGCTTTATTTATTTTTTGTACAGTCATCATCTACAGTTACTTGAAGGGGATAACTTGTCTGTGTCCTGCATAAGAACTTTCTGGTTGCTTCACAGCCGTGGAGTTTACAGGGAACATTCATTGTAATGATTGAGTAGGTTATAAGGGTAGGGGAGGGTCGCAAGGCCAAGGACTCAGGTCAAAGCCTCGCTCAACATTGGCGATGTTGCTGTCTTCTGCTCGGGTCTGCTGTCCGTTCTCAGACTGATGAGCATCTGCGACCAGTTTGAACTGGCATCGGGAACCAAAGTAAATCATGGCAAGAGCGAAGCTATGCTCTTTGGGAACAGGGTCGACCGATCCCTTGTCCCCTTCACCGTCAGGCCAGACTAGCTGAAGGTGCTAGGGATATGGGTAAGAAGGGCTGGGGCGTGCACCAAAGCCTGGAAGGAGCGAGTTTCCATGGCACAATATTAAGTCAGCGTGTGGGAGCAGTATTCTCTCTCCATTGTGACTAAGAAACTGGTCATCAGGTTACTGTATGTGGCACAGGTCTCGCCCCTACTACACTCCTGTGCCATGTCAGACACCCGAGCCATTTTCTGCTTTATTTGGAGATGCAAAATGGACCAGGTCTGGCGGGACACGATGTTCAAACCTCTAGATAAAGGATGGAAAACGTACACAACGGTGCCCTCCTTCTGATAACCACCTTCATGTGCAGCTGCATCAAGCTGTATGTAGAGCCCCAGTATGCAAACTCCAAATGTCACTACTTACTGATGTTCTATATGTCCCTCGTGTTGTGAAGGATGGGTCTGGCCATAAAACCGCGTAATGCTCCATCCAGTTGGACCATGCCGTACCACCTATCCTTTGTGGACTCGCTTGTGCAGAAAAAAAACATCTTTGACCAGCAATCCATCAGGCACGAAATATCGTCAATGTCCTATGCGAAAACGAAATGTTGGATCCCGTCGCATAGTTCCCCGAGCAGACTGCCAAAATCATTTGGCAGAATGCCTCATCACCAGAACTTTCAAATAAGCACCAAGAGGTAGCTTAGCTGGTGGTGAGAAGGGCCCTCCCCATCAGATCCTTCATTTACACCCAGAATCTCACCGCTCCACGCGCTGCCCCCGAGGCAGCAATAGTGGGGAAGAGACTGTTGCCCACCTCCTTCTGGAATGTGCCTTTGCAAAGCAGTTGTGGACAGAGGTGCAGTGTTTTTTTTTTGTCGAGGTTCCTCCCAAGCATCTTGCTAACACGGGGGTCGGTGCTCTACGGGCTGTTCGCAGGGACGCACACGGAGATAAACATCAACTGCTGCTGGAGGACCATTTATTCAGTGAAAGACACTCTTTGGTGTGTCCGAAACTTGCTGGTCTTCCGGCGCAAAGAGTTGTCCACGACCGAATGTTGCAGACTGGCACATTCCAATGCCCAGGACTACGTGCTGAGGGATGCACTGAAGCTTGGGGCAGCTGCCACAAAGGTTCAATGGGGAAACACCACTGTGTAAGGCCCTCCCGCCATAGTGACCTGAGTGGCTGTACCCATCAGAAACACCTCAGGCTATATTAAACAATATGGGTTTGCTGTCAATTGTACATGGCATGTAAAATGGAATGGAAAGGTTGTGAGGCAATTCACTCCTGTATTGAAGAAAAATGTTTTCCTTTGCTCTTTCTGAAATTTCAACTTGATGCTGTTTTGAACTGTTTTGTAATTCAAATTTTTACAGATTTTTATGAATACATTTTTGCAAAAAAAATCGAGTAGGTTATGGGGCAGGGGTGGGGCGCAAGGCCAAGGATGGGTTTGCAAACGCGAATGATAGTTTCAAATTGAGGCATTGTTGGGTTGGACCCAATGTCGGTCTGTTGCACAGCAGTGATGGCAATTGTAAATGGATAAAGACAACAGAGGTTGGGAAGAGCTCACGATTATGGAAACGGTAAGGTGGATGCACAGTCAAGTGATGATTGGAGTCGCCGAGTCCGGCGTTCATTAGGGAATGAGTGATTGAAACAGCAGCAGAAGTACTGAGGCATGGGAGGAAATGTCACAATTGCTAATCTATTCACTCTTGGTGTAGGAGAGGATTTGGGATTAGTTCAAAGTCAAAAAGTATCTCAAGGTTGTGAACATTTGCATACAAATTAAATCTGCAGATATTAACAGATACTCAGAAGATAATGATGCTAAGAGGTTCAGGAGAAGATCAAAAAATGGGAAACAATATCAGTGGACTAATAATCTACAATAACAGACATAGCTTATTTTTCGCATCAAACCAGATAGTCAAGAGAGGAACTGTTCGTCACTTAGTCTCAGATGATATGTTATGAGTTCACGTGGATTGCTTTCATACCCCTCTAAGAAGTTATAAGAAATAGGTCACTTCCAGAAGGAGCTTCAGGCGAGTTCAATGTAAGGTTAAATGAGAAACAGAGAGATAAAACCTTCTAACAAGGAAGGAATTAACTACGCTCATGTTGGATTTGCCAGTTTTTTGAAGAAGCTATCCAAGTACTCCCAGCATTCTGATATTTCTCCATTGCACAGAAATGGCATCACCTTCCACTGTCTATCCTTTAGCCTATTGAATTTTACTACTGAATCTGCCTCCAGATCAGAGCAACTCACTGTTTAAAAAAAGAGTCCGCTCATCTCACCTCTATCTAGCTCTTATTCCAGTTACCTTAAATCTGTGTTATTTGTTTCTAAACCTTTCTGACAGTTGAAACAATTGCTCCTTGTCTACTATATAAAAATATGTCTTAACTTTTACTGGCTGTTTTAAATCTCCAATTAACTCTTTCTGTTCCAAGCAACACAGTCCACTCTTCTTTAATCTCTCCAGATAACGCAACTACCTCATCTCAAGTATAATTTTGTTAAATCTCCTTTCCGTCTTGTCCAAAGCCTTGGCATCCATCCTAAAGTGTGGTGCTCACAATTGTCCACAATACTCTAGCTGGGTCCAGAGTTCAAAGTTGTCTAGACTATCAGCTGCAGATGAGTTGCTTTGGATAGTAATTGATTCCTATGAACCGATGATATTAGGCTAGCGAAACAAATCTGCTTCTTGCAGCTTTGAATGGATGCACGCAAAACTTTGCAATGGGCAAACGTCTAAAATCAGGTTCAATCCATCAGGATCCTTAGTCAACTTTGGTGAGATGTATAAAGTATTCTTAGGTTTTTGGATTAATTCTTGCCTTTAACTGTAAAGTTCAGTATCTCATATACAATTTTTTTTTAAAATTTTTTCGGTTGCTCTGCCATCTTCTCATAATTCTGTGAGATAGTGACCGGGAAGTGGGACTGCACAGCGAATCAAGTCTCAGGGACTCACTCATGCATGGAGATTGGTGAATGAGATGCGTAGTTGAAAGCTGATAAAGAATATTTGTGCTTATTCACCTTTATCTTTGTTCTCCAAATCTGGTTCTACGTATAATAATGAATAGTGAAATGTAAGAGATTTGATTTGATTATATACCCACAATTACCACAATAATAATGCCTGTATCCCATCTGCAACAATTGCCAAAAGAAAGTATTTTGCAGCCTTTTACCATTTGTGAAACGGCTTGATACATTTTCTGAAAACGTTATGGCATATTGAAACATTGTAGATTTCGAATAAAATGATATAACACAAAAATGGGCTAAATGCAAGAAACGTATGACAGTGAAAAGGTATTTTTATATGAAAGGTTTCATTCCAATCAATACAGAACCTAATGTTAAACTAGCTATTTCCAAATTTAAACTGGCAGAATATGGTTTGATAAGTTAATATTAAACACGTTTGAAATTTGAACACCATTATCTTGCAATATATTGTACGGTGTCAGGCACGCCCAGTAAGGAATGTTTTCACTTCTAAGTCAAAAGGTGTTTTACTAGCACAAAATCTAAACTGACACTCCCAGTGCACTGAGTGACCGCCACTCTGTCAGGACGGTGCGCTGAATACCACACCATTGAAGAAGCCAACTTTTAGGCAAGTATTTAATCCGAGCCCAATCTGCCCCCTCAGGTGATCCTAAAAGGTCCCACGGCATTTTTTAAAAAGACTTCTCCCCACTGTCTTGGGCAACTATTACCTATCCTTCATGATAGATAATGGCCAGATGATCTAGTTAATAACATTTTGCTGCTTATGTGGTCTTGTTGTACGCAGGTTAGCTGTCGTGTATCCCAATTTACAGAAGTGGCTACCTTTCAAAATACTTCAGTGTTTACAAGAGTTTTATCTTTTTGTTAAATTTTGAGAATCTGTGTTTTAAAACTGAAAAGCATTCCATCGAGGACACCAGAAAGTTTGGACTGTAAACGGTGCCTGGAAGGTACACGTTTTTAATATAAAAGCACAGCTGGGTTGTTTTTGACTTCGAGAGATGTTTACAAAGGAGCGACAGACCAAGATTTATAGACATCAGGATTCTTGATTCCTGGAAAGTTTTTTTTTCAATTTCAACGGTTAAAAAACGCTAGTTAGTTGCCTCCAACGGCAAACAATCCAGCCAACTTAGTTTTTTTTCTCTTGAAAATTGATCCTGCATGAAGCGTGTTTCCTTTTTCATCCTGTATCTGAAGGAACCTTGCATCTTAGGAGGATAATGGCATCGAATGTATGGGCATTGAAACCTTGTTGCTGCCTTCCTGCTGTAAGACCTAACTGAAACCTTATGTTGCTGCATCTGTTGGAAAGCTAACCTAAATTGATCTTGACATTGCCTGGAAGGAACCGTTTTGTGAACATCCAAGTGACAGTTGCTTATCCGCATTTGTGGTGCCTAACCAACACTAAGGAATCTTTCCATACTTGCTTTATAGCCTAACCATTCTTTAATTATTCCTTCTATTTCTTTGTAACAGCTGTAAACAAAAATCCCTTAATTTTTTTCCAGTTAACCGATGTGAATGTACATATTTGTGTGTGAGGGCTACGATAAGTAAGAGACTTCAATATTTCAATGTGTGTGTATGTTTTAATCCATTATTGGTTAAGACCTGGTATATAATAAACTGATTTTGTTTTGTTTATTAAAGAAACCTGGTTGGTGTGATTTATTCTTGGGAAAAATAAAGTATATGATTGACTCTTTCGGTAAGTGGGACAATTTAAGCATAAGTTGTGGCCAGTGGAGAACTGGGACTAGAATAAATAGTACACTCCTCCCATCTCGGCCATAACATATCATTGGACACTGTTATCTTGACTGACCCCATGATAATGACGTTCACTTGTAAGTGGGATAATAATAATTGAATAATGAATATAAAACAGAACCAGGCTTTTTGTGTAATAGATTTATTTCTGCACCATCAGAATGTCCTTAACAGGTGTTGAGACTTTTCTCGGGAAGGCGAATGTATACTTGAGTGATTTGAGGCATTTAAACAAGGTTGAGCTAATAGCTTTGCGAGAGCATTTGGGGGTTAGAGTTGAAACCAGGAGCAAAGAAAGCAGACAAAATTGAAGTAATAGCACGCAATTTTGAATTGGAAGAAAGACAAAGCAAACCAAAGGGTAGTGCAGATGAATTAGCTAAAGTTCAGTTACAGATGAAGCTACTGGAGCTTCAACAGGAAAAAGATAAAACGCAATAGAAATGGGGAACAATATCTTAAGCTTCAAAGGGAAAACAGAATGAAATAGCAACAAGAAAACTTGAGCAGGAAAAAAATAAGAATTGAACAAGCTTGAGTTTGAAAAAAGAGACTATGAAAACAACTTGAGTTTGAGGAAAAGGAAAGGAAAAGAGCAAAAGAAAGAGAAAGAAAGGAATTTAAATTGAAAAAAAAGGTGGGACTGAGACAAAAGAATGGTCTCGACAGCAGTGAAGATTCTGGTGCAGAAGAATCTGACCCCAGCCCAGGAAGTGGCAGAAAGCTAGTTACATTTATACATGCTCTCCTTAAGTTTGAGGAAAGGGACGCAGAGGCATTTTTCTTTTGTTTTGAAAAGATAGCCAAATAAATGAAATTGCCAAAGGAACGCTGGACGCTGCCTGTGCAAAGCAGGTTGATGGGCAGAGCTCATGAAGTTTATGCCATGCTTTCTGAAGAGGCGTCTGCAGATTATGAGATGGCAAAAAAGCCTATTCTAGCTGCGTGTGACTTAGTCTCTGAAGCTTGCCGCAAGAAATGTTTGAACCTCCAGAGATTATCTGGGCAGATTTATTTGAGAGAGTAAAGCAAATTAATTTTGATTGTTATATATGGGTACTACGCATGAAAAAAATAGGGAAATAATTTTCCTGGTAGAATTTTTAAATTCACACCCTCCAGTAGTAAGAACTCATGTCGTGAACCAGGAGGCTTCAACTGTCAGACAGGCAGCAGAAATTCTTTATGAGCTTGTGTATAAGCCCAAACCCTTTGTCCATCATCCTCAAAACTCCGAGACGAATAGGAGGTGGGAGGGTGAAATTACGTCAAGTATACGGGGGCAGCTGGGAATGCCCCAGGAACTCTTCCTCAGGCCAAAAAGGAAGATGCTGTGGTTTGAATTGAGGTCTGAAAGCCTCCGTGTTCGCATTGTCACAAGGTGGGATATCTTCGTGCAGAATGCTGGACGTTGTGAAGTAAATCTATAGAAATTGTTGCGGTACACAAAGCCAATGCAGAGAAAGGAGTCCTGCCCAAGACTACAACAGATCCGGCTATAGCTTTGACTGCAGCTGCAAGGCCAAATACAAAAACCACTGTGCGTGCAGGGAATTCCTGTCGAAATGAAAAGTAACTCCTTATCCCTCAAGTGAGGCAGGAAAACCTATAGTTATACTTAGGGATGCAGGAGTCGCCCAAATTCTTTTGCTGGTGAAAGGCATAATATTTCCACCAGTGAGCACAGTGAATTCTAATGTTTCAGTGAATCACATCGGTGGGAAATATATATACCCCTGTTTTTGTATTGTGCACCTTGGTTGTGTCCTAATGAAGGGAACGGTAACTGTCGGAATTGTCCATAGTTTGCCCTAAGACAGATTTGACCTTCTCCCGGGGAATGATTTGGCCAGAACAAAAGTAGTAGATTCTCCTCTAGTCACACAAAGCCAAATGAAATTAAAGAGACAGAACAGTTAGAGGAAAAGGTTCCAGGATTTTTTCCTATCTGTATAGTAACCCTAGTTATGGCTAAACAAGTTCCATTGTCAGAAGTAAAATTTGCATCACTGACCATTAGCCGAATATCTGAAACTTTCTTTGGGGATCGAGGTAATCCAAAGGAATTGTTTAATAAGTCTTCTCTGATCACGGCTCAGCAACTTGGTCCAGTGTTAAATAAAGTGGCACAATCACCTCAAACAGAAGCTTAGACAACGGGAGCTCCAGAAGGCTATTATATCAAAAATGGGGATCTGATGAGGAAGTGGAGACATCTCACGAACCTGCGGATGTTTATCAGATATTAGTAGCGCCAAAGTATTGCCATGAACTATTAAGGTTAGTGCATGAAATTGTTAGAGCGGGACATATGGGAATCCAAAAGACCAAATCACGTATAAGTCAACATTGTTGCTGGCCAGATCATTCCAAGAACGTGATCCAGTTTCGTAAATCGTGTCATACATGCCAGATTGTGGGAAAACCGCAACCTGACATAAAGCCGACATCTCTAATCCCCAAACTAGTTATTAGGGAACCATTTAGTAGAGTGTTAATAGACTATGTAGAACCTTTACGCAAATTTATTAGGCAACATTCTGAGACATTTAGCAAAGTGATCATTAATAGATGTGAATGTCTGCCTATCTAACCTCCTGGTCCCCATAGGTAATCATCAGATCTGTCAGTGCTGTATGAAACTGGCAGCCGGTTGTCCCGACAGTGCTTTTATTTAATCATTTATCCCCTACCTTCGCTAGTGGTGTCCATGAGTAGCTCAAGGATAAAATCTAAGATTAAATTGCTCTGTCTAATGCTGCTAGGTGTTGGACTCCAGGTTAGTGAGCATCAGTCTCCTTGTATGTCTCCAAATTGACCATTCTTCACATGTCAGCCTTGATGTTGGGTTGTTGACCCACCGTGGGAAGCCATCTCTGTACAGCACCTTTGAGTAGGATAGCGGGTGGGGGCAGGAACTCTGATTTCTTACCTCCCTTGCCTGGTGGTACCGAGGCCAATCTGAGACCCCCTGGCTAAAATGAGGAAGGTTACAGGTTCTAACCTTTGTGCTGTGACCTGTGCCGATGCAGGGATGGGAAATGAACATCCAGGGATATTTAGTATTTAGGAAGGACAGACAAAAAGCAAAAGGAGGTGGAGTTGCATTGCTAAAGAGGAAATTAGTGCAACAGTGAGGAAAGATATTAGTTCTGATGATGAGGAATCTGTATGTGTAGAGCTGAGAAACACTAAGGGGGAAAAAGTTAATGGGGGTTGTAGATAGACCCACAAACTGTAGTGGTGATATTGGGGATGGCATTAAACAGGAAATTAGAGACACATGCGATAAAGCAACATCTGTAATTATGGGTGACTTAAACTGCATATAGATTGGGCAAATCAAATTAGTCACAATACCATAGAGGAGGAATTTAGAAGTGTATACGGAATGGTTTTCTTCACCAATACATTGAGGAACCAACTAGAGAACATGCCATCCTAGACTGGGTATTGTGTAATGAGAGAGGAATAATTGACAATCTAGTGGAGCGAGACTCCTTGTGGACGAGTGACCATAATGATAGAATTCTTCATCAAGATGGAGAGCGACATAGTTGATTCTGAGACAAGGGTCCTGAATTTTAGTAAAGAAAACTACGAAGGTATGAAGCGCGCGTTGGCCATGACAGATTGGGAAACGTTGCTTAAAGGGATGACGGTGGATAGGCAATGGCAAACATTTAAAGAGCACATGGATGAACTGCAACAATTGTTTATCCCTGTCTGGCGCAAAAGTAAAATGGGAACGGTAGCCAAAGCATGGCTTACAAGGGAAATTAGAGATAGCGTTAGTTTGGGGTGGCACAGTGGCGCAGTGGTTAGCACTGCAGCCTCACAGCTCCAGGGGCCAGGGTTTCATTCTGGGTAATGCCTGTGCGAAGTTTGCAAGTTCTCCCTGTGACCGCGTGGGTTTTCGCTGGGTGCGCCGGTTTCCTCCCACATGCCAAAGACTTGCAGGTGGATAGATAAATTGGCCATTAGCAATTGCCCCTTGTATAGGTAGGTGGTAGGGAAATATCGGAACAGGTGGGGATGTGGTAGGAATATGGAATTAGTGTAGGATTAGTATAAATGGGTGGTTGATGGTTGGCACAGACTTGGTGGGCCGAATGGCCTGTTTCACTGCTGTATCTCTAAACTAAACTAAACACCTAGATCCCTCTGCACCTGGAATTCTACAGTTGTTCTCCCTTTAAGTAATACTCTGTTTTTTTTTATTCTTCCTGCCAAAGTTAACAACTTCACATTTTCCCACATTATATTCCATCTGCCAACTTTGTTCCCACTCACTCAACCTATCTATATCTGCTGTAATCTACTATCTCCTGTTCACAACATACTTTCCTACCTATCTTTGTGTCACCTGAAATTTTACTACCATTGCGTTGCTCCCCTCATCTTAGTCATTGGCATAAATTATATGCATAGACGGCTGTCACTGGGATCTTTTTGGAGCAGTTCTCTTGCAGAGACGTTGAGGCTTAGTCTGGCGGACTTTCCAGGAGAAATGCAGCATCAGGGATTTCCTATCACACACGGGATTCTCGGTGTTTCTCAGAGAGGTGGAGGAAAAATGAACTGGTGCCTTCTTTCTTATCAGGCTGACCCCCAACTGACTCTAAACTATATTGTAAATGAAAACAAGTCTTGGCCACCATAAACCTTGACAGGTCACTTCTCCGTCAACAGTTCCCCCAGTCATCAAGGTTCTTGCAGTTTACTAAGCTGAAGACATGTGACTTCCAGTAAGTGTGATTTTACGACAATTCCCAAAGTCCTTCCAGTGACCTTTTTTCAAAATATGGTTGAACATTTATGGAATCTTTCAGTCCTCCAAATGAATCAATTTCCACAATTCGAACACATGGGTTCTCAAAATATTTTTTAAAATTGAAGCGTTTTCCATCCTTGGAGGAATGAAACCCCAATTTTTAATGCATTTCATTACACAGAGTGGAAAATAAAACACATTTGCATACTCATTCTCATACGTTCTTTACCAGTAATTAATTCAGTTCTGCTTTGTATCATCTTTTCAATCATTTAACTCAAAAAATAAACAAATTATAGACAAAGCATCAGCACTAGCTTCTTTTTCCCGCAGTGTGGATAATCTTTATGTGACACAGCTGCAATAGTAAACTCCATCGAAGTAGTCAGCATTCTGTCTTTATTGATTTTTTTCCACAAAGGCTAACGGGTTATGAACCGCATATACCAGTAACTCTCTGCGATCGTGGTGAATATATTCTTCAAAATGCTTAAGAGCTAACAGTACGACCAACATTTCTATTTTTACTGTTGAGTGTCTCTTTTTGTGTTGATATACCTTTTTGGAAAAATGTGGACTTCATCGTCTTGGAACAGGACTGTTCCAACCCCCAGATCACTAGCATCAATTGATACCTTGAATTGCTTTGTGAAATTTGGGGCAGCCAACACTGGTCCATTGATCAAAATTATTTTCAGCCTCTGAAAGGATGCTTGGCACGCTCCTGACCATACTACCTTGGTATTCTTTTTGTAGCAAATCCGTCAGTAGAGCAGCTGTAGTGCTAGAATTCTGCACAAAGTTGTAGTAGAACCACACATCAGGAAAAAAACCTCATGATTTCCCTTTAGTCTTAGGGGCAGGGAGCTCCATCTATGCTTGTACTTTTGCTGTTCCTGATGACACTTGTCCTTGTACTAATATATGCTCTGGGTAGCTTACCCACTCTTCTGCAAATTCACTTTTGGCAAGGTGTACCACAAAATCAGCCGACTGTAATTTTCTAAACAGAGCATTGAGTTGTTCCAAGTATTCCTTTCAAGTGTCCTTCCATAGACAAGCACATCATCAAAGTAAATCACACAGTTCAGAACACTGGCTACCATTTAGTTCATTAGTCTCTGAAAAGCTGCTAGGGCATTTTCCAACCTGAATAGCATTGCTCGACATTGGAAAAGGTTGTATGGTGTGACAAAGGCCGATATTTATTTAGCTCGGGTTGTTAAATGAAGTTGCCAGTATTCCCTTAACAAATCTACTTTTGTAAGAATCGTGGCACTACCAATTCTGGCAATATAGTCTTCCAAGTGATGAATTCGGTGGGAGTCTGCCTTTATTACTGTATAAACCGCTCTTTTGTCAATTCAAAATATATTTGAAGCGTCAGACCTAGGCACTAACACGAGTGCAGAGTTCCAACTGCTTTGACTGGTTTTAACAAGGTGGCTTTCCAACATGTATTTGGATTTTTTTAATTCACATGGGTTGTTTCTCGGGATCTAAGCAATAAGGATGCTGATTAATAGGAGATGGTTCTCCTACATCCACATCATGTATGGCTAAGTTTGTACATCCTGGTTTATCCCTACTGGCTCCTTTAAATACAGCGAGTAGCACTGTTAGCTCTGCTCGTTGTTCCACATCTAAATATGAAAGCATCATGTCTAACCTCCCTAACAATTCAGGAATAGCTAACCGGATAGTAGAAGGTTAAATGTGAGATTTGTCTAAACTTCATTCTGCCTCTTCCTCACTATCCCTTTCAAGATATTTATGTTACACAGCCGATTCTTTTTCTGGTGATCTCGGGTGTCAATCAAATCATTTATTTTACCAATCCTTTTGACTGCTATATATGGTCCATTGAACTGTGCTTTCAGCGGTTCACACTGTAAACGCAATAATACAAACACCTCATCCCCAGGTTGAAATGTTCGGGTCTTGGCATGCTTCTCTGCCCATTTTTTATGGTTGTTTGAGAAGTTTTCAGGCAGTTTGTAACACTTGTGAACTGCTTAAGGAACATGGATATGTAATCTAACATGGAAGAGTCATCCCTCTGTTCTAATAACTTTTCCTTGATTAGTTTCAGAGGACCTCTTATCGCATGTCCATAAACTAATTCAAAATTTCTAAAACCCCTAGACGCATTAGGTGAATCCCTAGTTGCATACAAAAGAAATTCCAGCCCTTTATCCCAATCATGCGGAAAATCTTAACAGCAAGCCCTGATCATCGTGTTGACGGTGTGATGGTATCGCTCTAAAGCTCCTTGTGTATTTGGATGGTATGCTGAAGACTTCAACTGTGTTATCATCAGAATACTCAGAACACCCTGAAAACTTTGAGACATAAAATTGGAACCATGATCCGACTGAATCTTAATTGGGTTAATGTTTCTGGCACTACCTGAGCAGAAATTGTTCTCACTGCAATGGTCTCTGGAAATCGAGTACTCATACCCGTAATTGGGAGTATATATTGGGCGGCGCAGTGGTTAGCACCGCAGCCTCACAGCTTCAGCGACCCAGGTTCGATTCTGGGTACTGCCTGTGCGGAGTTTGCAATTTCACCCTGTGACTGTATGGGTTTTCGCCAGATGTGCTGGTTTCCTCCCACAGCCAAAGACTTGCAGGTTGGTAGGTAAACTGGGCATTATAAATTTCCCCGGGTATAGGTAGGTGGAGGGGATGTGGTAGGAATATGGGATAAATGTAGGATTAGTATAAATGGGTGGTTGATGATTGGCACAGACTCAGTGGGGCAAAGGGCCTGTTTCAGTGCCGTATCTCTAAATAAATAAGTATTCATGTTCTGCTTCCCACATTATCGACCAACGCCCTTCTAAATGGTTCCCCCCAAACTGGTATGAATTTGTGAGGTGCTGGATTTATGGCAGGTTGTGGTTTCCTCACAATCTGGCACGTATGGCACGTTTTACGAAACTGCTCCACGTCCTTGGAAAGACAAGACTAGTAAAAATGTTGATGTATACGTGATTGCGTGTTCCAGATCCCCATGGGTCCTGCCATAAGAGTTTCCTGGGCTATGCTTAATATTTCCATGTGATGTTTTGCCGGTACAACCGTTTGGTGAACTGCCATCCATTTTTCATCCGCAGGTCTGGGAGGAGGTCTCCACTTCCTCATCAAAATTTCATTTTTAATATCGTAGCATTCTGCAACTCCCTTTGCTTCAGCTTCAGTTAGAGCCAATTGTGCTGCTCTGGATCAGCATTCTGAGCATTGATCAGAGAAGGATTACTGAACATTTCCTTGAGATTGCACAAATCCTCAAATAAAGTTTCAGATATTCAGCTATCTGTCTGCGGTGCCAATTTGATCTCTGGCAACAGAAATTGTTTAGCCATTGCTCAGGTCACTACAGATGAAGGAACACTTCCTGGAACCTTTACTGCACCCACTCTGTCTCTTTGAATTCACTTCGTCTTTCAAAGAACAAAAAGAACAAAGAACAGTACAGCACAGAAACAAGACATTCGGCCCTCCAAGCCTGCCCCGATCATGACGCCTGTCTAAACGAAAATCTTCTGCACTTCCGGGGTTCATATCCCTCTATTCCCATCCTATTTATGTATTTGTCAAGATGCCTCTTGAACGTCGCTTTCATAACTGCTTCCACCACCTCCCCCGGCAGCAGGTTCCAGGCACTCACCACCCTCTTTGTAAAAAACGTGCCTCGCACCTCCCCTCTAAACGTTCCCCCTCATACCTTAAACCTATGTCCCCTAGTAACTGACTCTTACACCTTGGGAAAAAGCGTCTGACTATCCACTCTGTCCATGCCATTCATAACTTTGTAAACCTCTATCATGTCGCCCCGCCAGCTCCGTCATTTCAGTGAAATAAATCCGAGTTTATCCAAGCGCTCCTCATAGCTAATGCCCTCCAGACCAGGAAGCATCCTGGTAAACCTCTTCTGTACCCTCTCCAAAGCCTCCACATCCTTCTGGTTGTGTGGCGACCAGAATTATATCCAAGTGTGGTCTAACTAACGTTTTATACAACTGCAGCATGACTTGCCAATTTTTATACTTTATGCCCCGACGATGAAGGCAAGCATTCCATATGCCTTCCTGACTGCCTTAGACACCTGCGTTGCCACTTTCAGTGATCTGTGGACCTGTACGCCCAGGTCTCTCTGCCTGTCAATATTCCTAAGGCATCTGCCATTTACAGTATACTTCCCACCTGTATTAGACCTTCCAAAATGCATTACCTCACATTTGTCCGGATTATACTCCATCTGCCATTTCTCTGCCGAAGTCTCCAAATGTTCTATATCCTGCTGTATCCTCTGACAATCCTCATCACTATCCACAACTCCACCAACCTTTGTGTCATCCGCAAACTTACTAATCAGACCAACTACATTTTCCTCCAAATCATTTATTTATACTACAAACAGCAAAGGTCCCATCACTAATCCCTGTGGAACACCACTAGTCACAGCCCTCCATTCATAAAAGCACCCTTCCACGGCTACCCTCTGTCTTCGATCACCGAGCCAGTTCTGTATCCATCTTGCCAGCTCATCTCTGATCTCGTGTGACTTCACCTTTTGTACCAGTCTGCCATGAGGGACCTTCTCAAAGGCTTTACTTTTCCTTTTCCTTGACTACTGGACAATCTCCTGCCTTCACTGTGGCCAAATCATTCCCCAGGGGTAGGTCAACTCCTACGGTTACCATTCAAGACATTAGGTGACGCTCTAGGTGCGCCTGATACAAAGGGGCCTGTCTATACTCCCTGCCGATATTATTCACTAAAACCTTCACAATCAGTGCGCTCAGTAGTGGATAATGTATGCCTTTCTGCAGCAAAAGAGTTTTCGTGACTCCTGCATCCCTAAGTGCAACTCTCGGTTTACCTGCCTCACTTGAGAGATAAGGAGTTAGTTTTCCGCTTGACAAGAATTCCCCATAACGCTCAGGTATCTTGTTCACGTGTTCTGTGCTCACAGCAGTTGTTGTACTTGGCCTTACAACTGCAATCAGAGCTATAGCTTGCTCTGGTGTACTCTTGGTCAGCGGCCCTTTCTCTGCATTGGCCTTGTGTACCCCAATAACTCCCATGGGTTTACCATGCAACTTACAGAATTCTGCACGAAGGTGTTTCACCTTGCGGCAATGGAAACATTTTGGCTTTCGGACCTCACTTTCACCCACAGTATCTTCCTTTCTGGCCTGAGGAGGTGATCCTGGGAGTTCTCAGCTATCCATTCCTGCCCCACGTATTTGTCTTTCTGTCTTTCTCCTATCTTCTATCATTCCTGGGTTTGTGGGGGTGATAGACAAAGTGTTTGGTCTTATAAACAGCTCGTAATTATCAGCGATATCAGCTGCCTGCCCAGTTGTTGAAATCGTCTGTTTCTCAACATGGGTTCTTACTAACAGAAGGAGTGATTTTTGAAAGCATTATTTCAGGAGAATTATTTCCCTGAGGGTCTCATACATGGCCTTTACTTTTAGTGCCCTCATGCAACGATCAAAGTTTATTTGCGTTAGGCTCTTAAATTCTATATAAGTGTGCTCAGGCTGTTTCCAGGGTTCTGAAATCTCTGCCCGCACGCTTCAGGGACTAACTCATAAGCAGCGAGAATAACCTTTTTAACACCTGCAGAAGTCTCCTCAGAAAGCATAACATAAACGTTAAGAGCTCTGCCGATCAAGCTGCTTTTCACAAGCAGTGTCCATTTTTCTTTCAGCCACCACATCTGTTTACCTAGCTTTTCAAAAGAAATGAAAAATGCCTCTATGTCCCTTTCCTTAAACTTTGAAAGGGCTTGCAGAGACGTAAATAGTTCCCCATTGTGACCTGGGCTGAAGTCAGATTCTTCCTCAGAACTTTCACTCGAATCATGGCCGCCCTTTGTTCTCGTTCCAGTTTTTTTTTTAAATTCGAATTCCGTTCTCGCTCTATTTCTCCTTCTCCTGCCACTCTTCTCTTTCCTGTTGAAATTCTCTCTCTCTCTCTTTCCTTTCCCCCTCTTTATTCCTTTATCCTTTCATTTCCTCTCTGAAGTGCTACTGCTTCATGTTCAAGTTTCATCATTGTCAATTCTCTTCCCTTTTCAAGCTGCTTCATCTACAACTGAATTCTAGCTAAGTGAAATAAATTATCGCCCAGATTACCTTTTTTCTTCTTCCAATTTCAAATGCTGTGCTTTTACTTCAATTATGTCTACTTTTTAGCTTCTGGTTTTAACTCTAACGCCAACTTTTCTGCCAAATCCTTTCGATAACCTTGGTTAAGTTTTTCAAATCACTCAGAGACTGGTCCTCCATCCCCGGAAGGTCGTAACAACTGACAAGGCCATTCTGATAGTGTAAAAGTTACTCGAATGCACAAGAAACCTGGTGTTTTCCTTTCTTCTTTTTTTTCCAATTATTATCACCCCACTTACAATTGCACATCGTCGGCTTTGAGTTATCTGTGCAGAACCCCCAATCATATGTTATGGTCGAGGTGAATGGAGCACACTGTCTTTCTCTATTTCTAGTTATCCACGGGTCACAGTATATATTTAATTTTTTACCCAGTTACCGGTACAACCAATTAAAAACTGCATTTTATTTCAGAACAAAGTCCACCAACTAGTTTTCTTTAATAAACAATACAATTAACAATTTGTTACAAAACACGACTTATTAAATAAACATGTAAAGCATTAACACACAGCTTGAAATATGAAAGTTCCCTTAAATTAGCAAACATCTTCAGCCAGAAGTGCCGAGTTCATGATCCATCGCGGCCTCCTCCTGAAGTCTGCAGAATCACAGATCCTGAACTTCAACCAATTCGATTCACTCCGCATGATATCAAAAAACAAATGAAGGCACTGGATACTGCAAAGGCTATGGGCCCTGACAAACCTCCGGCAATAGTACTGAAGACCTGTGCTCCAGAACGTGCTGCACCACTCGACAAGCTGCTCCAGTACAGCTACAATACAGACATCTGCCCGGCAATGTGGAAAACTATCTAGCTATGTCCTGTGCACAAAAAGTAGGACAAGTCCAACCCGCCCAACTACCGCCCCATCAGTCTACTATCAATCATCAGTAAAGTGATGTAAGGTTCCATTAACAGTGCCATCAAGTGTTATTTACTTAGCAATAACTTGCTCAGTGACGCTGAGTTTGGGTTACACCGGGGCCGCTCAGCTCCTGACTTCATTACAGCCTGGGTTCAAACATGGACAAAACAATTGAACTCAAGAGGTGAGGTGAAAGTGACTGCACTTGACATCAAGGCAGCATTTGACCGAGTATGGCATCAAGAACCCATAGCAAAACTGAGGTCAATGGGACTAAGGGCGAAAATTCTCCACTGGTTCATACCTAGCGCAAAGGAAGATGGTTATGGTTGTTGGAGGTCAATCATCTGAGCTCCAGGACATCACTGCAGGACTTCCTCGTGGTAGTGTGTTAGGCCCAACCATCTTCAGCTGCTTCATCAATGACCTTCCTTCAATCATAAGGTCAGAAGTGGGAATGTTCGCTGATGATTGCACAATGTTCAGCACCATTACCGACTCCTCAGATAATGAAGCAGACTGTGTAAAAATGCAACAAGCCATGGACAATATCCAGGCCTGGGCTGATAAGGGACAAGTAACATTCGAGACACACAAGTACCAGGCAATGGCCATCTCCAACAAGATAGAGTCTAATTCAATTGCATTACCATCGCTGAATACCCCAGGATCAGCATCGTGGGGGCTAACATTGACCAAAAACTGAACTCGAGTAGCCGTAGAAATACCGTGGCTACAAGAGCAGGTCAGGAGCTGGGAATCCTGAGGCGAGTAACTCACCTCCTGCCTCCCCAAAAGCCTGCCCAGCAGCTACAAGGCACAAGTCAGGAGTGTCATGGAATACTCTCCGCTTACCTAAATGGGTGCAGCACCAAAAACAATAAAGGAGCTCGACACCATCCAGGACAAAGCAGCCCATTTGATCGGCATCCCTTCTACAATCATTGAAGTTAGTGCATTTTCAATTTAGAAATTCTAATTCAGATTCTACTTTCAGAAGGCAACCCTCTCATCCTATTTCTAAGACCAGTAATCTGGTTTGTCTTTGGACACTGGCCCTCAGAAACTCCTGCATCTACTTCCTTGGGGTGAGATAATGGGCCTACAACGGACCCAAACAGCTTCTTGTGTGCTAGATTATGGTAGCAACCGTTTATTAACATACCATGATATCACAATAATTTTGCCAATAACACAGAGTTCTATATGACATGTTAATTCTTTACCTTTGCCCTTTTCTGTATCTGTTGCGGCTGAAAATAGATGCATTTTTTCTTTGAACAATGAAAGTTAAAGACTCCTGCGTGCACGTAGGAATGGTCCTGGTGTGGAAGAACGTAATATGTTTAATGACATTTCTATAATATTGAAGGTAATTAAAGAAGAACCTGGAATATACGTTTATTTTAGGAGGTCATGTTCAGCACAAGCTTAGAACCTATGAGTAATCATCAATGTACTAATTATCTGAAAGAAGAACAATTTTGTATCTGGGCACCGAGATAACCAATCAGAAAATGATCATCTGCCTTACAAATAGATTGTGCTCCTAGAAACGTATAGTATAGAAGGAGCCCAGTTATTTTATTAAGTCAGCGCTGGTCGTTTCGAACAGCAGTCTTCCTTCGGACCAAATGTTGAACTGTTTTTATCTGTAACTGTGTAAGTTCGTCATCCTCAAATATATTTCCAAATCCGTCTGAAATAATTTATGGAATAAGCTTCCAGAACGATTTCAGTTAGCATTTTCCAAATCATGATAACTCTTTGAGTGCAAGTAAAACAATAATACATATCTCCCTCAGGGTCTGTTGCTAATGATTTTGAATCTGTGTCTTGTGACTATTTATCCACCAGTCTAAGGGAATATTGTTATCTAACTGCTCTTTCAAAAACTTACATCACTTCGGAACGCCTGCTAGGTCATGTCTTAAACTTCCATATTCCAACAGTAAAAGTATTACCTTTTCCAACCTCGCCCCATATCTGAAATCCCTTTTGTCTTGTGCCATCGTGGTGTATTTGGACCCATTATAAGGCCGTGAAATCTTTCCTGAAATATGGATGACCAGAATTTCCCACAATGCTCGAGCCGAGGTCTGACAAATGATTTCTAATCATACAGCATTATTTATGTGCTTCCAATTTTTTTCCTGTATTTGTCAGCGCAAGCAACTAATATATTTTCTGAGCCATCGCATCAACATACAGTGCAACCTTTACGGAATAGAAACATAGAAAATAGGAGCAGGAGAAGGCCATCCAACTCAGTAACCTGTTCGCGCTTTCGCCCCATATCGTTTGATCCCTTCAAACCCAAGAGCTATATCTAACTCCTTCTTGGAAACATACAATGTTTTGGCCTCAACTTTATGTGGTAGCGAATTCCACAGGCTCATCGCTCTCTGTGTGAAGACATTTCTCCTCATCTCAGTCCTGAATTGTGTGAATGGGCAGCAGATCTCTCCATTCATGTACACTTTACAAAGCTGTGCTATTTATATTAACCTTTGTGTATGCAATAGATTAATAGGGAAAAGGATGAGCTGGGAATTTGCAAACAATTGGAAGACCAATTGCAGTGCCTCAAATTTGCTCTCAGGGGACTTGCATCATGCGCAGAATGACTGAATGGGTGAACACCTTGCACATTAAAAAAAAAAGCTTAGCTTGATTCATTTTGCCAGGCAAGCATACTAACCGATACATGACCAAGGCAGAGCGCTGGCATTAAGATGCAGATCAATCATGATCCGATTCACAGGCAGTAAAGTCTTGAGGGACTGAATGGCCTACTTTTATTCCTAAATTGCCATTTTGCTAATGCTTCTTTTTTTGCAACGCCATCCACCGATATCCTAACATTTGCCCTCTCTTGTACTGCTTAAGGTACCCCGTTCCTCATAATGGAAACATTTCAATTCCGAGTTACCAGTTACAGCAATAGGTAACAGCGACGCGAGCAGATTTCACTGTCTGCACTTGTCCTGTGTCCTTACCTGTGCTCTGTTCACGTTTTGGGTGCATGCTCGCAGCTGATTCCCTGGATTCCTGACTCGTTCAACCATCAAAACAGTGCTGCTCTGCAGGACTAGGTGGACTGTTTCCGTTATGTGATTTTCCCCTGGCATTCAATCTCTTCAACTTTCTGTTCCAGCCTCGGAACTTCATATAAACATGCTACTTCAATCTATTGGGAATTCTGACCGTACCACAATGAAGAATTGCACATCTAAAATTTAATTTGGTGCTGATTTTGATCCAAACGCTTTCCACTCTACCAATGAATTGTTCTGTTGATTTCTTTGTGTTTCTGTGACCTCATCCTGCGTTATTGCATTCTAGTGAGACTACATGTGATATCGGCATATCTATGGATGTTAATGTCGATAGGGTTGTCCCTATCTATACAAATAATTTTGATATAGATCTGGATATATTACAACTTATTTTTTCCTATTTTCTTCCTGTGATCCCATTATGTACTTGCATGACATTTGCCGCTATCACTCATGTGGTAGGAAGTATGACATTCTAACCACTCTCTGACTAAAGCAGTCTCCCAAATTGAATTAGAAAGTAGCTAACTTATATTTGTTATTCCTACTATTCCTATTTTTGGCATCCAATGCCATGAAAAACATCATCTCTACATGGACCATATCCATTCATCATTTTAAATATGTTTGATTTGCAGATGTAGATACGGATACGGGCATTGGTATGAACATGAATGCAGTTATAGATTTCGATGCAGATATTGTTATATAGCGCAGAGAACGACGCTGTTCTGCACATTGAACCTGTGACCTCTCTTTGAAAGAGCCGGACTATTATTTCCAACACCCTTCACTTTCCCCATGGCTTGTGAAACTTCCTCTA
Source organism: Heterodontus francisci (assembly GCF_036365525.1). Taxonomy (NCBI): domain Eukaryota; kingdom Metazoa; phylum Chordata; class Chondrichthyes; order Heterodontiformes; family Heterodontidae; genus Heterodontus; species Heterodontus francisci. Next base: position 27,363,635 of record NC_090409.1, on the reverse strand, counting down.
CCACAATTAAAGGAAACACATCCCATACAATACTAATAGGCTGTTTAAAAGTAAAATATGACAAAAAACTACGCATACCTTTCACACAAAACACCTACACAAACAATACACACACCCGCTGCCCCTCAAACTATTTCCATCATTCTTTTCAATTTTAACTGACTGTGTCTGAACTTAAGCTACTCACCTTTGTCCCAATAGCCTTAATAACCTTGCCTAATTCTTGCTTCTAAAATGCAGACTCTCTCTCGGTGAAAAGATGGCCAATGTCTTGCACAGTAAAGGCTGTTTCTGAGCTGTGAGTGAATTAATATTTCTCTGCTAGAAGGCCTTACTCTTTATTGCTTACACAATTTCTCTAGAAGTCCTTCAAGTTCTGAAAAATAAACACAAGTAAGTTGAGACGTTCTTGCACTGGAAGAGAGAACAGCATGTCACCTGTGTCTAATTATACTGTCTGCGCTATCACTTTTGTTCTGTTCGAGAGTGTGAAACACTGCTTAACACCACAGTATGTGGCAGCGACAGTCATTGCGAAATCCACATTGATCTGACATGTGTAGGCAGGGTTAGGCCAATATTGCAAGGGCAACAAATTCTAACATACGAGTTTAAGGTTTCTGCGTACTTAAATAATTAGCACAACAATCTGAATCCCAGATACATATTAGGACAAAATTTGACACCAAGCTACATCATGAGATATTGCGACAGGTGGGCAAAATGTGGTCACCCAGGAAATTATTGAAGCTTAAAGGAGGAGAGGGATTTGGAAAGGTTGGTGTGGGGTGGTGGCAGCGGGGAGTAGAGCTGGAGTGGAGCACAACAGATTGGTATTTCACAGTTTAGGAATTAGGCAGCTGAAGGCCCCACCGCCAATGGTACAGCCATGAAATTAGAAGATGCACGGCAGTCCAACATTGGAGTGGGACAAAAATCTTAGCGAATTGCAGGCAACATTCCTTCTTTTTTTTTTTAATTGGAGTATGCAAGCGATTGACTTCACTTTATTTCCTTTTTTGTGCAGACAGGATCCAGAGTAATTTGAAGGGGCCAACTTACTCATGACCTGCACGAGAACATTTTAGTTGCTTCACAGCCGTGGAGTTTACAGGGATCATCGATTGGAACGAACGAGTAGGCTGTGGGTGTATGGGTGGTGTTGAAGTTCAAGGACGGATTTGCTGGTTTCAAATTGATGCATTGTTGGGTTGGACCCAATATCGGTCAGTTACACAGCAGAGATGGTAATGGTGAATGGATACAGACAGTAGAGGTTGGGAAGAGATTATTTTTATGGAAGGGGTAAGGTGGACGCACAGTCAAATGATGATTGGATTAGATAAGTCCAGCGTTCATTAAGGAATGGGTGAGTATAACAGCAGCAGAAGGGCTGAGGCAGCGGCGGAGATGTCACAATTGTTGATCTATTCACTCTTGGTGTTGGAGAGCACTTGCTTTAATACCCGTCTAGGAATTTATGTGAAATAGATCACTTCTGGAAGTCGCTTCAGGCGATTTTAGTGTAAGGGTAAATGAGAAAAGAGAGGAGAAAACCTTCTAACAAGGAAGGAAAATAATTTCGTTCATGTTGGGTTTACCACTTTTTTGAAGAAGCTGTCCAATTACTCCCATCATTCTGCCCTTTCTCCATAGCACATCAATGGCATCACCTTCCACTATTTACCCCTTAGCCTATTGAAATTTACTACTGAATCTGCCTCCAATCAGTGCGTTCCAGATCAGAGCAAATCGATGTGTAAAAACAAATGTCTGCTCACCTCACCTCTATCCAGTTCTTATGCCAGTTACATTTCATCTGTTTCCTTTGATTATCAGCCCTTCTGCCAGTTGAAACAATTGCTCCTTGTTTACTCTATGAAAATGTGTCTTAACTTTCACTGGCTCTTTTAAAACTCCCATTAACTCATTCTGTTCAAGCAACGCAGTCCACGCTTCTGTAATCTCTCTAGATAACGCAACTACCTCATCCCAAGTATCATTTTGTTAATCTCCTCTGTGCCTTGTCCAGAGCCTTGGCATCCCACCGAAAGTATGGTGCTCAGAACTGTCCACAATATTCACTGCATAGTATAGAGTATAGAGTTCAAAGTTGTCCAGACCATCAGCCCACAGATGAGTTGCGTGGGATATTTATTAATTCCTATGATCCGATGATATTAGACTAGCGAACCAAGTCTGCTTTTTGCAGCTTTGAATGTATGCATGGAAAACTTTGTAATAGTTTGGCAACAGTCTAATATTACGCTCAATCCATCAGGATCCTTGCTCAACTTTGGTGAGATTTATAAAGTATTCTAAGGTTTTTGGATTAATTCTTGCTTTTGTGCCCTATGCCTCTAATTGTAAAGTTAAGTATCTCATATACAATGTTTCTTTTAACAATTTTGTCCAGTTGCTCTGCCATCTTCCAAGAATTCCGTGAAATAGTGACCGGGAAGTGGAACTGGACACGACAAGAACCACATCTAATGATATGCACAGTGAACCAAGTCTCAGTGATCCACTCGCACATGGAGATTGCTTAATGAGATGCGGTAGTTGAACGCTGATCGTGAATATTTGTGCTTACTACCTTTTTCATTTTTCTGCAAGTCTGGATCTACGAATAATAATGAATAGTGCAATTCAAGAGATCTGATTAAAAACGCACAACTACCACAATAGTAATGCCTGTATTCCATCTGCAACACTTGTCAAAAGAAAGTATTTCGAAGCCATTTTCCATTTATGAAACGACTTAGTTCCTCTTCTGAAAACGTTATGACTTATGAAATATAGTAATTTCAAATTGAAGAATATAAAACAAAAATGGACTAAATGCAAGAAACGTACAGCAATGAAAACCTTTTTATTTATTTATATGAAAGGTATCATTCCAATCAATATAGGGCCTAATGCTAAATTAATAATTTCCACATTTAGACGAGCAAAATATGGTTTGATAAATGTTCATATTAAACGCGTTTGAAATTTGAACTCCGTTATCTTGTAATATATTGTATAGTGTCAGGCGTGGCTCAGTAAGGAATTTTTCACTTCTAAGTCAGAAGTTTGTTGTACGAGCACAAAATCTAAACTGACACTCCCAGTGTTACTGAGTGAGCGCCACTCTGTCAGGACAGCGCATTGAATGCCACACCATTGGAGCTGCCAACTTTTAGGCAAGAGTTTCATCTGAGCCCAATCTGCCATCTCAGGTGGATTTAAAAAGTCTTCTGGCAATATTTTTAAAAATCCTTCTCCCCAGTGTCTTCGGCCAGTATTGCCTATCCTTCATGTTAAATAATGGCTCGATGACCTATTCAGTACGACGTTACTGTTTGTGCGATGTTGTTGTGCACAAGTTAGCTGCCGTGTATCCTAATTCACAGAAGTGGCTACCTTTCAAAAGTACTTCAGTGCATTACAAGTGTTCCCATTTGTTGTTAAATTTTGAGAACTTGTATTTTAAAACTGAAAAGGATTCCATAGAGAACGCCAAAGTTTAAATTGTAAACAGAGTCTGGGAGGCACATTTTTTCAAAATAAATGAACAGCTGGGGTTGTTTATGACATCGAGAGATGTTTACAAAGGAGTGACAGGCCAAGTTTTATCTACATCAGGGTACTTGACTCCTGGAAAGTTTTGGTATCAATTTGAAAGCTAGTTAGTTGCCTGCAACAGAAAAAAATCCAGCCAGCTCAGTTTTTCTCTTGAAATGGAATCTTGAATCGTTTGTTTACTATTTTGACCTGCATCTGAAGGAACCTTGCATCTTAGGAGGAAAATTGCATCAAATGCATAGGCACTGAAAGCTTGTTGCTGCCTTCCTGCTATAAAACCTAATTGAAACTTTATTTTGCTGCATCTCCTAGAACGCCTACCTAAATTGATATTCAACATCGCCTGGAAGGAACAGATTTGGGAACATCCAAGAGACAGCTACTCACATGCATTTGGGACCACTAAACAACACAAAGGAATCTTTCCATTCTTTCTTTACAGCCGAAGTGTTTTTTAAAAATTATTATTCCTCTTATTTCTTTGGAACAGCTTTTTATAAAAAGCTTTTATTTCTCCCAGTTAACCAGTGTGTATGTATGTTTGTGTGAGGGCTAAGATAAAGAAGATACTTCAAAATTTAATTTTTTGTGTATGTTTTAATTCATTGTTGGTGAAGACTTGGTTTATAATAATCTGATATTTTTCTTGTTTATTAAAGAAACTTGGTTGGTGTTATTAATTCTGGGGTATATATATATATATATATTATTCATTCATGGGATGTGGGCGACGCTGGCCAGGTCAGCATTTATTGGTCATCCATAATTGTCCTTTAGAATGTGGTGGTGAGCTGCCTTCTTGAACCGCTCCAGTCCTTTTGGGGTAGGTATACCCACAGTGCTGATAGGAAGGGAGTTCCAGGATTTTGACCCAGCGACAGTGAAGGAACGGCGATATAGTTCCAAGTCAGGATGGTGTGTGACTTGGAGGGGAACTTGCAGGTGGTGGTGTTCCGGTGTATTTGCTGCCCTTGTCCTTCTAGTTGGTAGAGATCACGGGTTTGGAAGGTGCTGTCTAAGGAGCCTTGGTGCATTGTTGCAGTGCATCTTGTAGATGGTACATACTGCTGCCACTGTGCGTCGGTGGTGAAGGGAGTGAATGTTTGTAGATGCTGTGCCAATCAAGCGGGCTGCTTTGTCTTGGTTGGTGTCGAGTTTCTTGAGTGTTGTTGGAGCTGCACCCATCCAGGCAAGTGGAGAGTATTCCATCACACTCCTGAGTTGTGCCTTGTAGATGGTGGACAGGCTTTGGGGAGTCAGGAGGTGAGTTACTCGCCTCAGGATTCCTAGCCTCTGATTTATGATCAACTGTGGGAAAATGTAAATATGTATTGTGACCTGTAGAGAAGTGAAACTAGAATAAACAGTACACTCCTCCAACCTCAGTCGTAACAAGTGTCTGCAAAGGGCGGTGGAACGTCACGAGGTGGTGCAAGCTGTTACAAAAGTTCCAATCTTCTTCTTCTCTTATAAAAATGGATTAGAGAAAAGAGAAGCAAGGAACTCAATTGAACCCAGATTCGGATTGTTTTGAGGCAGAGCGGCAAACTCGAGTAGTATGGCCTTATGAGTGGTGTGTGCTCATGCGCTCCTGTCCGACAGGCCACACTGGCTTCCCGGCGGGTATGTGAGCGAATTCTGGCTGCATGAAGATGTCAGGTGTGGGATGTGTCAGGATACGGCATTTATGAAGTTAGGAAATGGTAATTCCTGTGATAGAGCGTCCCCAAGATTTTCCTATCAGAAAGAATGATTTCTGGCCCATGAAGAAACATAATCTGATTCTAAATAGATATCCGTAATTCAGGACTGAAAGAATGGGTAAGTTCCCGCTCCCCCATTGCAACCTACCTTTCTTGAATTGCCTCCGGGTATGGCAGATAAACCCGAGGCTCAAAAAGTATAACAAATCTTAAAATAAATATTCATCAATAACTGTTTTTTCACCTTTCTCTTTTAAATCTTCTTTGAGCTTATTCAGTTCTGCAAAGAAAAGCCAATCACTCTTCACCTAAATTGGATGTTTCTGTCATGGATATTTCAACTTCGTAAAAACATAAGAACATAAGAAGTAGGATCAGGAGTAGACCATATGGCTCGTGGAGCCTGTTTCATTATTCATTATGATCATGGCTGATTTTCTCCCTTACCTTCCACTTCCTGTGCGTTCACCTTATTCCTTGACAAACCAAAAACCCTCTGGGTTAGGGACTTCCAAAGAGTCACAACACTGTGAGTGAAGACGTTTCTGTTTATCTTGGTCCTTAATTATCGACCATTTATCTTGAAACTGTGCTCCTCAGGTTAGAGATTCCCCAGCCAGGGGAAATAACCTCTCAGAGTCTACCTTCTCAAGCTCCTCAGAATCTTGCATGTTTCAATGAGATCATCTTTCCTTCTTGTTAACTGCAGCGCGTATAGGCCCAAAATTCACTTACCTTGTCATCATTGGATAACGCTCTCATACCAGGAACCAATGTGGTGAACCTTTGCTTTATGGCTTCCAAGGCAAGCAAATACTTCCAAAAGTTGGAGAGCAAAACTGCACATATTATTCCAGGTATGTTCTCAGAAAAACCGTGTACAATTGGAGAAAGACTTACATGTTCCTGCACTTGCCTTCCACTGCCTTGCTCTAGCTGCCTGCTACCTTTCTGTGTTCCTGTTACAAGTACACCCAAGTTTCACTGAACATCAACTATCACACCTTTCAAGATATTCTGTTTCTCTATTCTTGCTATCAAAGTGAATAACCTCACACTTCCCCACATTATACTCCATCTGCCACCCTTGTTCCTCATTCATTTAACCTGTGTCTATCGCTTTGCAACCTTTTTGCGCCCTCCTTACATCTTAAATTAACACCAACCTTTTTTCATCAGCAAACTTAGTTGTTTTATACTTGGTCTCTTCGTTAATTCATTAATATTGAGTGCAAATAACTGATACCCCAGCACTTATCCTTGCAACACTCCACCAGTTACAGCCTGCAAACTTGCAAAGTCCCATTTATCCTCGCTGCCTGCTTCCTAACCGGTAACCAACCATCTGTCGATGCTAATTTATTCCACCCAACTCCATTCACCCTTACCGCAAGTATTAGCCTTTTGTGTGGCACCTTATCAGAATACCTTTTTGTAGATCCAACGATATTATATCTACTGGCATCCCCTCATCTATGCTACTATTTACATTCTGAGAACGCTAAAATGTTTGGGAAACACGATTTTCCTTTCATAAAGCTAAATTGACTTTGTCTGATCACACTATGCTTTTCTCACTTCATTGTTAAGTCTTGCTTAATAATAGATTCCAGCATTTTCCTGACTACCGACGTCAGACTAAATTGCCTGTCACTCCCTGTTTTGTCTCCTTCTGCTTTCTTCAATAGCGGTGGTAAATTTGTTAATTTCCAGTCAGCTGGGATGGTCTAGAATCTAGGGAATTTTCGGAAATCATAACAAGTGCATCCACTATCTTTGCTAGTACTCTAGGGTTTAGCCCATCAGGACCTTAGGATTTGTTGACATTTGTTCCTTAAGTTTCTCCAATAACGTTTCTCTGCTGATATTAGTTATTTTAAGTTATTCACTCTCATTAGCCCCTTGATTACCTTCTGTTTCTGGTATGTAATTTATTTCTTCTACCGTGAAGGCAGACACAATTTTTTTTTAATTCAAAGTCTCTGCCATGCTCTGATTCACCAGGATAATTTCTCATGTCTTTGCCTCCAACGGACAAACGTTTATTTATCTGCTCTCCTTCTTTCTGTTTAAGTTATAAGCTCTTTCAATCTGTTACTGTATTCCTGGCTAGTTTATTCTCATATACTATTTTTTAACTTTTCATCAACACTTTGGTTGCATTCTGCTGCTTTCTGGAACAGTTCCAATCCTGAGGCTTGTTGCTATACTTTGCAACAACTCTTTAATTGGAAGAACTGAATGCTTAAATACTATGAATATATAAACACCATTTAAAATAGAAAACAAGAGTCCTTGCAAATTTACAGTCCAATTTTGCTTGAAGTCCTCACGGATGTTGCTTGAATTCCTCACAGCCGTTTGATGCAAAAAAAGGTTCTTCCACAGTTGAACAGCCCGTAGTCTAACTCCAGCAGTCGGTGATGCTTTCCTTCTCCAGCGAATTTTAACAATTAACGACTTGAAAACACATTCAATAGAATCAATCTGACTTTAGGGTTTTTGAGGGATAAAAGATTGTCACAGTCTAACTTCCCTTCCTTCAGTTCGAATTATCAGAGATCTCCGTTTTGGCTTGATGTCTTTTCAAAACTTGGAGAGATAATAATTAAACAGAATAAAATCCTATTCCTTCAGTTTAAACGGTTGAAAACACTTTTCGTCAGGTGATAAGCACCACAGCTGCCTGTCTGTGTGACCTCTGTGTCTGTGTTATGTTAGAAGAAAATGGCTTCAACTAAAAAAAGTTCAAAATTGAGTTGTAACAAATGTATCACTTTATACTTATGCCCGGTGGCTGCATCTATGGTAACAAGAATACACCCTTTGAATCACAGTCTCAAATTGCTGTTTCTAAGGCAACGAAAATGCACCTTCCTATAACTCCTGTTTCCGAAAGCAATACTGATTCTGTGCAAGCCTTAAAGGCAAACCACATATTCCAGGAAGGAACAAATACGACAAGACCATGACAATACGAACATGCAAATTAGAAACTGGAGTAGGCTTGTCGCCCCCTCAAGCCTGCTCAGCCATTCAACAAGATCGTGGCTGATCTGATTGTAACTTTGACTCCACATTCCCGCCAATTCCCGATAATCTTTCACCCGCTTGCTGAACAAGAATCCATGTACCTCTTCCTTAAAAATCTGAAAGACTGCGCTTCCACTGTCTTTTGAGGAGGACAGTGTCAAAAACTCTTAACCCTCTGAGAGGAAAAAAAGTTTCCTCATCTCTGTCTTAAATGGGCGACTCCTTATTTTTTAAAGAGTGACCCCTATTTCTAGATTTTTCCGCAAGGAGAAACGTCTTTTCCACATCTATCTCGTCAATACCCCTCGGGATCTTATGCGTTTTGCCTCTTTCTCTTACTCCAGTGGATACAAGTCCAGCCTGCCCAATTTTTCCTCATAAGACAACCCACTCATTCCAGGTATTAGTCACTTAAACCTTCTCTGAACTTTTCTAATGCGTTTACATCCTTCCTTATATAAGGAGACCAACAGTTTACACAGAACCCCAGATGTGGTCTCACCAATGCTATGTATAACTGAAGCACAACCTCGCTAGTTTTGTTCCCCTCATAATAAACTATAACATTCCATTAGCATTGCTAATGACTTGCTAAACTTGCATAATACCCTTTTGCGCTTCATGCATTAGGACACCCAGATCTCTCTGCATCTCAGAGCTCTGGAATCTCTCATCATTTAGATAATATTTTTCTCTTTTTTGCCAAAATGGACAATTTCGCATTTTCCTATATTATACTCCATTTGCCAGATCTTTACCACTCCCGTAACCTACCTTTTTTCCCTCTGGAGCCTCCTTATGCCTTCTTCACAACGTGGGTTGGCACAGTGGCGCAGTGGTTAGCACTGTATCCTAACAGCTCCAGCGACCCGCATTCAATTCTGGGTACTGCCTGTGTGGAGTTTGCAAGTTCTCCCTGTGTCTGCGTGGGTTTCCTCCGGGTGCTCCGGTTTCCTCCCACAGGCCAAAAAAGACTTGCAGGTTGGTAGGTAAATTGGCCATTATAAATTGCCCCGAGTATAGGTAGGTGGTAGGGAAATATAGGGACAGGTGGGGATGTGGTAGGAATATGGGATTAGTGCAGGATTAGTATAAATGGGTGGTTGATGGTCGGCACAGACTCGGTGGGCCGAAGGGCCTGTTTCAGTGCTGTATCTCTAAACGAAACATAAACATATCTTTGAAAAATCAGCCAATTCAGCAGCCACATCTCCGGTCCCTTCATCGGAATCATTTATAAAAATGATAAAAAGTAGAGCCCCCAGCAATGATCCCTTTGGCACATGTGGCCAACAAGAAATTAGTCCATTTATGCCTACTCTGTTTCCTGTTAGCTAGCCAATCTTCTATCCATGCCAAAATGTTACCTCTTATACCATGAGCTTTTATTTTCCTCAATAACCTTTGATATGGCACCTTATCAAACTTCATCTGGAAATCTAAGTACAGAACACCCACTGGTATCCCAGCATCCACAGCGCATGCTACTTCTTCAAACATCTACAATAAATTAGTTAAACATAATTTCCCTCTCACAAAACCCGGTTGACTGTGTATGATTACCTTGAGTTTTTCCTAAATACCCTGTTATAGCGTTTTTAATAATAGTTTCCAACATATTCTCAATGATATATTTTTATTTTTATTTTATTTAGAGATACAGCACTGAAACAGGCCCTTCGGCCCACCGAGTCTGTGCCGACTATGCTCAACCACCCATTTGTACTAATCCTACACTAATCTCATACTCCTACCACATCCCCTGTACTCCCCTACCTTGGGGCAATTTATAATGGCCAATTTACCTATCAACCTGCAAGTCTTTGGCTGTGGGAGGAAACTGGAGCACCCGGCGAAAACCCACACAGTCACAGGGAGAACTTGCATGCTCCACACAGACAGTACCCAGAATTGAACTCCGAGTCGCTGGAGCTGTGAGGCTGTGGCGCTAACCACTGCGCCATTGTGACACATGTTAAGCTAGCTGGCCGATAGTGCCCTGCTTTCTGTCTCTCGCCATTTTTGAATAAAGGAGTTACATGCACTATTTTCCAGTCTAATGGACCCTTCCCCGAATCTGGGGAACTTTGGAAAATTTAAACCAATGCTTCAATTATCGCACTAGCCACTTCTTTTAGCCACTTTTCACCGCCGCTGGGATCTCACCAGTGGCACGGGATGGAAGGGTGGGGGGAGGGGGTGCGGGGAGTGCTCCGCAACGCATGGAGCACATCTTGTAAAATGAGGCGCCCTCACTGTGGGCTTGGCGGATCTCTCCTTTTGGGGAAATTTGTATTCCACAGAGGACACCCACTCTGTACACATTTTTCCCGAGTGCACGCCTCCCCTTAGACGGTATGAACACCCCTACTAGTCCCCCAATCACCCTCGCTTGGGCCTTCCAAACTACCCCCGGCGACCCTGCGTCAACTGCCTCCGTTCTGGGGTTCCAGCACTAGGCCTGTTTCACGCTGCTGCTATAAGTAATGTGTTATTTGAATTTCAGTGCCAGCGTGATGTTAGGCTTATAGGCCAAACGTCCCAAAGCCTGGCAGATTGTATCAAACGACATGTCCCTTCCTCTGTTTGCAATGGGAAAGGTACAGATCCTACCCAACCAGCCCGGGCTTGCAAAACTCAAAACACAGTCTCCAACATTAGATGTGATTCTGTGAGTTGACAACATTTGCTAAATAATCCTCCATAAGCTATGAATTATGCTGATAACCAATTTAAGATTGTTAGTGCAGCTTACAGTGTGGCACATTTGAGCATACCAAAAACTATATACATTTATACACAGGGCCCTGTTCTTGGCAGACAGAAAGAACATGTACTAACATTGCTCTTATTTCAGTTCAACAAGATAAGTGACAATCATTCGCTGGTTCATTCCTCAGGGCAAAGCCTTGACCAATCAGTGTCAAGCTGCCTGGTTTACAATTCAAACGAACTTGGCAGTTGCACGTCAATCAATACAAACTGGTGCTTTCTCCATGACAATGCCTCTACCAATCAGAATTCACTTGACAACTAAGCAGCATTCTCTTTTGGAACGTCGAATTTGAATGCAGAATTCTGGTTTATAGACAGGATTCTTGGCAGTGTGGAAGAACAAAGGGATCATGGGGTCCACGTCCCTAGTTCCCTTAAAGTTGCCACCCAAGTTGATAGGGTTGTTAAGAAGGCGTATGGGGTGTTCGCTTTCATTAACAGGGGGATTGAGTTTAAGAGCCACGAGCTTATGCTGCAGCTCTATAAACCCCTGGTTAGACCACACTTGGAATATTGTGTTCAGTTCTGGTCGCCTCATTATAGGAAGGATGTGGAAGCTTTAGAGAGGGTGCAGAGGAGATTTACCAGGATGCTGCCTGGACTGGAGGGCATGTCTTATGAAGCAAGGTTGAGGGAGCTAGCGCCTTTCTCATTAGAGCGAAGAAGGATGAGAGGTGACTTGATAGAGGTGTACAAGATGATGAGAGGCATAGATAGAGTGGATAGCCAGAGACTTTTTCCCAGGGCGGAAAGGGTTATCACCAGGGGGCATAATTTTAAGGTGATTGGAGGAAAGTTTCGGGGAGATGTCAGAGGTAGGTTCTTTACACAGAGAGTGGTGGGTGCGTGGAATGCACTGCCAGCGGTGGTAGTAGAAGCAGATACATTAGGGACATTTAAGCGACTCTTGGATAGTTACATGGATGATAGTAGAATGAAGGGTATGTAGGTAGTTTGATCTTAGAGTAGGTTAAAGGGTCGGCACAACGTCATGGGCCGAAGGGCCTGTACTGTGCTGTACTGCTCTATGTTCTACGTTCTTCTCATACAGTATAAAATTGTTCTTTTCCCTCACAGTGGTATTCTTTCAGATTGTCCTGATGAGTGCAAGATGAAAAGCGTCGTCGATGTGTCTCTGTTTTCAGCAATACTCAAGTTCTGTATGACCAAACGACTATCTGAATGCAATTTATGTGCCACCAATGCACCCTGCGTCACGGGAAAGCCATAAATCCCTGCAAATCACCAATTCGCTCTGCCTGCTTCTATTTGGGAAGAGGGAATGAGATAAAGCTGGGAGCCCCATTGACCTTCCTAAGGCAACAGTGAACTGCAAGCTGCGATATGTTTCTCATATCTCCTGCAGTAACCTGGAAAAAGGCAAAAGCACCCAGCTCAGCCACGGTCAACTACACAACCACTGGCAATGCGATGCTTGGATTTGGACTTTTCGCTGCAGCAGTCACGACCGGTTTATTGAAATGTACACATTTCAAACATTTGTGGAGCTGATATTCAGGAAAGGAAGATCCTCCCTGAACACTTTCTTGAGATATGGCAACCTGCTAAGGGATCTTCCTCCTCCGTCTTCCAGCTGCTTGTCCTCAGCTGAGTGGCCACTGCACGTTCCCCCAGTCATGTTCAATGCCAAGAGAACGTATTACTGGGTCTCACATATCTGGTAGACCATTACTGCACAGAATTGAAACAATGAACAGGCATACCGAATTGTGCAAGATGCGTAGAATTGCAGCTATAGCCATGAGCATTTATCCAGCCATTAATTTGCAAGTAGTTGATTATCTATTAAAACAGCTCTGGTTGGGGGGAGAGCGGGGAAGGTCTTTCTTGCCATTTCAGGCCTTGTTCATCTATGTCAGGTTATGAAACAGCGTCAGTTGGCACGTGTACCTACAAAATGGCAAGACCTGCATCAAATTCGCGTCGCAAGAACATAAGCACGTCAGAACAAATAAATAGGAGCAGGAGCAGGCCATTCTTCCCTTCGTGCACGATATGCCATTCAATGAGATCATGGCTGATCTTCTAGTTAAACACAAATTTCCTGCACTGTCCCGTGCCCTTGATGAGTTAACATTTAGAAATCTATCGATCTCAGTCTTGAACATACTCAACGATTGGGCCTCCACAGACCTTTGGACAGAGAATTCCAGAGATCCACCACACTCTGACTGAACAGATTCCTCCTCACCTCAGTCCAAAATGACTTGCCCTTATCATGAGACTATTTCCCCTGGTTCTAGACTGCTCTGCCAGGGGAAACATGTTTCCTGCATCTACCCTGTCGTGCCTTGTGAGAAATTTGGATGTTTCAATGCGATTGCCTCTCATCCTTCTCACCTCCAGGGAATGAAAGCCCAGTCTCGTTAATCATTCCTCATAGGACAATCCTCCATCTAGAAACATAGGAACATAGGAAGCTAGGGACAAGAGTAGGCCATTCAGCCCCTCGAGCCTGCCCCGCCATTCAATGAGATCATGGCTGATCCGCGGCCTAACTTCATGTACCTGCCTTTGGCCCATGTTCCTTAATATCTTTGCTTAACAAAAATCGATCAATCTCAGATTTAAATTTGACAACTGTTATAGCTTCAACTGCTGTTTGTAGGAGAGAATTCCAAACCTCTACCACCCTTTGCGTGAAGAAGTGCTTCCAAACATCTCTCCTGAATGGTCTGGCCCTAATCTTTAGACCATATCCCCTAGTTTTAGAATATCTACTCAGTGGACATTGTTTATCATTATCTAGCCTGTCTTTTCCGATTAATATCTTGAGGACTTCGATCAATCCTCTAGATAGAAAGACTATCATTCCATTAACCTTTTTGATTATTTTCTGCACTTGCTCGTGGCATTTTAAATATCTATGCACCTGAACCCCGAAGTCTCTTTGGACATTCACTGTACTCTACCTCTTCCCATTTAGAAAGTATCTTGCTCTATCCTTTATTTGGTCCAAAATGGATAATCTCACATCTGCCCACATAGAAATCCATCTGCCATAGTTTTGCCCACTCACCTAGTCTGTCAATATCTCTTTGCAATTTTATGCTATCGTCTAGACTGTCTACAATGCCGCCAAACTTTGTAACATCAGCAAATTTGGATATATACACTTACTATGTCATCATCCAAGTCGTTAATGAATAATGTGAATAATTGAGGCCCCGACACAAATCTCTGCGGGATACCATTAGTCACGTCCTAGCAACCCGAGTACTTACCAACTATCCCCACTCTCTGTTGCCTACCACTCAACCAACTTCCTAACCATGTTTATAATTTTCCCTCAACTCCATGGGCTTCTACCTTAGTTAACAGTCTCTTATGTGGGACTTTATCAAATGCCTTCTGGAAGTCCATATAAATAACATCCATAGACATTCCCCTATCGACTACCTTAGTCACCTCTTCAAAAAAATCAATGAGATTTGTCAGGCATGGCATTCCCATCATTAATCCATGTTGGCTCTCCCTGATTAGCTGATTTTTTTCTAGGTGTTCAGTCACCCTATCCTTGATTATAGATTCCAGCAACATGCTCACCACAGATGTCAGGCTAACTGGTCTGTAATTTCCTTGGTTCCCCCTTTCACCCTTCTTAAAAAGTGGAGTGACATGTGCAACTTTGCAATCCAGAGGGACCACTCCAGAACCTAGGGAACTCTGAAAGACTATAGTTAGGGCATCTACAATGTGCTCTCCTACTTCCTTTAACACCCTCGGATGGAAACCGTCAGGTCCTGGGGATTTCTCACTCTTTAGTTCCATTAATTTCCTTATTACTGATGTATTACTTATGTTAATTATGTATTAAGTCCCTGTCCCCTCTCAGCATTTTTTTTTTTTGGACTTCCGCAAATTATCCTCCTTTTCAACTGTAAATACTGAGGCAAAATAATTGTTCAACGTGTCTGCCATTTCCCCATTATCAATGACAATATCTCAATTTTCAGCTTTTAGTGGGCCTACATTGCTCTTGACCACCCGCTTTCCCTTTATGTAACTATAACATTTTTTCCTGTTGATTTTGATGTCCCTCGCAAGTTTCCTTTCAAATCATTTTTGGTAGCTCTTATAAGCTGCTTTGTGACCCTTTGCTGGTCTTTGTATCGATCCTATTTGGCCGGATCTATGCTGCGTGTGGCATTTTTGCAAGCCCTTTCTTTTTGTTTTATGTTATCCCTAATCTCTTTAGTTGTCCATGGATGCTTTTTCTGTGAAGTGGAGCTTTCTTCTCTCAGGGGTTTATACTCGCTCTGTACTTCGTTAAATGTTTCTTTAAATATTCTCCACTGTTCTTCAGTCGTTTGACTCATTAACAGATCTACCCAATTTACCGTGGACAGTCTCTGTCTCATCCCAGTAAAGTCAGCCTTACCCAAGTCTAAAATTCTGGTCGCTGATTCGTGCTTTTCACTTTCAAACGCTACCTTGAATTCGACCATGTTGTGATCACTATTTGATAAATGTTCAAGCACAGTTAGGCTACTAATTAAATTTGGCTCACTATTCATAATCATACCTAATATTGCCTGTCACCTTGTTACATCTAGGACATATTGCTGTCGGAAACTATCCCGGACACATTCCAGAAATTCACTACCTCCATCTCTGGAATTAGTTTGGTGATGCTTAGTTGAACTCCCTCTGTGGCAATTATACGTTTTCTTAGTTGAGGACACCAAAACTCCACACAGTACTCTCGGTGTGGTCTCACCAAGGCTCAATATAATTGCAATAAGACATTTTTCCTCCTATAATCTACTACTCTTCTAATAAAGTCCAACATACTGCATGCTGTTGCCTTCTTAGTTTCTTGCCGTGTCTGCATGTTAACTTTCACTGACTCATGGACAAGGACACCCACGTCCCTGTGGCGTACAACACTTCCCAGCCTCTCTTCGTTTAAGAAATGCCCTATATTTCTGTTTTTTTTTTACCAAAGTAGATAACCTCACATTCATCTATATTGTATTCCATCTGCCAAATTGTTGCCCACTCGCATAGCCTCTCCAATTCGTGTTAAAGCTTTTTTGCATCTTCCTCACAATTCATACATCAACCTAGTTTTGTATCATCTGCAAACCTGGTAAATTATATTTAATTCCCACAACCAAATCATTGACATAAATTGTGAATAGCTGGGTCCCAAGCACTGATCCTTACCGTACACCACCAGTCGCAGCCTGCCAACCTGAGATCGAACCGTTTATACCTAGTGTCTGTTTTCTGTCCGTTAACCAGTTCTCTATCTGTGCCAGTATATTCCATCCTCTGCCAATGTCATGTACTCTAATTTTGTTTACTAACGTCTTGCATGGGATCTTAGCAAAATCTTTCTGAAAAGCTAATATACCACGTCCACCTTATGCATTCTGCTGGGTACATCCTCAAAAACCTCCAAGAGATTTGTTCAACTCGATTTCCCTTTCATAAATAAAAGAAAAATACTGCGGATGCTGGAAATCTGAAATAATAGCAAGAAATGCTGGAAATTCTCAGCAGGGTAGGGTCACTGACCTGAAACGTTAACTCTGCTTCTCTCTCCACAAATGTTTCCAGACCTGCTTGTATTTCCAGCATTTCTTGTTTTTATTGTCTTTCATAAATCTATGTTGACTCTGCCCAATCCTACCATTATTTTCTAAGTGTAATGCCACCACATCATTTAATATAGATTCTAGCATTTTCCCTCCGACTGATGGTTGGCGGACAGGTCTGTAGTTCCCCGTTTTCTCTCTCCGTCCTTTCCTAAATGGTCTGGTTACATTTGCCACCTTCCAATCTGCAGGAAGCATTCCAGACTCTATAGAATTTTGAAGATGCACCTACGATCTGGCTGATGTCATATTCTTCCTGTGTTACAAAGTACCCGGTGCTAGAAGTCTGTGTGCGCTTTGAAGACACCATTTACTGTGTTGAAGAGGTATCAGTGAACAGAGAAAACGGACGCTGCAGATTCCAATTTCGCCTGCCAGCCTTTCATCTTATGTTTGTCCAATGGAAATTGCCTTTTAAAACCTCTTTTGCTTACCCAGTCCTTCGAAGAGTTGGTCAGTGTCTGAAAATAATGATAACCAACGAACAGTTGAAGATTAGGTGTAATGCAACTCGTGCACCATTTCACTGTGGCAATGGGATGAGATAATCCATCAATTTCACTCTGCTGCACTACTCATGGCAACTTTGAACTTAACATAAAATGCATAATGATGAATATAGAGGTAAAAGTGGGAGGGTGAGGCAGGTATCCAGAAACTAGTGCAGTGTATTCAGCCACTCCAGCTTGTTCTCTCATTCAATTAGAACTTCCTCCAGCCGCATTGGTTCCATAACTAATCTGTTCACCTAATAAAAAAACTATCAATCTCAGGTTGACATTTGCAAGTGATCAAGGTTGAACAGATGCTTCAGGGAGAGTGTTTCCGATTTGCATTGCTAATTTTGTCGGGAAGTGTTTTCTGGCATCATTCCTGAATAGCTGAGTTCGACTTTTAGTTTTTAGTTTTTTTAGAGATACAGCACTGAAACAGGCCCTTCGGCCCACCGAGTCTGTGCCGACCATCAACCACCCATTTATACTAATCCTACACTAATCCCATATTCCTACCACATCCCCACCTGTCCCTATATTTCCCTACCACCTACCTATACTAGGGGCAATTTATAATAGCCAATTTACCTATCAACTTGCAAGTCTTTGGCATGTGGGAGGAAACCGGAGCACCCGGACGAAACCCACGCAGACACAGAGAGAACTTGCAAACTCCACACAGGCAGTACCCTAATTCAACCCGGGTCGCTGGAGCTGTGAGGCTGCAGTGCTAACCACTGCGCCACTGTGCCGCCCCATGCCTCTTGTTCTGTGCTCCCCACATGATAAAAAACAGCATTTCGATATACCCTATTAAAACGTTTAATCATCTTAAAACTCTTAACTTGACCCCCCACCCCCCCTCCCTTAACCTTCTAGGCAATGAGAACGAAGCGTTGACGATGCAAGCTACCCTCATGCTCTACTCCATTTAACTGCAGTTACATACTACTGAATATGCGCTGAACCCTCTCCAATGCCATTCTACCCTCCCTGAGGTGCAGTGCCGAATACGAAATATTCCAGATGGAGTCAAACCACAGCTTTGTATAATGTAAGACTAAGTCCACTACTTTTTACTTGGTTATCAGTCTAAGGACAATATAGTGCTCATTGGGAACAGAAGAGTGAGAGACTACCTTTCGCAGGCTCTCTGAAATGATGCTAAATGCTACTATTTCGAGTAAACATGTTATCCAGTTTTTACATCTGCTTTGTTTTCTTCCATAGCGACCACATAAAACAGTATCACGTCCAGGATATCATAAAAGGACCTTTACGAAAATGCTGTGCATTAATGGGAGACTGGGAATTCGGTGAAATGTCGATTTGCTGACGTCCAAATGTATCGGGTCTACAAGTGGGTCCTACATCACCACACAAAACCTAATAATCGTGATGCCGAGATCAAAAGTTGACTCACACAAAAAGCAGTTGAGGATAGGGGTCAATTGAAAATTGAAATATAGACATCAATTGATTACTAAAGTCTGATAAGGTAACTGGAGGGAAATTATTTCCGCTGGTGGAGGAGTTCAGGACATGTGGGCATAACCTTAAGTTAGATCGGGGTCATTAAGAGATGATTGCTACAAAATGAAATGGGCTGCTGGATTTCTCTCTCGGTCAATTGAAGAGTTCAAAACGGAGATTGTTTGATTTTTGGCAGAAACAGAATGAAGGTTGCAGAAGCAAGATAGGTTTGTAGAGGTAAGATACAGATCAACTTTTATCTAATTTAATGGCGAAAGAGGTTTGAATGTTCAATGGCATATTCCTAGATTGTTCTATGTTTCTGGATCAAGCTAGAGGGAATGGATGGAATAACACTCACAGTATCCATTATTCATTGCTTTACTTTTAATCCCTTTGCCATCGTGAAGTATCTCTGCATTGTACCTGCGTTACATCAATAGCTCTTCATTCTGCATGATTTCCAACAACTATAAGCTTGAAGTTTTTTTTCCTCTATTGGACGGTAGAACCTTAGAACAAAAGTTTGGGTGAACAACATGGCACAAATTTCGCCCAACAGAGTGCTTGTCTGAAATGCAGTAATGGATGAGCAGAACTTTCCACCAATCAAACATGAAGGCATTATCTTCTGTCTCATCTAATCCACATTGTCGCGAGTTCTATACTGTCATCGCCTTGTAGGCAAAGACATTTATTTTCAATTCCCGATCAGTCTGATTGGTTACTATTTCTGTTCATGCCCCTTAATTTTCATGTTCGCGCAAGTTGAAACAATTTATTTGCATCTACACTAACAACCGGCCTCATAACTTCCAATACCACTGTCAGGATCAATCTTTATTTCTCCAGAGAAAAATGCTCCAGGATGTTCAGCATTTTTTTGATTGTTTCACACTCTCAGAAAATGGCAGCCTCCAGGGTTGCCCTGGTTGTATTTTCTCCCGTGAGCAAAAAATAAAAATTAAAACAATAAATGCGTCGGTTTTGTAAGGAATCTGTGGCACTATAGATGTTGTGTATAGGCGATAGTAAGAAGTATTCACCTTGGAGCCAATGCAAACATCAGGGGAGAAATAAGCAGTGAGGTGAAATAAGGCTTAATGCGCATGTAAATATTGAAACATTTTTTATTCGTTTATGGGATGTGGGTGTCGCTGACCATGCCAGCATTTATTGCCCATCCCTAATTGCCATGCTAAGGTGCTGATGAGCTGCCTTCTTGAACGGCTGCTGTTCATGTGAGGTAGATATGCCCTCAGTGTTGTGATGAAGGGAGTTCCAGGATTTTGATCCAGTCACAGTGAAGGAACGGTGATATAGTTCCAAGTCAGGATGGAGTGTGGCTTGAAGGGGAACTCGTAGGTGGCGGTGTTCCCACGCATCTGATGCCCTTGTAGAGGTCGCGGGTTTGGAAGTTGCTGTCTAAGGAGCCTTGGTGCCTTGTTGCAGTGCATCTTGCAGATGGTACACACTGCTGCCACTGTACGTCGGTGGTGGAGGGAGTGAATGTTTGTTGATGGGGTGCCAGTCAAGTCGGCTGCTTTGTCCTGGATGCTGTAGAGCTTCGTGAGTGTTGTTGGAGCTGCACCCATCCAGGCATGTGGAGAGCATTCCATCACACTACTGACTTGTACCTTGTAGATGGTGGGCAGGCTTTCGGGAGACAGGAGGTGAATTACTCACCGCAGGATTCCTAGCCTCTGACCTGCTCTTGTAGCCACGGTTGTTCAGATTCACTGGATTTTTGGAATAGTGATTTGCTCTGTTACTGGCCTCTAAGGGTGCAATTTACTATATTGAACAATAGGACTTACTTAGCAAAAGTGTATTAATTTGTGCTAATCTGATAGCGACTATATTCCACAATATCTGCAGGATAAAAGAGCGCCCAAGAAGTGAGAGTAAACAACTCATTATCACCTGCAATATGCCAAGGACAATTGGCCCCGTAAATCGACTCAAATTGAACATTAAAGGCCGAAAGCTATAATGATAAAATGGTACAGCACAGTGCAAGGTCATTCGGCCCTTTGCGACTGTCCTGAAATTTGATTTAAAAAAACTATTCAAATAATCCCAATCCCTGATTTTTTCCCATTGCCCTTTAATTCTTCGCATCTCAAGTAATAATGCAATTCCTTTTTGAAAGTATTTGTGAATCCGCTTCCTCCTTCCCTTCATGCATTGCATGCCAAATCATAACAACTCACTCTTCAACAAAATTTTGCTCAGCTCACCTCTGGTTCTTCTGCCAATTAATACAATTCTGTGTCCACTGGTTACCAAAATTCCCACTGTTGGAAACAGTTCCATCCAAACCAGTCTGTCAAAACTCTACCTGATTTTGAACACTTCTGCTAAATATCCTATTAACATTCCATACTCTAAGGAGCTCAATGCCAATGCATGTGTGTAAACACAGCAAATAAGATTGGTGAGCTAGAAGCACAAATAGCTTTATGGAAATATGATGTAGTACCAATAACGGAAACTTGCTGAAAAATGGCAAGGACTGGGTGCTTAATATACAAAGATACGAAGTGTTCAGAAAGGAGAGAAGGAAAAAATGGAGCTGCGTAGTCTGGAAGGATTAGGGAAGACATTGTAATGTTGGAAAGGGAGGACATCCTTGACGGGGCAAGGAAAGAATCTATCTGGTTCCAGTTGAGAAGGAAAACGTGTATGATAACGCTACAAGGGGTTTCTATAGGACCTTTAAATTGTGTGTGTGAGTGAGAGAAAGATGGAGAAGCAGGGAAATCACAAAGATGTGCAAAAGCTATATAGTGGTGATATTGGGGTTGTTAGATGATCGAACTATCGATTTTGATAATTCTACTGTAAAGGGTAAGGGGGAAGCATTTTCTGAAATATGTTCAGGTGATCTGCCTTGAACAGTCTGTTCCCAGACCAACTAGAAAGGAGACATTGCTGTGTCTGGTGCTGGGAAATTAGGTGGGCCAAGTGAATGAAGTGTCTGTCAGGAACAATTGGCTTTGAGTGGTCTTCGCATGATAAGGATTACAATAATAATGCAGAAAAAAGACAACATGGAACGAAATAAGGTAGAACGTCCAGATTGGAAGAGGGCTAATTTCAACACGATGAGAAATATTTCAGCTTGTGTAAAATGGAAACAAAGGCTGACAGGAAGAGCTGTTTCAGAACAATGAGCTACTTTTAAGGAAGCGTTGCATCAGGTACAGGCTAGGTACATTCAAACAAGGTCTAAAGGTGAAGGAGCCAAAACAGGGTTCCTTGGATGAGGAGGGAGACTGTGATTCTGATGAAACAAAAACAACGAGGGTGCATGATGCATGTCAGGTGAATTTTTCAAGTGCGAACTCGGTCATGTACAATAGGTTTGGAAGTGAGATGAAGAGGAAAATAAGACTGGCAAAGAGAGAATATGAAAATGGAATGCCAGTCGATATAAAAAAGGTGCACAAAATCTTCGACCAGCATGTAAATAGTAAGCAGGTAACAAGAGGTGAAGTCTGTCTATTATGGACAAAGAGTTTAAAAGATGCTTAGAGGCGCAGGGCAAAGATAATATACTTAATGAGTATATTGTATCGGTGATTAACAAGGAAGAGGACTCTGACAAAAATCGGTAGAATAGAACAGATGAGAGGCAATGAATAGGAAAAAATTGAGAGGGGGGAGGTATTGAAACGGATGTGCCTGTAAAATGTTTTAATTGTTTATGCGATACCCTGGAGAATTAAATTTCATAGTTTTTCTTTGACTTCATAATTGTTTTAAGGGCATCGGAAATAGGAGCAGGAGTAAAAGCTACCATACAGCCTACGACTTTAATCCGACCTTAAATACAATGGTGTCTGATCCTCTTTCTCAACTCCATGTCCGCCACCACCCCCTCCCTCCTCCCCCGCCTATAGCCCTTGATGTTTCAGTAAGAGATCATAAAACTATCTATCACAGTCTTGAAGTTATTCAACTGTGAAGTTTCGACAACCCTCTGGAGAAGGCAATTCTAAGATTCATAAACATTTAAGTGTAAAAAATGTTCCTCATCGCAGAACTAAATGATCAGCTCCTTAACTTGAGCCTGTGCCACCGTGTTCTAGATTGCACAGCCAGGGGAAATAACATCTCAGTGTCTACCCTGTCAAGTCCCTTCAGAATCTTACATGTTTCAAAGAAATCACCTCGCATTCTTCTAAACTCCGGAGAGTGTATGCCCAATTTCCTCAGCCTTTCATCATAGGACAATCCTCTCCACCCTGGAAAAAATAACTTCGGAGTACCGCCTTCAAGGCAAGTCTCTCCTTCCTCAGATTGGAGACCTGTTCTGCACAGAGTGTTCGAGATGTGGTATCACCAAGACCTGAAACCATTGTCGCAAGACTCCCTTATTATACTCCAATTGTCTTTCCTTTGTCCACTTCAATCCGAATTTTGTATTCGCTCTTATCATGTACTCCTTTGCTATCTGTATACTTCATATATGCCTCTTTCCTAACACTAAATTGTTCCCTTACGTGTTTAGTGTGTTCTTGCCTTTTACCGGTATATTTGTTTGCTGCGCTCCATTGAATACTGCTTTAAATGATTCCTATTAATGTTCAACATTGCTCTTTGTTAATATTGCTCCCCGTTTTATTTTCCCAAGTTCGTTTCTCAGTACCTCAAAATCGACTTTTCTCCAGTCTATTATCCTGGATTTCGTCAGTGTTAACTTCTTGCCTGTTATCATGTTAGAGCACATTATAATATGATCCCTATTGCCTAGATGTACCCCAATCTTTAATTCTCTTATCTACTGTGCTTCATTTTCTATTATTAGATCTAAAAGCGAATATTCCCGCATTGGGCATTTTACCTATTGGGTTAGAATGGATTGTATGAACTCTATCCCTTTATGCCTTTCACCTAACACTTCTGTCCAATTAATGTCGGGGTATTTGAAATAACCCATGATTATTTTATTTACTCAATTCCCTAAATTGACCGAATATTTCTTCCTCAAACTTTCTTCCAATGTTGGGTGGTTTGTAGACAAAGATATTAGTGTGATTGAGCCTTTATTGTCTCTTATCTCTATCCATATGGATTATATTTGTTTCTAGCTGGTAGCTGCATCCCTTTCTTCTATAACAAGTACAGCTACTCCCCTCGCCTGTTTCCCTCTATCTTTTCGAAATATGTTATACCCTGCATTGTTTAATTTCCTACGATGATATTTCTGTAGTCACACCTCAGTAATTCTTGACTGCCTGGTGCCTCCCAATGCATGATTTCCTCCGGCTTCTGGATTTTTACGGACATTGTAGTACAGACATTACTGCGTATTTTAAAGGATGTTGCCTCACTTTATGTTAGACCATCTTTCTGCACTCGTCATTAATAATTCCATTTATACCCTCGACAACAATTTCTTCCGTTAGATTATTCTTTTCTACGTCTTCTTCCCTGTTTTCGTTTCATTTAGGCTGCTTCCATTTCTTAGATCCCTCACCCATCTTACGAGTGTGAAGCCACTGCTATCTCTCTATTTACACTTTCCACTCACGGACATATCCCATTCCAATTCATGTGGAGCTCATATCATAGGTACAGTTCCTTCCTGTCCCTGAACTGGTACCAGTATTCCATGAAAAGCAACCGCTCTTTCCTACAATAACCCTTTAGCCACATACCATTTCTCCTGATCTGCCAGCTCCTGTGCCAATTTGACCGTGACTTGGACAATAATCAAGAGATTATTAACCTCGATGTCTTGCTTTTAATTCAGAATCTAACTTCTGTAAGTCCTTCAGCAGGTCTACCTCTCTGTTACCACTGCTGTCGTTTGTAGCAACATAGACCACCACAACTGGATTTACCCCCTCCTTTCCAAGTTCTTCTCCAGATGCCGTGGCATATTCTTACCCTGGTACTGAGTAGGCATCACAGCCTTCGGGAGTCTCGTTCTTGGCGGCAGTCGAAAATTTTCATCCGCCTAATTACTGATTCCCCCCATTAGTACGAAATTTCCATGTGGATCATCACCCCCTTGGACTCCTTTGGGGCTATGGGGCTTTGTCTTCATTGTGACGGTCCTCCCTGCATTCATTCTTCTTGACCTCCCAGGTATCGAGTACATTGCACGTGTTGGACCAGTGTCTGTGGGACCTCCTACTCAAACACTCCTAAATCCCCAACCCTGAATTCCTAACAGTCACAGCCTCCCGTTCCCAAACCTGTGTTCTCTTCTGGGGTGTGACTATATTTTGGAGAAAACTGTCCAGGCGTTCCTCCCCGCCCATATGTGTCCGAATCTGCCCAAATCGCACCCCATGCGGAATGCCTCTGAGTCGGGGTGATTCGAGATGGAAACATCTCCTATCGATGTGTTTGCTTGGGAGAGACTCATTGTTCCCAAAGTCCCACATTATCAAGTTCAAATGCATAACATGCTCTGCCATAGATTTGAATTTGTTTTTTTTAAATCAGTCTTCATTGAACAGCTGTTTGTAGTTATATTAAATAGTTTAACAATGGAAGCTATAAATTTGATATAATCCTTAGATTTACTGGTCCTCATTTAAACTACTGCCCTGGTTCCGAGGGAAATTTTAAAACCTCACCAAACAACCACCTGTCTGCACACCTAATTAATGCCTCTGAACTCCGAATAGTTCCAGAGATGTAGAGGAAAGGATAGCGAAGATGATTCTCGACAGGGGCGAGAGTAACAGGGTAGTTGTTATGGATGACTTTAACTTTCCAAATATTGACTGGAAATACTATAGTTCGAGTACTTTAGATGGGTCAGTTTTTGTCCAGTGTGTGCAGGAGGGTTTTCTGACACAGGCCAACCAGGGGCGATGCCACATTGGATTTGGTACTGGGTAATGAACCCGGCCAGGTGTTAGATTTAGATCTGGTGAGCACTTTGGTGATAGTGATCACAATTCGGTTAGGTTTACCTTAGCGATGGGCAGGGACAGGTATATACCGCAGGGCAAGAATTATAGCTGGGGGAAAGGAAATTATGATGCGATTAGGAAAGATCTAGGATGCGTAGGATGGGGAAGGAAAGTGCAGGGGATGGGCACAATCGAAATGTGGAGCTTATTCAAGGAGCAGCTACTGCGTGTCATTGATAAGTATGTACCTGTCAGGCAGGGAGGAAGTTGTCGAGCGAGGGAGCCGTGGTTTACTAAAGAAGTTGAAGCGCTTGTCAAAAGGAAGAAGAAGGCTTACGTTAGGATGAGACGTGAAGGCTCAGTTAGGGCGCTTGAGAGTTACAAGCTAGCCAGGAAGGATCTAAAGGGAGAGCTGAGAAAAGCAAGGAAAGGACACGAGAAGTCATTGGCGGATAGGATCAGGAAAACCCTAAGGCTTTCTATAGGTGTATCAGGAATAAAAGAATGACTAGAGTTAGATTAGGGCCAATCAAGGATAGTAGTGGGAAGTTGTGTGTGGAATGAGAGGAGATAGGGGAAGCGTTAAATGAATATTTTTCGTCAGTATTTACAGTAGAGAAAGAAAATGTTGTCGAGGAGAATACTGAGAATCAGACTATATGCTGGATGGGATTGAGGTTCACAAGGAGGAGGTGTTCGCAATTTTGCAAAGTGTGAAAATAGATAAGTCCCCTGGGCCAGATGGGATTTATCCTAGGATTCTCTGGGAAGCCAGGGAGGAGATTGCAGAGCCTTTGTCCTTGATCGTTATGTCTTCATTGTCGACAGGAATAGTGCCGGAAGACTGGAGGATAGCAAATGTTGTCCCCTTGTTCAAGAAGGGGAGTACAGACAGCCCTGGTAATTATAGACCTGTGAGCCTTACTTCGGTTGTGGGTAAAATGTTGGAAAATGTTATAAGAGACAGGATTTATAATCATCTTGAAAAGAATAGGTTCATTAGCGATAGTCAGCACGGTTTTGTGAAGGGTAGGTCGTGCCTCACAAACCTTATTGAGTTTTTCCAGAAGGTGACCAAACAGGTGGATGAGGGTAAAGCAGTGGATGTGGTGTATATGGATTTCAGTAAGGCGTTTGAGAAGGTTCCCCACTGTAGGCTATTGCAGAAAATACGGAAGTATGGGGTTGAAGGTGATTTAGAGCGTTGGATCAGAAATTGGCTAGCTGAAAGAAGACAGAGGGTGGTGGTTAATGGCAAATGTTCATCCTGGAGTTTAGTTACTACTGGTGTACCGCAAGGATCTGTTTTGGGGCCACTGCTGTTTGTCATTTTTGTAAATGACCTGGAAGAGGGTGTAGAAGGGTGGGATAGTAAATTTGCAGATGACACGAAGGTCGGTGGAGTTGTGGATAGTGCCGAAGGATGTTGTAGGGTACAGAGGGACATAGATAGGCTGCAGAGCTGGGCTGTGAGATGGCAAATGGAGTTTAATGCGTAAAAGTGTGAGATGTTTCACTTTGGAAGGACTAACAGGAATGCAGAGTACTGGGCTAAAGGGAAAATTCTTGGTAGTGTAGATGAACAGAGAGATCTTGGTGTCCAGGTACATAAATCCCTGAAAGTTGCTACCCAGGTTAATAGGGCTGTTGAGAAGGCATATGGTGTGTTAGCTTTTATTAGTCGGGGGATCGAGTTTCGGAGCCACGAGGTCATGCTGCAGCTGTACAAAACTCTGGTGAGACCGCACCTGGAGTATTGCGTGCAGTTCTGGTCACCGCATTATCGGAAGGATGTGGAAGCTTTGGAAAGGGTGCAGAGGAGATTTACTAGGATGTTGCCTGGTATGGAGGGAATGTCTTACGAGGAAAGGCTGAGGGACTTGAGGTTGTTTTCGTTTGAGAGAAGGAGGAGGAGAGGTGACTTAATAGAGACATATAAGATAATCAGAGGGTTAGATAGGGTGGATAGTGAGAGCCTTTTTCCTCGGATGGTGATGGCAAACACGAGGGGACATAGCTTTAAGTTGAGGGGTGATAGATATAGGACAGATGTTAGAAGTAGTTTCTTTACTCCGAGAGTAGTAGGGGCGTGGAACGCCCTGCCTGCAACAGTAGTAGACTCTCCAACTTTAAGGGCATTTAAGTGGTCATTGGATAGACATATGGATGAAAATGGAATAGTGTAGGTCAGATGGTTTCACAGGTCGGCGCAACGTCGAGGGCCGAAAGGCCTGGACTGCGCTGTAATGTTCTAAAAAAAACTCCAGCTCTTAGCTCTTGCTTTCTGCTGATCCTTCTCTCGGACTGCTGCTTGATTTGTAAAATACCAGAACAGCACCTCTTCCCACAAACTGCCAAATTTCCTCCCTCATCAAATTCCCCGAGTTAAGTGCTCTGTCGAAGAGATACTTCGTCGAGCTTGATTTTTTTTGTTGATTATTCAACGATATCTCGTTGACCAGCTGTTGCTCATCATGAATGACATTCAGTCCTAATGAAGTTATCGAATATTGGGTGAAAACAATAAGTTGCTACAATAGCACTGGCTTTACATTACCACCTCAGAAGAATCATATAGTACGGTCTAAATTTGTCTATCCATATATTTTACCCATAATGAATGGAACCAGCATACTTTGTTGAATTGCTCGCAATCATTTTTGTTTCCGTCCTTACCTTTAGCTTTCTCGGAATGATTCAAATCATCCAGTTCCAAAAAGCAAACACAATGCTTTTCTCGTTCCCTTGCTTAGGGTATAAAACTATCAGGTTTTCGAAAGTAAATGGAGAAATGTATCTTGGGCATTAGCAGTAAGCAGGAAGTGATGCGGGCCAGCTGCTACAGTCTCCGTCTAATATTCAATTTCATTGACTTCAATGGATCTCATCCTTGGGTGAGGAGTGCAAGAGGCTGCTGATGTCATTCAGCTCAACTTGTTCCACTACCCAAGCCGAGTTCCACGAAAAGATTTGCCCGTATTCTTTATATTCAAATGTAAAGAATGATGCCCTGAGCAAGAATAGTTGGCTGATGTCCCAATTGTTTCTTGTGTAGCAGATGAAAGTCTCGCACGAACAAAATACAGGACTAGTTACAATTCTCTCAAGGCCAAAAGCAGCTTTTGCGCATCCATGATATTTAATGTTCCATCACTGGCGACCATGCCTTCTCCTTTGCTCCAAATCTTAGAATTCCCTCCCTTAACCACTCTGTCTTTTGAACTGTGTTCTCCTCCAGTAAAATGACAC
Source organism: Heterodontus francisci (assembly GCF_036365525.1). Lineage (NCBI taxonomy): Eukaryota > Metazoa > Chordata > Chondrichthyes > Heterodontiformes > Heterodontidae > Heterodontus > Heterodontus francisci. Next base: position 27,334,839 of record NC_090409.1, on the reverse strand, counting down.
TTCGACCTTACCTTTTTGATCAAGAATTTGGTCGCATGTTACATCAAATAATGTTCCGGTGAATTGCTATGGATGCTTTACTCTGCTAAAGATGTTATATTAATGCAACGTGTGGGATTATATATGTTGACCATTACTCTTGAACCTACAGCTCCAAGACCATTATTAGTAATGGATACAATATGATCAGAATGTACTCGCAATTAATGTAGGAATTAAGAGCTCAGACAAGAACAGCAAAATCAGTTTGTCTCTCTTACTTTGATGAATCTGCTTCAGTTTACTCTCTGAAATGGAACGCATGGACTTAACAGTGCAGAAGAAAACATTCCACAACTTGGTTTATGCTCCATATGCTCCATAATTCCCACCCTAATTGCAAGGGACAAACGGTTGTAACTGCGATTTAGGCAGGTGAGGCGACACCACGGCTATCGTTCACCTTGCTTTTGTCCTTATTCACAGCTTCTTGACTCTTGCTGCCTGTATGGATGATGGCAAATCTATAAGGTAGGTGAGCAAACTGACTAAGGAACTGTGGTACAGGAATCCATTCAAGTGGCCTGTGGGAATGAAAGGAAATATGGCAATGGTTGGGGCATTATAGTCAGTAATATATACTCTTCTCTGCAGCTGAGACAGTTAGTTATGAATGTTGTGTTACCTGCCTGGTGTCAGGGTTCAGGACATTTCCTCACAGCTGGAGAAAAAAAAATGGACTGGGTGGTGTAGAATACAGTTTCCGCCGTTCACCTAGAAACCAACGACATAGTTAAATTGAGGAATGATGTTTTGTTGGGGCTTTGGGGGTAGTGGCTGTTGAGCTCAGGTCCAAATAAATAAGCATAATCTTAAAACTTATAATTTTTGGACCACTACCTGATCTGCATACACATTAACATACTGTCTAACAGATCAGAGAGTTGAATGTGCGGCTCAAAGTGCGGTATTCAAGACTAGGGGTTAGATTAATGGGCATTGGCATCATGACCTAATATCCATAACAGAGACGTTGCATGGGACCAAGGATGGAAACCAAATATTCCAGTGTACCTAAAGTTTCATAAAGACAGACAGAATGGAAAAGGGGTATCTGCAATAATTAGTGTAGACACAAGGATAGTAGTGAGGAATTATCTTGTCTCTGAAATGTAGGAGGTAGAATCTGTACGGGTGTAGATATGAAATAACTAGGTGGCATAAACACTGTCCAGTGTGGCCCTTAAGCCTCCTAACAGTAGCCACGATGTTAGGTCGAGTGCTAAACAGGAAATACGTGGAATATGTAACTAAACTTATCATCTTGGGGACATTAATTGTCATATGAAGAAGGCTAATCATATCAGCAATTGTAGCTTGGAGGAATAGTTCATGGAGCACATTACGGAGAGTGTGTTGTGGAGCTGACCAGAGAAGTTCCAAGTGCAGTTAGTTACATGATAGGCAATTTGATATCTTGTGCACAACAAGCTCCCAAGAACATTATTTTTTCCCCAGATAATCATTTTTCTTTATTGACGTTCGTTGAGAGTTGAATACTATTCCTGACATTAGCGAGAAATACTTTTCTTTTATTCATAAGTGCCATGGAATATTTTATGTCTAACCTGAGTGAGTAAACCAGCACTCGGTTTAACAGCTCTTCTGGAAGGTGACATCTCCTACTGTGTAATACCTTTTCAGCTGTACGTTTTCCTCAACGTGTCGATCCTAAAACGGAAGAGATCAGCTGCCATCCTAGTTTAATACCTGCCCCACCTTGCTGTTGCTGATGCAGAAAATATTGGGTGAGGTCAAAAAATTAGCCGTCAACAAGATCCAATGAGGTTCCCATCCGGTGAATTCGATTAAGATTGCCAAATATGATTAAACATAATCAGTCATTTATCATATGGGAAGTGTTTAGGTGCAATCTAAATATGTATTTTGGACGAGATGTTAAAGTGTTGGATGTAAAACATCCCATGAACAAATTTGAAGAGTAGCACCGGAGTTCACCCCGGTATCTTCGGGAAATATATTTCACAATCAACATGATGAAATAAAACTGAAAGTTTAGTCATTCGCACATTGATGCTTGGCAGCAATTTGGCACCTGCGTTTCCACATTACAGTAATAAGTAACCTGTTGTCTTGATTCCACACTTCCCGCAAACTGCCCTAACTGGTCAAGTGAAACACCCATCCTTGTGACGCTTTATATTCCCATGAATAAATTTAAAAAGGGATGATTTTTTTATTGTCAATCAACAGCCTATTTTTCCCATCTCAGATCTTTTCATAAACAATAACACAAGTTCTCATTTTTTTTTTAATACAAAACAATTTCTGAAAGATTTTGATATGATTTTCACTACGCCAAAGAATAATCTGCCATTCACGGAGACTAAAAATCAATAGTGGTGGACTGGCAACCCTAATGGCCATACATTCTCGTGAGAAATAGCTTTTTTGAAACAATTAAAGGTCATTCACCTTGTATAAAGCTTTTACAGACCCCTCACATTAACTGCTGATTTATGCACCACTGTCTGGGTACCTGTCTGGGAAACGTATAGGCAGCTATTTTTTCAGCACGAGAATTCGGTCAACGTGGGAAATTCCGGGTCGATGCTCATTATTACCCTTGCCCATTAAAGTGGTTGAGTGGATTGGTTACGTAATAATAATATGATTCAAATCAACTTCATTGACAGGGGTTGCGATCTTCAGCACTACTTTGCCAGTGAGGTTGCTTAGGCAACGATTAATCCCGTAGAAATATGCATGTGGTGTGTGTAATTCTTCAAAGCTACCAGTGGAAAATGGTCAACGGTGATTCTAGTTTGGTCCTATAATGGTAAAGAAAGTCAGACACAATATAACATGAGCTGATAAACCATTGTTGATCGTTCTGCAGCAAGACGGATTTAGACTCCATAATTGAATGGTGATCATCTTCCATTCTGCTGCATGTCCAAAGTGAATAAAATAAATTCGGTGCAGTATGGGTTCTTATACTCTCCACCCATATACTGTTCCATTTGATTCTTAGGACAGGAAATGGGACATAGAACAGGCGTTCAATTCCATACTGTCCAGAAAGCGCTGACGCTGAAAACGAATTTCTATGCCACAAATCATTGCTTTCCATGGGGCTTCTCCGAATAGAAACCATTACATTGGTGATTGAAGCGTGTAAATGAATCTATGGAAAAGATCCTAATATAAATTTAGCACTCATTTTACACATTCTACATTAACTTTCCCCGTCATTTCCGTGGAAGCAAAACCAGCACCAGATGCAAATCAAAGTGTTAAATTCGCCATGTCTAGCTTTAAAATAACTCCCACTTTGTACACTTCTCATATATTTCTTTCATTTAATTTATCACATAATGTCGGCAGAAGCGAGGAAAATTTCTACCCCATGCAATTTGCAAGTTAATAGAAGCAATGAAAAATGCAACGAAGCGTCGATTGGGCTAGCATGATGCCTGGTTTTGGGTATCCAGCAATGAAAAAGATTTAAAAAATCACTCGAGTCTGTTCATTGTTGATTTACCAGAAGAAAATGCTCTAGGATTTTGATGTATTGAAAAGGGAAGAGAATTGCAACATTTGGATAATTTGCTTTGAAACAGAGACGGCTGCACGGCAATCCTGTTATTCATTATTACAGGGAATTAAGAATTGTGGAGACATTACAAAACAATTGATGGTGAATTGGACATGGGCAGTAATGCAAAGCCATAAAATTGAACATCCGATATACATATTGGTAAAATGAAAACATACCTGAATGAAGTGTAGCGGATGGCACCAACACTTTCAGAGTATTAACATGATTATATTTTGCTCACTTTCTCGGGGTAGGGAATTGGTGCATATATATTGACGGTGCACGGGATAAATTCCTTCACTGGGGTTAGGAAAGCATGCCTGTTAGAAATTAATCGTTGAAATTAGTGCAAAAATAATAAGAGATGATTCCTCTTTCATGCCAGCTCATTATCGGGCTCGATGTAACTGAATCTCGGGACTGCTCAAATGGGGTGGTTTCTGCTGATTTTGTGCTCATGTCACATGGTCTAGCGAAAAGTTTTATGAAGTGATTGATTGAAGCAAAGAATATTGCATCATTTAAGGGCACATTGGTTCCATACTTGAACAGAAAAAGGGCAAAAGATCGGGTGCTTAAGAAAAACCTGGAAATGAGATAGCTTTTGAGTTTAAACTGCAATATAGTCCATATGGCCTCTCTAATTGCGCATTTTGTATTTGCTTACCTTCTTCAGAAACAGGCTGTTTGGTCCCTATGACGTAAACAGTTGTGTTTCGGAGTAACAAATGTATCAGAGGAATTATCCATAGAAAATTAGCACGACTCACTTTCATATTAATTCACAACTACCACAACATTTGGTATTAATATATCCCCTTTAAAATAATACAATGTCCCAAGGCGCTTCACAAGAGCCTTACGAAATAAAATTTGACACCAATCTTCGTAAGGCAATACTAGGGCAGATGGCAAGAAGGCTTGGTCAAATATTTAAAAGATCACTTTGCAGGAGGAAGGAGTGATGGAGGGAAGGAACGGTTTAGGTAAGGAATTCCAGGGCTATAGAGTCCAGGAGCTGAAGGCACGGACATCAGTGATGGAACAATTAAAACCGGGGTTGCTCAAGAGGACATATTCGATCAATGCAAATATTTCGAATGTGTGTGGGGCTGAAAGAGAATGCAAAGAGTGGAGTCACGAAGTAATGGAGGCATTTGAAAACAAGGATGATAATTTGAAACTGAGGTGATGCTTAAGCTGTGGTGTGTGGGGCTGATGAGTGAACGGGATTTGGTGTGATTCAACAACAATTAAACAATTAAACAGGTTAAGCAGTCAAATATTTAAGAAGCATATTTTTGCAAGACTGACTTGAACATGTACAGTTACAATTTTTCCTTGTGGGAAGCGAATAATGTTTGCATTGGTCTTATGCATTGATCATAACTAAATAAGCAGATAAAGTTGAAGAACTTTTCAGTTTTACATACATATAACTAATGTATTTCAATAATATTTAAGATGAAATCCGTACTACACATTTCTTCTTTTCTCTTACCCTTTTCTGCAATGCCTGTTTGCAAATCCCTTCGCCCTGAAAAGGAATGCTAAACTGATTAATTGCAATATTTCAGGGTAAAAAAATCTAAAGTGTGCAACATTCCTCAATTGCCAAATTATGGTTAAAAACCCGGTCTGCGCTCTCAAGTGGATCTAATAGATCTCCCAGAAATATTGCACACAAGAACAGAGCAGATCTCCTCTCCGCTTTGGCCTGTATGTTTCCCTTATTCAGCAGTTTTGGAGTACAATATCATGCCATTGTTATTATTTGTGGGGCGATTTTGCGTGCAAGTTGGCTGCCCTCATTGTAACATTACAACTGTGTCAACAATTCAAAAGCAATTCAGTAGTTGTTAAGCACTTAGGAAAAATCCCAGCTAGTAAACAAACCATGGGTATATAAATGCACACACGCATTTTTGTTTTCATTTATGTTTTAATGGCATACCTGACATGTATTAAAGGTTCTTTGGAATCTTTGCAAAATACACTGCTCCCTTTTAGGCCCGTGCAGAGACTTTAGTGAAAATTCTACGTTTATTCAGTATTCCATTTAAATAAAGCCTTCAGTGATTACTTAGAAGACTTATTTGAAAATCCATAAGTCTTCGAAAAAAGGCCCCGACATTCTTTCTGAAGAAAAAAACGTCAAAGCTATAGGTTTCACAGCAGAACCGCATTTGATCTGCTTTGACATACATTGGGCAGGTATCAAAGAAGAGCTTGTTCCGAAACTGTTGGGTGCACATCAGATCTTGGTTGTCCTCGTCTCAAAGATAACGATGTGCTTCCGAAAGTGAGAGCTTGCTGACCAAATGCGTTACCGGTGTGTGTGTGTGTGCGCACACTTCTGCATTGCGGGCGAGCGTTTGGTTGCAGGGTGGCGCAGTGTGGATGGGTGCAGGGACTACTGTTGCAAATGTGTAAAGTGGCAGAAGTGCCATTAACAAATAACGCAGATTTAATATACTTTACAAAGAAATCAGAGGGAGGAGGAGGGTAAGCATTTTTTTTCAAAGTGATTGTTCCAATTATTTCGAATGCACTGCCTCAAAGGATGGCGGGTGCAGCTACAATAATAACATTCAAACTTGCATTGAATCGATGCTTGAAACGAAAGACAGTGCAGGGTTGTAGGGAAAGAGCAGATGGAGTTGATTAATTAGTAGTTAATTCAAAGACCTGGCAGATGCACAATCGGCCGAATGGATCCCACTGCTCTTTACTATTCTATGATTGCATTGTTTGAGGCACTCGTCAATTCCTCTTTTATTTTACTCCAAGTATTTCAATAATCTATATGAGAGTATGCTCCACCTCATCCATTCACAACTGCTTCCAGAACCTTTACTTTGAAAAGAAAAGAAAAACCTTGATAAATAACCTCAATTTTAACCCATGTCTGATGGATGTGAGAGGTTCGTGGGATCCGCACTTCTGAGTGGCGGGGCATGCTGTTAGTTTAAAATAGAGCAGTTGATAATAGATCACACAGATTTGAAACATTAACTCTATTTTTCTCTCCACAGATGCTGCCTGACCTCTGAGTATTTCCAGCATTTTCTGGTTTTGCTCCTGTCCGTATCAGCAGATTCTACCCATGTCCTTCATCATAAGCCCTCAGCATTTTGACCACTGTAGATAAGTCTCCTCTTGACAATATCTGTTCTGAATTCATTTAAGAAAGCTTTGAAATAGTCCTCGATATATTTAAGTAGAAACTTGGTAAAGCTTGATTAATTTAGCTGAGAATCGGTTTCTCACAAAAACAAGCATTTTAAAACACGGTATCATAGCTGTGAATTGTGAGTCTGTTTGTGTACAGGGCCTGCAAGTAGCATGATGCATTTTTAAAAATGAAAAATCTAGTGCAACAGTTCATGGAAATTTGATTTGTGGTGAACCAACTTTGGACTTACAGTTCCACGACTAGTTGCACAGGGTACTGAAGTAATGGGGCAACTACAGCGAGAAAAGAAACAAAATCTAGCAGAAAATGCCAATTAACAGTTTTTTCTTGATATTGAGAAAGATGATGGGGTAATGTTCACTTGCCAGATCTAGCAAGAAACAAACGTAATCGGGTTGCACACATCCTATATTCTAAGTCAGGATGGTTTGTGGCTTGGAGGGGGGAATGCAGGTGGTGGTGTCACCGTGCACCTCCTACACTTGTCCTTTTATGTGGAAGATTTATTGAGGATGGGCGGTGCAGTTGAAGGAGGCTTGTGAGTTACTGTAGTGTATCATGTAGGTGTTATACACTGCTTCTACTGTGCGCTGTCTGCGGCGCGAATTAATGTTGAAGGTGGTGGATGGCATGCCAATCAATTGGGCAGCCTTGTCCTGGATGGTATTGAGCGTGTTGGAGCAGCAGTCATCCAGGCAAGTGGGGAGTTTACTAACGCACTTGTCACTTGTGCCTTGTAAATGGTGCACAGGCTTTGGGGAGTCTGGGGGCGAGTTACTCAGCTTAGAATTCCTAGCATCTGAACTGTTTTGGCAGTCACAGTATTTATTTGGTCATTCCAGTTAATTTTGTCATAAATGGTACCCCCCACCCGTCAACATGTTGATGGTGGGGGTATCAGCAATGGTAATGCCATTAAATGTCAGCGAATGAAGGATAGATTCTCTGTGCTGGAGGTGGTCATTGCATGGCACATATGTGATTTAAATAGTACTTGCCACTTAACAGCCCAAGCCTGAATGTTCCCCAGCACTCAATGCATTCGGGAGTGGAGTGCATCAATAGTTGAGGAGTCACGAATGGTACAGACCAATGTGGAATCATTGGCAACCATCCCAGCCTCTGAACATATGTTGGAGGGAAGATCATTGATGACACAGCTGAATATTACTGGGCCTAGGACACTGCTCTGATGAACTTCAGCAGCAATATCGTGTGTCTGAAGTTATTGGCCTGCAACAAACATAACTATTTTCCTTTGTGCTAGAATTGATTCCAATCATTGCTATTCTCCATCCAGAATCCCAACGAATTTAATTTTGGCATTATTCCTTGATGTCACACTGGTTCAAATGCTGCCTTGTTATCCAGAACCGACACTCTTATATCCATATTTGGACCAAGCTTAAATGTACACTATTTTTATGTTGCCAGCAGTGACTAGGAATGTCAGCAAGAAGACACAAAAGAAGTTTATTTCGTCTGTTCCGACCACAGGAAATCCTCAAATGCTTTGTAGACAACGGAGCACTTCAGAAGTTTACTTATTGCTGTAATTTAGAAATGCAGTTGCTAAATTGCTCCCATCATGGGCTCACAAGCATCGATGTAAGAATGATTAGTTGGTTGAGGGCTGTATTGGCCCACAATACCACGGAGAACTCGAGTGCTCCTATTCAAAATGGTGCCGTGGAATATTATACATCCCATTCTTTAACATTTCATCCAAAATACATATTTAGTTTAATCTGAATTCTTCCTATATAATAATTGATTAGTTATATCTCGTCAGATGTAACAATTTTAATCGAATTCACCAGATGGGATCCTCGTTGGATCGTGTTGAAGGCTGTTTTTTTGACTTCACCCAATATAATCTCCATTAACTACAACATTGGCGGGCAGGTGTTAAACTATAATGGTGGCTCAACTCTTCAATTTCCGGATTGACACATTGAGCAAATGGTGCAGCTGACAAAGTCCTACACAGTAGTATTTATCACATTCCAGAAGAGCTGTTAAACCGAGTGCCTGTTTACTCAATCAGGTTGGACGTAAAATATTCCATGGCACTTCTGAATAAAAGTGGACTATTTGTCTCTAGTGTCCAGAATTATATTTAACTCTCAACCAACATTAATAAAGAAAATTTATTATTTGGGAATAAATGATGCTCTTGGGAGCATGTTGTGCACAAACTATCAAACTGCCTAAAATGCTACAGTAACTGCGTTTGAACATTATTTCATTGGCTTTTAAGTGCTTTACGAGATCCTGAAGTTGTGAAAGGCAGTACATAAATGCTAGTCTTTGTCCTTCATTCTGCGGTTCTCACCTTTCTCTTCATCATTGTCACCTTCCCCTGTTGTTTCATCTCCTGCGAATATTTTAGAATTAGAATTAGAACATTACAGCGCAGTACAGGCCCTTCGGCCCTCCATGTTGCGCCGATCATCTGATCTACACTATTCCATTTTCATCCATATGTCTATCCAATGACCACTTAAATGCCCTTAACGTTGGCGAGTCTACTACTGTTGCAGGCAGGGCGTTCCACGCCCCTACTACTCTCTGCGTAATGAAACTACCTCTGACATCTGTCCTATATCTTTCACCCCTCAGCTTAAAGCTATGTCCCCTCGTGTTTGCCATCATCATCCGAGGAAAAAGACTCTCACTATCCACCCTATCTAACCCTCTGATTATCTTGTATGTCTCTATTAAGTCACCTCTCCTCCTCCTTCTCTCGAACGAAAACAACCCCAAGTCCCTCAGCCTTTCCTCGTAACACCTTCCTTCCATACCAGGCAACATCCTAGTAAATCTCCTCTGCACCCTTTCCAAAGCTTCCACATCCTTCCTATAATGCGGTGACCAGAACTGCACGCAATACTCAAGGTGTGGCCTCACCAGAGTTTTGTACAGCTGCATCATGACCTCGTGGCTCCGAAACTCGATCCCCCTACTAATAAAAGCTAACACACCATATGCCTTCTTAACAGCCCTATTAACCTGGGTAGCAACTTTCAGGGATTTATGTACCTGGACACCAAGATCTCTCTGCTCATCTACACTACCAAGAATCTTCCCATTAGCCCAGTACTCTGCATTGCTGTTACTCCTTCCAAAGTGAATAACCTCACACTTCTCCGCATTAAACTCCATTTGCCATCTCTCAGCCCAGCTCTGCAGCCTATCTATGTCCCTCTGTACCCTACAACACCCTTCGACACTATCCACAACTCCACCGACCTTCGTGTCATCCACAAGTTTACTAACCCACCCTTCTACACCTTAATCCAGGTCATTTATAAAAATGACAAACAGCAGTGGCCCCAAAACAGAACCTTGGGGTACACCACTAGTAACTAAACTCCAGGATGAACATTTGCCACCAACCACCACCCTCTGTCTTCTTTCAGCTAGCCAATTTCTGATCCAAAGCTCTAAATCACCTTCAACCCCATACTTCCGTATTTTCTGCAATAGCCTACCATGGGGAACCTTATCAACCGCCTTACTGAAATCCATATACACCACATCCACTGCTTTACCCTCATCCACCTGTTTGGTCACCTTCTCGAAAAACTCAATAAGGTTTGTGAGGCACGACCTACCTTTCACAAAACCGTGCTGACTATCGCAAATGAACTTATTCTTTTCAAGATGATTATAAATCCTATCTCTTATAACCCTTTCCAACATTTTACCCACAACCGAAGTAAGGCTCACAGGTCTATAATTACCAGGGCTGTCTCTACTCCCCTTCTTGAACAAGGGGACAACATTTGCTATCCTCCAGTCCTCCGGCACTACTCCTGTCGACAATGACGACATAAAGATCAACAACAACGGCTCTGCAATCTCCTCTCTGGCTTCCCAGACAATCCTAGGATAAAACCCATCTGGCCCAGGGGACTTATCTATTTTCACTCTTTCCAAAATTGCTAACACATCCTCCTTGTGAATCTCAATCCCATCTAGCCTAGTAGGCTGTATCTCAGTAATCTCCTCGGCAACATTTTCTTTCTCTACTGTAAATACTGACGAAAAATATTCATTTAACGCTTCCCCTATCTCCTCTGATTCCGCACACAACTTCCCACTACTATCCTTGATTGGCCCTGTTCTAACTCTTATCATTCGTTTATTCCTGATATACCTATAGAAAGCCTTAGGGTTTTCTTTGATCCTATCCGCCAATGACTTCTCGTGTCCTCTCCTTGCTCTTCTTAGCCCTCCCTTTAGATCCTTCCTGGCTAGCTTGTAACTCTCAAGCGCCCTAACTGAGCCTTCACGTCTCATCCTAACATAAGCCGCCCTCTTCCTCTTGACAAGCGCTTCAACTTCTTGAGTAAAAATGTTGCAATTCAATTTCATCTCCCGTTTATCTCCATGCAAATCAAATGCAATTGCATTGAACTAACTGTGCACTAAAGACATATAGTCTAAAGGAATACGTCAGGATATTATTAAGTTGTATTATTCAATATGTTTTCCGAACCTTGGGAGTGTTTAAGATTATAATGGTGAGCTTTGTGGAGCATGCCATCCAGTTGAGTGCATAATTAAATTAATTCACCTCACGTTGTCAACTTTGGTTGCTTATATTCCAAAGGGTGTTCCAATATGATTTCTTGATTCCACCCACCCTTCCTGCCGACTTCCCTAACTGGTCACGTAAAGCATCCATCCTTGTGATGCTTCCACATTCGCATGAATAAACGAAAGGATGGATTATATTTCACTGTCAATCAACGGCCTATTTTGCTCATCTCAGATCGTTTCTTGACCAATAACACAAGTATTCAGTTTTCTTTTTAAATGCAACATAATTTTCAAATGATTTTGATATCATTTCCTCTCTGCCGAAGAATAATCTGCAATTCATGGAGACTAAAGGTTATTGGTGAAGGACTGACAACCCTAATGGTCATACATGCTAGGGAGAAATAGCTTTGTTGAAACAATTAAGGTTCGTTCACCTTGCATAAAGTTAAAATCAGAGCCCTCACATTAACTGCCGATTTATTCACCACTCAATATCTGACTGGCAAACGTAATAGGCAGCCAGTTTTTCATCACCAGAATTCTTTCAGGTAGATTTGGGTAATACTGAGTAGATGCTCATTAGTCCTTTTACCCCATTAAAGTGATTGAGAGGATTGGTCACGCAATAACCATATAATTCAAGTCAAATCCATTGACGGGGGGTTGCGATCTTCAGATCCACTTTGACAGCGAAGCAGTTTAGTAACCATTAATCCCCTAGAAAAATGGGCGTGGTGTGTTAAATGCCTCCATGCCATCAGTGGAAAATGGTCAATGGTAATTCCAGTTTCCCCTTGTCATGGTAAAGAACGTCAGAACATATAAAATGAGCTGCTAACCCATTGTTGATCGTTCTGCAGTAAGACGGCGTAAGATTCCATAATTGAATGGAGATCATCTTCCATAGTGTTACGTGTCCAAAGTGAATAACAGAAATTCGGTGCAGTATGGGTTCTTATACTCAACACACATATACATGACTTCTTGGAACAGCAAGTAGAACATATAACATAGGCAGCCAATTCAATACTGCCCAGAGTGCGCTGATGCCCAAGACGAATTTCTATGCCACACATAATTGATTTCTATGGCGCTTCTCCGAATATTGTGATTAAAGCGTGGAAATGAACCTTATGGAAAGGAGCCTAATGTAAATTAGTCACTGACTTTACATATTCTGCATGATCTTTTCCCAGTCATTTCCGTGGAAATAAAACCAGCTCCAGATGCAAAACAAAGTGTTAAATTCGCCATTTCTAGATCTAAAATAATCCCCAAGTTGTACACTTCTCATATATTACTTTCACTGAATTTACCAGAGAATGTCGGCAGATGCGGAGGAATATTCTACCCCATGTAGATTGTAAGACAATAGAACCAATGAAAAACTGCAATGAAGCATCGATTAGGCTAGCATTATGTATGGTTTTGGGCATCCAGTAATGAAAATGATAAAACAAATCACTACAGGCTGTTCATTGTTGATTCACCAGAATGATGTTCCAGGATTCTACAGTAGAGAGAATGGAAGGGACACGCAACACCTGGATCATTTGCTTTGAAACAGAGAAGGTTTCCCGGCACACCTGTTATTCATTATTAAAGGGAATTAAGAATTGTGAAGTCCTGACAAAGAAATCGATGTTGAAATTGGACATGGGCGTGGATGCAAAACCCATAAAATAGAACATCCGATATACACATCGATAAATGGAACAGGATATCTGAATGGGGTGCAGTGGATGGCGTCAACAATTGTGGAGTATTAACAATGGCTATGTGTTGCTCACTTTGCTGGGTAGGGAATTGATGCATAGATATTGGTCGTGCACGTGATAAATTCCTTCTGGAGAGTTAGTAAAACATGCCTGTTTGGACATCCATCTTTGACATGAGTGCAAAGCAGAAAGATGATTCCTTCTTTATGCCAGATCATTATTGAGTTTGCTGTAAGTGAATATCGGGACTGGTGCAAATAGGGGTGGTTTCTGCTGGCTTTGTGCTCACAGGCAAGATGAATTACTAGCCAAAAAGCGTACTGAAGTGAAAAGAATATTGCATCATTTAAGGGTACATTTGTTCCATCCTTGACACAGCCAAGGAAAAACGTTAGAGTGCTGAACAAGAGCTTGACAATGAGATAGGTTTTTAGTTTAAGCAACAATGTAGTTCTTGTGGCCTCCTTATCTGTTGTGTGCATGTTTTCTAATTGCGTATTTTGCATTTGCTTACCTTCAGCAGAATCAGGCTGCCTGGCCCCTATAATGGAAGCAGAAGTGTTTAGCAGTAACAAGTGCATCAGAGGAGCTACTCATAGACAATTAGCACGACTCGCTTTCATATTAATTCACAACAACCACAACACTTTGTATTAATATAGCCCCTGAAAGATAAAACAGCACCCAAGGTGCTTAACTAGAGCCTGATGAAATAAAATTTCACGCTAAGCTACATAAGGCAATGCTTGGGTAAATGGCAAAAGGGCTTGGTCAAATGTTTTAAAGATCAATTTACAAGATGAAAGAGTGAGAGAGAAAAAGGGGCGGTTTAGGTAAGGAATTCCAGAGCGATAGAGCCCAGGCAGCTGAGGGCATGGCCGCCAGTGATGGAACAATTAAAATCGGGGTTGTTCAAGGGGATATATTCAATCAATGCAGACATCTCAGATATTTGTGGGGCTGAAGGAAATTGCAGAGAGTGGGAGTAGCGAAGCAGTGGATGGAATTTGAAAACAAGGATGGGAATTTGAAATTGAGGCTATGCTTAATCTGTGGCCTGAGTAGGTCAACACGTGTGGGGCTTATGGGTGAACGGGATTTAGTGTGTCAACAACAATTTAACATATTATACGATCAAATATTTAAGATGCATATGTTTCTCAAGACTGAACGTTTTACAGATATAATGTTTCCCTGTGGGAAACGAATAATATCTGCAGTTGTCTTATGCATTTATCCGAACTACAGAAACAAGTAACGCTGACAAACGTTTCTATTTCACAGACCGATTTAATTCAAGAATAGTTAAGAGGAAAACCATACTCCACATGTCTTCTCTTCTATGGCCCCTTTCTTTAATATCTGTTTGCAAATCGCTTAACTCTGAAAAAGAATGCTAAACTGATTAGTTGTAATATTTCATGGTGAAAGAATACAAATTGAGAAATTCCTCAATGCCCAAATTGTGGTTAAAAACCCGGTCTTCGTTCTCAAGTGGATCTAAGAGAGCTCCCAGAAATATTGCTCAAAAGAACATGGAAGATTTGCTTTCTGCCCTGGCCTATATTTTTCTCTTATTGAACAGCACTGGAGCACACTATCTGTCCATTCTTATTATTTGTGGGACAATTGTGCATGCAATTTGGCTGCCCTCATTGTAACCTTCAAAACTGTCAACACTTCAAAAGCAATTCAATAGCTGTTAAGCACTTCGGAAAATTCCCAGATAGTAAATAAAAAGGTACATAAATGTACGTGTGCATTTTTTTTCAATTATGTTTTAATGGAATACCTGATATGTATTGAAAGTTCTTTGGGATCTTTGCAAAATGTATTGCTCTTTTTTAGGCCTGAATAGAGACTTTAGCGAAAACTGCATCTTTATTCAGTATTCCATTTAAAGAAGGCCCTCGGTGATAACTTGGAAGACTTATTTGAAAATCCATAAGTCTTCCAAAAAGGCCTCTACAGTCTTTCTGAATAAAAAAAAAATCAAAGCTGTAGGTTTCACAGCAGAACCACATTTGATCAGCTTTGACATACATGAGGCAAGTATCAATGGAGAGCTTGTTCTGAAACGGTTGGATTCACTTCAAATCTTGGTTGTCCTCGTCTCAAAGATAAAGATGTGTTTGCGAAAATTAGAGAGCTTGTTGACCAAATGCGGTACAGGTGTGTGTGCCTGCATGTTTCTGTGTTGCAGGCGGAATTGGATTGGAGGGGGGACGCCGTGTGGAGTGATTCAGGAAATACTGCTGCAAATTAAAATAAGCAATTATCAGGTTAATGCAACCAGCTTGTCGTAAAACTGGCAGAATTGAGTGAAACACTAGACTTACACCCCGCCCACTCCCCTGGGACCACTCGTCTCCCTCAACTAACATCCGCAATAGAAAAACAAATACGCAGCGAATACCACGTTGCTGTCTGTGGGAGCTTGCTGGGTGCTCTTTGTATGTAATTTTCCCATCATTGCGACCGTGAATACACTTAAAGAGTACTTTATTCATTGTGAAGCGCTATGGTCCTTAGACCATGAAAGATGCTATATAAATGCAAATAGTTTTATCCATAATTCCTTTGATAGGAGTGGGAGGCATAGTAGATGGGTCGTAAAATAGACATGCCGTGGCATCATGTATGATATCCACCAGGTCAGTTGGTTAAATGTATTCCCAAATTACATTCAAAGCCAAAGTTTATAAAATGACAGCCTAGAATTCAATATCTCAGAATTAACCTTAAAGGAATGTTCTCCCAATAATGTTGTCGAAGTCTCACTGCTGTTGCATTTACCTTTCTCTTTCTCAAACAGAGCATCCACTGTGGAATTCAAACAGGTTTCAATGTGTTAATGACGGTAAAAAGGAAAACAGCAAGGACATCATTTTTAACCATATCGATTTCTAAATTACAATTACGATAATAAAACTATTAAAATATAACAATCATTGCTAATTTCTGTCATTAAATTTCGATTGTAAAATTTAGCTTTTTTTGTTTTGGTGGGTAAGCAGGCTGTAAATAAAGCAGCCTGTGATTTGTAGAGGAAACTCCACTTTATGAAACCAGTTCTTAACTCCCGTTTTGCCGCCCATGCATGTGTTAATATTTCCAGAAAGTCCATATTTGAATGCTTCAGTTTTATGCTCCTGTTACAGTAATGACAGGAACATTATTAAAATCAAAAGTGATGAACTATGTGATGAAGACCATGATAAACTATCTTTCCTCATCCTTCTCGACCTCACTGCAAACTATAAAATAGTTGACCACACCATCCTCCTCCATTGTCCAGCTGTTGAGACTTCCATCGCATGGTTTCATGGTATATTTTACTTTATAACCAGAAAATCTTCTGCAGTGGAATTTTTCCCACTCCTGAATCGTTACTTCTGGAGTGCCCAAGGGATCCTTGTTATACTTTACCCACTCGAATTTCTCATCTCCTTAATGCTCCTCAGCGACATTGTCAGTTTCCATATGCACGTTGACAATATTCCGCTCTCTGCACACCTTACTTGTCATACATCCAGAATTGGATCAGAACAAATATGTTTCGAGTATATATTGAGAAATCCAACGCCATTGCCTTCGGTCCCCAACACGGTCTCCGTTCCTTCGGCAGTGACTCCATTCTTCTCCCTAGCCACTGCCTGAGGCAGAACCAGACCATTAGTTAGAAACATTAAAGTTTTGCTTGACCGCAAGATCAGCTTTTAATGACATAACGGGTTCATCAACATAACATCATCCTTTTCCCGAGCTGTGCCATCTCATACTCCGCTGACAAGCTTATCCATACCTTTGTTATCTGTCGACTTGGTTAACCCAAATTTCTTGCCGACCCCCTATCGTCCACCCACCGCAAACCTGAGTGCATCAAAAAGCGTTGCACATATCCTAACTCATCGAATTCATGCTTCAACAATTATCCCTGTGTTCACTGAACTGCATTGGCCTCCAGTACGACAATGCCTCGATTTTAAAAATAGCGATGCTTCCTTTCAGGACACACTATAGTCTATATCTTTGTAACCTTCTTCATTTCTACAAAGCTTCTAGTTCTCGGCATTCCTCCAAATTTGGCCACGTATACATCCTGATTTTAATTGCTCCACCATTATTAACATTTTCATCAGCTGTCGAGGCCCTAAAGCCCTTGCATGCCTGTTTAAAATTGCCTGCCACTCTACGTCACTGCAGCAATAGCAATATGCAGCTGATGATTACATGCCTAACGAGATGGTGCAGGAGGGACTTCAGTTTCCTGAGGCATTGTGATGGCTTTTGGGGAAGGTTACACCTGTACAAGCGGCCGGATTACACCTCAACAAGGGCGAGGACCTCACAGGGTGTTTTACTAGCCCTGTTGGCGAGACTTTAAACTAGTTTGGCAGGGGAATGGAAACCTGAGAGTAGATTCAGAAGGAGAATAGAAAATGTGGAAATTGAAGGCAGAATTTCGCAAGTGTGTTTGGAAGTCAGAGGAAACAGACTCTAGAAAACGGAGAGCCAATGAGTTTTACAGTGCTAAAGAGTTTTTACTTCAACGCAAGGATCCAAGGCAAGGAGGCAGATGAGCTGAGTACACAGATTGTGAAGTGAATGCATGTTGTTTTCGCAAATACTGAGACATTGCTGAATGAACGGCTTGAACGACAGTTCAACAATACTGGTTGCAGAGTTTCCAGGCAAGGTAGATATGGGAATTAAAAAAAAAAGATGGAGTCGCAGTTTTTATTAAAGAAACAATTATAGCTGTGCAGAGGGATGATACAGTTGAAGGGACATCAAATGAAGCCTTATGGGTTGTACTGAAGAAGATGCAAGGAACGATAACACCAGTGGAGACGTACTATAAACCTATGAACAGTTGGAGGGAGATAGTGGAGCAAATATGTATACAAATCTCTGCGAAATTCAAAACCAATACGGCAGGAATATTCAGTGATTTCCACTACCCGAATAACAACTGTGGCAGAATGAGTGTAGATGTCACAGACGGAGCAGAATTATTAACATGCGTTCTGGAAAACTATTTTAGCCAGCATGTAGCATACCCAAGAAGAGGGGGGCGACTACGGAAATAGTTTTAGGGAATTATCACGTTTAACAGACATGCAACGATGAAGAAATACTTTTCATCGACTCATGCTGAAGAGTTATGGAAGTTGATTCTACTTTTTTTTTAAAAAAGGGCAATGCTGCAAAAGTTGGCTGCATGTGTATTCGGACGGTGTCACACTGCCTTACAAAACATGCTTAACCAGGTTGACAGCTGTCAATTACACCCATCCTGAAAGATTGATGAGTTGAATGGGTTCTTCTGAAACAAATAAGGTGTGAAATAGTCACTTCCTTGGCCATTACTGGCCACCACAGGGAAGAGGATCTACTTCTCCCAACAGAAGCAAGATGTAAGTCTACTTTGACCTAAGGTCTGTCTGAAAAGAGGGAACAAGAATCATAACATGCATCACGAAAACAAGCTGAGAGCTAGCAGAAAATCTAACACTCCAACAAAGGTTCCCTGATGTAAATGCTACATTGAAAACTTGTGCAGCAGTGAATTGGAAGTGATACTCTGTATCACTGTATCAAACTGAACGTTCAACTAACAGAGAAATCTACCAGCGCTTCAGGCCAGGAACCAATGTGCACTTGACTTCCGAAGGAATTCAGCAAGTTTACCAGCTGAAACGCACCTCACTTGATAACCATTTGTTCCCATTACTGTCTATCTATCTTTTCTTGCATGTGTGTGTGTGTGCGTGTGCGTGTGCGTATGCATGTGTGTGTGTGTGGGCAAATGAATGCATGAGTGGATGTATTTGCTACAATTTTGGGATAAGGCATACTGCTCAATAATTAATTAATCTTCTGTTTTGAACCTACAGGAAAGTTTGTCACTGTCTGTTTATTCGAAAACACTCTCTCACACACACACAAAGGGTTTAAATCCTAATACCAAAAAAAAACTTAGAGCCGTCAGGTAGGAGCTGACCACTCTCACCCTTCACCACGTGGTTGTAGCAGAATGAAGCTGGGCGATGGAAGGCATATCAGTTAGGGAGCACATTGGGGGAAGTGATCATAATTCAGTTAGATTTAGGATAGTTATGGAAAAGGCCAAGAATAATAGTTACCAATGGGGGCAAGTTTAAATTACTAAACTGAGATATGATCGATCTAACGCAGTCTGGAAACAGCTTCTTGAAGGTAAATCAGTTCCACATCAGTCAAAGGCATTCAAACAAGAGATGTATACTCTTTTAAAGTAGAAGTGGGGGCTAACAGAGCCTCTGGATGTGAAGGTGCCGAAAGACAGCATAACGGAAAAGTGGAAGATTATGACAGATACCGACGTCTCAGTACTTCAGTAAACCTAAAGGAGTATAAAAAGTAGGCGGTTGAAATTAGAAAGGAAATGTGGAAAGCAAAGAGCGGACATAAACATGTTACAATAGAAATTAAGGAAAACCCAATGATTTTACAAAATAAATAAAGAGAAAAAGGATAACTAACTAAATAAGCATGGCCTATTAGGGGCAATAAGGGTAACCTCTGTGTGAAGGCAAAGAACGTGGGTATGGCTCATAGTGAATATTTTGCATCTGCTTTCACAAAAGAGATGGGGAATAAATACTTTTGAATCAGGGAAGAAGCGTGTAAAACATTAGCTGGAATTAACGTAGTGAGGAGGAAGTATAAACAAGTTTAAAATCTTTGAACGTGAATTAATCCATAGGCCTCGAGGAAATGTATCCTTAATTATTAAGAGAAGCAAGAGAAGAAATAACAGAAGTT
Organism: Heterodontus francisci; assembly: GCF_036365525.1. Classification (NCBI taxonomy): domain Eukaryota; kingdom Metazoa; phylum Chordata; class Chondrichthyes; order Heterodontiformes; family Heterodontidae; genus Heterodontus; species Heterodontus francisci. Next base: position 27,314,963 of record NC_090409.1, on the reverse strand, counting down.
CTGACTATCATTTCTCTATCCTCCACGACTACAGGTGCGGTGCCAGAATTCCAGAGGCCAACAAATGTACTATTGTTGAGTAAAGTAGAAAGAGACAACCAGTCCAGTCCAATAATGTCAACCAAATCTTGGTGGTTGAAAAATTATTGAAAATGTGCTGAGCGACAGGATAAATCTTCGCTCAGAAAGGAATAGGTCAATCAAAGGTAACCAGCACGGATTTATTAAGGAAAGGTCCTACCTGACTAACATAATTGAATTTTTTGATGAGGTAACTAAGAGAGTTCATGAGGGTAGTGCATTCGATGTAGTCTAATATGGAATTTAGCAAAACTTTTGATAAGGTCCCACATGGAAGGTTGGCCATGAAAATAAATGCCTATGGGATTCAAGGCAACGTGGCAAGTTGGATCCAAAATTGGCTAATTGGTTAAGCGGCTATAGCAAAGGATAAGAGCTGGAAAGTAGGGGCATTATTAGGAAATTTGATATCACAGTTTTGTCGCCTGTTTGGCAATGAAGATAAAAGTTGTATACTGCAGGAAGGTATCAATGGACGAGTCAAGCGGGCAGAATATTGGCAAACGGAGGCCACTCAAGAAACAAGTGTGGTAATGCATTTGGAGAAGGCTTTCAAGACAAGGGAATGCACAATGAATGGCAGGATACTGAGAAGTGTAGAGGAATAGAGGACCTTAGGTTCTGAGTGCGTGTCCTTCGATCCCTGAGGGACAGCTAACAAGGTGGTCAAGAATGCATATAGGTATTTACTTTTTTTTAGCAGAGGCATGGAACAGGAATGTTATGCTAGAATGCATAAAAAGCAGTTAGGTCACAGCTGGGGTATTGCCTGCACATCTGGTCACCACACAGTCATAAAGATGAGATTGCACTGGAAAGGGAACAGCGGAGGTTTACAAGGAATTTGCTTGGACTGGGGAATTTTAGGTATAAGCCAAGTCTGAAAAGGCTATGCTTGTTTCCTTTCGAATAACAGGCTGAGGGACGTCCTAACTGAAGTGTATAAGCTTACTCCAGATAGAGTGGACGGGAAGGTCCCTATTTCCATTTGTCAACTGGTCCATAACCGGGTGTCTTAGATTTAGGTTAATAGTTAGAAGGTTTAGAGAGGACTCTAGGGAAAATATTTTCACACAGAGGGTAGAGGAGATATAGACCTCACAGCCTGAAAGGACATTAGAGGCAGGAACTGCCATAACTTGCAAACCAAGTACTTGGATGCGCACTTGATGTGCCTTAACATACAAAGTTATGGGCCAAGAACCAGAAAGTGTGATTAGGCTGGATGGCTCCTTGTCGACCGGCAGACATGTTAGGCTGACTGGCCTCATTCATGCTGTACATTTTTATGATTCTGCGATATGAGGAGAAGTTTGGTCGACGTGTACAAGATTATGAAATGCTTATATAAGCTGGACAACGCAACGTTGCTCAATTTAGGTGATGTTACAAGGGGTAAGGGGCAGATATTTAATGATTTAGGTAAGATATACAGGAGAGGTGTGAATAAGAATTTCTTCACGCTGCCTATGAATCTGATGGAAGCAGCGGCAGCCCATGATTTCAAAAGGAATTTGGACAAGCATCTCTGATTAATGTGCTTGCAGAGATATTGGGATAGGGTGGGAGAATGGGACTGACTGGAATTCTGTAGGGATAGACAGCATGGACTGGATGTACCGAACGATCACCTTCTGCGACGTTATGACTGTGACTCTGTGTAATTTGACTAAAAACCTGTCCAGAAGTTACTAGAATCAGAGGGGGATATTGCATAAAGCAGTTTTTGTTTTCGTTCGGGTGATGTGGGCATCGCTGGCCAGGCTGGCAGTTATTGGCCATCCTTAACCGCCCTTGAGCAGGTAGTGGTGAGCTGCCTTCTTGAATCGCTGCCGTCCTTGAGGCATAGGCACACCAAAAGTGCTGTAAGGAAGGGAGTTCCAGGATTGTGATCCAGGCACATTGAAGGAACTGCGATATAGTTTCAACTCAGGATTGTGTGTGGCTTGGATGGTAGCTTGCATGTGGTGTTCCCATGCATGTGTTGCCCTTGTCCTGGGTGGTAGAGATCGCTGGTTTGGAAAGTGCTGTCGAAGGAGCCTTGGTGAATTGTTGTATGTTGCAAACCTATGTTATAGAAAATTTCAGCCCTATTTTAGACCATCCAAATGTTCCTTTTCATTTAAACCAGTTCCTCTGCCTCTGCAATGTGCCTTTGATTAATTCCTGCACGGTTCCCACCTCAGTGGCAAGGGGCTAGGGGAGATGACGTTGAATATGAGTTAGGGATGGAAGGCAGGTGAATCATTTTTGCTCCTGTCATACAACTTGCCCGATAGACAGTTGAAGTCCGTGGAATTTAATTTCATATGGCACGCAAAAGGAGCAATCGACCTGCTGCCAACTTATTTGCACTCGTATCACATCCATTTTCGCCCATGTAAGATTCTTGATTATCAAGTCAGATTAATGATAACAGAGGTCAGAAACCGCAGTGGCGATCCCAGAACAAGGCTGCAACTCTGTGCATACTTGTTGGGGAGTTCTGCATTTTGTGCTAATCAGGATTATGCCCCACATCGAAGTTATCTGACATTGCTCAGTGGGTAGCAATATCACCTCTAACTCAGAAGTGATTTCAGTCCCACTCCAGGGACTGAAGCACCTAAGTAGGCTGAAGATCCAATGCTGTATTGAAGGAGTTGTACATTGTCAGAGGTACCTTCCTTTGCATAAAAATTAACAAGAATCCACATCTGTCCTCTCAGATGGATGTAGAAACCATACGATGTCCTTTGAAGAGCAGCAGAGATTTATTCTGATGTTATGTATCCATCATCCAATGTCTAAAACAGAATTTTTTTAAACATTTATTTGTTGTTTGTTGTGTCTTAATAAAATTGTATAGGGCTTTGGTGAGACCGCACCTGGAATACCGTGTGCCGTTTCGGTCTCCACATTTAAGAAAGGATATACTTTCACTGGAGGCAGTACAGTGAAGGTTTATTGAATTGGTCACAGGGCTGAGGGGGTTGTCCTATGATGAGAGGCTGCGAAAAATCGGCCTCTTTTCTCTGGGTTTTAGAAGAATGAAAGGCGATCTAATTGAGATATATATGATTCTGAAAGGGCTTGATCGGGTCGAAGCAGAGAGATTATTCCCACTGGTCAGGGAATCTAGAACAAGGAGAAAAAATGTGAGGATAAAGTTTCAATCATCCAGGACTGAGATGAGGAGAAATTACTTGACTCAAATGATTGTGAATATTTGGAATTCTCTACACTAGACAGTTGTAGATGCTCCTTCATTGAAGGAACATTTAAGGCTCGCATGGATAGATTTTTGGTGTCCCAGGGAATCAAGGGATATGGGGAGCAGACAGGAAAGTGGAATTGAAGTCCAAGATCAGCCATGATCGGATTGACTGGTGGAACGGGCTCGATTGGCCATATGGTCTACTTCTGCTCCTATTTCTTGTGTTAGTGTGTTCTGGTGTGCAAATTGATAGGTTGATTAGACATTTTCCAGTCGATCGTGGTGCATGCGTAAAGCTGTCTTGTTCAGAGCATACATTATAAATTTTATCGAAAGGTAAGGATGTCAAGGGATTTGACACAAATGTGGGGAAAAGAATTGAGATGTTAGTCATTTAGTCATTTTCTAATTGTTGATAGATTTTCAACTAATTCCATACTCCAAACACAACACCGTCTCGGGTTTTTGTAGCTCTACATCGTGAATAATGATTGAAGCGACTTACTGGTCTTTTCCAGAAGTTCTTGAAGTTCTGAAAGTAAACGGATTTGGTAATGCAATCAATCACAAAGACGAGTCAATCTTCTTGACTATAGTCTTCACATGTGCAGCTGACGTGTCAGAAATCAACGCTGTGATGTAGACAGGCAGCACTGCAAAACATGCGATATCACAATAGCAAGGTAATATATATTCAGTGTGATATACAATTGTGTTGATATTATTGACCCCATTCAGATGAAATGTTAAGCCAAGCGTCACACAGGCTTTCTTAGCCTCTTTATCAAATTTCTTTCGTACCTTCAAGAATTTGTGCATCTACACCGTGATGTCCCTCTGCCTTTGTTTTGCCCTCAAAATAGCATCAATTAGATTATACAGCCTCACCTATCCTACGAAAATATATGACCTAACATATTGGCATAAGAATGCATTTTCCATTTGCCTTCTGATTCCAACAATCTGTCCGTATCGTCCTGAAGATTCCTATTATCTTAATAACTGCTTGTTACATTATTAAGCTTTGATTAAGCAGAGAACGTTGAAGTTTTACCCTCCATTCTTAAGGCCAGGCTATTTATATACAGCTAGAAAATCAAAGAAGCCCCATGCAACTGCATTCTTCTCTTCAGTCAGAAAATCATGTGGTTAATATAATTTTCCGCATCCTATACCACGGTTACTAACGTGCTATTATGCTTTTTTTTTTAGATCAATCTCTCTATCTATCTATCTATCTATCTATCTATCTATCTATCTATCTATCTATCTATCTATCTATCTATCTATCTATCTGTTGTTCTGTCCATCTACCCATCCACCTATCTACCTCTCTTACTACAACAACAGAGGCAAAATATTACAGTTTCTGGAAATCTGATATGTTCTGGCTAAATTTGTGGGAATTGATGATAAATACAGGGCAGACTTTTGTGAGCCCGTTGCAGGTCCCGGCAGTGTCACCTGAAGTGGGTGTCGTCGCTACATGACACTTGTCAGGCTGGCTGACCGCAATCATGTGGCAGCTGGTCAATCAACACAACTGAAGCAGGGGCCCAATCCTATTGCAGGCCGAAGTGGGCTACAAAATGCTGATGACGACATCAGCTGATAAGGATGGTGGTGCTGGTGCCATGTTTAAAGCGCTGCCCGCCCTGCTTGTACTGCTGCATTTAGCTGATGCAATGAATCTGGAGTGCAGCTCGACCCCTCCTCGACAGCCGTACTCTTGTATCCCCCTCCACGGCTGGTGTAAATCCTGACGCACGTTCTACTGCTGTTGTAGCACCTGGGACACCTTCTACTGCTGCTTGAACTCCTAACCCCCTCTACTGCTGCTTTAACTCCTGGAGCCCAGTCTACCACTACATAAATTCCTTGGGAACCCTCGAGTGCTGCTCTAACTCTTGAACCTTCCTCTACAGTGCTGTTACTTTGGCATTCCTCCACTGCTGCTGCAGCACCACTGAATGGTTTGGCTTCAGCTGTGACTCCTGGACCTCCCTGCGCCTCTACATCACGATTGTGGACCAATCGTTTGAAGTGGGATCCAACAGGGACCGTGACTGAGATAAGACTCCGGGTTGGCGTGGTGGGGGGTTGGGGGGGGGGGGGGGCGGGGGTGCATCGTTTAGCTATTCCTGCCTGGCTGCGTGTGAAAGGTCAGAGTTCCTCTTTCCAATAGATGGCGGGAAAATACCCTCTGCCTGACCTGGATGGAGTATACAGAGGAGGTCAGGATCCAAGGCAGAGATAGAGTCCAGTGCCACAAGAGGATCAATGGCATCCTTCATTCCACCAAGGTGAGTCCTCCATGCCCATCTCGTCTTTGGAGCGTGCATGCACCTTTGTGACTTTAAAGCCGGTGGCAAGCGGGTAAAGCATTATCACATCCGGTCCAACAGTAGTTGCAGCTCAATGACAGGCTGCCTTCTTTCACAACTCACCCCAGTTACATCCCCTGAGAGCGGCTGTGGAAAGTAGCAATTAGGAAACTGTGTAAAGGGACGATGATTAGCCACGAGCATAAATGCAATGTTGTTCTTCATCTGATGTATAATTGTGCAAATATTTCCACTTGCAGGGGTAATGGGCCCATACCACCAGGGATGCATCTAGGACAGTCGGTGGGATCTCAGATGCGTGCCCACTGACGCTGGCAGACGAGGAGGCTCTGGAGACAGTGGGGGCAGGGCAGCCATGCAATTACATACAGTGAGATGAATGCCTGTACAAGAGAGTAAGGAGACATTGCATTCATGTGTTCTCCATAGCACGTCAGGACATCCACATCATGCATGGTTGCTATGAGGAGATCTGAATAATGAAACCCATACACACTTCAGCTTTCTCATGCAGTTGGTGGTACTTTGGAGGCAGGTTGACTTGTTGAAAAAGTGGGCCTGCAGTCGATCGCTGAGGAGGAAGCCAACAGTCAGGGGATTCACTGTCAGATCATTTTCCTGCATTCTCCACCAGCACAGAGACTTTCACATTGGTCGCTTCGTGCCCGGGCTTTTGATACAGTGTCTCACGCTGCAGAGAGCACTGCATACGTGCCTGAACAGCTAATGGAGCTTGTGATAGCTGAGGCCACTGATCGTCTGTTGTTGTCCAGGCCTATGTTGAGCCGCAGGCTGATGACGAGATTCAAGTGTTGACAGCACAGAACATGCTGGAGTTGCAGAGAGATGTAAGGAAATATGTGGTGGAGCTGCTTCAGGTAATATACGAGCATGAGCAGATGGTGGAAGAGTCAATCCATGTAAGGAGTGCTGCCATGTCTCAGGATCCATCGAGAGGTTGGCATGCTGCATGGAGAGCATAATCGTGCAAATGTGTCCATATCTGCACACTATCGTTTTTGCCGCAAGCTCAATGCAGCAATGGCCATCTGTGGTCAGCAGGAATGTTGAAGTTACTCTTGAAATGTTGGAGGAAATCGCGCACTCCACATCTTAGGTCTTACCTGAGGGCGCTCCGAGTGTGGTCAATGAATCCTCAGACTCAACCAGTGACCCCAGGTCCAGTAGCTGCGACGATTGAGGAGGCTTCTACAGGTTCCCCTTAGCCAGCCAGTCTCTACAGTCTTCAGGAAGCGGGTGAGCATTCGTTAATGTCATCCCAGTCCAAGGAGAAGCCTGCCTCCACCTCAGCTACTTATACAGCAATTACAATGCATAGAAAAATACGTATAAAGAAGTGCAAATAGACGCACTTGGGACTTCATGTTTTTATTAATTTTAACCTGTGCATTGGTTGCTACAGTTGTCCTAATACATGGAGGTCAAGTTCATTGCTGTAAATGAGTCCTGCTGTCATTGTTGACATGTGAGATACAACCTCCTCCCTTGCTCCCTCAATGACCTACTAGTTTAGACATTGACCGCATTGGGTGAGTGTCACAGAGGTGTCAGAGTGTAAGGTGAAGCTGGGCTATATGAATGGAATGCAACGTAAAGGAGCGAACAGGCTGAACAGAGTGATGAGAATTTTTATTGAGTTCACATTGAGAGGCCATCATGGTGGCAGGAAGTCGAAATGGATGTCATTGTTTTGCACGTGTCTTGTGCGTCTCTCAATGGCCATAGTCTTAATGCAAGGGAATCAATATCCTGCTCAGTAGCCTCATGCACACCCTTGGATGAGGACTGTTGCTTGATCATGTCTTCTTCATGCATGTTCTCCCCCAGCCAATCCTCTCCTCCCACGCCACTGCGATGGATTGTACAAAGCACAGCAAACTACCACAAAAGTGGAGATCTTGGCTGAGAAAATCTGCAGGCAGACAATAGATTGATCGAGGCACCTGAAACTCATCTTCAGACGTTCAATGGCTTGCTCAATGATCACTTCTGTGGACCCGTGGCAGGTATTCAGCCTCTCCTCTGCTGCCATACAAGAGTTCCTCACACAGCGTGAGTAGCCATGTATTCAATGGTTAGCCATTGTCCCTGAAGGCGATCGAGGGGACTGAAAAGCATGGAACCCGGGACTGTCACAGTACCTCACTATTGTGCTTGCTCGGTAGGAAGTGGAACACACCTGCAGCACGCCGACTGGTAGATCTTTGGTGGAAAGGAAACCTTTCTTGTTGATCATGGCTGCTGGCCACTCCGTGAAAGCATTGAACGCCCTATGTGTGAAGCCAATGACATCCTGCACCTGCAATATCCAACGGTGACCATGAAGCTGATGACCTTCTCAGGGATGGTCCGCTACCACACTTAGTCACCGGCCTTGTTGAAGAATGTATTGGTTAACTCCTAGATGCAGCGATGTGCTGCTGACTGGGAGACCCAACACACGTCCCCAGTAGATCATGGGAAAGAGCCAGACGCGCACAAATAAAGTGCCATAGGGATCCTCAAGGCAAAATACATTGAATATTCATTGAAGCATATGCATTGCCCTGCAGTATGGTGCATAGGAAGGTAACCGCCTCCCTGCAGTACTGCAGCCTTTGATGTCACTGCTGCTCAGACATTTGGTGGTGACTGAGGCATGTCTAGTACACTCTCTGGCTTGGATAGGTCCTTTTTGGAGTGGCCAGTGATGTCACTCTCCTATTGGAGCTGTGCTGGTCGGATCAGCCGGATCCTGGCTCTCCCTCCCTCTGAGGTGCTGCTGCACAGCACGGGTGGCCCACAAAGACCCGGTGTATGAGCCCCACCCCTGCTAATATTTGCCCTTCCCGTGCACTGTCCTTGGAAAAATGAAATTGGCTTGCGACAATCCCGTTGCTACTCCTGTCTGATGGTGAGCTAATGACCCTCATCGCGCACGTGTGCCGAAAACATTTCGCCCAGATGCTGTGCCAACCCTACCCTAGCACACGACAGTGCGCCCATCACTGCACCTGAGACTGTGCCCATCCAACCTATGCACCTGGGACTGCGCCTACCCTTGAAGATAGCCTTCAATCGAAGGCCGAGAATTTTCTCAGCTACCTCTTTCTCCATCCACTGCTCCACATGGCGGCCTTCCCACGGTGGTACTGAGGCCTTGCCTTTGCTCTGCCACCTTAAAACATTGGGGAATCTGATGGCACACGATCCCCATATGTCATTAACTAAAACTGAACTCCCTATGAAATTACCTTCTGCTCAATGCAATTACATTCTAACATTTATGTTCACCTATTCAAATTCAGTCCCATCTGTTTGTGCCCCCAAGCCTGTCTTGGAGCTTTCCTAAGACTTACATTATCCCGAACAAACATCACAATATTGGTGTACTGGGCGAATGCATCCATCCCGACTTTTCAGCCCTCCATGCTCCAACTCCCACTCCTGCTGGACGGATAACGTCCAGTGCATAGTTCCAGAAGTAAGTAGACATAAATATACTTATGTAAATGCGCAAATAGATAGAGGGATATTTGATGAATGACAGCTAAATCATTGGTGATAGAGAGATAGACAGTGAGAAAGATAAAGAAATTGTGGATGATGGATTAGTACATAAACACATACACAACTATATCGCAAGATGCACATAACCGATAAATGATCGAAATAAATAGAACACAGCAGATAAATAAGATACGTAGATGACACATAAATAGAGAGCTGTATAAATAAATAAACAAATGCAAAATATGTAGATGATCTTTAAATTAGTATTTAGATGGCGTGATGGATGCATAGTAGATAGAGGATAGTAACGAAAATAATTGACACACTGATCATTAGATGGAAACATAGAGAGAAAAGTAGATATTTTGAGGAAAAGGCAGATAAATGAACAGACCATTATTATATCGGATGATAGATATATGAATCAATCAATAAATAGATAATTGTTTTTAAAGATGGATAAATATCAGCTAAAATATAGTTCTATAGAAAGAGAGATAGCCTCTGCTTCACACTTCATTTCCGTTCAAAATCGCTAGTGGGATAGCGTTGCACTACTTGCATTGTACCCTCTGGAATGTCCTCTGTACGTCCACCTGGTTACAGCAATAAACACCTGAACCCTTATTGTCGCTGCTGTTGGAAGAAAAATGGGGAGAGTGAGCAAGCGTTCAGCATGATGTAGCCGATCCCATTGATTTTTTTATGGAAGAGAGCATTGTTTCTTTGGAGAAGAGGAGGCAGATCCTCAGCGCCCACAATCGAAGCTAGCAGCCTGTCATGTCTTCGAATGTATATTTATCATTCTGTAATACATCTTTGGTAACCTCAGATCCATGTTATACAGACATGTCCCTCGAACATTGCAATGGATTCCTTCCGCATTTCGAAAATTATACTTTGCATGTTCAGGAAAAGACCACACTAAATTGTAAATGTAAATTATGATTACCTTCGTTGCATTTGCCACTTCCACTCGAGTCCTCTTTAAACATAATATATTTTTTTAAATGGTAAGGAAGTGTGACGAGGGTAGTGCACATATACCAAAGACAATCAACGCAGAGGTTTTTGATTGCAAGATCATAAATCTTATAAAGCATGAGGACAGACACACTGAACCGGCAGAAAGTCTCATGTAATGTTGATTACCAGCTCAAAGAAGCAGGGATACAATGGGAACATTTCATATGAAGAGGACTGGATCTCTCCCATGAAAATGTGCATGCGAGGAGTCAGTTAGTGCTTTGAGGACTGAGATGGCAATATTTGTTTTTGGTACGGCATTCGAGAGATAGGGCACAAATATGGTTCGATGATGTTGAGGTACTGATCAGTCATAATCGAACTGAATGCAGGAATAGATTCGAGGAATTGAATAATTTCTTCCTTTTCCCATGTTTCACTGATGTTGGGGTAATAGTACAACCCCATTAAATGAATTAGTGGATATTGCTTCTCCACACTGTTTGATGGGAAATACAATTACTCTGAGCATCAATTCTGTTTCATGATAGTAGGAAAAGTGAATTCTTAATGGGGTATGGTACTATGATATTCAGGGAATGACAGAGCCATGGAATAATACTGCACAGAAAGAGGTTTGTCGACACGTTGTAGGTGTATACTATCTCGAATGTTTTCCAATTTAATTCGCATCTCCATGCTTCTCCACAGCTGAGCATTTTTCCTGTCAGTGATTTGCCCAGCTCCTTTTATCAGTTGCTATTGAATCTGCGTCCAACACGCTTTCAAGCAATGAACGTTAGTTTAAAACAGCTTGCTAGATACAATAGAGTCATTGAGTGTTTACGACACGGAAGGAGGCCACACAGTACACCGAGTCCCTGCAAGTCCCCTGCAGAATAAACCAGTCTGTCCCACTCCCCGGCTGTACTCCCATAGCTGTGAAAACTTATTTCCCTCAAGTGCACAACAATTTCTTTTTGAAATCATGCATCAGTTCCTCCCCGCCTCCTCCTGCATCTTTTGCTAAAATTCTCAAACTTGTGTCCCCTGGTGCTTGTAGGCTCAGCTAATGGGAACAGTTTTCCTTTGTCTACCTTATATAAACCTTTCAGAATCTTGCACCTTCTATCAGATCTTTTCTCCACATCATTTGCTCCAAGGAGACCAAGCACTGCTTCGCCAACCTAATCCTGTAGCTATTCTCTCACTCATTGAACCATTTTGGTAAATCTCTTATTAAGGACCCTCACATCCTGCTAAAATGTGGTGATCAGTACTGGATCCAATACACTAGTTGTGGCCTAACCAGAGTTTAACTGTTCTACTTTTGCACTCAATGCCTCCATTTAGGAAGCCCAAGATCCCATATGCTTTCCTAACTACTGTCAAAATCGGGAGGAATTGCTTTTGCCTCATTTAGTAGCAGTGGCCCGATATTCCCCTTCTGTTCAGTTCAACAGAATAATCTGCATAAAATTTAAACATCTGTTTTCATTACCTTTGTGCTTTTTGCTCAACTTTTCTTCTGTATAAATATAAACACACATTGTAGATTGCACAATAAGTAAGGAGAATACGTTCCTATTTTGAATATTTAGCAACTGTACATTTTGCTGAACCTCGGGAACCTGATTTCATATGTGTTGAAACATGAATTTTGATGGAGATACACAAACCTGGTAATATTTCATATGATGTACATGGATGCCATTTGTACAGTATGGCTGGCCCCTTTACTCGAAAATGGGCTGTGGGTGGCGCTTGGTACATGAACAAAAACACCCAAGTGTCAACATATGCACATTTCTGACTACATCGCGTATGCTTTTAATAATATCCTTCTCAAAGTATTCCATCACTTTCAAAGATTTTCGTACACAAACTATCAGATCGCTCAGTTCCTGTACCCACTTGAAGGTTATCCCATTGAGTTCATATTGCCTCTCCTGAGGCTTCATTTCAAAAAATTCTATGCATTGAATTTCATGTCCTATTAGTTGGCCCACTTTCCCATTCTGCTTTTTACCACCTGTATACTGTTACAATCTTACTATTGCCGTCATTGTTTGGTGAATTTCTTGCTTTTGAGTCTTCTGAAGAGGACGCACGCTTTCAACGGCTTGTGTCATTGTCGGGATAATCTTACCTTTCCACTTGGTATTTCAGGTCACATATTTTCCTCTAGAATCTCAAGGCATTTAGCGTTGTTGCCAGTTACATATTTATACTACAAAATGCTGCTTCAGGTGGTATGGGATTTGCAGGTTCTGATTCCAGGTAAAGACATACGATTTTTGCTAAATCAGCATATCTTAGTTCGAGTGAAAACAGAGCAGAATGAAATCTCTCACCAAGTTCTTCTATTGCATGTTCCAGTAGCTTGAGTTCTAAATTCAAAATTTATAAAACACAGAGTTTGTTTCAGTACATGACTTAAGTCAATTATCAGAAGTGGTAAAAATGCATTCTGCATTCTATTTCGAAGCTGCTGTTGGTAAATGACAGCAATGTGCATCTTCTTGCAGTTAGTATAAAATACAATGTAAATTTTCTCCATAACTAAACATGGAACAGTCACACAAAGTAGCAATATGCTAATACCCACAGAAGCATTTTCTCACAGAATCAAACTGGGGTTCATTATCAGAAGTATAAAATTCAAAATCTAAAAATGTATGTTGAACATGCATAGGACCTTGATTAGACCTCGAATGGGGTATTTTGCACAATACACTAATCAATATTAATAAAAAAGAGTAATACTAAAAGTTGTCCAAGAATGGATGTACAATCTTAATACCAGAAGTGAGACGTGAAAACTGTCAACAAAGCCAAAACCGGTTTTTTTCCCTCGAGATTAGGATAAGAGCTATCCTGGTGGATATATTTAAGATTATGAACGGGCTTGATAAGGTATAAGTAGGCAAGATATTTCAATTTGTGAGGATCCCAAATCAAGAACTCATAAAGAAAAAGCTGGCCATATCGTCACCTGTGGGATTTCCGCAACCCTGGACAGCTGTGCAGAATTTTGCTTGTTCCCCACAGTTTCCCTAGTCTCCGTGGACTGCTCTGGACCCTCTGGGAACAATATAGCGTTTCTTGCCGAGTAATTGCCAGCAACATATCGATCCTTCTGAAAGCTCGGAATGGCCCCGACAATCACCACACCAGTGACCAAATTACTCTGGAGATAATCATTAATTAAGGTAACGTTCAAGCATTTGGCAGTAAGCTCTTGTGCCAATACCTTGGTATTTGTTCTGCTTTCGGGTGGCGTTCCTGTAACCTTTTTCACTGCTTCCTCTTTGCTCTCTCTTCTCCTCTGCAATTGCATTACCTCTCTTTCCAATGGAGACTCCTTCGCTTCGCTTTTTGAAGCTGAACGTCTCTCTGTCTTTCCCTTCCTTTGCCTTTTGAAGTTGAAACTCTCTCTTCTCCTTTTCCTTGTTCAATTGAATTTACTCTCTTTTTATGAATGTCTCCTTCCTTTGAAAATGAATTCCAGCTGTTGTACTTTTATCCGCTTCAGGCTCCCTGCCTTGTGCTCCTTGTTCAGGAGTAACTTTAAAATGGTTAGCTAGACCCTTCAACATTTCAGTTTTTTTCCGCTTTTGATTTAAAATGTCTCCCACCAGGGCTGCTAAGCTTTTCAGTTCTTCAATAATTCATTATTTAACATATCATGGGGAATGTCTCCTTGCACTACACACTCTCAAGCCCTTGAGCATCAAATGTGGCCATTTCTTTGTTTCCAGCACCGTAGAGGAGAAAAGGCAGATACAAGAATACATGTGCATTCGATTTTTCACAAGTTTCAAGATCAATGTTCTTCTCTTTTTTGAATCACTCATTTAGTTTGATTGTTCAGAACCTCTGCTTCGCGAACCCCCTCCCTCCTCCCCACTTCGCCCATCATTTCATGATGCATGCGGTCCACCACTCTTAGTCTGGAATGTATCCTTTTGTCTTTCCGAGACCGTTAGTCAGATTGAATGCACAGACCAGGTCATCTGACCTTCAGTAGCAATCTTGCAACATGTTTCCCACTTTTTTTAATATAGAAGTAAATTCCAAAGAGTCCACATTGAATAAAATTCGTATCTTAAAAGTTAAGAATATGATATGTCTTTACCGGGTTTGTCAATTGTTTATTAAAAGAGAAATATGTTTGACGAATATATTAGTGTGTTTTGAGGATGTTGCTGGTAGGGTAGATAGATGCAAACCAGCAGATGTAGTATATTTGGTTTTCCAAAAGATATTAAATAAGGTGCACAGAAAATGTTAATACGAAACATAAGGAATCATGGATTTCACAGGACCATAAGAAATAGGAGCAGAAGAAGATCATTCGGCCCGTCGAGCCTGTCCCGCCATTCAAAAAGATCATGGCTGATCATATACGTGTACGCCATTCCCCCCACTATCCCCATATCACATGATGACATTCGCATCCAAAAATCTATTGCTTTCTGTCTTGAACATAATCAATGATTCAGCTTCCACAGTCCTATGGGGTACAGAATTCCACAGATTCATCAGCCTCTGAGTAACGACATTCCTCTTCATCTCAGTCTTAAATGGCCTGTCCCTTTTTCTGAGATTATGCACCCTGGATCTACACTCGCCAGCCAGAGGAGACATCCTAACCAGATCTAGCCTGTCACGCCCTGTAAATAAAATTGTATGTTTCAATGAAATCACGCCTCATTCTTCGAAACTCTAGAGAATACAGGTCTAGTTTCTCAAATTTCTCCTCATAAGACAATGCCGCCATCCCAGGAATTAGTATGGTGAACCTCCTCTGTACTCCCTCTAGAGCAAGTATATCCTTCCTTAGATAAGATGACCAAAACCGAACAGAATATTCCAAGTGCAGTCTCACCATGGCTTTATGCAATTGCTGCAAAACAATTGATCCCGTACTCAAATCCCCTTACAATGAAGGCCACCATGCCATTTACCTTCCTAGTTGCTTGCTGAATTTGCATGCTTTTAGTGACTCATGAACAAGGACACCAAGGCTCCTTTGGACAACAACACTTCCCAACCTCTCACCATTAAAGAAATAATGCGCGTTTGTGTTTTATTTCTGCCAAAGTGCCTACTTTAGCGTCTTCAGCAAATTTGGAAATATTACATTTGGTTCCCACATCCAAATCATTGATATTTATTACGAACAGCTAACGCCCAAGCACTGATCCTCATGGCACCCCACTCATGACAGCCTACCAACCTGAGAACGACCCGTCTATTCCTACTCTCTGCTTTCTGTCTGTAACCAATTCTCAATCAATTGCATTATATTACCTCTCATCCCACGTGCTCTAATTTTGTTTACTAACTTCCGGTGTGGACCTTATAAAAGGCATTCTGAAAATCCAATTACACCAAATCCGCTGGTTCTCCTTTTTCTATGTTACAAGTAACATCCTCCAAAAGCTCCAACAGGCTTATCAAACACGATTTCCCTTTCATAAATCCATTTGAATCTACACATTCATATCATGACTTTCTAAGTGTCCAGTTAATGCATTATTTATAATAGATTCTAACATTTTCCCTGCTACTGACGACGAACTAACAGATCTGTAGCTCTCCATTTCCCATCTCACTCCCTTCTTAAATAGTGCCGTTAAATTTTCTAGTTTCACGTCTGCAGGAACCCTTCCAGATTAAAACGAATTTTGAAAGTTAACCAGCAATGCATCCACGATCTCTATAGCCGCCTCCTTCAATATTCTGGGATGTAGCTCATCTGGCAGTTCAGGGGATTTATCAACTTTCAATCCAATTATTTTTTTCGTGTAATATCTCTTTATTGATACTTCTTTCTTTTAGTTGCACATTTGTATAAGTGCCTTGGTTCCCCAGTATTTCTGGAAATTTTTCAGTGTCTTCTTCCATGAAGACAGACACAAAGCAATTGCTTAGTCTCTCAGCCCTTTTCTCATTCTCCACCACAAACTCTCCTGTCTCCGTCTGCAATGCATATTTTCATCTTTGCTAATCCTTTCCTTTTCACATACTTAAATGAAAGGGAAATCATAGTAAACCAATGTATTGGAGTTCTTTCGAGAAGTAACATGTGCTGTGGATAAAGGGGAACCGGTGGACGTACTGTACTTAGATTTCCAGAGGACATTTGATAACGTACCACATTAAAGTTATTGCGGAAAATAAGAGTTCATGGTGTGAGGGTAATATATTGGCATGGATAAGAGATTGTTCAGCAAATAGGAAACAGAAAGTAGGCATAAATGGGTCATTTTCTGCTTGGCAAGATGTAATGAGCGGTGTGCCACATGGGTCAATGCCGGGGCCTCGACAATTTGTCATGTATATAAATGACTTGCACGAAGGGACTGAAGCTATGGCTGTTAAATTTGCAGATGACACAAGGATAGGTATGAAAGTAAGCTGCGAAGAGGACATAAGGAGGCTACAAAGGAAATATGTAGATTAACAGCGTGGGAATAGATCTGGCACAGGGAGTATAATGTAGGGAAATGTGAAATTGTCCATTTTGCCAAGAGGAATAACAAAGAAGCATATTATCTAAATGGTAAGTGATTGCAGAGCTCTGAAATGCAGAGATGTGCATAACATACTGCATGGATCACAAAGGAGTTATATGCAGCTTCAGCAAGTAATTAGGTAAGTTAATAGAATGCTATCACTTATTGTGAGGGGAATCGAATACAACAATCGGGAAGTTAAGTTTCAGTTATACAGAGCATTGTTGAGACCACATCTGAAATGTTGTCTATACTATTAGTCTCCTTATTTAAGGAAGGATGTAATTATGTTGGAGGCAGTTCACTGAAGGTTGACCAGACTGATACTTGGAATTGGCGGGTTGACATATGAGGAAAGGTTGAGGTTTTTGAGGTGAGGCTTGTATCCGCTGCAGTTTAGGACAGTCAGAGGCGACTTGATTGAAACATATAAGACCCTGAGGGGCGTTGACAATGTGGATGTAGAAAAGATGTTTCTCCTTGTGGGAAAATCTGGAACTAGGGGTTATTACTTAAAAATACGGTACCGTCCATTTAGTTGTTTTCATAAGTTACAGCAAACAAAAGTAAAGCTTTTTTTAAGAACAAGTGTACATATTGATTGCTGATTATGAAGTCATTACGGCAAAGCAGACACCATTAGGCCCATCGAGTTAACGCCGGCTCTCTACAGAGCAATCCAGCAGCTGTACTCCCCTTGTTCTATCCCTGTAGCCCTGTGAGTTTATTTCCCTCAAATGTCGATTCAATTTCCTTTTGAAATCATTCATCGTTACCGATTCCACAACCTTCATAGACAACGATTGCCAGGTCATAACCACTGTCTGTATTAAACATGTCTTCTTCACACCCCTGCATTTCTTTCCCAAACCCTCAATTAAGTGCCCTAGTCCTTGTAATATTCGCTAGTGCGAACAGTTTTAAAAAAAATCTACCATGTCATTACTGATCACTACTACATCACATTATCACATGGTTATTTCTGAGATCTTCATGAGTGCACATTGACTGCTGCTTTTTCGACATGCACAAAGTTCATAAGACTGGTGAGGTACAGGTGCAGATTGGAATGTCAAAATATGATGTTGTGGCTATAACAGAGACCTGGCTCAACAAATGGCAGGATTGGGTGTTACATATTCCTGGATACAAGGTGTTTAGGAAAGGTAGGAAAGGGAAAAAAGGGGATTGATGGCGATATCGATTAAGAAGAGCATTGCTGTGCTGGAGAGAAAGGATGTCCCAAAAGGACTGAGGACAGAATCAGTTTGGCTGAAGCTAAGGAAAAAAACAGTTACATTGCTCGCTTTTGTCTAAAGACCACCAGCGAATGGGAAGGACATGGAGGAACACATTTGCAAGGAAATTACAGAAAGGTGAACATATAATAGGGTAGTTTTAATGGCGGACTTTAATTATCTAAACATAGACTAGGATAATAGTAGTGTAAAGGGCAGTGAGGGGCAAGAGTTCTTAAAGTGTGTTCAGGAACTTTTCTACAACAGTATGTTGCTAGTTCAACGAGAAAGGAGGCACTGCTAGATCTGGTTCTTGCGAATGAGGTTGGCCAAGTGGATAAAGTATCAGTAGGAGAGAATTTAGGGGATAGTGATCATCATATCATAAAGGTTAGGCTGACGATTGAAAATGAGAAAGGGCAATCCAGGGTAAGAATAATTGACTGGCTAACTTCAATGGGGTAGGCATGGAGCTGGGGCGAATACTTTGGAGTCGAAAGCTGGAAGGAAAATTGGTAGATGAACAATGGGCTTTCAAAGAAGAGATAGTTCGTTCATAGTCAATGTATGTTCCCTCGCAGGGGAAAAATAGGCAAACAATTGCAGCGCTCCCTGGATGACAAAAGAGATAGAGATTAAGATAAAGAAGAAAAAATGTGCTTATGACAGATGCCAGATAGAAAATACTATTGAGAACTGGCTGAATTCCTAGAAGGTCCAGAGGGGAAGTCTTCTTCTTCTTCGTGAAAAAGCAAATAAGAGAAGCAAAGAGAGAGCATGTAAAGACACTGGAAGCTATCATTAAAGGAAATCCCAATGTTTTCTATAGGCATATAAAGAGTAAAAGGGGGACAAAGGAGAATTGGGGCCGATTAGGGACCAGAAAGGGGATTTTCACATGGAAGCAGAGGGCATAGTTGAGGTATTAAATAAATACTTTACATCTGTCTTTACTAAGGAAGAAGATGCAACCCAGGCAATGTTGAAAGAGGAGGTACTTCAGAATCTAGAGGGGTTTAAAATTGATAAAGAAGTATCAGATAGATTGTCTGTATTTAAAATTTATGAAGCAAAAGAGCAGGATGAGATGCAACCCAGGATACTGAGAGAAGTGAGGGTGGAAATCATAGAGACATTGGTCATCATTTTTCAGTATTTCTTAGACTCGGGGGTGTTGCCAGGAGACTGGAGACCTGCAAACGTTACACCCTTGTTCAAAATAGGGTGTACGGATAGGCCCAGCAACTACAGGCCAGCAAGTTTAACTTCGATGGTGGGAAAACGTCTAGAAAAAATAATTAGGGACAAAATCAATAATCACATGGACAAATGTGAGTTAATTAAGGAAAGCCAGCATGGATTTCTTAAGAGTAAATCATGTTTAGCTAAATTGCTGGAGATTTTCGAGGAGGTAACAGAGAGGGTTGATGAGGGAAATGCTGTTGATATGGTGTACATGGACTTTCAAAAGGCGTTTGATACACTGCCACACATAAGACTTGTGAGCAAACCTGGCTGCTCATGGAATAAAAGGGATGGTAGCGACATGGATGCGAAATTGGCTGAGTGACAGGAAACAAAGAGTAGTGGTTAATGGATGTTTTTCGATCTGGAGGAATGTTTGTAGTGGAGTTCCCCAGGGATCAGTTTTAGGATCCTGCTTTTCCTGATTTATATTAATGACCTAGACCTTGGTGTACAGGACACAATTTCAAAGTTTGCAGCTGATACTAAACTTCAAAGCGTTGTGAACTGTGAGGCGGGTAGTACAGAACTCCAAAGGACATAGACAAGTTGGTGGAATGGGCAGGTAGGTGGCAGATGAACTTCAATGCAGAGAAATGTAAAATGATACATTTTGGTAAGAAGAACATGGAGAGACAATACAGAATAACGGGTACAATTCTAAAGGAGGTGCATGAGGAGTGGGACCAAGATGTATATGTGCATAAGTCATTGAAAGTGTCAGGATAGGTCGAGTGAGCAGTTAGTAAAGCATACAGTATCCTGAGCTTTATTAATAGAGCAAGGAAGTTATGTTGAACGTGTGTAAGACACTAATTCAGCCTCAGCTGGATTCCAATTCTGGGCGTCACACTTGAGAAAAGACATGAGTGCATTGGACAGTGTACAGAAAAGATCCAGGATAATGGTCCCAGGTGTGAGGAATTTCAGTTGTGAAGATAGATTGGAGAAATTAGGACTGTTTTACTTGGAGAAGGGAAGGCTGAGAGGTGATTTGATAGGGGTATTCAAAGTCATGAGCGGTCTGGTCAGAGTGGATAGAGAGAAACTGTTCTGACTCGAGAAAGGATCGAGAACGAGAGGGCGCAGATTTAAAACATTGTGTAAGAGAAGCAAAAGTGACATTAGGAAAAACGTTTTCACGTGGAGATTGGTTAAGATTTGGAATGCGCTGCCTGAGAATGTGGAGGAGGCAGGTTCAACTGAAGCATTCAAAAGTGAATTCGACAGTTATATGAAAAGGAAGAATGTGCAGGGTTATGGGGAGAAGGCAGGGGAATGGAACTGAGGGAATTGCTCTTTCAGAGAGGCGGTGCAGACACGACTGGCCGAATGGCCTCTTTCTACGCTATAACGATTCTCTTATTCTGTGATCTAGTTCAGCCCGAGAATGTGACGGCAATTTTAATATTTTGTGATAATGCAAGATGGGTGATCAGTGCAGCAGCGACCAATTTTGCATATCTCCTTTTATTATTTTTGTTACAGTCAACAGGTGGAATATCAACAATAACAACTGACAAACAGTCATAGGGGCAGCACAGTGGCGCAGTGGTTAGCACCGCAGCCTCACAGTTCCAGCGACCCGGGTTCAATTCTGGGTACTGCCTGTACGGAGTTTTCAAGTTCTCCCTGTGTCTGCGTGGGTTTCCTCCGGGTGCTCCGGTTTCCTCCCACATGCCAAAGACTTGCAGGTTGATAGGTAAATTGGCCATTAGCAATTGCCCCTAGTATAGGTAGGTGGTCGGGAAATATAGGGACATGTGGGTATGTGGTAGGAATATGGAATTAGTGTAGGATTAGTATAAATGGGTGGTTGATGGTCGGCACAGACTCGGAGGGCCGAAGGGCCTGTTTCAGTGCTGTATCTCTAAAAAACTATATATTCTCTGAGGTTTTGAAGAAAGTTATCACTGCATTGCTTTTTACCTTGAACTTTATTTTTCAAGCTCGACTCTGTGATTAGTAAGATGCAATGAGTTTATTAGTTATAAAAAAAAACATATGCTTGACAAATATTTGTAATGGTTGTAATTCTGGTTATGGCCCGCTTATTGTTCTGCCATCGGTGACTGCACCAGTTACATTCTGGCGACTACTTTCTGGCTGTAATTTTAACTTCTGTGATGGTGTAAAACAGATGATGATGAAGTAATAGGGTGACCCATTAAACTCCACTCACAATATCCATTTCCATTGATGTGAGGGGCGTGGGTGACCTAACATTAAAATTACAGTTACTTCATTTGAGGTGATATCAGGTAGCATCTCTTCACACATCAGGTCGTGTATGTCTCAAACATTCTCACCCAAAAAGCTACTGCGGCTGGATGAAATGAACTGAGATTATTAATCTTGTGTTGGATGAAGGTATGAATTGTCACTCAACCAGGGCAAGTAGCTGGGGTTAAGATATATTTGCTCTCGTTGAACAGAAGTACAAACTTCAATAGGTGCATTACTCACACATGCTTTTATGGAGGATGGCTGCAGGGTCCGCCAACTTTCTATTGATTAAATTAAGATTCTGGGGGTGGGGTAGGGTGTAGGCATTGTTGATGCCAACAAAGGAATCAACATGTGGACATTACTTAATGGCTTATTTGGAAGTATAAAGGGGCGGGGTAACATCAGTCTGTACAAGGAGGGTGAAAAGGAATCACAGCTAATCACAGCTAATTATCCACTGCATATATTTCATGATGATGTCAGTGGGCTGGCGAAAGGCTCGCAAAGCACTATATTCCCTTTGTTTTCTACCAAGTAATTCAAAATGCCCTCCAGAACGCGACAATGCGTTTATATATCTGCCAGACGATACTAAACAAAACAATAAAGACTCCAAAGACAAAGTGATGGTGAAATTAGAAACGGACTTGGCTGCAGAACCAGTGGTATTGCATCACCAATCCATCATAGGTCAGGCCGGATATTCAGGTACATTAAGTTCAGGAAGGTGTAAAGCATTTTATGCCGTAATCAACATTTAAATAATTGCCTCTCTTTCATTTCCCTAACCGTTTTCAATTACATACGTCCTGCATTTTGAAACCTATAGAAACTGTACAATAGTTTCAGAATTATTAAAATGCTTAAATTGCATGCTTTGTTTATAGATGAAATGATAAACAACTCCAACTGCACTTATGTGTTGTGGGCAATCGCTCTAAGCGATTTTTATGCACACGATTTTTAGCAAAGAAATAGCCCTTGTCATTGCAAAGATTAGAACATTTTCATGGCTTCCTTTTATGAATAACCTTCGAATGCTTTATCTGTAAGGCTAAATGCAATGCATGATGGTCATCTTCACAGAAGTATGTCAAAATGTCATACTGAGAGATGTGTGCGTGTGAAACTGCATGTAGCCTAAAATGCAAAAGCAGAAGCCCTTGAGCTGTAGGGGTCCCACCTTATGGGGGCTATGGAACGTGACATATTTCACGTTTGTGTTAAAATAAGGACAGCTAAAGTAAAAGGACTAATAATATGCTGTTTTCAGTAATATATTGTAGTATGCTTGACCGAATGCTTGCTTTATAATGGAATGTTACTTTCAAGAATACACTCAGTTTAAACCCTTGTGGCAAAACAACGGAGCAGATGGGTTGAAGACCTCAACACTCCTTGCATGGGGCGAGATGAAATAAGTGTGAGACTTCAGAATGGCAAAAAAATTGTTGGTATTAGCAGGAATGTGAACTTTAAGGAAGCTTCCAAAAATAGAAAGAAACAGGAAGCATCTGTAAAGTGTGTAGATTGAACCATTAACTGACTAGAGTCTAACAATATGTTAGCCTGGATCAATTAGGATACTTCGAACAATTTATAACCTAATGTGATAAGATCCTCACATCCCAAGCAGGATAAAATAAAGTTGGTTACGGGACATCGTGAATGCAATTAGAGAGGGGTGGACAGAATATTGTTGACACACTTCGAAGATGAAGGTAGACCACATTCAACAGAGCACAGCAAGAAAAGAGGAAAGAAAGAAGTCGGTGCCCTGGCGAGCTCATAAGCAAGAACCAATGCTGAGTGTTGTTGTATATCTATTTCCATTGTTACATATTAACATTGTAAATCTCAGTTAACTCAATAAACACCTTGACTTGAGGAAAGAGTGTAAGTCTACAGATTGTAGGTCTATCCTGGTAAAGAATCCCAAGGTGAGACAGGTTGTGTATCCTCTGTCTCACTTCTATTCAGGTAACATCTAACTGAAAACTTGCATCACTGTTTATGCTACACAAGAGACTTCATCTAACTTTATCCGTATGTTGTGTTATTCATTTAATTGTATGTAATTATCTAGGTTCCACTTAAATGCATTCCTTGAGCTGAAGAGTTACATATTTTCACTAGTCTCTGGGTAAATAATTTTCTACTCAATTGTTTATTGGACTTATTATTTATTTTGCCTAGTTTTAAACTCCCTCGAACGGGAAAATAACTGATGAAGCTGCTAAATAATCTTAGACTTCCATGAGGGCAACGTTAGCATTGTCTTTTCGAGGGAAGGATGAGCAGTTATCTGGCCGAGATCTGTTTTAATGACAATACACACTGACGGCCTTTCACTTACTCCGCTTGATTTGCAGTTTTAGTGAAGTTAACAGATTTGAACATCGAACGGACAGTTGGTACAATATCGTCCATTTTGCACTGAGGCCAAAGGCAAGTTTCTACAGTGAAGCAGAATCACATTGGCATAAGCGCAAGGAACCAATAGGAGCACCATTCCCTCAATCTCCACAACACTTTAAATCCCACGATTCTCTTTATTTCTGACCTTTTGCTTTCAGCTCGTTTCTCAACGTGCGGTTTTCTATATGAAAGAAAAACAATTTTTGTGCTGTCAAAGCTGTTTCTAAATACGCCTGGGACTTCAACAAAAGAGCTCAGATGAATGGTAAATAATTTGATGCAGGGTTACTGACATCGAAAATGTCTAATACTCAATTTTGAGAGTCTGGATCCGGTACTGCCGTGTTGAATTGCTGAGAAGACTCTTATAGATCCGGCACCTCTGCTGTTGAATAATTAATTCCAGCAAACAGATGATATAAGCAGACCAAGATGGTAGCAAAGAATGAAGCTCCATCCAGAAAAGGTGAGGCAGAGACATTAGGTATAAGGGAGTAGGAATTCACCTGAGATGGTAGCGAGCATTGGCTAAATCAGATGGGCCGCCTGTTATACTTCTGCCGGATATTTAGTTCCATGACCGTCAATCGAACAGAATATCCAGTGATACGTGTAACAGGTGGCCAGTGCAATACTGTTTAACACCAACACCCTTTCAGTTAGAATTATATTAACTATTTCACCTGACAGTTGACTAATCAGCCTTTGATCTGCAAAGAGGAGACAAGTCGATGTACCAGATTATTTGATAATTCTATAATACAAGGGGTTCACTTTAATATCAAGCGATGATGTAAATTGTGCACCATCGAACTAGCCACCTATTCTAAACATTGCCTGATGTTCCTGCGATTGATGGTATCTGCTTGCTGGATAATGGGCATCCAATTTGATATGACCCATCGGACATCATCGCACAATTTCAAAATATCTCCAAAAGAATGTAACGTGAACTTTGCCCAGCAGTTAGACAGATCAATATCTTATGGTTCAAGGCACAACCACAACTGGCATTGGGCTGGACCACCAGCCCCGTTCTGATAACCTCTTGGGGATGGAGTTTACTACACTGGGAAATCATCACAGAAAATGCATGACCTTTTTTTCCCCATATGGGCAACTGGTTGTATAAAACTTGCAATGGAAATATAATAACATGGAAGGTGCATTTTCTAAGGCATCTCCCGAAAGGTGTTTGGTACGCGCTCTGTCTTCCACCTTTTTTAACAAGAGCAATAAATTGCATTTGCATACATTCTTTAGTGTAATAACTCGTCCCAAATCACTGCATGGAAGTATTATCACAAATATTCCTTAATGAAGGAATGAGAGGAAGCGAGGTCCAAGCATTTAGCGAGGAAGTTTAGAATTTAGGACCCAAGCAGTTGAAGGTCCGGCCATTAATTATGGAGCATTGAAAATAAGGAATAAACTTGAAACCCGATTGGGTGATTTGGGCAGAAGATTGATTCAGCATCTTTCTTAGGTAGTTTTCAAATGACAGAAAAATATTATGGAAACTATGGGTTAAAATTAAACCTCTGTGTGGCGCAATGGGGTTGGAGGAGATTGGCCACCCGTTACGCACACACCATTAATAAACATTCAAATATTACTAAAAGAAGGAGCAACGGTGGTTAGATAACTTGCGTTCGATCATTACCACCCATATTGCATCGAAAATTGACATGTGGTGAGACCCAAAACTGGCGATATCAAATTGACCATGTGTTGTACTTTGTGCCTGATATTCTACCATTCTGTTGTCAATTAATTATTTCTTCCTACTTCTTTTGGTATCTTGGGATCCTTTATGTCCACCGGAGACATCAGACCCATTTAATGCATATCGATGTATGTTGGATGGTAGCCCGAAATGTGGTATCACCCAACCGACGATAGGTCGGGTTTCCATCAGTCAAGTAATGCCCTGGAGACAACATCGGTTCAACATTCATCTTCAGAACACGCCTGCAAACAGAACCTGCAGAAAACTTGTATTCCTTGCTTTTACTTTGTTGCAATTTTCCTTAAAAACTCTTTTCAGAAATGCTTTATGAAAAAAAAATATTGGTTATGAGAAATGAGGCTGTTTGATTGCCAGTGAAGAATCCTATTTTCCAGTATTGAAGATTCTATTTATTTTGTAATTGGTGTGAGATGGCAGTGCATAATGGGGATGGATGTGTTGTTCTGTCTGTAGTGGTAGCGTGCGGATGGTGTGGCTGGAGTCAACAGGTCGTGGGATATTGCATGCAGCAATATGGCCAAACCAAGTTAACAGCAGTAGTGAGAGGGAATCGAAAGAAATGGAGTTAGCCTGAGAGAAATTTGCAGCTTCCATGTTAATTTATGCATGGTTCATTTATGCCGCAGAGAACATTGTTTCGATTCTGCCATCATTTATAACTCCTACGTGGTTAGACTATGCTTCAAGTTTCCTTTTTTGGTGATTTAGCGGCATACTGCGGATTTTAACTCACCATCAGGCTTGCACTTTCCAAGGAGCTCTAAAAAAGAAACAAAGCAACAATTAACATTTAATGCGAAGCCAAATGCATGCACTCAAATCACAGTCAAGTGATGCTGCTGTGCAAATCCCTCAAACAATTTGCCTTGTTACTCACACATCTCATTCCAATTTACCTCTATCTGCTTCAGCACGCTTTTGCTCTGTTAACATAGAAGCAACAATATTAAAAATTCACAAACAGAATTTGCAGTGCAATTCTCCTAAAACAGCATCATAGACAAGAATGGCCACTCTGCTGTAATTACGGTGATCGGGAAAATCCCCAAGGGAGCCCTACTCTTCTCACAGAATGAAGAGAACAGACCATACTTATTATGAAAGATTTGGTAATAGAATTTCATCTTAAACACAGCCACAACTGTCTTTGTATCTAATTAGCGGCTTTCCATACTTTCCCTCCGATATAAATCCACATTGACCTCAAAAAAGCTGAATATCAAGCGAAGCGTATAACAGATAGTTAAAGTAGTAGTCTCTGTTGAGTGCTACCATTGAAGATGAATTTTCACCACCAGATGTCTACTCCTTTTGGAAATTTTCTTACTCAACATATTCAAATCGTTCTAAATACTGTTCATTTTTGGTTATCTGACCTGTATATCTCAACTTCCTTTCCAAGGCCTTCAGTTCTGAAATAAAATCAAAAGGGCTACAGTTGTATGTTTGACACAAAACATTTGATTGCAAACTACATAAAATCAGGGTTCATAAGCTTGCATTGAGCCAAAGGACCTGTATTTGTGTAGAGCCTTTTTATGACATTGTTTAATTCATAACCCTTTAAAACCAATTAATAACGCTTGAAATGTTGTCAATGTTGAAATGCAGAGAGAGAAAAAAGAGCTAATGTGCATACACAGAGCAATGCCCCACAAACAACAACATAGCAATGGCCCGGGAATCTGCTCTTAATTATGTTAATGATGTGATAAATATTGTCCAGTGGTTCAAGGGGAACATCTCTGCTCTCCTTTTTAATAGTGTCATGGCTATTTTACACAGAGCTGAAGGGGCAGAGGGGCCTCAGCTTAACGTCTCAAGTCGAAAGACAGCATCTCAGCTATTGGCAGCCTCGAATGTGCACTCAGAGCCTGTTGTGCAAACATAAACAAACAAACGTCTGACGCAGAGGCGAAAATGCTACCAACTGATTCACAACTGATACTAATAGGCTAATTTTTAGACACCTTATACACAAGATGAACGATCTACCCCACCACATGAACGTCCATGGAGCAACATTAACCTCAGACAATCGCATAAATTGTGTCATATCGAACTGGCGGGTATTATATGCACGCCTAATTTTCTATCGTCTGCAGTTGGCGCAAGGAAATTCGTTATCAGTCGTTCTACATTACTGCACACATTATAAATTACCCTTGCCCGCAGCATTGACGAAACAAAAACTCTTGAGGTCCATTTAGTTTTCCTGACCATTGCCTCCTCATAAGTTTTGCTAGAAGTCTATCTAGTCCAATTATGAATGCTGCAATCACAGGAATCACATAGCATAAATTAATTATGTCCCATGTCAAATTTGGCTTAATAGGTAGCACTGCCTCTGCTGAGACAAAAGGTCGCAAGTTCGAACCGAACTCGAGATGCATGAGCACAAAGTCAGCCTGAAACTCCAGAGCATTATTGAAGCAGTGTTGCCCTGTGGGGTCTATTGCCATGAGGACTAAATTATATTCCAAGACCCCATCCACACGTCCCCCACACCCCCACCACCACCACCACCACTCTTCCTTTCAGGTGGACGTAAACACTTGCATGGCATTATTACAAACTCTCTCCGGGCTTTGGGGTAAATACTTCAACAGGTATCACTAAAACAGAGGGATTGTAATGCGCAGAAATAACCTTCTGTGTTTCCCCATGTTACAGCAATGTTGATATTCAAAAATATTTCATTGGCTGTGAATTGTTTTGGGACATCCTGGAACCGAAAGAAGTGCTATGGCCATAAAAGGTTTAATGCATTTAATTTTCCCCTTTCCTGCCACAAGAATAGGGCTTATAATTATTATATTCTTCTATTTATTGGGAATCCAAGTCTGGGAGGCATAATTGTACGTTATTCCTTAAAGTTAAGCCAAAGTTTTGAAATAACAGTTAGCTAACTGGACGGGCGAGGACATGACAGAAGAGCCGAGGCTCGTCGTCTTCACATGCTTGCAGGAAATGCAGAAAATTTGATGTGCCTTCGAAAAAAAATGCATTAATTGCCAACGACCGAGTGGTGTCCCAATCATGCAGACAGAAAACAGACAGATTTATGACAGAAACACAGAAATAGCAATCATATGGGTAGAGAAACAAATAATAAAGAATCAATAAGAAAGGGAAGGAAAATAATGGAAGTATACATATCAATTAATAGTGGAAGGGAGGTTGAAGAGGAAATATGCAAACCAATTAGGGAAATGAAAAAAAAAAGCAAACAATAATCATACAGGATTTCAACTGTTCTAACATGAATTGGGCAGAAGGTATTGCGGATAAAAGAACTACGTTCCTGGAATGTGTACAGGACTCATTTCTAACCTAAAATATAATGGGCCCAAGAAGGGAGGCTTCACTACTGGATCTAATAATGGAGAGTGAGCTAGTGCAGATACAAGAATCAAACACAGGGGAAGATCTGGGACATAATATTTTATACTTTAAGATAATAATTGAAATAAACGTAAGTATGATGAAGGTCAGGGTAAGAGATTGGGGAAAAGTGGATTATAAGGGACTGAGAATAGAACTTGTGAAAGTAAAATCGACATCAATATTGTCAAACAATGATGCAGAACAACAATGAGAAACATGCAAAACCATCTTCAACAGAGTCCATGAAAATATATTCCACTAAAATCAAGAACAAGCTAACAACTAATAAGTTATCATGGATGAATAAAGACATAAGTAATAAATGCGGCTAAGAGAGAGACGAAATTAGCAATGGACATTGAAGAAAGTAAAACATTTTATAGACGTTGAAATAAAGAAAGGGAAAGTCGTGATGAGAAGTGGACCACTCAATCATGAGCACAATAATATCACAGGGCATAATGAAGAAATGAGTCATAACATCTTAGCATCATTACGGCACAGAAGAAATTTCATCCCTTTGCGTCCATCCAGGCTTTTTGTACAGCAATTCAGTAAGTGACAGTCCCGTGCTTTATCCCTTTGGCCCGACCAGTTTCTTTCCATCAAGTGCCCATCCAACTTCTTTTTCAAATCATTGATTATTTCTCCTTGTACCACTTTCGAAGGCAGCGAGTTCCAGGTCATTATTATTAGCTGCAGGTAAAAAAAAAGTTCAGCCTCACATCCCCTCACCTTGCCACTCCTGCCCAGATCTGTACCCCCTAGTCCCTGTACCAGTAGCTAATGGGAACAGCTTTTCTTTGTCGACCAGATTTAAACTGTCAGAACCTTGTGCACCTCTATCATATCTTCCCTCAATCTCATTTGCTCCAAGGAGAACAGCCCCAGCCTCTCCAACCTAACATTGCAGATAAATCAGGTACACGAGGGACAAAGGAATTGAAGATTATGCTGATAGGATTATGTAAAGACTGGTTTGAGAAGGCTTCTGTTGCGCGGAATAACCTGTTTCTGAATTTTACATTTTACGTTCTTCATAATACTAACAAATGAACTGAAACTGTTAGCATTTCTAACATCTGGAAGCAAATATTAGGAATTAAGTAAAAATACCAACCATTTTCGTACTGAGCCAGTGCTTCCTCTGTAAAAAAGATCAAAAGATATCTTTAAAAACGACTAATTTACTTGATATAGCTCCTTTAACAGAACAAATATTTCAAGTCTCATCTCAGGAGAGTTCTAAAGCAAAATTTGGCACCAAGTCATGTAAGCAGTCATTAAGACAACTGAACAAAAGCTTGTACAAACAGCACGGTTTATGGAACGTCCTAAAGGAACGAAGAGAAAATGAAAAGTGATGCATTTTAGGGAGGGATCCAGAGAACTGAACTAAAATTGGATAGCTGGCAAAGTATAGACACTGCAGTGGTACAAAGGACAAGGGACTTCTGTTGCTTGGAGATATTAGATATGCTTGAGAGCTGAGAAGATATAATAGTGTCGTTCAAAATTGAGTCGTTGGATAGAGTAAATAATGAGATTTTCTTCCCACTAGAAGGAAAGTATATACTTAAACCTCATAACTTTAAATAATTTGAAAATGATCCAGAAGCGGGATGAGGAGAATTCCTTTATGTAGCTATTGTTTTAATCTGAAAACGTATGAAAAGAATGCAGAAGCAGACATAATACTTACTTACAACAGGGAACTGGATAAACATTTGAGAGGGAGAAAATTGCCACAGCAACCTGGCTAGGGAAATGGATTGGGACTGATTGTATACCTCTTGAAAAGAGCTGGATCAGTCAAGAAGGTCGAAAAGCCTCGTTCTGCGGTATACGTTTCTGTGATTTCATGCTCAGAACATGAACACATACTTGTCGGGACCATCTTTTAAAAAAGTGATATTGGCACCGTGTGCCCAGCTAATGAGACACAGTTGCACTATTTGTGCATAAAGATGTGTCAGGAATCAACTGTACTTTATGTCTATTCTTAACAAGAATACAAAAGATCCAAATAGCTATCTCTAACCATTCTTTTCACGATCACTTTGGAACATGTTTAGAGCTGGAAAACATAACATTGAACGGTCAAAAAAATAAACAACTGTTAATGACACCATTCTTATGTATTCTACAGATGGCGACATTAGTGGCATTTTACACTGCACTCGAGTTTATTTATTGCAACAGAATCGATAGCATGTGAAAAGATATTTGCTGTTTCTCGCTGAGCATATTCTGTGCTTCCATTAGAGATCAATGTCACCATCTATAAACGTTGACATTTCCTGCATTGGATAAATGCCATTTAATTCTGGACAACTGCTGAATGGCAACGTCCCCTGTTACCCATTGTGGAGCAGAAATTAAATATTGAGATTTTCCAATGCGGAACCTCCTTCCCAGATCTCCAGACCACATAATCAACCGCAGATACACAAAAGGATCTCAACACGATCGAAACTCATCATCGGTGTTAGAGCTAAACTGCTGTGGCACTTCTGGTGATTGTTTCAGATGCTCGTTTTATGCCCCGCTTGATATTCAATGCAGTTATTCCTGCCCAAGTCACTTCTCCCCCATTCGTTATCTGAATGTTATCAGGATAAATATCCGTTTAGTAGAGATAAAAACAGGAAATAGCTCTACCTCTCTCTCCACAGATGCTGACAGATCTGCTGAGTATTTCCAGATTTTCCTGTTTTTATTTCAGATTTCCAGCACCTGCAGTATTTTGATTTTATTCTGCTTTAGTAGAGATATAATTATATACATTTTAAAGTGTAGCTGGAAAATATTCCGAGTTAATGGTGTAAAAAGAGCTGCCTCTGTACAAAGGGGACCATCTGAACATTCAAGCTTAGCATAATTGTCTCTGTTCCGAAATGCCAATCACGAGGAATTTAAAAGTACCAACCAGGCACTCACGTCTGTTTCTTCAAAAGAAACATAGAAAATTCAGCATGGAAAGCGGTTATTCTATCCAACTAGATCATGGTGATACTAAAGCTATATAACGGCCTCCTCGGATCCTTGTCCATCGAACTCTATCAGCAGAAAAATTCATTATTTTATCTTTTTTGGTGCGGGTTAGGTTAAACTTAGCTCTTTATTTTGCAATTCATTCTAAAGTATTGCACTCTGATTTTCTTTCCAGTTGCTGCTTAGAGGGTGAATTAAAATTTCGATAACAGATGTTAACAGTCTGCTTATAGAGTAATAGAGTCATAGAATTATACAGCAGAGAAACAGGCCGTTCAGCCTGTGCCGGCCATCTGCGCCTAACTATTCTAATCCCATTTTCCAGCACTTGGCCCATAACCTTGTATGCTATGGTGTTTCAAGTGCTCAACTAAATCCTTCTTAAATGTTGTGAGAGTTCGTGCCTCTACCACCTCTTCAGGCAGTGCACTCCAGATTCCAATCACCCTCTGAGTGAAAGCAATTTTCCTCAAATCCCCTCTAAACCTTCTGCCCCTTATCTTAAATCTATGCCCCCTGGTTATTGACTCCTATGCTAAGGGAAACAGTTTCTTCCTAAGTAACCTATCAATGCTCGTCATAATTTAGTATGCCTCAATCATGTTCCCCCTCAACCTGCCCTTCTCTAAAGAAAGCAACCCTAACCTTTTCAGTCTCTTTTCACAGCAGAAACGCTCCAGCCCAGGCAACATCCTGGTGAATCTCCTCTTCACCCTCTTCAGGGCAATCAGATCCTTCCTATAGTGTGGTGACCAGAACTGTACATAGTACTCCAGCTGTGGCCTTCAGTGCTGCTGCCTTCAGTGATCTATGGACAAGTACACCAAGGTCCCTCTGATCCCCTGTACTTCCTAGGGTCCTACCATCCATTGTATATTCTCTTGCCTTGTTAGTCCTCCCAAAATGAATTAGCTCACACATCTCAGGATTAAGTTCTGTTTATCACTGCTCTGCCCATCTTACCAGCCCATCTATATCGTCCTGTAAGCTAAGAAATTCCTCCTCACTATTTACGACACCACCAATATTCGAGTCATCTGTGAACTTTCTGATCATATCTCCTATATTTACGTCTAAATCGTTAATGTACACTACAAACAGCAAGGGTCCGAGCACCGATCACTGCAGTACACCACTGGTCACAGGCTTCCACTCGCAAAAAAGAACCCTCGATGTTTACCCTCTGCCTCCTGCCACTAAGCCAATTTTGGATCCAATTTGCCAAATTGCCCTGGATCCCATGGGCTCTTACCTTCTTAACCAATCTACCATGTGGGACCTTATCAAAAGCCTTACTGAAGTCCATATGGACTACATCAACTGCTTTATCCTCATCTGCACATCTAGTCACCGCTCGAAAAATGCAATCAAGTTCGTTTGACACGATCTCCCCCATGTTGAATATCCCTGGTTAGTCCCTGCCTCTCCAAGTGGAGATTAATCCTGTCCCTCAGAATTGTTTCCAATATTTCCCCTATCACTGATGTTAGATTCACAAGCCTGTAATTACCTGCTTTATTCCTGTTACACTTCTTGAATAATGGTACCACATTCCCTGTCCTCCAGTCCACTGGTACCTCTCCTGTGGCCACAGAGGGTTTGAAAATTTGTGGCAAAACCCCTGCAATCGCCTTCCTTGCCTCACATAATAGCCTGAGATATATCCCATCTGGACCTGAGGATTTATCCACTTTTAAGCCCACTAAAACAGCTAATACTTCCTCCCTTTCAATGCGATATGTTTAAGTATATCACAATCCCCCTCCCTTATCTGTACACCTACATCATCCTTCTCCATAGTGAACACAGATCAAAATTAATCATTTGAAACATCACCTATGTCCTCCGGCTCCACACAAAGATTGACACTTTTATCCCTAATGGGCCATACTCTTACCCTGGTTATCCTCTTGACTTTAATCTACTTATAAAATACCTTAAGATTTTCCTTTATCTTGCCCGCCAGTGTATCTTCCTGTCCCCTCTTTGCTCTTCTAATTACTTTTTTAAGTACCCCCTACACTTTCTATACTCCTCCAGTGCCTCTACTGTTTTCAGCGCTCTGAATCTGCCATAAGCCTCGTTTTTTTACCTGATCCAATCCTCTATATCACTTGACATCCAAGGTTCCCTTGACTTGTTGGTCCTAACCTTCACCTAAACTGGTACATGTTGGCTCTGAACTCTCACTATTTCCTCTTCGAGTTACACTCACTGGTCCGATGTGGACTTTCCTAGATGTAGCTGCTCCCAGTCCACTTTGGCTACATTAAAGCTATGAAAGGAAACCCGATCGAGCCCGAATGCTGCACCCGGAAGTCCGACCCAACCCGGCCCAAATTCGACACATGGCATGGGGACCCGTCGGGGTGGGTCGGGTAGCAGACCGTCACCCAAGTACTGATGTAATGGCCTGCTTTCCGAGCTGACCCCGACGGAATCGTCAGCATGTGTTGGGTTCAGGCCAGGTCATCTCGTGTTCTGGGTCCGGCATTTGGACTGGCGTTGGGTTTCCTATGCACATCTTCAGGCCCGATCCTGTTTTATCATATTGAATTGGCCTTTCCCCAATTAAGTACCTTTACCTCTGCTCCATCTTTGTCCTTTTCCCTACCTACCTTAAATCTTACAGAGTTTTGGTCGCTATCTCCGAAATGCACCCCCACTGACACTTCTACCACATTCCCTTGGATTATGTCCAGTACTGCCCCTTCTCTTGTTGGAATTCCTAAGTACTGGCTCAAAAGCTCTTCTGTGTGCATTTTGAGAATTCTGCTCCCTTTACACCTTTTGCACTCAGACTATCCCAGTTGATATTGGGGAAGTTGAAATCCCCCACTATTA
Organism: Heterodontus francisci; assembly: GCF_036365525.1. NCBI lineage: Eukaryota > Metazoa > Chordata > Chondrichthyes > Heterodontiformes > Heterodontidae > Heterodontus > Heterodontus francisci. The sequence goes on along the minus strand of NC_090409.1, from coordinate 27,280,233 downwards.
TTACCCTCTTATTTTCACACCTCATTGAGATTTGCCTACATATCTGCTCCTCAGCCTCTGCCTGACTGCTTGGAGGCCTGTAGTACACTCCCAGCCAAGTGATTGCCCCCTTTTTGTTTTTAATTACTACCCTTATGGCCTCATTTGAGGAACTTTCTAAGATACCATCCCTCCTTACTGCAGTGATTGGCTCCTTGATCAACAGTGCAATGCCACCTCCTCTTTTATCCCGTCCTCTGTCTCGCCTGTAGATTCGATACCCTGGAATGTGGAGCTGCCAGTCCTGCACCTCCCTCAACCATGTCTCTGTGATAGCAACAATATAATAATCCCACGTGCTAATCATCGCCTGCAATTCATCCTTATGTGTATGATGTTGCTATTCTTTGCTCAATGTATGAAAAAATAGGGAATTCACTAACGTCAGATCCTGTTGCTATGAGCTCCATACCTTTCTCATTTTCAAATAGAGTGTTCACTGAAAACAGATTAATTATATAGAATTACACTTGAATACACATTGCAAACACAAGTCATTGCCACAAGTGGTCCTTGCCCGTGTTTTTGCTCCAAGCCTTCTTCATCTAGCTCGATAAGTATCACATTCTGCTCTTTACTTCGTTATATACTTAGTGTTATTAATATTTTCATTTTTATCTGTCTTTCCTTTAAATGCATACACTGACTTTACCGAAAAAAAAGCGAGATGTTTCTCCTAATGGCAAAGGAACTGTGAGCTCGCTGCTCACGTCACTGAAATGGACACACACGGTGTTCGTAGTCTTGTAAGTGGACAGTTCATGGAATCCTGTGTCAGTTTCAATGCGATGCCCCCTGTAGCAGATTTGTTGGACATGTGAACAGGGGATCAGTGACGTCTGTGAGCAGGTCAAAGAGCAGTCCAGCTCTGCGATCAATCAGATTTCAAACGTCTCACTGAGAAACGCAGATCATAACCTGGAAATAGAAGGCAGTCCAATTAAATTAGATCTAAGTCAGCTACTGAATGAAAAATAAAGATAGAAGAGAACAGATCGAATTAAGAGAGAGAGAGTGATAAAAGAGACAGACAGGCAGACTACGAAATAATACTACGTCTTAAGTTGCAAACCTATGAAATTAATTTAAATTTGAGAGAATGGGACTCAATACATGTAAAATTAATTCTTTCAGATAACCGAGGTCGATCATCATTTCTTGTCACTTATTACGGGCTTACAAACTCATCTACTGCTGAACGCAACAGTCCTTGTGCAGAACTATTGGATCAGGTCCACAATTTTGGGATGGCATCAGCACACTTGGTGGAGGAGTAGAGCATTTGGATTTCCATGTTTAACTGCACATGCATGGAGTCCAAACGTGGCAGTCATATTCACCTTGTTATAACAAATGATCTCTTATCACATCAACCTTATTATTAGAGTGAAATCCGGGTCTTACAGTGTTAAGTATAAAGTTTTTAATGAGTGATATCAAATTGGACGACCTCAACAGATTTCCATTGCATTGTCATCAACAGGAAGTAAATTCAAGTGGGTGAATTATAGGTCACTAATTCGACATCGCCCACTTTTGAAGCATCATTCAAAGTTACAATTGCCATGGAAAGAATACTGATTATTACCATGTGATGCATGCAAAGTTTATCAGACTGCAGTGAGATGTTGGCTTTTAAATAAAATAAATCCATGACATTTCAGAATTAACATTTGTTGCATATAAAAAGATATGATTTGAGGACAGGGCTTTTTTGGCATAGTAATTCATTTGAAAAACATGATCCAGGGCACACTGGACATGGATGTCTTTTGAGCTCAATCAAGCTCAATCACGCACGTATTGTATAACGGGCGACAGGTGCAATAACGTGTGCTGACGCCCGAGTCAAATTTGTTTCATCTGTGAAAGAAAATGAAATGAAATAAGTAGAAAGCTATTAGTTATTGACATTTATCGTCCATTTTGCCGTCAATAAATAATTTTTGGGCAACAGTCTTTCATACTTACTGGTCTTTTGAAGAAGATCCTGAAGCTCTGAAAAACAGTCAAATAGCAATTTTAAAAAAGTAATTTAAATAACAAAATGGACTTCCATGTGTGCATGCCATAAACCTTGTTAAACGACCCAAGGTTATTGACAAGTATGCCATCAGAATTCAACACTGGGGCACATTAGAACACATTAGCACAAGGGATTAAAAGCCTAGTCACATAAATTGGTTTTAAGGAACGTTTTAAAGGAGGAGGGGTGATATAAAGGCTGGCAGATTCAGAGAGGGAATTCCAAATTTGAGGTCTGACCTGAATGGTGGAACATTGATGATCGTGGGTAGGATGGTCGTGGGACAGTTTCAGGGAATTTGCAACCCTCCAGAATTTGAGGAGCAGAGATATGCAGATATGTCAGCTGGACGAGGCTACAGAGATAAGGAGGGACGAGGACATGGAGGGATTTAAAACAAGTAGGGAAGATGAAACCCAGACTTTGCCAGACGAGAAGCCGACGTAGCGCAGCGAACACAGGGGTAAAACCGCGTATATGCAGAAGGAATTTTTTTTTTAAGGCTGGTCACCATTGGTTATACAGAGCAAATATGTTTGGGATAATTAGGATGGAACGCTGAGATGACGCCAAACTGTGCGTTAAAACCCCTCTACATATATGTAAAAGGGACACTTGATGCAAGTTTTTATTTTCAGATGTCCAATCCTTGAAAATAGTGATTGACAGAATGTAGGACCGAGTGAAAGAGGACAGTGCCTATGCATGAATAATTAAAAGTAAATACAATGACATATTCGTGGATGGAATAACATCAATTCACGGAGAATATAGTGCTCAGAAAAAAGAAACAAGTGACCAGTTGGTGCGTACTGGTGTTTCTGATCCACACAAGCCTCATTCTAGGACTGTTCATATTACAGTATTCGCATAATGTGTTTCCTTTTTTCTCCTGTTCTTATCTACTTTCACCTATGTTTCTCTCCTCAACGTGGTAGCGAGATTCTCGTGAAATTTCTGCTGAATTATTCACTGGATTTGTGAGTGACCATTGTTTATTTCTGGCCCTTAGTTGGGAACTCCAACAGACTGGCTCAATCGTCTCTACCTCGACCTGCACAACACGTTTTATTATCATAAAATCTCTATCGGGGAACAACTCAACCTTTTGTTTCTGGGTGAAAGAGAGCCAGCCTGCCAACTTTCCCTGATGGATCTAATCTCTTAAACCTGTTATCATGCTTGCAAAATGCAGCGATGGGAAAAGCAAGTTAGGGACTGACAGTCATCAGTAGGAATTAGAAAAGGACAACAGAACAGAGATGGGAAGACTGAGAATGACAGACAAAAAGTGCTATGAATACTTCATAGAGATAACATATATACGATAGAATTTCGTATAAAGAGGTAGCCTACAACATGCGGTAGAATATTGATCATTTGTTACATTCAGCACCCAATATTCTGCTTTATTGTAATCAATTACATTAAATGCCAGGTGGAGTGTTTAGCCGACGTCAGTTTGACATCGCAGGCTGAATTGTGGGCCTCCCCAAAGTGGGGAAGTGAGGCAGAGAGTGGGGGGAGTGGTGCAAATATGCTGATGCAATTCTCAGTGCCAGACATTTTACCCAGAGCTTGGGATGGGCACAGGGCGGAATAGGGATTTCATTTTTTTCCCCATTGAGGCCAATTATAGTTTTAAAATCTCGTTTATAGCTTGTTGGTGTGGGAGGGTGCAATTTTGAAGAGGGCTCATGGGTTTCAGTAAGTCTCTGATGTCGATCTGCTGCAGTGAGATGTGTATTCAGTGCATGGGGGAGATTAGGAAATTTAAAGAGAAGCAACAAGGAAATAGTGTAGGGCAATGATACGGATTATGAGAATTAGGGTGTGGTAGGAAGGGACAGAATGTACAAATATAAGGGTGGATCAGCAAATAAAATCATGTTAAAGGTAAGCAGACAGAATTAAAGGCGGTTTTATCTCTGAATGTTCAGCCGGATTTTCTAACAAGATGAAAGAATTGATAGCCCAAATGGAAATAAATGAGTGTGATATGATAGCCATTAGAGATATGGTTGCAAGGTGAGAAAGACCAGAACCTGAATATTCAAGCTTGTGTGACATTTCAAAACGGCAGGAGGAAAGAAAAAGGAGGTGTGGCAGCAAATAATAATTAAGGATGAGAACAGCACAATCGTCAGAAAGGATCGTAGTTCAGAAGATCAAGATGTAGAATCAGTTTGGGTGGAGATAAGAAATATCAAAGGAAATAATTCACTGGAGCGAGCTGTTTCCAGACCCCTAACAGTAGCTAGAAAGTAGGACAAATTATATATCAAGAAATAATGGGGGCTTGCAAGAAAGGTATGGAAATAATCGTGGGTGATTTCAATATTCGCATTGATTCGACACATCAAGCTTGCAAAGGTAGCCTGGAGGATGACTTCATATAGTGCTTTCGAAACAGTTTCTTAAAATAATAAGTTATAGAGCCTATCATAAACCAGGCTATTTTGAACCTGGCAATGTCTAATGAGACGGGATCAATTAAGTATCTCATAACAAAGAATCCTCCAGGCAAGCGTTATCATAACCTGATAGAATTACACAATTAGTTAGATGGTGAGAAATGTGGATCCATAACTTTGGTCTGAAACTTAAATAAAGGGTATTACAAGAGCATGAAGACAGCGTTGGCTAAAGTAGACTAGAAAAGTAGGTTAAAATCTAATATAGCAGAGAAGCAGTGGCAGACACTTCAGAAGATACTTTGTAACTCTGAACAAAGATACATTGAATTGAGGAAGAAAGTCTCCATGAAAAAGATGCACCATCTGGAGCTAATTAATGAATTTAACGATGGTATCAACTTGCAAGAAAAAGGCATAAAATGCTGCAAAGATTATTGGTAGTCAGGAAGATTGGGGAAATGTTACGAATCAGCAAAGGATGACTAAAATAATAAAAAGGGAGAAACTAGGGTCTGAGGAAAAGCTAGCAACAAATATAAAACAGACAGACAACGCTTCTACAAATATATAAAAAGGAAAAGTGTAGCTAAAGTAAGCTTTGGTCCCTTAGAGTCAGACTTAATAATGGAATATTATACAGTGGTTGAGGCTTTGAACAAGCATTTTATATCCACCTTCACAGCAGAAGACACAAAAGGCATCCCAAAATAATAGAAAATCAGGAGGCAAAACGAGTGAGAAACTTAAAACTATCAGTACAACTAGAGAAAAAGAAACGGGAATACTAATGAGTCTAATGGCTGATAGTCTCCTGGATCTGATAGCCAGAAGCTGAGGGTCTGAAAGGAAATGAATGGCAAATGCATTGGTTGTGATCTTCCACAGTTCTCCCGATTCTGGAAAGGTCCCAACAGATTGGGAAACTGTAATAATATCTATTCAAGAAAGGAGAGAGACATAAAATAAGAAACTATAGGCCAGTAACATTAACGTCTGCCGTTGGGAAAATGCTAGTATTAATTACAAGAGAACATCCAGAAAATCGCAGTACAATCAAGCAGATTTAACATGATTTTGTGCAAAGGACATCGTGTTTGACAAATTTATTAGAGTTCTTTGATGATATGATACGCAGAGTGAATAAAGGGGGAATATTTAGATGCAGTGTATTGGGATTTCCAAAAGGCATTCAATAACATGCCACATAAAAAGTTTAGTATACAAGGTAAAATGTTGCAGGTGATATATAGCAAGGATAGAAGGTTGGCTAACGAACAAGAAACAGAGGGTTGGGATATATGGGTCATTTTCAGGGTGGCAAACTGAAACTAGTGGAGTGCCACAGGGAGCAGTGCTGGGGCCTCAACTATTTACCATCTATATAAATGACTTGGATGAAAGAACCAACTATATTCTGGCCAAACTTGCTTATAATACGAAGATAGGCAGTTAAGCAAGTTGTGAGGAGGATACAAGGAGTCTGCAAACAGATATAGATAGCTCAAGTCAGTGAGCAAAATTTGGCAGATGGAGTACAATGTGGGAAAATGTGACAGTATCCAATTTGGTGGAAAGAATAGAGAATAAAAATATTATATAGTTGGAGCGACTCTGCAGATTGCTGCGGTGCAGAGAGACCTGGGTTTGCTTGTACAGGAATCACAAAAAGTCAGCACATAGGGACAACATGATTTTTTTTTCTTCGTTCCTGGCATGTGGGCGTCGCTGGCTAGGCCTTTATTGGCCTTTATAGGCATTTATTGCCCTTCCCTACTTGCCCTTGAGAAGTTGGTGGTGAGCAAAGGTCTTGAACCACTGCAGTCCATGTGGGATAGGTACACCGACAGTGGTGCCAGGAAAGGGATTGCAGGATTTTGAACATGCGACACTGAAGGAATGGTGTTCTAGTTGCAAGTCAGGACGATGTCCGACTTAGAGGGGAACTTGCAAGTGGTGGTATTTCCATGCATCTGCTGCCACTGTCCTTCTAGTTGGCAGAGGTCACATGTTTGGAAGGTGCTGTCTAAGGAGCTTTCGTGTGTTGCTGCAGTGCATATTGAAGATGGTGCACACTGCTGACACTGTTCGTCGGTGCTGGAGGGAATGAATGTTTGCGGATGGGGTGACAATCAAGCATGCAATTTTATGCTGGATAGTCTGGATATCAGAATGTCTGCCCAGTGGTGATGAGGGCCACCCCTCTCCACAGGAGAGATGGAATGTCGAACAACAGGAAAGCATGAGAGAGGAAAGAGGGGCAGGAAGGCAACCGAGGCCATACCCTCACCAAAGGATTTACCGCCGAATAGAGAGCTACCTGAAGATGACCAAGACCCACTGCAGCAGGAGACTGCAACTCTCCAAGTAGCCTCAGACATCTGTAAGCTCATCACCGAAGACCTCACACCATGCAGTCCAGGTTGCATTACTTGGCAGTATCCGTCAAGCTCACTGGGACCTTGAACTGCATTGCTTCAAGCTCCTTCCAAGGATGAGCTGTAGAACTTAATGGCATCTCGCAAATGGTTGCATAAGACTGCATCTCGCAGTTAACTGATTTTGTCATTGCTGAAGCTGCACAGTGCATTTATTTCAAGGCAGACATGACCTCGTACAGATGGGCAGATGGCATTAGGTTACCCTGTCATCGTTGTATTACACCAAGTGCATCATCGATTGCATCCATGTTCCCATCAAGGCACCCAACAATTGACAACTTAAATTCTTCCCAGAAAGTTCATTTGGTCTACAAGCACAGCATGCGAGTCTTCCTTGTGTGCGCTCACTTTCATGGGAGCTGCCATTATCTTGTTCATCCTCCACCAGTCCATGTTGCCTCTGATCTTCACTCCAACGCAAATAGATGTGTACATGTATCCTCGGGGACAAGGGATAATCCTTGAAGATACGGCTACTCACCTTCCGACAGGAGCCTCAGCCAGAGCACAGAGGAGGCACTACAAATTCCAGGTGCTCTGTAGGACAACCTTTGAGAAAACCATCGGCTTTCTCACGATGCAATTCTGGTGTGTGGACTGGTCGTATGGCACCCTCCAACACTTTCCTGCGATTATCTCGCTGATAGTGGTGGTCTGCTGATCTCTCCACAACAGTGCCCTGCAGAATGATGTCGAACTTGTAGTCGGCGAGGCCCTGGAAGGAGGAAGATCAACGGAGCAGTTGTGAAGACAGGAGAATTTTCCCACAAAAAAAGTACATCCAACCAAGAGTTCATGAGTATTTTCTTTACCAAGCGTGTTGTCCGAATATTGAGCTCACTAACACAAGGAGTAGGCGAGACGAATAATATTGGTTCATTTAAAGGAAAGGCACATGAGCACTTGGAAGAGAAAAGATTAGATGTATGCGCTTATGGCATTAACCACATAGGGTGAGTGAAGGATCGCCGGGCACAAAAGCACCGGAGTAGACTAATTTGAATAAATGGCATGTTTCTGGTACTTCCATGCAATTCTATGTAAATATTCCTTCCAATTTCTACACTAATTGACACATTGAGTGCTACTGGAAAGTTGGAAGGATCCTTTCAGTGGATGTGATATTGCCTGCTTTGTGCTCGCACCCAAGGATAACTTCTACCACTATAATAGCTAATGTGATAACTATTCATTAAACCACTGCCCAGTTGCAGAGAAGCCAACTATATCTTATTTCTAACTACTTACCGTTTTCCCGGCACGCTTTTGGATTATCTGAAATTTGAAATCAACAATCATATAACATGCATGAAAAACAGCCTTGAAAGCAGTTCTAGTTTATACTCATCCATTGAATGCAATCGCTTCAAATATTCAAAAGAAACTGCGTACTGACAATTTTGCAGTGTACATATGTTTTCGTTCTTGCCTCAGTGCGCTTCTTTGTTTCAAATAATGACAAGAAGGAGCTACACATTACTAAAATACTCAGCAAAGAAAAGATTCCGAAATATTTTCTCTATATGATTCGGAGTGCCTAAATGCACAGAAGGACCCAGTATGCTAAATGCTTTAAATTTTCCCTTTTCAACGATGGATTCAGTTTGCACATGATGGGTGTTGAAATTGCAGATGGGTGGGACTGCAAAACAGGCAGGATCATATTCAGCATCTGTTCTACACGAGCCCCGTATTCAGTTCTACGATGATCAACGTGGCAAAATATGAGGCAGGCATGTAATGGGTGACCGATGCAATGCTGCCTATATTCCATTCTCACCCAACGTTATGTTCTTCCCTACCAACTTTATCAACAAACGGGCAATGACAGGATCCATTTGGTTAGACTTAAGAAGATAAAAAAGATTATGATCAAGAAACTTGGATATTCTATTGGTCTTCAAATAGTGAGATGGTGACAAAGGAGCAAAATTGTAGGGAAATTGCAGGGAAGTGCAATAACTATAGAGTGATAATACTTGGGGACTTTTATTACCAAAATATTGATTGAGATGATGTTAGGGTAAAGGGTAACGAGGGGGAGGAATTTCAAAAAATGTGTTCGGGAGAGCTTTCAAAATCAGTATGCTCTCAGCCCAACTAGAAAACAGGAATTACTGTATCCAGTGCTGTAAAATGTGGTGGTCCAAGTGGAGCAAGTATCCGCAATGAATAGGTGGGCAGGAGTGATCACAGTTTCGTAAGGTTTAGACTGGTAATGCAGAAAAGCATGAAAATATACAACGTCGAAAGTCTACATTTGAACAGCACAAATGTAAATGCGACGAGAAGAGATCTATCCAGGATAAAATGGAACCAACGACTGAGAGGAAAACCTATAACAGAACAATGGGGCATCTTTTATGAAGAGATGCTTCAGGTACAATGTAGCTACATTCCAACAAGGGCGAAAGTTAGGGGAACCAAGACAGGGCTCCTTGGATGACAAAGGAGATAGAGAGATGAAATAAATAATGGAGGACGAATGATGCATTTCAAGCGAATTCATCAAGAGAGAACCAGGCTATATACAATAGTTTGAGAGGGAAGATAAAGAGGAAGATAAAACTGGCGGAGAGAAATATGAAAATAGGATGGTTGCCAACATAAAAGGCAACCTAAAATTTTTCAGCCAGAATGTAAATTGTAAGAAGATAGTAAGATGTGAAGTGGGGACTACTGTGGATAAGGAGGTTAATATATCCTTGGAGGTGCAGAGCAAGCCTGGAATACTTAGTGAGTACTTTGTGAAGGGAAAGGCTGGCTATGCTTAGTGTAGATAAGTCACCTGGCCCAGATGGCTTGCATCCCAAGTTTCAGATTGTTAAAGAAAGTGGGGGTGTAGATAGCGGAAAAGCTTGTCACAAACTTCCAATCTTAACTGGGTACGAGGGACATGGCAGATGCCTGGTGAGCGGCAAATATGGCACCTTTATTCAAGAAAGTGTTGAAGGCCAACCGTCGCAACAGGCCAATTGGTTTAACATCAGTGGTGGGGGAGACTGAATAAACTATAATCATGGGAAAGGCAGGTGGAGAGGTTTGAGTTAATTAATGACAGCCAGCACGGATTTGTAAAAGACATTGTAGCTTGGCTAATCTAGTTGAATATTTTGATGAAGTAACCAGCAATGTTGTTATCGATGTGGATTTTAAGAAAGGCTTTGATAAAGCATTACATAAAAGGCTGGTTAACAAAATTTAGGCAAATGGAATAGGATTCAACGTGTGTAGTTGAATAAAAAAATGGCTTAAGGACAGAAACAGCAAGTCGTGGCTAATGGTTGTTTTTCAGTCGAGAGGATGGTAGAAAGTGGTGTTCCTCAAGGATTTTGTGCCTGGACCATTGTTTCTTTTGTTGCATAAATATGACTTGGATCGTGGAATATGGAGTATAATTTCCAAATTTGCCTATGACACCAAACTTGATGGTGTGAAACCAGTGAGGACGATATGTACCGACTGCAACAGGGCACATAAAGGCTAGCAGAATGGGAAGACAGGTAGCAGATGGAATTTAATACTGACAAGTGTGAGGTGATGCACTTTTGGCAGAAATAAGTGGGAGAGTCAATTCACGTAATGGAACAATTATAAAGAGTGTGAAGGAACAGAAAATCTGGGATGCATGTGCATCGAAATTTGAAGGTGCTAGGATATATTGAAAGAGTGGTTAACAAAGCGTATGGCATCTTGGTCTTCAGAAATAGAGAAGTTGAGTGCTAAAATAAAGAAGTTATGTTTAACCTTTATAAAGCTTTCGTTGGGCACTAATTGGACTTTTGATTGCAGTTCTGATTGCCGCATTTATGGAGAATATGAATGTCCTTAAAATACATAGAGGATATTTATCAGGATGGTTCCAATTATGGGATTTTAGTTATGAGGTTAGGTTGGAATAAACTGAAGTTGTTCTTCCTGGAGCCAAGGAGATTGAGGGGCAATTTGATAAATGTGTAGAGAATTATGACAGCTTTAGACAAGTTCAGCAAGGAAACAGATATCCCATTAACTAATGGTAAAAGGACTAGGGACAACTGATTGCAGGTTTTGGGTAAGAGATGCAGGGTCATGTAAGGAAAATGATTTTATTCAGTGGATGCTAATGACATGTAACTTGCTGCCCACAAGGCTGGTGGAAGCAGAAAAATTCAATGATTTAAAAAAAAAATGGATGGACACTTGAAGGAAATAAACTTGCACTGCACAGGAGCGGGGTAGTGTGAGGGATTGGACTGCTGCGTGTGGGGCCAGCAGGGATTCGATAGACCGAATGGCGTTCTTCTGTGCCGTAACTGAATATATGACTCTATCCCAACCACTTACAACGATATGGCATTTTTCATGCAGTGAAACATCCCAAGGCATTGCCTACAAACATTCTCTGAAACCAAATATTGTCTTGTCATGTTGGTTGGGAAAGTCTCTGATATGAGCAAGAACAAGGTGCAGTGATATGTGAAATTTCCCAAGGCTCTTGAGATGAGCGTTATGACACTCCTTTTTCTGAAGTAGTTTTCGACAGAACATTGTTGCTCAGCTAGTGTTTTATCAATGTCCTTAAGTCCCTTAGCCTTTAGAGCCATGGCCAAGTAGCCAGCCTTCATAAAGAGCCGTGCCATTGCGGGAGGGAGGCCATTGGTGCATATGTTGAAGAGGGACAGTGTGAGAAATGATCTCTGTGTGGTTAGATATAAGTGGACGGCGAATGTAAGCTCCATTGTGCACATGGAACATTCGGTTGCTCATTATGGGGTTGAATATTTGCAGGGTTTTCACACAGCAGGTGATTTTCCAGAGTTTCAACAGTATTCCTGTACACCACACTTTGTCATAGGCACAGGGAATGATAACATAAGAAATAGCAGCAGGAGTAGGCCGTTTAGCCCCACAAGCCTGCCCCGCCATTCAATAAGATCATGGCTGATCTGTCCCAGGCCTCAACTGCTCTTTCGGGCCTGCTGTCATTAACCCTCGACTTTCCGACATTTCAAAAATCTATCTACCTCCTCCTTTCATACATTTAGTGACCTGGCCTCCACAACTCTCTGAGGCAGAGGATTCCAGAGATTCACCATCCTCTGAGAGAAGAAATTCCTTCGCATCTCAGTTTTAAATGCGTGCCCCTTTATTCTGTAACCACATCCCTCGTTCGAGATTCCCCCACTAGTTGAAACATCTTCTCAACATCTACCCTGTCAAGACCCCTTAAAATCTTATATGTTTCTATAAGATTACCTCTCACTCTTCTGAACTCCAATAAATAAAGGCCTAACCTGTTTAGCCGTTCTTGATAAGACAACCCCTTCATCCCTGGAACCAGACGAGTGAACCTTTTCTAAACTGCCTTCAATGCGAGTATATCCTTCTTTAAATACGGGGAACAAAACTGTACGCAGTACTCCAGGTGTCGCCTCACCAACAGTCTGTACAGTTGTAACAAGACTTCCCTATTTTTAAACTCTAGCCCCCTAGCAATAAAGATCAAAATTGAATTTGTCTTCCTAATTACTTGCTGCATCTGCATGCTAACCTTTTGTTTTCCATGCACAAGAACACCCAGATCCCTCTGTTCTGCAGTATTTTGCAGTCTTTCTCCATCTAAATAATAATCTGCCTTTTTATTCTTCCTACCAAAGTGGAATACCTCACACATTCCCACATTGAGCACCATCTGCCAAGTTTTTGCCTACTCACTTAACCTATCTATATCCCTTTGCAGATTCTTTGTGTCTTCATCACAACATGCCTTCGCACCTATTTCTGTATTCTCAGCAAATTTGGATACACTGCACTCTTTCCCTTCCTCTAAGTCATTAATATAGATAGTAAATAGTTGAGGCCCTAGGACTGATCCTTGTGGCACCCCACTAGATACGGCTTTCCAATCTGAAAAAGACCCATTGATCCCGACTCTCTGCCTTCTGTGTGTTAGCCTGTCCTGAATCCATGCCAACACATTACCCCCAATACCCTGAGCTCTTATTTTGTGCAATAACCTTTTATGTGGCACCTTAGCAAACGTCTTCTGAAAATCCAAATGCACCACATCTACTGGTTCCCCTTTATCCATTCTGTTTTTTTATATCCTCAAAGAACTCTAATACATTTGTCAAACATGCTTTCCCTTTCATAAGACCATGTTGACTCTGTTTAATCGCATTATGATTTTCTAATGTCCTGCTATTTCTTCCTTAATAATGGACTCTAGCATTTTCCCAATGACTGATGTTAAGATAACTGGTCGGCAGTTTTCTGCTTTCTGTCTCCCTCCTTTCTTGAATAGGGCTGTCACATTAGCGGTTTTTGAATCTGATGGTACCCTACCGGAATCCAGTGAGTTCTGGTATATTATGACCAATGCCTCCACTATCTCTGCAGCCACTTCTTTTAAAACCCTTGGATGCAGGCCAACAGGTCCTGGCGACTTGTCTGCCTTTAGTTCCATCAGTTTGTCCAGCACCTTTCCCCTCGTGATAGTGATCGTTACAAATTCCTCGCTACCATTTATACCTTGTTCATCTATTATTGGTAGGATGTTTATAGTGTCCTCCACCGTGAAGACCGATGCAAAATAGTGGTTTAAATTATCTGTCATTTGCCTGTTCCCTGTTATTAATTCCCCAGCCTCATCCTCTAAGGGTCCCACACTTACCTTAGCTACTCTCTCCCTTTTAATGTACCCATAGAAGCTCTTACTGTTTGTTTTTAAATTTCTTGCCAATTTACTCTCATAATCAATTTTCGCCCTCTTTATTAATTTTTAAGTCATCCGCTGCTGGTTTCTAAAAAAATTCCCAATCCTCTGGCCTACCACTCGTTTTTGCCGCACTGCGCACCTTTGTTTTTGATTTGATACTCTCCTTAACTTCCTTTGTTATCCACAGGTGGTTCATCTTTCTCTTCGAGCCCTTCCTTCTGACTGGAATAAATGTTTGCTGAGTGTTATGAAATATCTGCTTAAAAGTCTACCACTGCTCATCTACTGACTTCCCCTGTAGTTTATCTTCCCAGCCCACGTTAGACAACTCTTACTTCAGACCTCTGTAATTGCCCTTATTTAAGTTGAAGACACTGGTTTGAGACCCGAGTTGCTCACCCTCAAACTGAAGTTGAAATTCTACCATGTTATGTTGCTTCCCCCTAAAGGATCATTAACTACGAAATCTCTTATTAATCCTACCTCATTACACAATACCGAATCTAAAATAGTCCGTTCAATAGCAGGTTATGCAATGTATTGCTCTAATTAACAATCCCTGAGGCACTCTGTCTTCAGATACATTTTGAAAACCGGCCTCCATATGTAAGGTTAGTGTTAGGACCTGCTTGGAGAAGTTGTGAGGGATGGAGAGCAGGGGCTTCGCTACATTCAGGATGGGATTCAATCTACTTCTACTTCCATTCCTGGACCTTACACGTCACTGAGAGCAGGGTAAAGGGGCAGCAGTTGGGCGGGTCGTCAAGTATTTTTGTTGGCTTGGCAATGACAACTATCTTGGATTCGCGCCAGTTTATTGGAATGTTGTCTATGCGATTTATGTTGGTAAACAGCTTTGCTAGCCACTTTCTTCCTTAGGATCCGATGTTATTCAGGAATTTTGAGTAAATCCTGTCAATTCAAGCTGTTTGCTTGGCTTGGTAGCCAGGAGGATGCTGTCCACTTCCTCTTGTGTGTCAGGGCTTCAGAAGTCTGTCTGCCATGGAACAGTCTTGAGACTATTTATCAGGGCTGCATTTACCATCTGCACATCTTTTCTGCAGATTGGTATCTTTGAGTATATTAGGAGTTGTGAAGAAGCAACATCGGTGTTGACTCTGGGTTGCTTGTGTGCTTGTTGCTTGGCAGAAACCATGTGGCACAGGATTTTCCACGCCTTTCAGCTTGAGTGTGTGACAGCAACAACAGATCACTGCTGCCCATCTTCCCTACTCCGAACATCACCCAAAATTCACCCAAATGGGCCTCGAACTACTATCCATAAATTGTAAGCCAATAGCACGTCTCAAACTGGCATCCGCCAAATTTGTTTTGGGCTTACGAAAAAACTTCATTCCTTGCTGGACCCACGAAAGTAAACGGCTCCTGGAATAATACCCGGAAAGTGAGGGACCCCGACGTGGCAGCAGCACTCCTCACCCTTGACTAAGTATGCCTCATAAGATCCGGAAAAGAGTGGAGAACATAATCTTCTCCTTGGCTCGGATAGATAAAGGGAAATGATTTCTTCCCGTTTTCCAGCAAGAAACAGGTAGTGTATTCTTCAAGTTATCACTAGAGCTTTCACAAGCGATATCAGGAAAATATTTTTCACGCAAATGGCAGTGTAAATCTGGAAGTTGCTCTGCTAAATGCCATGTTTTGATCAATTGAAATTGCCAGTACAGATATTGGCATTTCCTTTAAGGATGCCAAGTCGATTTATTAAAATTAATGCCAGACCATTCAGCAGTATTGGCAGGAGGAAACGAAGGGTCTGGATATCTGCGATGTTCTTCTGAAAAGACTGGTGAGGCTGGATCGACTGAAAATGTCAACACTGTGAAAAATATATTTTTGTTTGGCCTGGGCATGACCGGATATGTAGCAATGTTAGAGACATGCAGCCGTGATGCAGATGAAGCATGAACCAATTAAACGTCAGAGAAGCTTCGTGCCCTGTTTAAAAATTTCCTTTGCTCATATATAATGCGCAAATTGCTTTGTTTACCTGCTATTTTCTTCTGAATTTTGGCCTCTGAAAATGAAATTTAAAACAGACAGAATTGAAATGACCAATTGATACAGGGCGGAACTAAGATGGGCTTTGGGCATATTGTATTATAAGGCTAAATTCAAAGTGACTGAATAATCTTGAACGAAACATTTGAAAGGAGCTAAGATAGGGAAGACACAGTTCATGTGAATAATGGTGTCATCCGGAATAGAGATCCAAGTGGTCGCCGAACATAATGAAAATATAACAAAAGATCAATTAAAACTGGAAGACTTGGAATCTTTTCATATTTCATTTCCTGTTTATTTTTCTCATTCCTGCACGATTTAATTTACTTCCTGGTTCTTAAAGGAAGTGACGTCATATTGGCTAATGGCACCAATCAGAAGGAAGATGAGTTGACGACAAGAATGAAGGAACAAAGGAAATAAGAAAAAAAGAGATACGGCGGGGAAAGTGAAACCAAAGGGAAGAGATACATCCAAAATTAAAGAAATAAAAGAGGCAGGAGCAAAAAAGGAAAAGAGAAATACTAAAAAGCAAAGAAGCTATCATTTATTTAGCATCTTACACGTTTTCCGGACACCGGAATTGTTTCAAAGCCTGTTGAACAGTGAATACTGCTTTATTGCAGGAAAACGTGACAGCCATTTTGCGCAAAGCAAAGCATGACCAAGAGCAGTTTTGAACGTGGGATAAAACTAGGCATGAGCCTCCAGTGGACTTCCAATGTGTCCTTTGAATAATTCTACTGGGACGTTTGGGGATTTTGTTAACGTTTGATGCGTTGAATGTGACCATGCACAGGGAATCAGTCCCCCAGTTCCCACAAGAAGATAGGCTTTCAATGATGATTTTCTTCAATAACTTCCAATATTATCCCTCTTGATATTAAACCACTCAATTTCGATACGCCATATCCCCTTTCCTAAGATGCGAAATTGGTTAATCAAAATGGATTCACCACAGTTCTGCCTGATAAAATAACGCATTTATAAAGTAAAATAAATTGATAAAATTTCTGACTGGAAATTGATCTTGGGCGGTAGAGCGAAATGACTTCTTGCTCTCACGTGTTTTAACAACAACAGCTACTTGAATTTAAGTCGCTTCATTAGCCTAGTAAAATATTTCCTCAGCTTGAGCAGAGCATTATCAAATAGTATGGGACACAGGGCCACGGAAGAAAACGTTTAAGGCAGGGGATCAAAATGTTGGCTAAAGAGGTAGGTTTTAAGGAGCGCCTGAAAGGAGGGTTAGAGAGGCGGAAAGACTGAAGGAAGAAATCCCTAGTTTATGGCCCTGAAAACACGGAAAGCAATGATATTAAAATTATAAGTGAGGTATGTGCATGAGGCCAGAATGAGTGGAACCCAAATATCTCGGAGGATTGTCGGGCTATAAGAGGTTACAAAGAGAGTGACAGAGCGAGGATCGAGGAGATATCTAGAAACAAGTATCAGCATTTTAAAATCGAGGTGCTGTAGGATCATGAGCATAGGTCAGCAAGGCCAGGAATGATTTCTGAGTTTGCCCTGTTGCTTGGTTGAATGAAAGTTAACAGAGGATGCACAGTGGGAAGCTGGCCAGAAGAACACTGGGCCATCTAAATTCAAATGACAGGACATACATAAATGCGGTTCCTCACTCACACCTTTTAATTCCTTTTGCAGTTGATCAATTTCTGAAAACAGATTTAGAACTTCGTGACTGTCATGCAAACTGAAACACGAAGTACTATTTCAGTGTACTTTTCCTGGAGACAAGACTGCAGGAATCAAAAGTACGGGTAATTTTAATTTGGAACGTTAGTGCAAAACAAACGATATCAGAAAAGCTGGAGCTTTCCCAGCACTTCCCTTTATAGAAACATTAAACTTACTTATAAAAGTTAATTGCAGGGTTGGTTACAATAGCGACACCTGCAGTCTCCAACAGCTCCTCCCCCCTTCCCCCGTCCAAAGTTGCATCAAACCTGACCCCTCTTATAAGCAGGACCTCAAGTAGGAGACCCATTGATGGTTACCTACGAAGGCCAGAATCTGCAGAGGGTGGACAGATGAGGCAGTTCCGGTGCAGGTTGTGGCCCCATATGCCATCTGTTGTCATCCAAGGCAAGGAGAGAAGGCAGGCTAAGTTCGACCCTCAACAGAAATATAAAGTGAAGGAACCATCAGTCGGCTTTCATGGCGCAAGTCCAAGAACAGATGTATATTCATTGTCTTTCACATATTAGTGGACCTTTAGGGCCGGTACTGAACTAAGGACAACCCATTTTGGAAATACTTCGACATTTTAAGGGTAAACCCACAAGAAATAGTAAAGAACCGTGTCCAAATATAAACAGCTTCTCTCACCTTCCTCATGCTTCAGGTTTTCCTCAACTAGTGGAAAAATGCACAAGTCACAGTATTAATTAAAATGAAGAAAGAAAGAAAAGTGCCTTTTCACGACTTCAAAATGTCGCAAAGAAGTTTGCAGTTGCTTTTTGAAGTTTACCTACGATTTCAATGTATGGAAATCGGCTGCCAATTTAAATACAACAAACTCCCATGAGCAGTAAATTCATCTTGAGCAAATGACCGGTTCTTAACCATATTGCTGAGGGATAAATATTGGCCAGGCTACCGGAAAATGCTTCCCTGCTTTAAATAGTGTCCTGGCCTTTCCGACATCTTCCTGAGAAATCAGGCAGGCTCTGGCTTAACACCTCTTGCAAAAGACAGCAATTGTAATAATTCAACACTGCACTTCGGGCTTGGATGATGGGCTGAAATCTGTAGAGGAGGAGTTGCACACTCAACCGTCTGACTCAAAAATTAGAGTGCAGCCCAATGAGCCGTGGCTACACACTTTGACACTCTAATTGGTTTGGAGGCCAGTCTTAAAGTGGCTATTTATTTTATGAGAAAGAGGAGGTTAAGTGGTGATTTAATATGGTGATGGGGTTTTGCAGGTAGAACCAAACAGTGGGTTGTAGTAAACATTAGGCCACAGGAAATCCATAGTCCTCCCGATTGCCTTATCGCGAGTTACTACAGCAACTGCGGTAATCAGCAAACGATGTTGTATCGCATTGGCCACCCGTTCAGTTGTGAGTTACATTTTGTTGAATACAACTGAATATCAGGCTGTACCTAAAAAAAAGAGCCAAAGCACGTTCTGTGACATTGAGGAAAATGACCTTTGCGAAATTGGAAATGGTAATGAACCCTAAACAGGTGTTGCATCAGTTGCTTATGACAGTCCCCGCCCAGAATTCACTCTCATTCATAATTAGAACCGAAGCACGGCATGTCGTAAAACGTTTCCAATAGCTTTCTATTCCTCTCATGACCACTGCCACCAATGAACTTGGTAAAATTGGTTAAGTAAGCTAGAAGAATTATCATAGCAGGGCAGTCACAGAATATGAGGACTATGAGAACATGGGGAACAAACGCCAACAGTGACTGCTTGAACGGAATGTCCTGCCTGCTGTTACATTTTCAGTTGAATTCGACTGTAGTAATAATGCTTCTCGAAGTTTCTGTAATGAACCACTGTCTCCTGAAATGTATTATTTCGGTCCCGAGATTCTCGCAACCAGGGTGTGTCAGCATAAAAATCGAGCTAGGCCTTGCAATGATGATATCAGAAAGTACTCTTTGACATAACGGGTAGCAGGAATCTGGTATTTTGTCTGCCGCTTTAAAATTCGAAGCTGAGACTGATAGATTTTTTTTATGAGGCAAGGGTATGAAGAGTTACAGAATGGACCAAGGTGGGCGTATTGTGCTCAGACAGAGGGCAGGCATCATGCACTTTAATGGCAGAAAACTCTCGAAAGGATAAATAGCGTGTTCAATATTATGAGACCAAACTTACTGACGTCTCGAAGAAGAACTTCACATTTATCTTTAAAATATCAATGTATAAAAATATGATGTAAAATATCTGGCATCATATGCATCACAGGTATATCCCAGTAATCATCAAACTGGATATGGTGAGGGATGCAAATCAGGTGTAATTGAGCATCCCTGAGAAATGGGCTTCTTTGTCATGACAATTTACCATTCGTTCAGCTGTCTCCTCAGGTCCCATCCATTGTTATAAACGAATGGGCTAAATATCACCTAAGGTGCCTGTCTGCCGACACTCTGAGCTTTCATCTTTCCTTCGTCGTTCTACTATCTCGCCTCGTACCCTCTCCGAAATCATTTCTTCAAAAGACCCACCTCCTGCCCAATCGACCTATTCGCATTAAATTACCGTGAAACACTCGTCCTTGCCTTCCTTACCTCAAAACTGGACTTTTCTAATGCAGTCCTAGTCGGACTCCCATCTTCCACCCTCTATAAATTTAAAGACATGCACAACTGTGTAGCCTGTGTCCAAACTCGCACCAATTCCCATTTATCCATCAGCCATGCGATTGCTGAGCTGCAGGGGTTTTAATTGCATAATGCCTCAATTTTAAAAATCTCGTGCTTGGTTTCCAATTCCTCCATGGCCACACCCTGCCTAGATTCTGCCATTTCCTGCAGCCCCAGAACCTTCAGATATGCTTTATTCATTCACATGATCTGAGCATTGCCGGCAAGGCCAACATTTATGGCCCATCCATAGGTACCCTGGAGAATGCGATACTTGAGCTGCTGCAGTCTAATTGATGTAGGTACATCCAGACTGGAATTGGGGGCGGGAGTGGGGGGGAGCCTCTGGATGTTGTCACAGTGACAATGAAGGAACGGGGATATATTTCCAAGAAGGGTCCAGCGTGACTTGGAGGGGAACTTGCAGATGGTGGTTTCAAGCATCTGTGGCTCTTGTACATGCGGGTGTGAAAAATGTTGTCGAGGAAGTGTTGATGAGTTCTGGCAACGTATCTTGTAGATGTTCTGCAGTGCTTCCAAGGTGTACTGGTAGTGGTGGGTGTGAATGTTTGCGGAAATATATGGGCGGCTGCTTTGTCCTGGGTGTGTTCTAGCTTTGTTGGAGATGATTTCATCAACGTACATGGGGATTAGTCCATCACATTACTGACTTGCACTTGTAGCAGGTGGACAGAATTTGGAGAGTCAGGAGGCCAGTTGTCCACCGCAGAATTCCAAATCTTTGACCTGTTTTTGTAGCCACAGTATCTACGTGGCATGTCTAGTTAGGTTTCTGATAAATGGCGACTTCCAGAATGCCAATGGTGGAGGACTCAGTGATGTTCATGCCGATAAATTTGATGTGGTGTTGTTTAAAATTCATCTTGCTGGGAATCTCATTTCACGGCAGTGTGTGGCAGGAATCTTATTTGACATATATCAACCAAGCTTGAATGTTATACAGGCCATTCTGCATTCAGGCAAGGACTGATATATTAAATGAAGAGGTACAAATTGAAGTAAACCTTGTACAATTATTAGCGCACTGACTTTATAATAGAAGCAACGTAATTGATGAAGCAACTGAATATATTCCATGAGGAACTCCTGGAGCGACGTACTCGAGCATCTGCTTTCATTCTTTCATGGGATGTGCGCGATCCTGGCAAGGCCTCCATGTGTTGCCCATCCCTAATTGACGTTAATAATTTGGTGGCGAGCTGTCTTCTTAAACGGTTGCAGTCCATCTGGTGCCGGTACACCCACAGTGCTATTAGCGAGGGAGTACTTCAATTTTGATCCAAAGGCAGTGAAGGAACGGCTGTATCTTGCCAAGGTAGGATGGCGTGTGACTTGGACTCGAACATGTCGGTGGTGGTACGCCCAGACATCTGCTGTTCTTCTCGTACGAGGTGGAACAGGTCGCTGGTTTGGAAGGTGCGGTTAAAGGAAACGTGGTGGGTTGCTGCACTGCATCTTGTATATGGTACAAACGGCTGCCCCTGTTCGTTGGTAGTGGCAGGAGTGAATGCTTTTGGTGGTGGATGGGATGCCGATCAAGTGGACTGCTTTATCTTGGATGGTGTCGAGCTTCCTGAGTATTATTGGAGTCACACACATCCAAATGGAGAGCATCCCATCACACTCCTGACTTGTGCCTTATAGATGATGGGCACGCTTTAGGGAGGCAAGACTTGGTTATTCGCAGCAGAATTCTTAGAATATGACTGCTCTTGTAGCCACAATAATTAACTGGCTAGTCCAGTTCAGTTTCTGGTCAACAGTGGCCTCCACGATGTTAATAGTGGGGGAGTAAGTGATGGTAATGCCGTTGAATGTCAAGCGGAGATGGTTAGATGATCTCTTATTGGTGATCGACATTGCCTGGCACTTGTGTGGCGGTAATGTTACTGCCACGTATCAGCCTAAGGCTGAACATTGTCTAGGTCTTGTTTCATATTATGGACATGGACAGCTTCACTTCCTGAATAGTTGCAAATTGTATTGAACATCGTGTAATCATTGGTGAACATCCCGACTTCTGACTTTATGATGTTGGGAAGGTCCTTTATGAAACAGGTAAATGTCATTGAGCCTAGGACACAACACTGATGAAGCCCTGCAGCAATGTCCTGCGGCTGAAATGATTGGCCTCCAACAACCACAAACATCTTGTTTTGCGTTAGGTATGACAAACGAGCGTAGAGTTTTCCCCTTGATTCCCATTGACTTCAGTTTGCCTTTGGACCATTTAGTGCCACACTGGGCCAAATTCAGCCTTGATATCCACTTTTCTGATCATGCTGATAGACTGATAGCGCAGCAACTGGCCAGATTGGATTTTTCGTGATAGTTACGGATAGGACATACCTGGACAATTTTCCACATTGACATGTGGATGCCAGTGTTGCAACTGTGCTGGAACAGCTTGGCTGAGGATGCGGCTAGTTCTGCAGCACTCATCTTCAGTGCTACAGCCGTTGTATTGTCAGGACCCATCGACTTTTCAAGTATGCCATGCTTTCAGCAGTTTCTTGAAATCACGTCGATAAATTGAATTGTCTGAAAACTGGCATCTGTGATACCGGGGACCTCAGGAGGAGACCAAGATGGATCGTCCACTCAGCAGCTCTGGCTCAAAATAGTTGCAAATGTTTCAACCTTTTCTTTTGCACTGATGTGTTGAGTTCCCTCATCATTTGAAGATGGAATATTTGTGGAGCCTTCTCCCCCAGTTCGTTGTTCAATTGGCCACCTCCATTCACGACTGGATGTGGCAGGACTGTAGAGCTTTGATCTGACCCATTGGATATGGAATTGCTTGGCTCTGTCTATTGCAGGCCGCTTCTACTGTTTGGCATGCGAGTAGTCCTGCATTTTGGCTTCACTGGTTTGACACTTCATTTTTAGGTACCCCTGGTGCTGCTCCTGGCATGCTCTTCTGCATACTTTATAGAAGCAGGATGCATTCCCTGGCTTGATGATCATTATAGAGAGAAGGATATGCCAGACCATGAGTTTACAGATTGTGTTTGAATACAATTCTGCTGCTGCCGCGCCTCACGGGTGCCCAGATTTGCACTGTCCAATCTGTTCTGAACCTATCCCTTTTAGGACGGTGGCAGGATCACACGTCCGCAGGATGGAAGACTGTCAATTACCCAAAGAACATTCTGTATAGTGAGGTAGCCAGTGCGAGGCGACAAGTGAGGCGGACATTGCTCCGCTTCAAGAATTCTTGCAAGCCCGAGATGAAGGCCCTGAATGTCGAATATCCCACCTGGGGAGTCACAAGCTGACGAAAGAGGGAAATGGCGACATATCCTTGGACTTGTGTGCATTAATACGACGATCAGTTGCTACGGCTTGGAAACAGGTGCTAACGTCAAATACAACAACTCACAGCATCACTTGACAGCTTCACTTGCCAGACTTGTGACAGAATCTGCCTCTCAAGCTTTGGCCTTCACAGCCATCATCAAACATGCACCAAGAAAATGCACCCCACCTTAATGGATTGTTCGCTGCGTGCCCATCATCTTTTGTAGACTGATGGATGCGAACCATTGCCACACAGAATGAAGGAGGGAATCCTCCGTGTCAAGACATATTTTTGTATCACAAGGATTGTGAAGTGGTCACTCCTACCGGTGCAACAGGCAGATTGGTGATGATAAGGTCCAGTATGTTTTTCCCACTTGTGGGTTCCCTTGCCACCTGCTGCAGGCCTAGTCTGGCAGATATGCCTTTCAGAACTCGGCCTGCTTGGTCAGTGACGGCACTGCCGTGCTAATGTTGGTGATAGACAATTAAGTCCCCCACCTAGCGAATATTCTGTGCCCTTGCCGCCCTCAGTATTCCTTCCAGGTAGTGTTCAACAGGGAGCAGCAGTGATTCATCAGTTGAGGCAGGATGGCACGTGGTAATCAGCAGGAGGTTTCATTTCCCATCAAGTTTGACCTGATGCTATGAGACTTCACTGGGTCAGAAGTCAATGTTATGGACTCTCACAAATCCCTCTCTACTGTATACCACTGTCTGGCCATCTCGGGTGGGTCTCTGATGCTGGTGGGACAAGCTATACCGGAGAATGTTGATGGTGGTGGCTGTGACTTAGGATGCAAGGTCTACCTCCATGAGTACGATTCTGTCTGGCTGTAGCTTGCTCTAACAATTTTTGAATAACCCCCCAGTTAGTAAGGAGGACCTTGCAGGGTCGATAGGGTTGGGTTTATCATTGTCACTTCCAGTGCTTAGGTCGATACTGCGTCTTCTGGCTGAGGTGATTTCCTTCTAACAACCGCAACTATCTTCCTTAGTCCTTGATATGACTCCAGCGTGTGGAGAGGCTTCCCCATGATTTGCATTGACTCCAGTTTCACTGGTGCTCCTTGATGCTGCAATCGGCAAAATGCTTTCATAATGCCAAGCATTGCTGAGCAGTTTTTTCATAAGTGCCACCATATAGCAATGTCGACATTGCGTTTCAGATGATTAAGAGTAATTAGCCAGATTACATTTGTCCTGCTTTTTGTGTAGTGGGCATGCAGGAGAAATTTTCACTTTGTCGATGAGATGCCAGTGTTGTAGCTATCCATGAACTTCCTGGCAAGACATACGACTAGATCTAGTGCACAAGTTTTCAGCATGAGAACCGAAACATTTCCGGGGTATTTGCTGTATTCACTGTGCTCATCCATTTCTTGACATCACGTGGATTGAACAAATCTGGCTGAAGATTGGAATCGATGATGGTGGGAAAATTACTATGAGGCTGAGAAGGATCACCCTCTCGAAACTTCTGCCTGAAGATAGTTGCATTCGTTCCCTGCTTGCACTCCTGTGTTGCAGTTACACCTGCAATGTTCCTGCATGCTCTTGTACTTGGACAGAACGACATAGGAAATAGAAACTGGAGTAGGTCATTTGGCCCTTCGAGCACACTCCACCATTCAACGAGATCATGGGTTAGCTTCTACCTAAACAACTCTCCTGTAGTATCCTTATGCTTGAGTTTTTTCACCGTTACGCAGTTGCTTTTTTCAAGGAGAAATATCGCCCATAACACCACAGTGATCTCTATGAATTTTGTGCATTGGCACATGACTGAACCAAAGTAATTTAGGTCGAGTAATTAATCACATAAATACACTTTGAAAACAAGGCAATTTTTATGAATATCGATCAACCACTCTGGACCAGCAAGTGAACAGAATATTTTAGAAGCTATACTCTCAGGGTAGTAAATTGATGCTGAAGATTTTAAAAATATCACATTTCAATTGTTAAAAGAAATTTGTGCTTGCTCGTTTATTTTTTCTTCTTTCTCTCTTGCTATTTTTTAGAAATTGTATTTCATATTCTTTAGCTCTCGCTGTCCTTTATTTGATATTGAATTATCCCACTCAACTCATCCTCCTTATCCGTTGCTCCTCCATTTATTTCTCAATCCTTTTATCATACTTTTTGAGGATATAGACATTGCTAGCTAATCCCTTCATTTATTAAGGTTGCAGGTGCCCTGTTGCCCTTGATGTGCCGTTATCACCTGAGACGTCCATCAACCTTCAATGCAAACGTCACTTGTGCTGATGGGTGCAGGGAAAAGTCATCTAAGGTTGCAAGCCACGTGATGTGCCAGCTCAGCACGATCTGGCCGATTTAAGGATTATGGCAACTGGAAATTGGAAACTGGAAACAACTGGAAACATACACCTACTTTAGTAATTGTCCCAGATTAAAGCAATAGATGTCGTCAGTAGAATATATGCAAAACATGCAGAGGCAACCATTTATGCTGTTCTCCAAAATTCAGCCTTGTCTGTAGGGTCAGTCCACAGACGTCTACGGTATATTGCAACTTCACAGACTAGTAATACTAAATAAAGGAAGTCTAAGAGTGGCTATGCATTTTACCTAGTTCAGTCCGAAGAAACTTTCCTCCTGATTGAGAAAAAAAGGTCAAGATCCATAATAGTGCCACAGTCCAGCGTGAACCACATTGCACATCAATTGATCAACTGCAGCATTCTACCTATTGGAGAGTTCAGAATAAGATGTAACCCTAAACTTAGAGATAGGCCACGCAGTGCTAATGACAGAAATTACTTCCTCACACAGAGGGCAGAGGAAATCCGGAAGTCAGCCCTAAAAAATGTATTTACGTTCAGAAATGTTTGTTAGGCAATGATATTAAGAGTTATGGAACAACGATTGTTCAATAGAGTTAAGATACAGATCAGCCCTTCTCTCTTTGAATATTGAGAGAGACTGGAGGGTCAGCAGGATATTCTCCTTCATATAAAATGTAATATAATCCCAAAATGTGGTGTGTTAGTGGGTTGTCGGAGAAAGTAGGCAATTCTTCACTTTAGTATAGTTATTTCCCCCCAATCGTTCTTAGATGTGAGTTTCATTGGAAAGGCCAGCATTTATTGGCCATGCTTAATTTCCTTTGAGACGGTGGTGAAGAACCGCCTCCTGAGCAGCGGCAGTTCATGTAGTCTACGTACATGCTCACAGCTGTTTGGGAGCAAGTTCCAAGATTTTGATGCAGGGATAGTGAAGGAACGGCAATATAATTCCAATTTAGGGTGGAGTGTGACTTGAAGGCAAACTTGCAGGTGTTATTTTCCCATGCACCCACTGCCATTTTCCTTCCAGGTGGTTGATGCCGCGGGTTTCAACAGTTCATACAGATTGACACTGCGTCAATATCTGAGGAATCATGAATTGTGCAATCATCAACGAACATAGATATTTCTGTCCTTATATTTGAGCGAATGTCTATGATGTGGCACCTGGCGGGTTGGGTCGAGGGCACTACCCTAAGGAACTTGTGCAGAGATGCTCTGGGCTGAGCTCAGTACCTCCAACAACCATAACACCATTCCTTTGTGGTCCGCGTGGGTACCAATTACATCGGTCGGATGAAGAAGCAGGTTCTTCTGAGGGAGTATAAGCAAGGGCGAAATAACAAAAAAAAAACAACAGAAGCAGAATGGTAAGCATCTCTGGATTACTACCCAAACCACAAATATATTGGCATAGTGTAAATAAGATCGGAGAGTTAACTGTCTGGCTCAAACATTGATGTGGGCGAAATGGGTTTTGATTGATGGAGCACTGGCTCCACAGAGAAGAGAGAGCTGGAACATTGGATAAGTAGTGACCTGAACCACGCTCAAACCAGTGTGCCAGTGAATCAAATAACACTGGCAGTAGAGAGGGTTTCAAATCTAATTGTGGGAGAGGGGACCACTTACATGAGGGGAAACCTGAAAATTTAAAGAGAATGCACAAGGCAATAGTGCAGCGTAGCGATGTGGGTAATGATAACTAGAGTGTTACAAGAAGGAGCAGAGCGTGCAAACATAAGAGTACATTGGCAAATAAGGTCACAGTAGGGAAACATGTTTAAAAATACGGAATTAAAGGGACTTTATTTGAATAAGCGCAGCATTCATAACAAGATGGACGAATTTGTAGCACAAATAGACATAAATGAGTCTGATATGAGAGTCATTACAGAGAAATAGTTGCAAGGTGACCAATGCTAGAAACTGAATATTAAAGGATAGGTTACATTTTGGAAGGACAGAAAGAAAATTAACATCAGGTTAGATGGCTCTGTGCATAAATAATGAGATCAATATCAAAGTGCGAAATTAATGTGGCTCACAAAATCAAGATGTCGAATCAAGTGGGTGGAAATAAGGAATAGCAAAGTAAAGAAGCCACCAGTGGGAGGAGTTTCTAGACCCCCATATAGTAGCTAATTTGTTGGATAGAGTATAATACAATAAATAATGGGACTTGTAAGAAAGCTAACACAATAATCATGGCTATTTAAATCTTCATATCGATTCGATGATTCAGATTGGCAGATTCAGATAGCCTGAATGACTGAGTTCATAGAGTGTATTTGGGGCAGTTTCTTCCAACAGTCCATTTGAACCAACCAGGGAGCAGGCTATGTTCGACCTAGTAATGTGTAATGAATCAAAAATAATTAATGACCTCATAGTAAAGGATTCCAGAGGCAAAAGTGATAATAACATGATAGAATTTCACATTCAGTTTGAAGATGAGAAATTTGGATCTGAAACAAGCATCTACCAGATCCAACAAAGTAAGCGTTTCTCCATTAGGTGATAAGGCTGGGTATTAATAATGAGCTAAATCAAATCGTAGAGACTTTGAACAAGTATTTTGCATCTGACCTCACAGTAGAAGACAAAGACCATCCCAAGAATAGTAGAAAATCGAGGCATAAAAGACAGGGAGGAACTTAAAACAACAACTATCACTAGCGAAAATAATACGGAAAAATAATGGGACTGAAGGATGACAAGTCCCTTGGACCTGATAACCTGCATGCTAGGGTCTTAAAATAAGTGGTTGCAAGATAATGGATGCATTGCCTGTAATCTTCCAAAATTCCTGAGAAGTTTCCGACCGGATTTGAAAATCTAAAATATAATACCTCATTTCAAGAAAGGAGGGGGGCAGTAATCAGGAAACTTTGAGACGGTGATCGGCCCTTTCGCCTAACATCTATCATTGGACCATTTCTAGAATCCATTGTAAAGGAAGTAGTAGCAGGAGAGTTAGAGAATTATGTTACAATTAAGGACAGTCTCCATGGTTTTATGAAAGGAAATCGTGGTTGACAAATTTAATAAAGTCCTTTGAGGATGTAACGAGCAGGATGGATAAAGAGAAACCAGTGGATGTTGAATAATTGGATTGATAAAAGGCATCGGATAGGATGCCACCTAAAATAGCTCATGGTGTTGGGGACAATATGTTAGCATGGATTGAGGATTGGCTCACTGACAGGAACTGAACAGCCAGGGAAAATAAGACATTTTCATGTTACAAAATGGAACTACTAGTGGAGTCCCACTGAGGCCTGAACAATGTACAATCTATATGAATAACAGAGTTTGTTGCAGCCAAATTTGCTGAGGATACAAAGATGGGTGGTAAAGCAAGTTGTGAGGTGGACACAAAGAGCGTGGAAGGAACCATAGATAGGTCTTGTGACTGGGCAAATATTTGGCAGATGGAGTATAATTTGCGAGAATGTGAGATTGTCCACGTTGGCAGGAAGTATTGAAAAGCAGAACATTATTTAACTGGAGCGAAACTGCAACATGCTGCTGTCCAGAGGGATCCAGGTGGCCTTGTACATGAATGACAAGAATATTAGCAGGCAGGTACAGAAAGTAATTAGGATATAGAATTAGATTGGCCTTTATTGCAAGGAGGATGGAGTATAAAAGTAGGGAAGTCTTGCTACGACTGTACAGGACATTAGGGAGGCTGCACTGTGTACAGTCTTGGTCTCCCTCCTTAAGAATGGATCCTGTTGCATTGGAAACAGTTCATGATTCCTGGGATGACGGGATTGTATTATGGCAAAAGGTTAACAAGGTTGGTACTACGGACATTGGCGCTTAGAAGAATGAGAGGTGATCTTCCTGAAGTACGGGTATAGTTTGAAAATTAGTTGTCTCCCATTTAAGATAGATGAGGAGGAATTTATTCTCTCAGAGTATCCCAAATCTTTGCACTTCTCTTCGGCAGAGAGCTTTGAAGGCTGAGTCATTAAATATATGCAAGGCTGAATTAGACAGATTGTTGATCTACAAGAGAGTCAAGGGTTATGGGGTCCAGTAGGAAAGTAGAGTTAAGGCCACGAACTGAGCAACAAATAATCTTATTGCATGGCGGAGAAGGCTCCAGCGGTCGAATGACCTACTCTGCTATTTCATATGACCTTATGATCTTATGAGTTTATGCTAGGTTGACACAAACCAGTAGAGAGCTGCAGCAAGGGTCAGGCATTAAGGAATCCCAATGACCAATGCTGCATTGCTCAGCATTTCTTTACAGATTCACTGCTTATGGCAATGCCGCGCTCTCTGAATATGGTGCACTCATGGCTGCCCAGTGGGGGCCTGGGAAGGCAGGAGGGGGTAGAGCACAGTAATGTGGTTAAATGTCCTCTATCATAGACACCATTATACATAATGAAACGAAAACTCTGCAATGTATCCATGTTATAAGAGTTTATACAAAGGGCAATATTAACCCTTCAGACCAAGCATCAATGCCAAATAAGTTGCAAGGACAGCCATCGAGTGTTCCAAGAACAATCTGTGTTTGAAATTCCAATCATTCAGGAGATGATCAGAAGTCCAATTACCATAACAGGCTAACAGAGAAAAGCATTTTAAAAGATGAGATATTAAGTTACAATCTGTGGGGAAAACAATGAAAGCCACTGTCGTGTATTCCATAATTTGCAGTTGATTCAATTCTTTTAAATAAATCGATTTATTCACGTTATTATCATTTCAGCAAGGTATTACTAAGACTATTAAAGCTTTCACAAACAAAAACTCGGCTGGATGTGGACTTTTCGCTTCAGACATCGTGTGCAGCTGAGAGCCATGCGCTTTAAAACATTTCTGATGGTTCCCCACCTGATTATCAATCTCTAATATTAACCGCATGCTCACTGTACGTTGCATACTATGATTAAAATATTTAACCGACGCCCATTGATTCGTACTTCTAAAGATACTTGAAAATGTATCTGGAAATGGAGTAGTCTGCAAAAACACAATGTATATTAGCTGAGGCACAGAATCTAAGAGCAAGGAGGTTATGACGGACCTGTATAAAACGCCAGTTAGGCCACAGCTGGAGTACTGTGTACAGTTCTGGTCACCACACTATAGGAAGAATGTGATTGCACTGGAGAGGTTGTCGAGGAGGTTCACCAGGATGTTGCCTGTGCTGGGGCATTTCAGCTATGAAGAGAGACTGGATAGGCTCGGGTTGTTTTCCTTAGAGCAGAGAAGGCTGAGGGGGGACCTGATAGAGGTATACAAAATTATGAGAGGCATTGATAGGATAGATAGAAATAAATATTTTCCCTTAGTGGAGGTATTAATAACGAGGGGGCATAGATTTAAAGTCAGGGGCAGGAGGTTCAGAGGGGATTTGGGGGAAAAAATAATCCGGAGGCTGGATGGAAGCTGGAACACACTGCCTGAAGGAATGGTAGAGGCATGAACCCTCACAGCATTTATGAAGTATTTAAATGAGCACTTGAAACGCCATAGCATACAAGGTTAAGGGCCAAGTGCTGGAAAATGGAATTAGAATAGATAGTTGCTTGCCAAAGGGCCTATGTCTGTGCTGTATAACTCTATGACTCTATATTTGCAGATTATGTGGCAAAATTGAACCTTCAGGAGTATGAGCTCAAAACTGTAGGTGCTCGTTGAAAAGAGAGAGCACGCCACTGAACGAAGGTCAACACTTCTAAACTGTGTTTGGTTTTGATGAGTTGAATGAGCAACATTTCCCAACCACACCTTGGTTCTGTGACTATAACTTTTTTTTAACTTTTCACAGAGGCTTTGTATCGAGTTGGCCATCTGGGTTATACATTTTAATATCCAAATTTCCTGACAATTATTTCAATTAAAACATTGGGTCAGTCGTAAGATGGGCATAGATTCCAATATCAGTCATTGGCTCCATTTATCAAAGTTAATAACTTCCCATAGAGTTGTAATTCAATATAGTTATGAAAAGAAGGTAATGATTTAACAGAAGATTACGTGCGAAGGAATGAGCTCCTGTTAGCAACGTGGGATGAATTATGCAATATTCTGGAGGAAGGTTGTTCAGGGAGATATCAGTGGCAGATTTCTTTCAATTGAAGTCAAGTACATGCACTGCGGTGTCACTTTCTCCCGTTTTGTACCTCTGCCCAATATGAATTTTACCCCAGTGATGACAATAAATAAATAAAAATAGGTAAATGAAAATTCCCACCACTCACCAGTCTTAGCATTTTTAAAATGTTTTAATTCTGTAAAATGAGGCAAACAAAGCCCTTTTTATTTCCAGGAAGCTATGTTGTTTCGTCTTTATACAAATATAGGATTACAGTTGACAATCCATATGTAGACTTACACCTGCTTGCACAAGATATCTTCATATCTGAGTCAACGGTTAGGTTGCAGAAGGGCCCAGCGCTGACTCCTATGGATATTTATTAGACTGCATTCTGACTAAACCTAAGAATTCTTCCCATACATCACTGTTATACTCTTATTTTAACCAAACCTTTCCGAAGCCTGGGTTCATACCTTTGCCTGAACAGAAGTTATGTATTGTATGCTGCTAGTTGAAGTTCATATAGAATAGCACAGTACAGAACAAAGACATTCAGTACATCATGCCTGTGCTGGGTCTTTGAAACAGATTTTCAACTAGGCCCACTCCCATACTCCTCCCACGGACTTGTGTTTTCCCCTGGCAAGTATTAACCCAATTATATTTTGAAAGTTGCTATTAAGTCTGTTCCCCCCCACCACCCCCCCCCACCCCCCATCCCCACACACACACACACATATACAGGCAGTTAATTCAAGCTCACGACAAAAGAAAAGCTGCACAAAAGAAAAAAAATATTGCGATTTCCCTTCTGGTTCACTTACTAATTTTTCAAATCTGTTTACCAGCCCCTCTGCCAGTTTCTGCCGATTTGTTCAATCAAATTTTATTACTGTGTTAACTAAGGCTTCACAAGAACGTTCACGAGTAAAATGGGTGATGGAACAAAATCGTTGGTGGTAGCAGGAACCGACAATATCCGATTTTCAACCAGTTGCACGCTCCAATCCATATTCAATCCCATCAACCTCAATGGAATTCAATGACAAGTGGGCGTGTAAACAGCGGCCAATATATTTACGCCTGTTATACAGCCTACCAATGCAGACAGCAACTGTGGAGTAATTCTATTACAGATTCCGGACATAATGAGGACATATGCTCAAGAAAAGCATCCCTAAACGAATTAGGCAGTAAACATTTGCTTTTGAAATCAATTACCTTCCATAGTATCAGCTAAAGATTTTTCTGCAAGAGAAAAGAAAATATTGCCACAATTTCTCAATTTCTGGCGATATTCTTAATAATGCATCTGTACACAAGTAGATGGTGCAGTTTCCATCAATGGGGCGTCGGCAGATGGGGGCAGAAGTAGAGGATGAGGCTTTTCAGACTCTCCAGCATCTCCTACCTTTGGACTAAATAATCGATCTGTTGCATAAACCCATTTACAAGCATTGGGTTCAGTAACTCATAGTATTGGCAATGATTCAGCGGCCGAGCTAACGAGTTGGAGGTCTCCATATACTTTATCAACTGCCGGAATTTACTCCATTGTCTCCAATGGAGGGGTACATCGGACGTGCTGTTAAAGTAAGTTAGCCTCAAGATGGCCTTTCACAAGTGGTTCAGTTAAATCCGAACACCTACCCCGTTCTCACAGATTATGAACCAATCCCAACCTATGAGGTTACTGTGAAGTTGGTAAATTTACCTGAGCACTTTGATGAACCAAAAATCAGAAATAATAACTGTAACAGTCATTGTCAATGGAAGATTTTTCTCTGAAAGTGAATTAAATTTGTTCAAAGCCAATTTGTTTGCACAGTCTAAGTCTTGGAATGGAAACAAATATAAAAACAAAAACTTATGGATAAAAGTGGGCATGACTGTAGATGCAAAAACAGAGCCATCAATTTGTGCACCATTAGATGGCCCACTCGGTATTCATGCCTACGGTCTTTAACTAAACACTATATTGGTCATGTCGTACATCTGGTGGAAAATTTGATTGCACCTATTTTACATTGGCACACATGCCTAATAGATCTCCCTTTTGTTTCTTTAATAACTCGTACTTAACATAGCCTTAAAATATACCTGGATGTCAGAAAAAACATCCAAAAGATGTACATTGTTGCAGTGCTAATATGGAATGCAGGATTTGTCTTCATTACATTTCCAACGTTTGAATGTCAATCTCAATGGAAATATGTCTGCATATGAGTGATTAATACCTGAGATTTTCTTTAATAGTTTGCTTAACTCATAAATACAACTTTCAGAATATGTTGGCAATCTCAGACAAAATCTTGTAATACAACTGTCATACCAGCATAGTATTGTGCAACATCTGAGTTTGTTATGAGGACAAGCTAATGCTCTATAGCCACCAAGTAACATTCAGTATAATACAAGAATGTTTAAGCTAACTGTTAATGCTGTCGGGATCCTCTATTCCCTTACTTGTTGTCTTTAGTTCTGCTTCACAATCTTTCAGCGCTGAAAAGATAAAATCGATAACATCTTAGCTGGTAAACCTCGGTTTATATGCTGCACTAGTGGAGCCGACATTTGCTTGGGGAATTGCAGAGGTCTACTCCCCGCCCAATGTTCAGTAGTTTTGAGCAAACGGGTTTAGTAGAGGCCTTGTGGCATTACGGCACATGAGGTGGCCATTCTGCCCATCAGGTGCATGCCATTTCGCTGCAGAGCAATACATCAGTGCCATTCCTCCGCTCTGTCCCTGTACCTTGCCTCAGTTGCCCACCCAATTTCCTTTCAAAATCATTGACCGTCTCTGTTTCCACCACACTTTTAGCCAGCGATTTCCAGGCTATTGCCACTCACTGCATAAAAGGTTCTTCCTCACATCCCGCTGTATCACCTGCCCATAGCCTTAAAATTTTGTCCCCTGCTTTTTTTCCCACCAGCAATTGGAAACAGATTTCATTTTTCTACCATATCTAAAGCTCTCTTTAACTTGTAAACCTATATCAGATCTCCACCAAACGCATCTCCTGTGCACCCTCCCAAAAACCTTCACAACCTTCCGGAAGTAATGACCGGAACTGGATGTGTACTCTAGTTGTGGCTTAACCAGAGATTTATAAAGATTTTGCGTAACTTCCTTGATGTTGTACTCAATACCTCGATTTATGAAGCTGAAGATCACATATATCGTGCTAACTGACTATGTCATGCCACATTCAAATATCAATGCATACGAATTCCCAGGCTGCTATTTCACTACACAATGTTTAGAACTGCATATATTGTCTCTCAGTATTCGTTCTGCCAAAATGCATCACCTCATACCTCTGTATTAAATTCTATCTCCCACTTTCTTGCCCATTCTTTCAGCTGAGGGGAGGCGGTGCCCTAGTGGTATTGTCACTGAAATAACAACCAAGAATATTGCTTTGGGGTCATGGCTTCGAAGCCCACCATGACAGAAGGTGGACTGTGAATTGATTGATAAAAATCAAGGATTAAAATGCTAGCCTAACAGTGGGCATGGTACCGTTGTCGATTGTTGTAAAAACCCAATTTGGTTCTCTAATGTTCTTCAGGGAAGGACGTCTGCTGTCATACCTGCTCTGGCCGACATGTGACTACACAGTATTGTGGTTGACTCTTACGTGCCCTCTGAAATGGCCTAGCATGCCACTCAGTTGTATCAAACAGCTATGCAGTCAATAAGGAATGAAACAGGATGTACCACCTCGTATTGACCTAGACAACGGTAACCCAGCTCTGTCGCCACTGCAAATACCTCCTTATTAACATCTGGAGGCTTGTGCCAAAGTTGGGAGAGCTGCCCCAGTGATAGTAATATAGCAGCTTGACATAGTTATTCTCACCGCATCATACCTCACGGACGATGTCCAGGACACCTCCATCCCCAGGAATATCCTGTCCCATCGGCAAGACACACGCAGCAGAGGTGGAGTCACACAGTTGTACATTTCGGAGCAACTTGCCCTGGGAGTCCTCAACATCGACTCCAGACCACATGACATGGCATTATGTCAAGCATGGGCAACGAATTATCCTGCTAATTGCCACCTAACGTGCCCCTCAGCTGATGAGTCAGTACTCCTCCATGTTGAACAGCACCTGGAGGAGAGACTGAGGGTGGCAAGGGCGCCGAATGCAGTCGGGGTGGGGGACTTCAGTGTCCGTCACAGAGATTGGTCCTTAGCACCGCAGCTGACTGGATCTGCGGCAGGTGGTGAGGGAACCTACAAGAGGGAAAAATATACTTGGCCTTGTCCTCACCAATCTGCTGGCCGCAGACGCATCTGTCCATAGCAGTATGAGTAGGAGTGACCAGCACACACAGGAGAGAAAGTCCCGTCTTCACATTGAGGATACCATCCGACATGTTGTGTGGCACCACCACCGTGCTCAATGGAATAGATTTTGAACAGATCTAACAATGCAAAACCTGGCATCCATGAGGCGCTGCGAGCCATGAGCAGAAGCCGAACTGTGCTCAACTACAATCTATAACCTCATGGTGCAGCACATCCCCCACTCTACCATTACCATCAGGCCGGCAGGCCAACCCTTGTCCAATGAAGAGTACAGGGTGTCATGCCAGTAACAGCACCAGGCACACCGCAAACTGAGGTATCAACCTGGTGAAGCTACAACCCAAGACTACTTGCGTGCCACACAATGTACACAGCATGCGATATATAGAGCTAAGTGATCACAGAACCAACGGATAAGATCTAAGCTCTGCAGTGCTGCCACATCCAGTCGTGAATAGTGGTGGTCCATTGAACAACTAAATGGAGGAACTGGCTCCACAAATATCCCCATCCTCAACGATGAAGTATCCCAGCACATCAATGCAAAAATAAGGCTAAAACAATTGCAACAATCCTCAGCCAGAGGTGCCAATGTGATGACCTATCTCAGCCTCCTCCTGAAGTCCCTAGTATCACAGGTGTCAGTCTTCAGCCAATTCGATTCACTCTGCTTGATGTCATGAAACGACTGAATGTACTGGATGCTGCAAAGACTATGGACCCTGACGACATTCCGGCGATGGGACTGAAGACCTGTGCTCCAGAACTTGCCATGCATCTAGCCAAGCTGTTCCAGTACAACTACAACACTGGCATCTACCCGGCTGTGTGGACAATTCCCCGGTATGTCCTGTACTCAAAAGGCAGTGCAAGTCCAAATGGACAATTACCGCCCCATCAGTCTACTCTCAATCATCAGTAAAGTGATGGAAGGTGTCCTCAACTGTGCTATCAAGTGTCTCTTGCTTAGCATTAACCTAATCACTGATGCTCAGTTTGCGTTCCGCCAGGGCCACTCAGCTCCTGAGTTCATTACAGTCTTGCATCCAACATGGACAATAGAGCTGAACTCAAGAGGTGAGGTGAGAGTGACTGCTCTTGATATCAACTCAGCATTTGATCGAATATGGTATCAAGGGACCGAGCAAGAATGGAGTCAATGGGAATCAGGGGGAAAACTCTCCACTGGCTGGAGTTGTACCTAGCAGAAAGGAAAATGGTTGTGGTTGTTGGAGGGCAATCATCTAATCTCAAGGACATCAATGCAGGAGTTCCACAGGGTTGTATCCTAGTCCTACCCATCTTCGGCTACTTCTTCTATGACGATCCGTCCACCATAAGGTCAGAAGTGGGGATGTTCCTTGATGATTATACAATATTCAGCATCATTCATGACTTCTCAGATACTGAAGCAGTCCGTGCAGAAAAGTATCAAAACCTGGTCAATATCCAGGGCTGGTAATTGGCAAGTGACATTCGAGCCACAGAAGTGCCAGGCAACAATCATCCCCAACAAGAGAGAGTTTAACCACCTCCCCTTTATATTCAGTAGCATTATGATCGCTGAATCGCCCACTATCAGTGTCCTGGGAGTTACTATTGAGCAGCAATTGAACTGGAGTAGCAATGTAAATAGAGAGGCAACAAGAGCAAGTGAGAGGCGGCGAGCAACTCACCTCCCGATTCCCCAAAGGCTTTCCACCATCTACAAGGCACAGGTCAGGAGTATGATGGAATACCCTCCACTTGCCTGGATGGGTG
This sequence comes from Heterodontus francisci, assembly GCF_036365525.1. NCBI lineage: Eukaryota > Metazoa > Chordata > Chondrichthyes > Heterodontiformes > Heterodontidae > Heterodontus > Heterodontus francisci. The sequence continues at coordinate 27,242,455 of NC_090409.1, read as the reverse complement.
CAGCTCCAAAAACACTTAAGAAACTCGGCAGCATCAAGAAAAAGCAGCCCACTTGATTGCCACCCCATTTACAAACATTCACTCCCTCCACCACCGATGCACTGTGGCAGAAATGTGTGCCATCTACAACATACATTGCAGCAACGCACTAAAGCTCCTTAGTCAGCAAATTCCAAACCCGCGACCTCTATCCCCTTGAAGGACATGGGCTGAAGATGCATGGAAACACTACCTCCTGCAAGTTCCTCTCCATGCCACACACCATCCGGACTTGGTCTATATTGCTGGGTCAGAATCCTGGAACACCTTTATGAACAGCACTGTAGGTGCACCTATCCCATATGGAGTTTAGTGGTTCGAGAAGGCAGCTCACCACCACCTTTTCAAGAGCAATTAGGGTTTGGCAATAAATTCTGGCCTAGCCAACAACGCCCACATCCCATGAAGGTATGGGAAGAATGTCCTGTTTCAGTAGATTGGTATCATCCTCACTTTTCCCATACCTGCACGTTAGAAATCATTGGTAAATATTGACATTTTACCTTGTATTCAACATCCACGTCATGCATATATGTCAAGAAAGTGGTCCAGAAATGACCATTAGGAAAAAAAATACACTGTCCACTATCTTCCAGTCTGAAAATCAACTATTAGCATGATTCGCTGTCTTGTGTTCCTCCTATTCAATGATCCTCAATTTGTTAACCGGCATTCTATGTGGCACTTTGTCAAACACATTCTTAAAATGCATATGGACAACATGCACTGCATTATTTTCATCAACTTTACCAATTAGTTCATCAAAACGTTCAATTAGATTAGTCAAGTAAGATCTGCCTTTTATAAATCAGTGCTGGATAGATTTAATTACCTGAAACCTTTCCAAGTGAATGCCATTAGTTCCCTGGTTGTTGTTTATAACAGGTTACCCATCAATGATGTTAAACAGACCAGCCTGTAGTCACTAGGAGAGTTTTTGCACTGCTGTTTTTTTTTAAAGAATACCTTGCATTTATATGGCACTTTCACAACTCCCAGACGTCTCAAAGTGCTTTAGAGGTGATGAGGCACGTTTGAAGGGTAGTCACCGTTGCAATGGAGGAACAGTGAACAAGAGTGTCATCTTTCCATGCTTCCAAAACTCTGCGACCTCCGCCATATCTAAGGAAGATTGGAAAATTATGGCAAACACTTCCGCTATCTCCACTCCCAATTCGCTGGTCAACCGATGACTGAAACCATCTGGACCAGGCGACTTATCCATTCTAACCATTGCCCGACTTTCCCGTGCATCGTGCCCATCAATTTTCACCCCAGCCATTATCTCCACCTTCTCCAACTCTATCGATATTTTGTCAGCATCCGTTTCCTTAGTTAACACCGATGCATAGTACTCATTAAATATTATAGTCTTGCCCTGCGCCTCTAACACATATCACCCTTTTTGTCAAATATGCCCCGCCCTCTTATTAGTTACATGTCAATGGTACTATTTTGGATTACCTTTATGTTAATTACCATTGTGTTTCCGTATTCTGTACTTTGCAGTCTTATTTTCCTTTTCACATGCTCTCTTAACTCAATTGTATTTAACCTGCTTCTGCCTTGAAGGTTTAGCCTGAAATGCATCATTTTGTTTCGCCATTTGTTCGATCTCTCTAGTCATCCAAACAGCCCTCTTTCTGGTTCCCCTGCCGTTCACTCTTGTTGGAATGTAGTTAGTCTGTAACTGCAATATCTTTGCTTTAAAAATCGTCCATTGTTCTGCTTCCGTTTTCCCTGTCAAACCTTGGTTCTATTTTGCCTTAGCCAGATCGCCTCTCATTCTATCAAAGTTTTCCCTCTGCTAATTCATAAATTTTACGTTAGAATTTTCCTTGCTCTTCTCTATTACTATTCGAAACCTGTTACCCAAATGTTCTCCTATAGGCACGTGGCCCACCTAACTTCCCAGCACAAGATCCAGCAAAGCTACCTTCCTCGTTGGACTGGAAACATACTGATCAAAGTGTTTCTTCTGAACACATTCCAGAAATGTCTCTAATAAATGCAAAAGGTTGCAACACTGGAAATCTGAAAGTAAAACAGAATGTGCTTGAAATACTCAGCGGATCCGGCAGCAACTGTGGAGAGAGGAAGCGGGTTAACGTTTCAGGTCGGTGGCCTATCATTAGAACACACCTGAAACGTTAGCACTGTTTTTCTCATCACAGAGATTGCCAGTCTTAGTATTTCAAGCACTTTTTGCCTTTAATTCAGTAATTCCTCCCCCTCCTTATACTTTTCTGTAACATTAACCCATTAAATATTTGGGTAAATAAAGTGCCCCAACATCAGCTCTCTATAGGTCTTGCACATCTCTGTAATTTCGCTTCAGATTTACTCCTCTCTCTTTCTGTCACCATTTCGAGGCCTGTAGAATACTCCAAAATCGCATGATCATCCACTTCTTGCATCTTAGCTGAAACCGATTGAATATTGTTTTAGCCCCTCAAGGGCTCTCTCCGTTTCCAACGCTACAATGTATTTCCTAATCAGTACTGTCACCCCACATCCATTTTTATCCTTACTACCTTTTCAGAAGACTGCCAGTGAAAGTTAAGCACCCAGTTCTCACCATTTTAAAGCCATGTTTCCATATTGGTACAGATGAATGTTTACAAATGCCTATATGCACTAGCAGCTGACAAGCCATTTTCACCAAACTTTGTGCATTTTCATACATGCATTCTAAACCAGTCTTTGTACTGCACCTATTCCTTCTCGGGCTGATCCTATGTTATATGCTACCAATTCCTTCTCTAGTACTATCTAACATTCTCACTCCTTATGCAACTTATTCTTCCTTTTTGCATCTATGTGCCACTGCGTCCCTTCCCACCATGTCTATTTAGTTGAAACACTCTTCAATCACACGAGTGAACGTCTACCCGAGGTTATTGGTCTCAGGCCTGTTGAGGTACCTGCCGTTAATTGTGATCATGTGCTTCCTGCCACAAAAGCTGTACCAAGAGCCCAAGAACCTGAAAGCCTCCATCCCGCACCATGCCTCAAGCAATGCATTGATCCTTCATCTTTTCGTATTTCTAGCCTTGCTGGCACGTCCAACTGGGAGTGATCCAGAGAACAGTGCTTGCGAGGTCCTACCTTTGTAAAATTCCTCCCTAGCTCCTGAAAATCTGACAGTGGTACCTCAATAACTACTCTCTTTATGTCCTTGATACAGATATGCACCACAGCTGCTGGCTTACTGCCTTCCTGCTGCAGAAAATCCTGCATCCTTTCCGTGAGGTCTTTTCCCCTTGCACCAGCATGCAATACACGCAATGTTGATAACAGGAATGCCTGTAAGTCCTCCAAACTACAAAGTTAACAACTGCATTTCTAAGCTTTGCTGTTCCCCCACCGAACTACGCGGAGTGCCTCAGCCATTTGTGAAGTGGTCCAGACTGCATTCATTGTTTTAGCTTTAATGCAGGAACTTGCAGTTAATTTGCGCCAAACAACATGGCACATACAGCAATGTAACAATACCCGTCTCACTTGTATTCTAGTTGTTTGATGGGGAAATATTGGTCCAGGGCAGCAGTGAAAACTCCCGTGCTCTTCTTTTAACTATTATAGTGGGATCTTTTACTTCCATCTGAGAATCCAGCATAGTTACAATTCAACATGTCACCTGAACAATATTGGCTCTTCCAGCATCACTGAAGTCCCTCAATGCTGCCAGTCTTGTTTATGAGCTCAGCATCCTGGAGTGGAACCTGATTACGCAGACCGATGTCTCAGAGACAAGTGTACTTTTTAAGTTTATTAGTTTAGTAATTGCTCATAATATAGAATACAAATATAAATATTCCAAAGTTATCATATTGTTAAGCATCACATTTCCTTAACCTTTACCATTCTCTTTAGTACCTAATGGATCTTCTGTAAATAGGAAAAATAGCTCTTTAGACCACAGAGATCTACAGTTGAATTTTGAAGGAGTTTTTGGACTTTTGATAATTTTTTGAAAGAAATTTCAAATAATGAACTTAAATGGAACTCTTACGTTCCTGGTAAGGGGCACAACTTACAATTTGACCAAAGTAAGAATGCATGTTTTCCAGGACACCGAGATAAACAGACACATTTCATAATAAAGGTGAAATGGGGTCTTCGCCAGATTTTACTGACTGATAAGATGGAACAATGCAGACAATGGCCGGGGTAAAGAAGCAATACCTGCAAACTGATAAGTGATCGTTTTTATTTTTGAAAAGTTAACATCAGCTTTGGAAAAGAAAGCCTGTAATGCAGTTCATTCATTTGTTTTCCGAACAAGAGTGCAAAATAACCTCCCAGTGGGTAGACATTCGTCTTTGGATCTGGTGCAAAACAAGCAATAAAGTATTGGTCGCTCACTTTAAGCTGATTCTGATCATCTTGCATTCAGTCGAGCCTTTTCTGCCATTTAATATTATCATGGCTGATCTGTTTCTGTCTCGAATTCCACACTCCCATCTACCCCCGATACTCTTTGATTCCCTTTCCAAGCAAGACTCTATCTATTTTCACCTTAAAAAATATTCAACGACCCCGCCTCCACGACCTTCTGAGGCAGAGAATTCCAAAGTCGCACAATCCTCTGGGAGAAAAAAAACCTCCTCGTATCTGTCCTAAAAGGGCTTCCTCTCATTTTAAAACAGTGCCCGCTAGTTGTGGACTCACAAAAGAGGAAAAAGCACCTCCACATTTATCCTTTCAAGGTTGTTCAGGATCTTATATGCATCAATCAAGTGTCCCCTCCTTTTTCTAAACTCCATACGAGTTATAATCTCCCCTAATGTAGCTGACCTGCTAGACAGAGTATATTATATATGTGACAGCTTCCATTTCTGCCTACTGTGTTAGAGAGATTTAGCAAGGACTGGATCACAATCATCTATGCAGATCAAGGGCAAGCGAACATCATAAACTGAGGGGCAGTGCTTGAGGGAGCAGAAGGTTCGAGAAAATGCTCCATTTTCTGCAAACCAGGGAAGACGAAAATGTTCCTTCGGAACGTTTGAAACGTCAGTATCATTGAAAGGCACTAGAACAAAAGTTGTATTCTGTGACTTTCCTGGCTAAAGTGACACGCTTATCAGTTTCCACACAGCAACAGATCTGCACATAATTTCAGTAACATACACAATTCCTTTACATAAAAAAAGCATTCTCAAACTGTATGCTGATTGATTCACTAGTATCAGTAAGCAAATGTGTCCCCAGTTGCAAATCAGCGGTGATAAATACCATTTCATGTCAGGAAATAGACAGAAAAAAAAACTTCAATGCCTACGTAACCTTGACATTGTTGAGAAAGTTGGGAATGAGCTGATCCCTTGGTTATCAGCCACACAAGTTGTCAGGAAATCCAAGAGCGAGAACCAGGTTAGAATCTGTGTTAATAGGTGATCACCAGACCAAGCCATACACCGAGAAAGATACTTGACACCAGCAATTGGCGGTATTGTAGAGAAAATGAATGGTGTTAAACATGTTGCTAAACTTGATCTAAATGCAGGATTCAAACAAATTGAGCTTGCAGAAGATTCCAAATATCTTACTGTATTCTCTATCACATCAGACTTTTCAGATAGAAGAGGCTAAAGATTCGAGATCGCTCAGCAGCTGAGGTATTTCAGCACTTGATTCAATCTGCATTTCAATGACTCGAAGTCATGTTGAACATCAGTGATGGCATTCTCATCGATAGCTGCACCTAAAATGAACTCGAGCCACGCCTACATCCTTATCTACTACATCTCAGGGAATGCAAACTCAACATGAACAAAGACAATGTTCAATGAAATCGCAATTAAATTACTTGGTCATCTTTTCAGTTGTAAAGGAGTATCATCAGATCCATGGAAAGTTGAAGCCATGGCAAAAGCTGCAGCACCGGCAAGCGTTCGAGAAGTCCAAAGTATGCTAGTTCCTGATCTCGCTATGTTATTTGCTCTACTTACATGATCTGCCAAAACAGATCATCAAGGGAGAATTGAATAAATCATACAATCAGGCAGTACATGGAATCAAAGAATGCTTATTAACAAGTTGCACACATGCCTGTTTCGCCCTGAAGAAAACCACCAGCCAGTCACGAATGAAAGCCCAGTTGCCCTAGGTGCCATTCTCGGATGGAAAGACATGACAGGTAACCCATCAATTATTGTGATGGCAAGCAGATTAATAATGCCTGTAGAGCAACATTAGTGTCAGAGAAAGAAGCACTCTCAATCACATGGGGTAGCTCTACTTACATGGAAGTGGATTTAAAGTGATGACCGTCATCGACCATTAGTGAGCTTGCTCAACAATCTACAGAAGAAACGATCGACTGGAATAGGACTTTGGATATTCAACTACAAGAGTGCATGTTCCAAATTGAGCATCACCCAGGCAAGCTCAACCCAGCGGACTAACATTTGTGACATGAGGGAAAGGTTGTTCAACAACATCTTAACTAAGTAAGCATAAATGAGGTGCCGAACTCCCTAAAACAAGGCAACATCAATACGAAGATAATCAGAGGGTTGGACAGGGTGGATAGTGAGAGCCTTTTTCCTCGGATGGCGATGGCAAACACGAGGGGACATAGCTTTAAGTTGAGGGGTGATAGATACAGGACAGATGTCAGAGTTAGTTTCTTTACACAGAGAGTAGTAGGGGCATGGAACGCCCTGCCTGCAACAGTAGTAGACTCGCCAACTTTAAGGGCATTTAAGTGGTCATTGGATAGACATATGAATGAAAATGGAATAGTGTAGGTCAGATGGTTTCACAGGTCGGCGCAACATCGAGGGCTGAAGGGCCTGTACTGCGCTGTAATGTTCTATGTTCTATGTTCTAAGAGGCTTTTAAACAATGTATGGACGCTATGGAATCACAAAACTGAAAAGACATAATCGAGAAAGTGTCTACATGTGAAATTGCTCAAACACTACAAGGTCTTCACAATGTGTCTAATGAGCTAACTGTTGCAACCACATCTGATCTCATCTAATGCATCAACGTGATTGTCATTTCACACTTATTGACAGACTGTGTTGTCGATAGAGCACATGGAAGTTACTAGCGAATTGCCAAGCACAAACAACTCCTTAAGGAAAAGCAAAATATAGCAGATGCTAGAAACATGAATTAAAAACATAAAACGCCAGAAAAAAAACGTAACAGGTCAGGCAGCATCTGTCGAGAGAGAAGCAGAGTTAACGTTTCAGTTCTGTGACATCTAGCTGAAGTTCCTGAAAGGTTAACTCTGCTTCTCTCTCCGCAGATGTTGCTTGACCTGCTGAGCATTTCCAGCACTTCCTGTTTTTAGACCTGAACGAAAAGGTATGGTTCCCAGGAATCAACCGCATGATAGGTCATATAATCAATCAGTGTTTACCGTGGCAAGCAACCACAGTGTCAAATCTTCACGATTTTCAAAGATGTCAGAACTACCTCTAGTCCCATGGATTGAAGTCAGCTTTCATTTCACAGATTTGCCCACAGGTGAACACTTACTTGCTGTCACTGACGACTGCAGCAGATTACCAACCATGGAATGAGTTAGGCCAACATCAACGAAAACAGTCATCTCAAAGCTTGACTGGAAAGTCATAAAATTTCAGAACTACCTAGGGTTCACTCACTGGAAAATCACACGCCTTTGGCCCAGAGCTAAGGATGAAGCTGAGAGATTTATGCAAAACTTTACCAAAGTGATAACAACAGCTATAGCTGAGAACAAGTCATGGAAGCAAGATCTATATCACTTTCTTCGTAATTATATAGCGTGACCTCACTTGAAAACCTACAGCGTTATCCTACAACCTACATCCTATGTGCACATGGCTACCTGCGCTACCCTGCAGAGCTGATGATCAACGTGTAGGCGAATGCAGTCGAGTACAGAAAGATCAAAATAAAGTACATGCAGAGCGAAACATGAAATTTAGAATTGGACTGTTTAAGCCAAAAGATAATGTACATCTGAAACCTAACGGCCATATTGGACAGCACACAACCCTTTATGACATCCAAGCATTTGTTGTGATCGACACAAATGGACAAATGATCATGCTAAAATGAGTAATTCCTCAAGCGCTGTAAACACCAGGCACAAGCATTGAATCTTACTCTGCGATCGACATCTTAGATGAAGAACATGAGTAAAATGAGACGAAATCTACTGTCAAACGATATCCTGCTCAGGAGAGGAAACCGCCACCATTGTTAAGTGATTATGTTGTAAAATGAACTATTTATGTTTGAGTTTATTGTTTGCATGTGTTTGAAACCAACCGTTGAAACATGTTGTGTCTCTCATTTGCTAAGAAGGAGAGGGATACAGTGTTGCAATGTTTGAAATTGCAATTGCATTATGTACACGAGAGGCTGCAGTAGAACACACACGCTAGCAAAGGAGAAGAGAAAGCAAGACAGCATTTTAAAAAGGCTTTATGTTCAGCTGCTGCATTTTCTGCCTCTCTATCTTTGCCTCAATTATTATACACAACATGGCTAATCCTCACTAAAGTCCTGAGGACATCACACAATCTGCCCTTTCAAGTCCGCGTAAATGACCCCACAGCACTATATTTCGAAGAATGTGTGAGATACTCCCAGCGTGCTGGCTAGAATTCAGCCCTTATTCAACAACAAGAAACAGGTCTTGATCATTATTAGGGTCACTGACCCGAAACGTTAACTCTGCTTCTCTTTCCACAGATGCTGCCAGACCTGCTGAGTGAATCCAGCATTTCTTGTTTTTGTTTCAGATTTCCAGCATCCGCAGTATTTTGCTTTTATTTTGCTTTTATTGATCATTATCACATTGTTGCTGGCTGGCGTTTGCTGTGCTCAATTTGGCTGTCATGTTTCCCATGTGACACATAACTACACTTTCAAAGGATGTCATGGGTTGTAAAACGCATATTATGTTCGTGAAAGGTGAGCTGTAAACGCAAGCTTCTCGTTTTTAATTATTTAAAGAGTTCGATACAATGCGACAAATCCAATGATAGGCCAACCATTCCACCAGAAGAAAAATGTTTCTTCATGCATTTGGATTTCACTGTCCCAACTCTAAATGAAAAGAAAGACCTAACATTGATCGGGCAACTTTCATAATGCCACAGAGCACTTCACAGCCAATTAAGCGGAATCAGTTTGTAATGTAGGAAATCGTTTCCGTTAATTTGTACAAAAAAGGATCCCACACACAGCAATGAATAAAATACGCTTTTAATCTCTTCCACTAGTGGATGATGTAATGGCCATATTTCCCAGGATACTTTGGGGAACTCTGCTGCTTTTCTGCGAAATTAAACTGGGGGTATTTTACATCTACGCCAGAGGGCAGACAAAATGCTACATCTTCAACATTGCAGCACAGTCTTCATATTTCGCTGGGCAGTGTCTGCCTAGATTGTACGTTCAGGTCTCTGGAGTGGGAGTTGACTCTTCAAACTTCCAACTGAGATGTAGCAGCGCTGCCAACTCACTCCATACTGACAAGAAACACATTGGCAGGTAAAGGGGGGAGGGGAAATGCGAACATTTAATCCCACATGGAAGTGAGGAAAATTCCATTGTTAATTCAATCTTTACCGCTTATTTCAACTTGCTCCCGAGTCATAATTGGGCTTCACGGCTGTTGATGCATTTTTGAAGGGCGGTTACTGCTTCAGTAGAGGAAGCAGATACCAGTGTGACGATGCGAATTAATGGGCGGGGCAGCGATTTTGTTTGGGCCTTAAGGTCGTTTTAAAATATGCAGTAGCGCACCAGTAGCTCGTAATACCTTCTGCCCGATTTTTAATCTCATTGACATCAATAGATCTGAACACTGGGAATGTTGCATAAAGGAAAGCAAACACGATGCCCCCTCTTCTGCTGCGTTATGTGTGTCTGCCCTTCCCACCGATAACCACTTATAAATGCATTGCAGAGGGATAATGGTGTTCAATATACACTGTAAAATTGACCACCGAATTATACAAGCTGAACAATTCAGGATGAAAATGTCACTTTAAACAAGTCAGATACTGCATTAAGGAAAGAACAGTGTCTATAATTCAGTATCAAACACAGTGGGTAACAATTTGAAATTCGAAAGAGTATGATTGAATACAGATAATTCGGACACGGATTTCTGTCATTATATTAATGCCGCTTCCAAGGTGAACGTTGCACCAAAAATGGGGTAGCTACATAGTAGTTGTTAAGTGAGAGTTGCGACTTACCGAAGGATTCTCCCTTTTCACCGGACTGACCAAGCTCTGAACAGGAAGATAGACACAAAAATTAGCTAAACTTATATCATCTACGGATCTTTTCCCGTTTTGCCCAGTATCTGAACGACATTGCACATCCATTCAGACTCAGATGCGACAAATTGTTATCAAAACCTTCCTGATTCACTCCATTGCCAGCCAAGCACACCATCATATTCAACACTGTTTCCTCAAACTAGAACAGTGACAAATGTGTTTTAGAGGAACACTCGTACAAATGTTAAAAGTGAATAATAACCACATTCAAGCTACTGCATTACATTGCTTTGTGATTTGATTTTTTTTCCATTGCTAAATAGTGTGAAAATGCACTGGAGGCATGTAAAAGTGAATAAGCATTTCCCTAAATGCTGCACCATTGATCATACCATCTTCATAACGACATTGTCTGCTTAGCATGTTTGTGGTCTCCCACAACCCATGCAATGTAGGAAAGCTACCCACTATCGCTAAACCACCAGGATAGTGACATTTTTGCCAGGAGTTAAAGACTCATCGTGAGGAACTAAAGATTCATCCCCTGGATAAATCAATCAGCAACTGAGGATAAACATCACGGAGACAATGAAATAGAGAAAGACAGAGGTAGGTACGGACAAGCAGAGAAAGGAAGCGAGAGATAGATTTAAAAGGGTCAGTCAATTTTAGAGACTGAACGTGAAAGAGAGAAAGAGACAGAAAGTATTAGAGCTAGAACGAGAGTGGGAGAAAAGGGCAAAGAGACAGATGAAGAGACAAAGACGGAAAAATAGAGAAATTGTCAGTGAGAAAGAGATAGAATGAGGGGGAGAGAGACAGACACACGGAAGGAGACAGAGAGAGAGAGAGAGAGAGAGAGAAAACTGAAGATGGAAACTAAATGAGCGAGGATAAATACTGTTGGATCTGTCTGACTCCGACTAGCATAATAAATTATCAACATTGCATTCTATGAAAATTGAGAGATGTATAGATTTGTTCAAGACATTCTTAAATCCATAGAAGAATATAAAATAAAGCAAAAGAAATCTGCTTTTCACGTGTGTTATTGGCTGAGTCTTAGTTGCCAATTTTTCAAGTCATCTCCACTCCTTGCCTCCATCAGACGTCCACAACCTTAAGCAGCGTGCATTTGTAAAGAAAATGTATTGCAATATCATATAGCAAACTCATCATAAAGCATTTTCAAAATATTGCAATCAAAAACCCTAAAATTGCTCAGGCAGAAAAGAAATGGACCAGACAAAACGCACAAAGTTAACATTGTTTTCTTTGTTCTTGGAAATTGTGCATCGCTGAAAAGGCCAGCATTTATTGTCCAACACTAATTGCACTTGGTAAAATGGTGGAGAGCCACCTTTTTGAACAGCTAAAGTTCATGTGGTGTAGGTACACCCACTGTGCTGTTGAGATGGTGTTACAGTATTTTGACCCAGTAACAGTGAAGAAATGGTGATATCGATACAAGTCAGGGTGGTGCGTGACTTGGAGGGGAACGTGCATTTATGATGTACAGAGAGATTTGGGTGATCAGGTCCATTGTTCCCTGAAGGTGGCAACGCAGGTCAATAGAGTGGTCAAGAAGGCATACGGCATGCTTTCATTCATCGGACGGGGTATTGAGTACAAGGGTTGGCAGGTCATGTTACAGTTGTCTAAGACTTTAGTTCGGCCACATTTGGAATACTGCGTGCAGTTCTGGCGCCACATTACCAAAAGGATGTAGATGCTTTGGAGAGGGTGCAGAGGAGGTTCACCAGGATGTTGCCTGGTATGGAGGGCGCTAGCTATGAAGAGAGGTTGAGTAGATTAGGATTATTTTCATTAGAAAGACGGAGGTTGCGGGGGGACCTGATTGAGGTGTACAAAATCATGAGAGGTATAGACAGGGTGGATAGCAAGAAGCTTTTGCCCAGAGTGGGGGATTCAATTACTAGGGGTCACGAGTTCAAAGTGAAAGGGGAAACGTTTAGTGGGGATATGCGTGGAAAATTCTTTACGCAGAGGGTGGTGGATGCCTGCAATGCGTTGCCAGCGGAGGTGGTTGACGCGGGCACGATAGCGTCTTTTAAGATGATTCTAGACAGATACATGAATGGGCAGGAAGCAAAGAGATACAGACCCTTAGAAAATAGTTGACAAGTTTAGATAGAGGTTCTGGATCGGCGCAGGCTTGGAGGGCCGAAGGGCCTGTTCCTGTGCTGTAATTTTCTTTGTTCTTTGTTCTTTGTTCCCATGCATCTGCTGCCCTTGCTCTTCCGGGTGGTAGTTTCCAATGATTTGGCAGGTGCTGTCTAAGGATCCTTGGTGAATTGCTTCATGGCATCTTATAGAGGGTATACATTACTGCCACTGTACGCCAGTGGTGCAGGGAGTGAATGTTTAAGGTGGTGAATGGGATGTCTATCAAGTGGCCTGCTCTTTCTTGGATGACGTCATTTTCCTGAATGCTGTTACAGCTGCACTCACCCTACCAAGTGGAGAGTATTCAATCACACTTCTTATTTGTGCCTTGTAGATGGTGGACAGGTATTGGACAGTCATGCAGTGAATTACCCGCCACAAAATTCCCAATCTCTGACGTGGTATTGTAGCCACAGTATCGATATGGATGTTCCAGTTAGTTTGCTGATCAATCGTAAGCCCCAGGATGTTAATGGTTGGGGAAGGAATTTGCTCCTTCCGTTGAATGTGATTGCGAGGTGGCCAGATTATCTCTTGTTTGAACTGGAATTACCTGACAATTATGTATCCAGATCGGATTTTTCCTGTATTCTGTGAGCAGGACATACTTGCGATTTGTTCCACATTGTTGGGTAGATGCCAGTATTGTTCCTGTACCGGGAAATCTTGCTTACGGGCATGGCTAGTGCTGGAGCATAAGTCTTCAGTAGTGCAGCCGGGAATGTTGTCTGGCCTCATGACCTTTGCTTTGTCCAGCGCCTTTGGTCGTTTCTTCGCATCACGTAGAGTGAATCGAATTGTTTGAAGTCTAGAATCTATGATATGGGGCCTCAGGAGGAGGCCGAGATGAAGTATCCAATCGCCATCTTTGGCTGAAGATGGGTGCAATGCTTCAGCCTTTTCTTTTGGACTGACATGATGGGCTCCTCTGTCATTTAGGATGGAGGTGTTTGTGGAACCTCTTCCACGGGTTAGTTCTTTAATGGTCGACCGCCATTCACGTCTGGATTTGCCAGGACTGTAGAGCTTTGATCTGATGCAGATTGTTTAGGTCCATCTGTTGGGTATTGCTTCCGTTATTTAGCATGGATGTAGCCATGCAATGTAGCTTCACCAGTTCGGTAGGTCATTTTAGTTATGCATGGCGCTGTCTGACAGGCTGTCTGACAATCCTCATGCAACCATTGTTGGTCACGTTGCTTGATGTTAACGGTGGAGCGAAGAATATGTAGGGCCTCAAAATTAAATATTCCAATTGAATGAAGTTCAGCTGCTGAGGCTGGTTGCACAGTTCGTTCCCTTCCTCAGATTATAACAAATAGCTTAAAAAGTACTTTTGCAATCTCTGCTCTGCTTCTTCTGATCATTATCTTGAATCTATGGCCCTGCACCAACAACTATTTGGCATTTAATCTCTTCTTTCTTCTACCCTGTCACCGACCTTTCCTTTCGTTCATCTTCCACCCTCCCCCATTTCACTTGTTTTGAACCCATTTAATTTCTAACATTTCCCAGTTCTGGTGATTAGTCATCGTCCTGAACTGTGACCTCTGTCTCGTTCTCCTCAGATGCTGCTTGACCTGTTGAGTATTTTCAGATTTCCAGCATTCACGGTATTTGTTTTCGTGTTGATGATTAATTCACTGCCATTTCTGTTCCGGCAATGCCCACCTCAAAGCAGTTCTGCTCTTCCCTCCAACAGGATTTCCATTTGCCTTTTTTACCGCATTAACATTTATTGTTTTCTATTTCCCTTCTCGTGTTTGATCAGATATCTACGTAAATTCCCTTCGACAGCCACCTTTCCTTCCTCGGTAACTGTCTCTGGCTCGACGTGGATTCCAAGTAAAGTTCCACTATTCTCTTTTCAGATCCACCCACAATTACAGATATCCCCTAGACAATTAGCGTTCTTCGACCTGCTATTCTTCCCGCATCCTGAGATCCACACCCAGTGCCAACCACATTCACATCACACTCTCGACCTCTATGTTCAGCAGCACTGGCTCACTCTATCTTAAAGCTGTCCTAGTTTGCAACTTGATTTGATACTTCATCTCATCCAATGCTTGAACAAAAACTTGTTTTCTTCCTTTCAATGTGTGGAGGGTCGCAAACTAACAATTCACAGGTACCAACGCCTCTTTGGATGTTTTCCCCTTCACTTTGCTCTGCCTCGTCCCTTCTTCTAATTTCACCTCTTGCCACATACTCACATAAATTCCGCCCTTCCCTCTCTGAGCCAGCACGATCTGTCCACAGCAAAGCCCTCTGATTCATCCCGTTACATTCCCACCCCAATTCATTGCGAGCTCAGCATGATGTTGAGCTTTTCTTCTATAACCTTTGCCTCAACGCCCATTTCTTTGGCCAGCAGTCCTCTTATCTTCCAGACAGCGGATCCTTTTTACCAATCTCCAGTATTCTCTCTCCACCTGGACCCCTCCTTTGTTATCTCACTCTCTCTTGAACTGTTCATTTATTACTGCCAGCATGACATCTGCCATATCAAACTCTCTGCTCCCCTCACTCAGAACGTGCTGTACCCTTTTCTCTGACGTCCAGCCTTCACATTGTCATCAATCCCGTTGACAAGTGTGGTGTTGTACTCTGGCATGCTGACCTCTACCTAGCAGATATGGACCACCAACTCTCCAACACTCCTTCTTATCTACCCGGGATCATGACTCCACCACCGAACGTCAAGCTATTGTTTCGTGGACTGTCATGGACCTCATACCCACCCCCCCCCCCGCCACCCCCAAGCCGTATAGCCTGCTTCTACCTCCTTTACAAGATCCACTGACAGGACTGCCCTGATAGATATATAGTTTAAGGCTGCTTCTGTCCCATTGAGCTGATTTCTTCCTAGCTCGACTCTATTTTTTCTAACCTTGTCTTGTCTATTCTCACCTGCATCTGTATTTGTCCCAATACCCTCTGTCATTTTAAGAGCTTCCAATTTGCTGGTGCGAAACATCTCTTTTTGCCAAGGACGTCTAATCTTTCTACACCTCCGCAACACACTTGAGCGGCAGCCCAAACATTCTTCATCCACAAGCACCCTCCTCTGACTCGGTAAACTCTCTCTCACACTGAAGAACTTTTCGTTCAGTTCAACTCACCGCTCAAAATATGTGGTATTGCTATCAGTACCCGCAGGGATCCTAGCAAACCTTGCCTTTTTGTGGGATATGTGAACCATTTCATGTTTTAGTCCTACATCGTCACCTCTCTCAACATTACTTTCTTTTCTGGTGCATTGATGACTGTATCAGTGCTCCCACTCTGAACTGAAAAGGTCCATCAAATTGCTTATAATGCCTGCGCTTCTCCCACCTTCATATAGTCCATCTTCGACTCTTTGCTTCTCTCCCTTGTCATTTCTGTTTCTATTTCTGGCCATAGGCTATCAACAAATATTCACTACAAGCCCACAGATACTTCACATTTGCTCACATTTTCCTGGAAGGAAAGCATTCTCCCAGTTTCTCTATCTCCATGCATTTGTTCTGGTGATGCACCATTCTATGACAGCGCTTCTGTTACGTCTTTCTTTTCCCTCAGCAGATGATTTCCCCACCACCACCGCCTCCCTCCCCCCCCCCCCACGGATGACGTGGCCCGATATGGTATCTTCCCCATTCATCGCAGTTATGTTCTCACCCTTGCCCACCCCTCTCAGAGCTATGGTAAGGGTACACTTGTGTTCACCTTCCACTTCACTAGCATCCGTGTTCATTCAATCATCCTCCATCATTTTCGTCAACTGTAGCATTTTCCACCTGCAAAACATATCTGCCTCAACCCTCATTTTTTAGCATTCTGAAGCGACTATTCCCTCCATGACACTCTGGTTTCCTGCTCAATCGCCGCCGACCCACCCCACCCCCTCCCCTGCCCTACAAAAGTGCATCCCCTTCACACGATACCTTTCCATGTAAACGGAAGAGATGCAACGCCAGCCATTTTCCTTCTCTTTCCACACTATCCAAGGCTCTAAACATCTCTTGCAAATGAAGCAGTAACATGCGTGCGGTTCTTACAATTTAGTGTGCTGCATTCGCTGCTCATAATGCAATCTACTCTAGACTCGGGAGATCAATATCTGAATGGGTGATTGATTTGTGGAGCACTTCCGCACAGCCCATAAGCAAGATACAAAGCTTCCATTTTAATTCTCCAACTTTCTCTCATGCTGCGATCTCCATTCGTGGCCTAGTGCAGTCTTCCAGTGAATCTCAACGTAAGCACAAAGAACAACACATCATATTTTGTTTAGGCATTTATTGATTTCAAAACTCAACATTCTGTTCAACAATTTCATAACGTAATCTATGCTCCATTTGTTTTCATTTTTCTTTGCATGTTTAAGTCGTACTTTTGTTTTTCTCCTGTTCTTGCTTTCGTACAGCAGCTGTTCAACATTTTGCCATTCACACCGCCTCTGGACACATCTTTTGTTTCTTTATTTATCCCATTTCCACTCCCCTTTGCCTTGCATCACCAACTCGTCTGCAATTTAATCTCTCTTGTCTTCCACCCTATCACAGAACCTCCCTTTTGTTGTTCATCCAACGTCTCCCATTTCACTTGCTTAAAACCTATGATATTTCTAACTATTCCCAGTTCTGATGAATGGTCATTACCTCAAATGTTAACTCCTTTTCTCTCTCCACAAATGTTGCCTGACCTGCTGATTACTTATAGTATTTTTTAAAAATGCATTACCGATTTCCAGCATCCGCAGTATTTTGCTTCATCAATTTATCTTCTGCCCGATTTAGCTGAACTGCCTCTAATGGGGAGTAACATCGGTTGGCGTACATGTACTTATACCATATCCTACCAGTATCTCATGAAATTAACCCATATAATCTTACTTCTCCACCATCAGATCAAGTTTTCCTACTGCTTTCCTTTTACCTGTGTCTTTCTCATTACCTTTACATTCTTTCAGTTCTGCAATGCAACAAGAGGATCTCAAGTTGAGGTAGGCTATGGTAGAACAAATTACTTGACATTGAGCCATCCGTTTTGCAAAGGTTCGCGCTTTAATCATTGCAATATAATGAGTGGAAGCTAACTTGGATCTCACTTGGCAAGATGTGAATTTTAACTGCCAAGGCAAGAAGCTGGCAGGATTGCCATCATTCCGTAACATAAAAATTAGGGGTTAACCATGCCAACTGTCAACCTGGTACCTTTGACACCATTCGTAGCCATTCCAGCCATGACTCAGTGGATGGCATCCACACTGTTGAGGCAGGCGGGCATGCAATCGTGTCCCACTGCAAAGACGTGAGCACGTAATCGAGGCTGAGACTTCTGTGGTAGTACCGAGGGAACGCTTGATTGTCTTTCAGATGAAACCTTAAAACAGTGATCGACATTTGGGTTAGTTCTCAGGTGCCATGTAGAAAGCAAAACAAGCAATTTCGCACAACCAGGCTTTAGCATGCAATTGAGAAGGCACATGGGACCTTGTGTGACATCTCATCAGAAATCGCTTGTTGTACATCTTTAGACCTGCATACATTTCCCGACTTTCGATTGGAGTTATTTTAGAATTAGAACATTACATCGCAGTACAGGCCCTTCGGCCCTCGATGTTGCGCCGACCTGTGATACCATCTGACCTACACTATTCCATTTTCATCCATATGTCTATCCAATGACCACTTAAATGCCCTTAAAATTGGCGAGTCTACTACTGTTGCAAGCAGGGCGTTCCACGCCCCTGCTACTCTCTGAGTAAAGAAACTACCTCTAACATCTGTCCTATATCTATCACCCCTCAACTTAAGGCTATGTCCCCTCGTGTTTGCCATCACCATCCGAGGAAAAAGGCTCTCACTATCCACCCTATCTAACCCTCTGATTATCTTATATGTCTCTATTAAGTCACCTCTCCTCCTCCTTCTCTCCAACGAAAACAACCTCAAGTCCCTCAGCCTTTCCTCGTAAGACCTTCCCTCCATACCAGGCAACATCCTTGTAAATATCCTCTGCACCCTTTCCAAAGCTTGCTGGAATAAATTTTGTCTTGATTCTGCAACCTGTCAAGCAATTACCTCGTCTAATTCAGTTTGGAATTGAGATCTGTATATTATGGTCAATGTACGTGTTTCTCTATAAATGGGTTTAGTAAACGTAATTTATGAATGCTTCAAGTGCTTATGTCAAAATAGACACGTAAAATAGAGTCTAACGTATTGAGGAAAATTGATTTTTTTTCATTACCTTTTAATGCATTGGTCAGTTGTTTTTCTTAAAAGGAAATGGTAGTGGTTATGAAATATAAACAAAAGATAGCAAGAAAGCTTTATGAAATACGATTATGTTTCGGAATCTATATAGCGCCTATAACAGTCATAATATCAATTAAAAAAATTGATGATATCCATTTTTGTCTATCTGGGGCCAAAAGGAATTCATATTTGAACATGGTTGAATGGGATAACTCTCTGACTGGTGGAGGTGAAAAGCAACTTAGCTGTCTATGTACGCAATTACTAAAATGTTGTAGTCAGGTACAAATAATTATAACAGAACAAATCTGATAAAATGTTAGGCTTATAACTAGATTGTGACTACTATAATGCAAGTGGGAGGAGGTCTTGCTTCAGATATTCAATGGCTTGGATCGCCAATATCTGCAGTAATCTGCACTTCTATGGTCAGTGTGCCATTGGAAAGATGCATTTAGAGTGACTAGATTGTAACCAGAACACCCAGAATTAGGTTGTGAAGATTTTACATTATAATTGCGTTTGTATCGCTCGGAATATTGCCGGTTAAGGATGACTTCATTGATTTGCTGTTTAGAGACGTTTTCTCTGCCGTTTGGGAAGCGTAGTGCAAGGGGACATAACATTAAATGCAGGACCTGACCATTCAGCAAAAGGTTAGGAATCGATTGTGAACGCGAAGCTTGCTAGAACAGTAGACCTCTCTTCCACATAAACACACTTGATGCTAGCTTCAAGAATATATTTTAGTCTGGGATCGATGCATGTTTTGTTAACCATGGGTGATCAGAAATAGAACGAAGGCAGTAAATGGATTGAAGAAACAGATAACCCTTAATCGCACTGAATGGCAGGGCCGATTCGAGGATCTGAATGGCTGACGAATGTTCATATGTTCCCATATTCTTCCATCAGCAACGGAATCACAATACCATACAAAACTTCAATGGCCAGCAAATTTGTGAGTAACAGGCGCATTTCAATGTGCAAATGGAAAAACTGCAATTTCAACTAGATTAAATGCCGGACTTATTAAAGCAATACTCGTCTTCCAAAGGAATGGAGGGTTAAATAATGTCTTATGATACTTGTTCAATCAGATAAGGTCTGTTCTATGGCGTTGTCATTCCAATTAATACATGGGACAAGGACTACATTTCCCCACAACGTATAATGAAGAAAAACAGGTGGAATTAGTGCAAATACGTTACAGGAACCGTGAGCTAAAAGCAGCACAATTTTCAGAAGTAAGAAGAAAGTTGTAGTGAAACAATAGATATGACATGAGTATCATTCAGGAAAGGCATTAAAGTTGAGGAGTTATAGTGACCACTTCTATATTTGGTCTGGAGGGAGGTTCAAAAAGAAGGGATGTATGGAATGTATTGAAAAATATTCTGTAAAGATGAAAGAACAGTCAGACATAGCGGCCACTCGCATGTAGGCACACTACAGATACATGTTAATGCAACAACACTTGAGGCTATCCAATGTTGGAAGATTAACAATGAATGAATTAATGAAAATGAAAGCACATACTAGGCTTGAATATCTTGAATAGTGAAGGATAAGGTTGATCAAATGAAGGAATTTACGGTTGATAATATAGAGAAAATGGAAATATTTATTCTGCTGCATGAGACCGGATCATACCCTTCCGGCCTCCTATGAATCAAATATTATCCTGTTAAATACACAGAAGGCGTTACTGTGAAAACACAAGTTGTTGATTGTGACATGGCGAATATATAAGGTCATTACATGGCAAAGGGAGAGTCGCAGGATCGGTTGAAGTGCCGTATTTGCACTCAATGCACATCCCGTTGTCTGGGGAAAGCAAAACAATACTTTATGAACACAAAGCCCAATTCAAAAGAGAACGTATTTTGCATAAATTTCATTTTAAGCTAAATACTATCATCAGCACGACGTTACACAGAGAAATAAAATTCTCAATTATAAAATAAATGTCTCTGTCAGTTCAGCAAACGTATGCGGGAGAATGTCCAGAAAATATTTCTCACTTAAAGACTCTACTTCCTTCTTCAGCGCTGAATTTTCTAGAGACAAAAGAAGAAAACTAATTGCATTTATACTGTGTCTTTCAGGACCACCAGACTTCTCAAATCGATTTTACAGCCAATTAAGTACTTACTTAGCGTGAACTTGTTCTCACATTAAACAACTTCTCCTTCAACTCCACTCACTTCCTTCAAGTAAAAGCTGTTGCTATGGCTACCTTCACCCCCTCGTTATGCCTGCTTTTTGTGGAATATGTCCAATATTCCTGTGCCAGTCCTACTCTGGTCCCTTCCCCAACGCTTTTTCCTGTACATTGATGAATGTATTGGTGTTGTTTGCTGCTCCTGCCCCGAACTAGAAAGCTTAATCAACTTTGCTTCCAATTTCTACCCTTCTCTCACCTTTACATGGGACATCTCTGACTGTTCCCTTCCCTTCATCACCTTCTCTGCCTCCATCTCTGGCGATAAGATGTCAACTAATATTCATTATAAGCACACCGAGTCCCACAGCTACCTCGAATACACATCTTCACAGCCTGCCTCCTGCAAGGACTCCATTCCATTCTCCCTGTTCCTCCATCTCTGACCCATCTGCTCTGATGATGCAACCTTCCACAACAGCGCCTCTGATGTTTTTCTTTCCCCTCAGACGAGGATTTCCCCACAATGTGGTTGATAGGGCCTTCAACTGTGTCCATCCCATTTCCCACACTTCTGCCCTCACACATTCCCCTCCCTCCCAGAACTGGGGCTGGGTACCCCTTGTCCTCACTTTCCACCCCACCAGGCTCCACATCCAGAGGATCATCCTCCGCCATTTCCCCCCACCTCCAGCGTGATGCCACCATCAAATGCATCTTCCCCTCCCCTCCCCTGTCAGCATTCTGAAGGGACCATTCCCTCCGTTGTACCCTGGTCCGCCCTCCATTACCACTGAAGCTCATACCCTTCCCACGGCACCTTCCATGCAATCATAGGAGGTGTAATACCTGCCCCTTTACCTTCCCTTTCCTCACTATCTAAGGCCCCAAACACTTATTTCAGGTGAAGCAGCGATTTACTTGTACTTTCTCTTTAGCATACTGTATTCGCTGCTCACAAGGCGGTCTTCTCTACTTTGGGAAGACCAAGCACAGATTGCTTGGCCACTTTTCTGAATACCTCCACTCAGTCCGAAAGCTTGACACCGAGCTTATGGTTGCTTGTCATTTCAACACGACCCCCTGCTCTCACACCAACATTTCTATCTTTGGCCTGCCCCAGTGTTCCGGTGAACATCAACACAAGTTCGAGGAGCAGCACCTGTTATTTCAATTAGGCATTGTCCAGTCTTCTGGACTGAACATTGAGTTCAATAACTTCAGAGAATGACTGGCCTTTTTTTATTATTTTATTTTTCAACCATGTGCCTGCTTTTCATGTTATCAGAGCTGCTCATTATTCCACTATTAACACTCTCTCTGGACTAATGTTTTGTCTTTCGCCACAGGCATTAATACACGCTTTGCGTTTGTCCCAGGACAGCTTTGTCATATAATTTCCCTCTCCCCTATCAAACACCCTTTGTTCTCTACCCCACTCCCCTCCCCTTCACTTGCTTAAAGCCTAACTCTTTTCTAACGTTTGCCAGTTCTGATCAAAGGTAACAGACCTGAAACGTTAGCTTTTCTTCTCTGTCCACAGAGAGAGAGCTCTTCTTGAGCCAGTACGTAGATAGTCTTGCAAGAGAAGGGGCAGTACTGGACCTAATCTTTGGGAATGAAGCAGATAAAGTGGTAGAAGTGTTAGTGGGAAAGCATTTCGGGTATAGTGACCAAAACCCTGTAACATTTAAGGTAGTTATGGAAAAGGACAAAGATGGAAGGAAAATAAAGGTACTGAATTGGGGGAAGGCCGATTTTAAGATGATAAAACAGGATCTGGCCAAAGTGAACTGGGAGCAGCCACTTGTAGGAAAGTTGACATCAGATCAGTGGGAGTCATTCAAAGAGGAAATAGTGAGAGTTCAGTGCCAACACGTACCTATTAAGGTGAAGGGTAGAACCAATAAGTCCAGAGAAACCTGGATGTCAAGTGATATAGAGGATTGGATCAGTAACAAAAAGAGGCTTATGGCAGATTCAGAATGCTGAAAACAGTGGAGGCATTAGAGGGGTATAGAAAGTGTAGGGGCGGTATTTAAAACAAAAGTAATTAGGAGAGCGAAGCGGGGACATATAAAAGCGCAGGCGGGTAAGATAAAGGAAAATCCTAAATTGTTTTATAAGTATATTAAGGGCAAGAGGATAACCTGGGAATGAGTAGGACCCATTAGGGACCAAAGTAGCAATCTGTGTGTGGAGCAGGAGGACATAGGTGAGGTTTTAAATGAATAATGTTCATCTGTGTTCACTATGGAGAAGGACGATGCAGGTATAGAGATCAGGGAGGGAGATTGTGATATACTTAACCATTTTAGCATTAAAAGGGAGGAAGTATTAGCTGTTTCAGCGGGTTTAAATGTGAATAAATCCCAGACCCAGTTGAGATGTATCCCAGCCTTTTACGTGAGGCAAGGGAGGAGATTGCCGGGGCTCTGACACCAATTTTCAAATCCTCTCTGGCCACAGGAGAGGTATCAGAGGATTGCAGGACGGCGAATGTGGTACCATGATTTAAGAAGGGTAGCAGGGATAAACCAGGTAATTGCAAGCTGGTGAATCTAACATCAGTGGTTGGGAAACTATCGGAAAAACATCTGAGAAACCGGACTAATCTCCAATTGGAGAGGCAGGGATTAATCAGGGATACTCAGCAGGGCATTGTCAGGGGTGTCTGACTAACTTGATTGAATTTTTTGATGAGGTGGCGAAAAGTGTAGAAGTGGGTAAAGCAGTTGATGGGCTATATGGACTTCAGTAAGGTTTCTGATAAGGTCTCACATGGGAGATTGGTTAAGAAGGTAAGAGCCCATGGGATCCAGGCCAACTTGGCAAATTGGATCCAAAATTGGCTTAGCGGCAGGAGGCAGAGGGTAATTGTCGAGGGTTGTTTCTGTGAGTGGAAGCCTGAGACCAGCGGTGTCCCGCAGGGATCGGTGCTGGCACTCTTGCTGTTTGCAGTGTACATTAATGATTTAGACTTGAATATAGGAGGTATGATCAGTAAGTTCGCAGGTGACAGCAAAGGGCAGCACAGTGGCACAGTGGTTGGTACTGCAGTCTCACAGCTCCAGGGACACGGGTTCAATTTTGGGTACTGCCTGTGTGGAGTTTGCAAGTTCTCCCTGTGACTACATGGGTTTTCGCTGGGTGCTCTAGTTTCCTCCCACAGTCAAAGACTTGCAGGTTGCTAGGTAAACTGGCTATTGCCAATTGTCTCTCGTGTAGGTAGGTGGGAGGAGAATGGTGGGGATGTGGTAGAGAATATGGGATTAATGTAGGATTAGTATAAATGGGTGGTTGCTGGTCAGCACAGGTGGCTTGAATGGCCTGTGTCAGTGCTGTATCTCTAAATAAATAAAAATCACACGAAAATTGGTGGTGTTGTAAAAAGTGAGGAGGAAAGCCTCAGGTTACAGGCTGATAAAGATGGGCTGGTAAGAAGGGTGGAACTGTGGAAAATGGAATTTAATCCTGAGAAGTGTGAGGTAATGCATTTCGGGAGGACCAACAAGGGAAAAAAATATACAATGGATAGTAGGACCCCAGGAAATTCAGAGGGACCTTGGTGCATTTGTCCATAGATCACTGAAGACAGCAGCACAGGTAGATAAGTTAGGTAGGGAAGCATATCGGATATTTACATTTATTAGCCAAAGCATAGAATATAAGAGCAGGGGGGTTATGATGGAGCTGTATAAAACGCTGGTTAGGCCACAGCTGGAGTACTGGGTACAGTTCTGGGTACCACACTGTAGGAAGGATATGATTGCACTGGACAGGATACAGAGGAGATTCACCAGGATGTTCCCTGTTCTGGAGCATTTCAGCTATGAAGAGAGACTGAAAAAGCTAGGGTTGTTTTCCTTAGAGCAGAGAAGGCTGTGGGAAGATATGACTGAGTTATACATAATTGAGGGGTATTGATAGATTAGATAGGAAGAATTTC
The DNA here is from genome assembly GCF_036365525.1 of Heterodontus francisci. Taxonomy (NCBI): domain Eukaryota; kingdom Metazoa; phylum Chordata; class Chondrichthyes; order Heterodontiformes; family Heterodontidae; genus Heterodontus; species Heterodontus francisci. Next base: position 27,217,615 of record NC_090409.1, on the reverse strand, counting down.
TTTTCCCCTCAGCAGAGGGTTCAATAACCGGCGGGCATAGATTCAAGGTAAGGTGCAGGAGTTTCAGAGGGGTTATGAGGAAAATGTTTTTGACCCAGAAGGTAGTTGCAATCTGGAACGCACTGCCTGAAGAGGTGGTAGAGGCAGGAACCCTCACAACATTTAAAAAGTATTTAGGTGAGCGCTTGAAACGCCATAGCATACAAGGCTACTGGCCAAGTGCTGGAAAATAGGATTAGAATAGTTAGGTGCTTGATGGCTGGCACAGACCCGATGGGCCGAAGGGCCTGTTTCTGTGCTCCATAACTCTATAACTCAATGACTCTATGACACAGATGCTGCTAGACCTGCTGACTATTTCTAGCACTTCTTGTTTTGTTTCAGATTTTCATCATCTGCAGTATTTTGCTTTTACTTTCTAAGCACAGTCAGTTTATAATGAAAACACAAAAGAGAAACTCACTCCATTAAATAATTGCATTTTCCATAACTGGCAAGAATGAACCATACTGTCACACTATCAGAGAATATTACAGCACTTATTGAGGCCATTCGGGCCACCCAGGCACCGACAGTTCCTTGAAAGTGCTTTCACAGGTGGCCTATTTTCTTATGCCCTTTCCCCACTTTTCTGGAATTTGAATTAATCATCCTTCAAGTATTGCACCATCTCCCTTTGGAATATTGCTATTGAATTGGCTTCCAACAACATGTCGGGCAGCGCATTTCTGTTCATGATAATTGACTGCATTAAAAGCAAAAGTCTTCCCATTACAGCTCTGGCTTCCTTGCTATTGTTTTACTCTGAGTCCTCTGGTTACCAATGATTTGACAAGTGGAATCTATTTATTGCTTTGTACTTTATCAAAATCCTTCATGAATTATGTCTTCCCTAACTTATTCTGACCTGAGAAGCATTCAAGCTTCTCTATGTGCCCCACGTACTAATTTGCTCAGCCCTATTCTCATTCTGGTAAATGTCATCTGTGCAGTCTCTTAGGCTTTTACATCATTCCTAAAGTGTGGTGTGTAGGGTTGGGCATGATGCGCCAGCAGAGGCCGAGCCATTGAGGTAGAAATATTTAACATCCATTACACCAGAAATCGGAAGCGAGTTATTAATTTGCATTTTGCTTCAACGTATAAGATCGTTATCCAATGATATGGCACGTTTCTATACATATACTTCTCGCAGGTAATTTCAACGGTTGGTGATGTGCAACACATGCGCTATAAGATAGGCCAGTTATTTAAAACTCAGTTTGATGTTAAATTCCGCTGGTGTCAGTGGAAGTGGAGATCAAGCCGGACGTATGTAGACGGGCCATCCGATATCTTCCCTTTGAAAGCGATGCCTATAGTTAATCTTGCACCCTTCACAATCCCTCAACATCCCTTTAAATTGTTTCATGATCCCGCACACCCACAGAGCTCAGGGCAAATCTTGCCAAAAATAGAGGACAAGCAAATCGGAAAAAAACGTCTATTCTATATGGGGACGGGTAATTATGACGACGAGGTCCAATGCAACATTTCATATGTGTGTGCATCTTATGTTCCTCATTGAGTTGGTTGTAAATATGCATATCTGGATGGTCAGAGAAAAAAAATACGATGCATTTACTGATTTATTAAAAATTTCCGCTGCCATTTGAATCATACAATGGAAGAAAAAAACACGCGCAGAAAGATACTTTTCAAGGTGTCGCTCCTGTGTTGGTTCTTTGAAAGAGCAATTCTGTTAGTCCTGCTTCCCTTTCCTTTACCAATAGTTCTGGAAACGTTCCCCCCTTCAAGTATTTATTTCAATTTCCTTTTGAAAGTTACTATTGAATCTTCTTCCACCAGCCTTAGCTTCATCTTGGATTAGTTTAATCTTACTGGATTAAGGTTGGTTTAGTCTAACCCGCTCACCATGATCGAGTCAGCTGTCAGTTTTACATCCCGCCCATTGGCCAACAGATCAATTCTGGAGGGTTGTAACACAATCGGCTGACTTGATCCTAAACGTTTCCGTAAGGTAAGTTAGATAAAAGTTACATCCCCTCCACCCACCAACCAATGTTTGAGTGGCTGGCTGTTTATAAAAGAGATAGTAAAATCCTCAGGAAATAAATCTTAAGAATGTTTTATCCCTACCTATCAAATGCCGGAAAAGATTTTTATTTATACTCGTAGTATTACTCTGTCAGGGAAAAATCGAATCCAATTTGGAACTGATCATAGAATATGAAACGTGGGTTGCTTCAGTAACGATTTAGTTTTCCCTCTTGGCTTCACGTAGGTTATACTGCTCCCCCAAAACTATCTGCAAAATTTGAAATTCGAAATAGCGAGATCCTGGCGAGGTTCAGGAAGGCTCTTCATATTGCATAGGTATTCTTATGCTGAGGTTGAGGACGAGGCAAGTTAAAAAGGCACATATGCAAATTTTCCAATGAAACCATGATAGGAGATATTCCAAACAACATAGATGGAAACATTACAAGGAGATATTCATGGGTAAAGTTAATGCCAAAACTGTGCAAATGGATTTCAATTCAATCAAGCGCGAGGTCATCCACATTTACCTGTAAAAAATGAACAGTGTACTTTGTGAATGATGGAAAGCTAGCTACAATAGAGATTCAAAAAGATTGGTGGCCCAGGTATAGATCACTGAAATATCATGAAACGGCACATAGAAAATAATCAACATGCCTAATAAAATGCTTCCCTCTGTATCAAGAGTATTAGAATAAAGAGGGATAGAAGTTATACTTCATAAATTCAAAGGCATGGCTACAAGAGTTCTGTGCACACCCATCTTCAGAACTATATGTTAACCTTAGATAGAGTGCAGTGGAAATTTACCACAATAATATTGTCACCTTAGGTTTTCAATAGAGGATAGGTTACACAAACGAAGGCTGTATTCTATGAGATTTAAAGGGGTGCGGGGTGATTTGATGGCCTTTTTCGGGTTATTGAGGTGAAGAGATAGATTTGATAGAGACAAAGTATTTCGATGGTTGGGGAATCTTGGACATAGGGACCATAATATCAAAATTAGAGCCAGATCGTTCAGGAGTGAAATAAAAATAAATGCTGGAAAGACTCAGCAGGTTTGGCAACATCTGTTTTGATGAAAGTTCACAGATTTGAAATGTTAATTCTGTTTTGAGCTCCATAGATGCTGCCAGACCTGATAAGTGTTTCCTGCCTTTTCAATTTTAATTTCGTATTTCCAGCACCTGCAGTAATTTTTCTTTTGCTTTTAGTCATGAAATTAGGAGACGTTTCTAGACGCAATAGGAAGTAAATTTGGAACTCTTGTACACAAATGGCAATTGATGGTAGACCAATTGTTAATGTTTACAACTGAGAATGATAGATTGTTGTTAAACAAATGTACTAAAGGATATGGACAAACGAGAGTACATGGAGTTAGGTCGCAGACTAGCCATGACCTTATTGAAGGGCGGAGCAGACTCGAGGGGCTTAATGACCTATTCCTTTCCCTACGTTCCTATTAAAGTGCTGGTGGAACAAAATTTACTAAGAAACTGAGTAGTGCACTCCAATGAAGCAAATAAATGCATTGTATCATTTTAACATAATTTGTAGTTCTTATGAATTTGATTAACCACAGGCGGAAGATTATATACTCTTACTGAAGAAAGCCCTTATTTTGATGATAAGCCCATTTTCACATTTGTTATAAAATGTCAACAGAAGGCCTATTTTAAATAAATTAAAGACAATTTTATGATGCAGCAGAAAAAAATCGTGTTATTTTATTCTCCATGAATGCTCTGCTTCACCGATGATTGTACGTTAGTGGTTCTGTGAGTAAATGTTATTAGACCCTTGAACTGTACTAACGCGACGTTAATCATGTTTTTGCTTCCATATGTTAATTGCCCACAAAGTAGAAGCTCTATCTAAATTTGATTTATTAAAGACAAAAAGAGAGATGATCTTATGTAATTACCTTTATCTGCAGCGAGGCATCTATTCACTGCAATTGAAATACAACATAAACAAATGAATTGAACATCGAACATGTTGGTCTGTGGATAGGTTTTGTATTCTGAGCAACAGCAAGGTTTTACAGCAGCTCTAAATGTTGTGTTCCAAAATCCGCTTGTTACCGTTTGGTGATGCATGCTAAGGCGTGGGTTAGAATTCGTCTATGTCATCAGTATAAAATGAGTGTTATTGATTCGGCCCCGGCCAAATGCACGTTGCAATGGATGTATATTTTAATCCCATAAATCAATGAAAGGGAAAGAGGACACATGTATTGGGTAATTACCTATTTCATGGAAAAGATCGTCCTGCTCTGGAAAGAAAATTGGAGAGTAGTGACAATATGCTTTATTTTTCAATATTCGAAATCACTAGATCAATTTTAAAAATTTAAGAATAAAGCCGAGTAATATGCTGAATCATATATTATACATCAAAGCAGAGGCCTTCGGCTGATCCTAAAGATCCTATGGTACTGCAAGAAGAGCAGCGGGGCTCTCCCCAGTGTTCTGGCAAAATTGCATTAGCAAGTCATTATTCCGCTGTTGTTTGTGGCATCCTACTATGTACATTTTGGCAGCTCATGTCTTAGATCACAACAGGGGCTTTGAAAAGTACTTAATTGTCTGTCAAGCGCTTTGGGAATTCATGGGGTTTGGAAAGGTGCTATAGCATGCATTCATAGAGTTCTTTAAGGCAAGCACACTTAATTTTACATTCGTCTCGCGTGATAGCACAAGACAGCGATCTCATATTAGCTATTTATTCTCTGCCCTGTCCGAAATAGAATTCTCTTGAATCCATTGCATCTGAATATTGATCACTGTGTAAAACCGAGGCCTGATACATCACTGCCCGTTTTGCAATGTGGCCCGAGTGGTATTTCTGCTCTCATATAACGATAATGGTAGCGCTAATGCTGCTGAAATTGGTCTTGGGTGGAGCTGTTATTGGATGATAGTGTAATGAAAGCTGGGCAACACATTGCAGGATATTTATGCTGTTTTGCTTTTGTTGAGGACAAAAATGGGGAATTATTGGTCAAGCACGCGGTGGGATGAAAATCCAGTAGAGAGCTTCAAAATCATGCAGGGCTTTAATAGATCAAACAGGCAGCAACAATTGTCACTGGCAGAAGGGTTGGTTGCAAAAGGACACAACTTGAAGGGAATTGACAAATGAGCCAGAGTGCTGATTGGTTTTCTTTTTACACAGAGAGTTGTTGTACTTTGGAATGCAGTACCTGAAAGGACGATGGAAGGGCATTCAATAGTATCTTTCAAAGTGGAATAGGGCACATACACGAAGGGAAGGAACTTGCAGTAGCATGGGGAAAGGGGGATTCTGATTAATTGGATAGCTTTTTCACGGAGCCAGCACAGGCATAATAGGTTAACTGATTTGCACCTGTGCTGTCGGCTTCTTTGATTCAATGATTCTTGGAGGGGGCAATGATTATTCAACGGAGAATTCAATTCAATTTGTCTTACCGCTTTGGCAATCTTTAGCAGTTCCTGTTGTAAACAACAACAACAAAAAGTTGAAAATTCACAGATATATTGGCGATAATTAAGTACTTTTATTTCCAGGCGGGAAGCTTGCTACTTCTTCTGACCCACATTCAACTTTGCACCTTTTGTACTTTTAGCTCATCAACAAATCTGCTCACCACATTCTAACTTGCACTAGATCCACCTCACAGTAGTGCTCGCTGACATACTTTGCCACACGGTCTGACAACGCCTCAATTTTAAAATTCTCATCTTTGCCTTCAAAACCTCTCTCCTCTTTGTATTTCAAAGCTGTTCTTCTAATTTTGGACTCGGGCATTCCCAGATTACAGGTGCCCATCACTGGCAGTCGTTTCGATGGCTGCCTCATCCCCAAACACTGCAATTGTCTCCATCAACTCTTTACCTCTCTGCCTCTCTCTCCAAAGTAAGTCATCCATTAAAAACAACATCCTTAACCAAGCAGTTGATTACCTGCCCCAATACCTCCTTCAGTGTCTCCATGTTTGACAGCACACTCGTAAAAAGGCATTGATAAGATTTCCTAAACTGAATATGGCATGTAAATCTTTTACATCCAGATCCATGCCTAATTTTAGTAGCAAGATTTAGAAAGCTATTTCCGACCTTTTCTGACACAACATGGTTGAGAAAATGGTTATAGACCCCATCTGAACCTGTAAACACAGGTAATCGTAGCATCCCTCGTTTGCCTTTCTTCAATCCTATATTGTTAACGCCAGATAGAGATGGTTTTAGTGATCCCAATTAATTTGCCACAAACCGGGTAGACGGGGTCACACCCATCCATAAATGCAAGTTCGGCTGAAGTCAAACGAGATCTTATAGATGCCAACAATGTGTGTAAATTATAAAGGTCTATTTTGCTCACCGGGGACTTTTGTTTTTTTTTGGCAATTGCGTAGATCAGAAAAGAACAGAAGGAGATCTTTCAGTACGTAAGTCTCAAAATGTACTAGACAGTGATCTCATTCCAGTCTGTGTCGGCAGTGCATCTCTCATCACGATTAACTTCAGGGACTTACATTCAGCACTGGAGCGATGCAGAGACTCTAGGATAGACTTTCATCTAACCCTGTAGCACAACATGGGTTTTATCACATTAACCGTCTATTAATCACCCTACCACATGTTCAGTGGCAAACCATTAATGGAAATAGACCACAACAGCCTCACGTCCAATTGGTGACTGGTTGCCTTAAATATTGATATAAGACAGTCACGAATATATGCTGTAGGAAATTCAGGAGTAACTTCTTTACATAGTGACTTCTAAAAATGTCACAGGACGTAGTTGAGGTGAATAGCTTGGATGCTTTGAACGGAAAGCTAGATGAGAACACGGGGGAGAATTAAATAGAGGTGTCACTAATAGATTTCGATGAAGTGGATGAGCGAAGGTTCTTGCAGTGCTTAAATCAGTTGGTCCGAACGAACTCTTGCTGCACGGTATACTCAACGTTACAACATGTTTGTGAAAAAAGATTTCTGAAGCAGCACCATACAGCTCAATAAACAGACATCTTTCTAGAACCCTACATTTACATAATCAGTTCAGATATTTGTTAAGTACGGCAGAGCAGAGGAAGACGATTCAGATCGGAGGAAGGCAATGACTGTACTGCTTGATTATGAGTAAAAGAATGAGAATGGATAAAAATAGTGATACTAAAGATTGTGAAATACCAGGGACCAAATAGTTTGTAGCCGAAATTATCAGAGATGCAGGTAAAGAAATTACAGGTGCTTTAGCCATGACCACACATAGTTTTTCAATTGATGAGTTTTCCGCGGTTAGAAAGCTACCAGTGTCACCCAATTATGTCAGACGTTTTGGGGAAGAAAAATAGGGCATTATAGGTTTTGCAGTCTATGGTTTGCAGTGGACAATTTAGTAGTCTGTCATTAAGGCCAGATTGAAAGTGAATTGAAGAAAGTGTATACATTTTGATTTGTATACAATTTAACTATAAAAGTTGATTTTTTATTTTCACAGAGGTCGACCGTGGTAAATAAGGAATATCTACGTGTGATATTTATATTGACTTCCAGAACACAATCGATAAATGTCCGTAAGCGGCAAACAACACAAATAAAACTGCACGGATCTGGAGGCAAGCTCTTAACATCGTGCAGGGGATTTATTGTGAAAAGGAGACAGCGTGTAGATTTAAGAATTTTATACTACAATTTGAAGGGCCAGAGCAGTAGGGTACTGATGTGGACTGGAGAGTCAGCTTTTAACTACATTGATCAATGACATAAATGCAGGAATAGAAAGCAGTAGGTCACCGTTGGTTGACGATATTGCGTTAGGTGGCAGAGTAAATCGTGTGGCGTGGAATAGAAAGTGCGAAAATGGACAACGATAGATACATGGAAAGACAAATGTGGACGGTAAAGTTTAACGTTTGGAAGGGTGATATAATCCACATTGGAACGAAGGAAGATAGATCAGCTTCTTTTCATCATTTGAGCAAATTCCGAATCACAAACCACAGAACTGCTGCATCACCTGGATAGCCGGTTTTCACTTCCATAACATTGCCTGTATCTGCACCCACCTGAATTCAACAGCTTGCTGTGGAATGCCAAGCCATGTCTTTCAGAAGGAAAGATGAGAGGAGACCCGGAAAGAACCACATGCGGCATTTACTGGTTGGGACAAATGTCTTGTTTCTGTGCCGTTTATCCTAAGCAATCCTACATAATCCTATGAATCATATACATCTCTTCTTCAAAGACAACAGTCCCAGCTTCACCAATCTATCTACGCAACTGAAGTCTCCCATCACTGGAATCATTCTCATGAATGTTGCCTGCACCATTTCCAAAGCCGTGGCATTCTTCTGAAAGCGTGGAGCCAAGCATTGGACGCAATTCCCCCGTTGAGGCCGAGGCAATGTGCTATGAAATTTTACCATAGCTTCTTTTCTTTAATACTCTATGCCTCTATTTAATATACCCAGGACCTCCATGCCTTATTTTCAATTTATCATCCTGCCCTGCCACCATCAACGATTTGTGCAGCTATACCTCTAGCACTGCTCCTGTACCCCTTTAGAATTGTATCCTTCCATTCACATTGTCTTTCCTTGTTGTTCCTCCCAAAATGTATTACTTTACAATTATTTGAATTACATTTCATCTACCTCATGCCTGCCCATTCCACTGAACTGCCGATGTTCAAAATACTTCCAATTTCAGGGGTCCCTATGTCGACACCTGGCTCAGCCCCTCTATATACTGTCCTGCTGTCTGTTTCCTGTCAATCAAGCAACTTCGGATACATGCTGACACTTCCCATTTTTATTCCATTGGCTTCAAATTTACTGACAAGCCTGTTATATGGTAATTTATCAAACATGTTTTTTGCAGTCCATATATGCCACATCACATGCATTACCTTAACCAACAGTTTGTTACCTCATCGACCAATTGAATCGAATTAGTTAAACACAATTTCGTCAATAAATCTACGTTAGTCCAAGTGACTGTTAATTTTGTCCCAAAGCAGCATTTCTGCAAGCTTTCCCACCACTGAACTGAAACGGACCGACCTGCAGTTTCCGTGTTTATTATTACACGATTTTTGAAAATTGCAATTCTCCAGTCCGATGGCACCACTTCTGTATGGAAGCAGCGTTTGAATATTATAACCAGTGCCTCCGCAATTTCCACTCTTACTTCCCTCAGCATCTTCATATGCATCTGAACAGGTCTTGGTGACTTATCAACTTTAAGTGCAGCCAGCCTTTCAAACACCTCTTTATTACATTATTGCCCATCCAGTGCCTCTTTCACAACGAATTTGGTGGCAATTTCTTCCTTCGTAAAGGTGGATGCAAAGTAATCACTTAGTACTTCAGCATGCCCTCTGCTTCTATGCATAAATCTTCTGTTTGTTTCCGAATCAACCGTACTCCTCCTTTTAATATCTTTTTACTGATTAGATGCCTATCGAAGGCTTTTAGATCCAATTTTATGTTGGCTGCCAGCATTCTTAGCACACTTCTAATTAGCTCACTTCTCCTCTGAAATTTCTATATTTTCTCTCATTCGCACTTGTATTATCAACCTTACATTTGCCATATACGACCTTTTTAGGCGTCATCTTACTGTTCATCTCTTTCATATACCAACGCCCCCCTCCCGCCCCACCCCCCGGTAGGAATGCACCTCGATATATGCATAAAAGGAACGATATGCAATCGACTCCACTTAATATTCCAGTCTGTTTCAGTCAACCATAAGATCACTTGTTGCATTAAAAGTAGAAGAAAAATTACACAATATTATGTCACACTAATTACATTATATCAACATCTGTGGACGTGAAAGAGACTCCAGGAAGGTATGTTGCCTCCCTGGTGCCAGGGTCAAGGATGTCTCTGAACGGACAGAGGGCATTCTGAAGGGGGAGGGTGAACAGCCAGAGGTTGTGGTACACATCGGTACCAATGACATAGGCAGGAAGAGTGATGAGCTCCTGCAGGGGAGTTCAGGGAGTTAGATAGTAAGTGAAAAAACAGGACCTCTAGGGATGTAATATCTGGATTGCTCCCGGCGCCACGTGCCAGTGAGGCTAGAAATAGGAAGATAGTGCAGCTAAACACGTGGCTGAGCAGCTGGTGTAGAAGGGAGGGTTTCAGATATCTGGAGCATTGGGCTCTCTTCAGGGACAGATGGGACCTGTACAAGATGGACGGGTTGCATATAAACTGGAAGGGCACTAATATCCTGGCTGCAAGGTTTGCTAGCGTCACTCGGGAGGGTTTAAACTAGTGCGGCAGGTGGGTGGGAACCAGAGCAAGAGGACAGCTGGTGAAGTAAATGAGGGGGACATAGTAAATAAGGCCAGTAGGACTAAGAGGAAGAGCAGGCAGGGAGATGTTGCTGAGCACAGCGGGACTGGTGTCCTGAAGTGCATTTTTTTCAATGCAAGAAGTATAACAGGTAAGGCAGATGAACTTAGAGCTTGGATTAGTACTTGGGAATGTGATGTTGTTGCTATTACAGAGACTTGGTTGAGGGAAAGGCAGGATTGGCAGCTAAATGTTCCAGGCTTTAGAAGCTTCAGGCGGGATAGAGGGGGATGTAAAAGTCGTGGGGGAGTTGCAATACTGTTTCAGGAGAATCTCACAGCTGGACTGCGGGAGGACACCTCAGAGGGGTCATGCAGCGAGGCAATATGGGTGGAGCTCAGGAATATGAAGGGTGCAGTCACGATGTTGGGGGTTTACTACAGGCCTCCCAACAGCCTGCGGGAGGTAGAGGAGCAGATATGTAGACAGATTTTGGAAAGATGTAAAGGTAACAGGGTTGTAGTGGTGGGTGATTTTAACTTCCCCAATATTGACTGGGACTCACTTAGTGCTAGGGGCTTGGATGGGGCAGAATCTGTGAGGAATATCCAGGAGGGCTTCTTGAAACAGTATGTAGATAGTCCAACTAGGGATGGTGCCATTCTGGACCTGGTATTGGGGAATGAGCCCGGCCAGGTGGTCGAAGTTTCAGTGGGGGAGCATTTCGGGAGCAGTGACCATAATTCCATAAGTTTTAAGGTACTTGTGGATAAGGATAAGAGTAGTCCTCGGGTGAAGGTGCTAAATTGGGGGAAGGATAATTATAACAATATTAGGCAGGAACTGAAGAATTTAGATTGGGGGTAGCTGTTTGAGCATAAATCAACATCTGACATGTGGGAGTGTTTCAAACGTCAGCTGATTAGAATCCAGGACCAGCATGTTCCTGTGAGGAAGAAAGACAAGTTTGGCAAGTTTCGGGAAGCTTGGATAACACGGAATATTGGGAGCCTAGTCAAAAAGAAAAAGGAAGCATTTGTAAGGGCTGGAAGGATAGGAACAGATGAAGCACTTGAGGAATATAAAGACAGTAGGAAGGAACTATAGCAAGGAGTTAGGAGGGCTAAAAGGGATCATGAAAAGTCATTGGAAAACAGGATTAAAGAAAATCCCAAGGCTTTTTATACATATATAAAGAGCAAGAGGGTAACCAGGGAAAGGGTTGGCCCACTCAAGGACACAGATGGGAATCAATGCGTGGAGCCAGAGGAAATGGGCGAGGTGCTAAATGAGTACTTTGCATCAGTATTCACCAAAGGGAAGGACTTGGTGGATGATGAGCCGAGGTAAGGGAGTGCAGATAGTCTCTGTCATCTCATTATCAAAAAGGAGGAGCTGTTGGGTGCCTTGCACAGCATTAAGGTAGATAAGTCCCCAGGGCCTGATGGGATCTACCCTAGAATACTGAGGGAGGCAAAGGAAGAAATTGCTGGGGCCTTGACAGAAATCTTTGCATCCTCATTGGCTACAGGTGAGGTCCCAGAGGACTGAAGAATGGCCAATTTTGTTCCTTTGTTTAAGAAGGGTGGCAAGGATAATCCAGGAAATCATAGGCCAGTGAGCCTTACGTCAGTGGTAGGGAAACTATTAGAGAGGATTCTTCGGGACAGGACTTACTCCCATTTGGAAACAAACAAACATATTAGCGAGAGACAGCATGGTTTTGTGAAGGGGAGGTCGTATCTTACTAATTTGATTGAGTTTTTTGAGGAAGTGACGAAGATGATTGATGAGGGAACGGCGGTGGATGTTGTCTATCTGGACTTTAGTAAAGCCTTTGACAAGGTCCCGCATGGCAGACTGGTGCAAAAGGTGAAGTCACACGGGATCAGAGGTGAGCTGGCAAGATGGATACAGAACTGGCTCAGTCACAGAAGACAGAGGGAACCAGTGGATGGGTGTTTTTCTGAATGGAGGGATGTGACTAGTGGTGTTCTGCAGGGATCAGTGCTGGGACCTTTGCTGTTTGTAGTATATATAAATGATTTGGAGGAAAATGTAGCTGGTCTGATTAGTAAGTTTGCGGTCGACACAAAGGTTGGTGAACTTGTGGATAATGATGAGAATTGTCAGAGGATACAGCAGGATATAGATCGGTTGGAGACTTAGGCGGAGAAATGGCAGATGGAGTTTAATCCGGACAAATGTGAGGTAATTCATTTTGGAAGGTCTAATGCAGGTGGGAGGTATACAGTAAATGGCAGAACCCTTAGGAGTATTGTGAGGCAGAGAGATCTGGGCGTGCAGGTCCACAGGTCACTGAAAGTGGCAACGCAGGTGGATAAGGTAGTCAAGAAGGCAAACGGCATGCTTGCCTTCATCGGTCGGGGCATAGAGTATAAAAATTGGCAAGTCATGTTGCAGCTGTACATAACCTTAGTTAGGCCACACTTGGAATACTGCGTGCAATTCTGGTTGCCACACAACCAGAAGGACGTGGAGGCTTTGGAGAGGGTACAGAGGAGGTTTACCAGGATGTTGGCTGGTCTGGAGGGCATTAGCTATGAGGAGAGGTTGGAAAAACTCGGATTGTTTTCACTGGAACGACGGAGGCGGAGGGGCGACATGATAGGGGTTTACAAAGATATGAGCGGCATGGACAGAGTGGATAGTCAGAAGCTTTTTCCCAGGGTGGAAGAGTCAGTTACTAGGGGACATAGGTTTAAGGTGCGATGGACAAAGTTTAGAGGGGATGTACGAGGAAAGTTTTTTACACAGAGGGTGGTGAGTGCCTGGAACTTGCTGCCAGTGGAGGTGGTGGAAGCAGATACGATAGCGACGTTTAAGAGACATCTTGACATATATATGAATGGGAAGGGAACAGAGGGATATGGGCCCCGGAAGTGCAGAAGTTGTTAGTTTCGGCAGGCATCACGATCGGCGCAGGTTTGGAGGGCAGAATGGCCTGTTCCTGTGCTGTCCTGTTGTTTGTTTTTTGTTATGTAACGTTATATTAATTTTAGCGTATTAGACAGCATTATTTTAATTAATATTGTATATGAAATGCATTTCTTCTATTACTTCATCGAAAAACTGAATCAGATAAGTTAAACACAATTTGTCCTTAACAATACGGGCTGACTTTTCTTATTTAATCTGCATTTGTCCAATAGACTATTAAGTTGTATTGGAGAATCATTTCTATCATTTTTCCCACAACCACATTACATTTCCAATAATGCAGCCGAGTGAACGCCCATATACAGCGAAAAAAGATGGAAGACTGTCTGGTGGTCGCGGTACTCCTACCTTCAAATAAACCCAACGATTAGATAGCTGATTGGGGAATTGTCAGAGGAGACAACCGAATTCGAAGAACACACACCCCCATACGAGGGGGTGGACGAAGTTTACACGCCATCCCCTCTCGTATTTCCCAAATTGGCCCCTATGACAGTATAAACCTAAATCTCCAAAATAAAATGAAAAACAATTGAACAGGGAAAAGACCTAGAAACTGCAACAAGTAATAGAGAAAATAACACACTTTTAGTCCAGGTGAGAAAGAGATGTTGTTTAATGAACTGCCCCGTGTTAAGCCCTATAATGACAAAAGCGAATTCTAGACATAATGCAGGCATTCCACTCTATGCAGCCGAAGGACACACATGCCTTGGTGAAGGCTAAATGCCCCAGGGACACCTGGGATGAGTTAGACCAGCCACATAAATCTGCAGTCTTTGGACTCTGCGCGCAACACCAGAAGGTCCTAAAAATGGGTTTGTCAGTAGGGGGGTGCTATGTAGATATCATGTGATATGTCACCAGCTTAGACCAGCAGGGAAAGAAAGTAGGAACAATAGCAGAAGTAAGCACCCAAAAGGGATGCTATAGTTGTGGCAAACAAGGTCACCTAGCAAAGGACTGTAAGGAGACGACAAGAGGACAGGCGTCATGCAACAACCAGGGTACAAACTGCAGAAAGCCAGGGCATAACCAGAGAGACAGCTGGGCTCCTGGGGGCGGAAAGGAAGGACAAGGGCCTAGACAGACTTCTAGTGGTGGATCAAGAGACAGTGGTGAAGGAGTTAGCACTGCCCCCTCACGGTAACAGCGACCCGGGATTAGTTCTGGGTATTGCCTGTGCGGAGTTTGTATCTTTTCCTGTGACCGCGTGGGTTTCTGCCCACAGCCAAAGAGTTGCAGGTTGGTAGGCAAATTTCCCCTAGTGGTGGTAGGAGATTTGGTAGAAGGTGAAGATGTGGTCGGCAATATGGGGTTAATGTAGGATTAGTATGAATGGGTGGTTGATGGTCGGCACAGACTCGGTGCCCTGAAGGGCTGGTTTCAGTACTGTATCTCTCTATGACTATGACGAGGTCCGACAACCGTTCTCGGATATGGCCAGGAATGGCACGTAGGGAATACCAGCCCTCGGATCATCCAGCCCTGGGGCTCCCGAATATTTGTTGACACACTATTAGGCGGCATGCAGGGCAGTATATTAATAGAAACTGGGGAGTCTGTATCAATCACGGACCATGATTTGCCAGTAATGACACAAATAGTAACTTTATCTGAGATAGTGTGAACGAGAATTGCAGCAAATAACAGTGAAACTATCTCTCTAGAAGTGTATCTGGAAGGTTGTATCCTAGGGATGGACACTTTAATAGAGTTACGGGTACTGATTAACCCAAGCCACCGACGTGGGGTTCACTCAAAGGGAGGAAAACCCCTATAATCATTTTCAAAGTGACAGCAATGACCGAGGCTGACCCAGACCCATGGGAAGGCCATGGCCCCTGGGTAATAATGTGCCTGAAAGTCACCGGAATTTGGGCAGAACATAAACATGTCTGTGGAAGGGTTAATATAGCACCTGTCTGTATGACCTGACCAGAACATTCCGCAAGGTAGCAATACCCTATCAGACGGGAACTGCAGGAAACGGTGTGGACCAATACAGAGCCTGCAGCATGGAAGAATAGTGAAGAGGACACAGTCATCCACAAATTCCCCCGTTTGGCCAGTCGGGAAGCCTGATGGATCGAATCGACTAACTATCAATTACACAGCCCTGAACGAAGTAACACCTGGACAACACCCAATAGTAACTCGTTCTGCAACTAAATGTAATGGCTTGGGGTCAGCCTATACTGTCTTCTCTGTAAACAGGCACTCGAGCACACACCAGCTCTAGGGATAACCTGCATGGGAAAACCATGCCATCTGTATGCCCACGATGAGGGTAGTTTCTATAGGGTAGTACCAACCCAAGAGCTCGGAGATCACATGAGCCAAGTCGGATATTTCGCAACCAAGCAATCTCCTGTCGTGAGAGGCATGCCCAGGTGTGTGGCTGCACGTGATTGTGCATTGTGGGCAGTGAAGGTATGCGAACCTATAATAATGACAGGTAAGGTAGTTCTTCATAAAATACACACTAGCTTGGAATTACTGAATATAGGGAAAGTTAGGACGGTATCTGGCAGTCGACGGCCAACTTGGGAAGCAGTACTGTTACCGAGGGACAAGTCAATCGTGATAGTCTGTGACAATAGGATTAATCCAGCACAGGGGTCTGCTTGAGTTGGAGAAAGGGATGCCTGGAACGTTAAAAGAGGAGAGGATTAAAGGAATATATAAGGCCTGTTTGTAGTGGGCCCCATAGATATGTGGATGGGACCCCGTGTACCAGTTGGGCAGTTGCTAACGAAGGGGGATGTGTTGTCAGCAGTGGAAAGTTATCTGGAGACCTTTCAGCTCAGGTAGCTGAACTGATAGCCCTATGAGAGGCCTTATGAATGGCAGAAGGAAAACGGGCCAACATTTACACAGACAGTAGATCTGCTTTTGGGGTAGTACATGACTACATGGTGGCCTGGAGCCGACGGGGATATGTTACCTCGGGAGTGGGACATACTAGGCATGAAGCCATAATTAGGGACCTGGTGGAGGCAGCGAAGCTGCCACTGGACGCACGTCACTAATAAAGGTTAAGCACATCACTAAGGCACAGACTCGATGCAAGTAGGCAATCAGTGGGCAGATGCGGCTGCTAAGGAGGCCGCCTGAACCGGCCCAGTGTCACCAATAGTGTCAATTGCGATCGGGCTGGAGGAATTTGATACAGTAGACTTTACCAGAGATGCAGAAGGGGATGAATGGAGACAGTAGGAGAAGCAGGGAACAGTTGAAGGCCCTGACGGGGATCTGATGAAAGGATGGTAGGGTGGTAGCACCAAGTTGTATCCACTCTAACCTGGTGAATAAATACCATGGGAATGCACACCCTGGAAGGGAAACAATGGTGGGAGAATGAGCAGATGCTGATTGTGACAAGGTATGGGAAAAGATGTAGCAAAACATTGTCTTTGGTATGTGCACAGCACAACCCAGGCCACCCGATAAAGGTTCATATGTCACACTAACCACGAGCTAAGGGGCAATAGGAGCAGATACAAATTGATTTGATGGGGTCCCTCCAACCCAGTCGGGAATGAACTACTGCCTGGTCACCACTGACCAATTCACAAGTTGAGCAGAGGCCTTTTCCACACAGGACTGTGCAGCCAGTACCATGGCTCGAATAATGGCTGAAGAAGTGGTCCTCAGGTGGGGATACTGTTGCAGATACATTAAGACTGTGGGACACATTTCACAGGTCGGGTAGTTAATGAAGCTTGTAAGTTATGTATCATAAAACAGAATGTTCATATACCCTATCGCACACAAAGCTAAAGCATGTCGGGAGGGATGAATAGGACGTTAAAGAGGGCATTTTCTAAAGCCATCCAAGAAATAGGACGGGGTGGGCTGATCTATTGCCTGGGACCCTAATGGGGCTGAAGGCATCAATCAACAGAATGACCGGGCTAACCTCGTATGAACTAATGACAGGAAGAGCAATGAGACTGCCAGGGGATGTTGAAGCAGGCACTGAGGAAGTGGGATCCGTGAGAGGAAGGGCTAAAAGATTCGTAAAGGAGCTGTGCAAACAATTGTATGAGCTAAAACAGATCATACAAGATATGGAAACGGACATGAAAGAGAAACAGGCAAAAGTCCCTGATGTAGGAGACCAAGTAATGGTAAAGGAAATATCTGAAAAACCGGGATTTGTGCCAAGGTGGATGGGACCCTACGAGGTAATGATGTCCAGCGACAGACGTATCTGTGTGGATATTAAGGGGAAGGGACGCTGGAAACACTGGACGCAGCTGAAACATGTAACTAACTGATTTTGTTTTGCAGAATATAATCACGGCCACCCAGTGACGACTGGAAAGCCCATGATATCCTACAGAATGTTACACACAATACTGTGCTTTTGGGACTGGGAATTAGCGAAGGTTCATCATACCAGGCGACAATTGGATTCTAATCAACAACAGAATGGAAGGGAGACTCAGTTACCCTGCAACTTAGTATACAGCAAACAACATGCTTTCGCTGTGTCATTTGGGAAGTAACTATCGACGTCACAAACGATGACATCCTTCAGACCCCGGATTAGCCTGCTTCAAATTCAGGAACTTTAGCCAGGTGTGCATCGCTGTGTTAGTCCCTTGTCCCGGGCTGTTAGAGGATCAGATGTGAACCCATAAATAAGGGTAAAATCTTTGAGCCAGGTTTGGGGGACAATGGGATCCAACTAAGTGGCTGACATGAACTGCGGCAAATTTGCTAAACTCAAAAGAACTCACAACACCACCTCTTGCCACAATAGTGTCAACTGACTCAACAAAGAAAACACTGACACCAAGGACACAATTAACGGACCCCCCTTGCCCAGCGTTGAGGGCACCTTTCGCTCAGTGGAAGCACCGACCGAAACGTAGCCTTATAAATGATGCTGCAACGATGTTTAACACAAAAACTTCAGTCAGGAATTCTATCGACTTGGCCTCTGTGCACCAAAATGTCCAGACGCTAAGACCACAATTTAAAAGTATCCTCAGACAGGGACAAACGATTCAAACTGGACAACTCGGTACGGATCAAAACCTAACACGGATAGCCAGGATTGGTGATGGTACTCGGGCGTCATGCATAGACTATTAATGAATTAATTGGAAAAGGGTGGAAGATCTCATAGTATGCAGTTAGGAAAGACGTCTGCAGCCCTTATGGATCTTGGATGCTTGAGCAGACTCGGGAGAGCTTGAGACAGCTCCATGAGGGAGAAGGTCCACTTTGGGTATCAAATACGCATTTATCCAACTTGTTCCATCACCAGAACCAGGATGCGACTGGTTGCCAGCTCAGAGAAATGAGTTGTCAATAACAACCTATTGAAAGGTGTAGCCTTGGCAAACCCGGTTATACCAGAATTAATACCCAGTAAGACACTATTCAAGGTAGAAAATATTGGGGTTATTAGGGAAGATTATTACGTAAGGTAGCATGATATACCACCTTATGTATTAGAGATAGAGGGGTAAATGATAGATGCTACTTTAGATAGATGTAATGTCGATGTCTCTGCCGTAGTGTAACCATACCCAATATATATGACTGATGAGCCAAAATGTGGATTTAACGCAACAGTCAATTGTACAATGGAAGCTATGCAGGCAGTCCTGTAACCGACTCACATTGCATATGTGGGAAAAGGGAGATATCGTCTGATCATGACACGCTGAGAGTATCCGTACGGGCACAACCAATCATGTCCTATAAATAATCACAGGGTGTATCTACACCCACAAGTACCATCGAGAGAAGGGAAGGTAGAACTGGCAACGATGTATAAAAGGTAAAATGTCAACCCTCAGGTCACCGAGAGCATAAAGGGAAACCTCACACAATACTTGAGACATTTCTCATACTCTATTCCCCCACTGCCCACGCACCTCATAGACATCAGTTAGGGGTTACAGCAGATAAATAGGGTGTATTATACATAACAAGAACAAACTAAGGCGCTGGAAGAAGAGGTCGAACTGATCGATGTTACCACATGGTGGGAGGATCAATGAAATTGGTGTTCCAACGTACAGATACTCCCTGGGTGAGGATTATCTCCCACATCTTCGTTATTGTCCAAGTCGTGATGGTTGTATACTTGTCCTGGTTAGTCCATAGGGTCAGGAGGGCACATAACGAGAGGCCAGTAGTCTGGGTACCTGAGATCTCGTGAATTAGGAAAGCTGTTTGTGAGCCCTTACTTCAAGGCTGGCCCATACCGACGATGTGCTCGATTGTCTTTGCCACCCCATGCTTCATTCCTGCCCAATATCAATGAGCAGCAGAGAGTAACGAGGGTTGAGTGCACATCATGATGTACTCTTCTTGGCCATCTTGGGCTAGGCTAAGGGCCAAAAAGGGGAAATGAAGGGGTTAATTAGAAACAAACTGCGTATTAGAAAAGCAGCTCAGTAGAAATAATAGTCAGATTGAGAAAAAGAACAGGCAAACTGTTAAGGCGAAGGTCAGGATTATTGAGCGAAGGTTGGCGCCGGGGCCTAGAGCCCATGCAATCAACTCTTTCAGTGGAAGGCTGGGATAATGGGAAACAAGGGGATAAAAGACTTGGGAAGGAGCCATCTGGTATGTGTATCGATAAGGCTGAGGAAGTGTGTTCATTGGAATGTGTAGTTAATCACAATTGTTTGAAGTAAAGTATATGGTCAATCATATCAATCATCCATTGTTTGAACACATTGCGTGACAAGAACACTATATATGTTTGTGCTCTTGACTGTAAAGTTACAGTATGACCTCGGAATACCCGAGGTGTTGTCTCTCCCTGCTTATGCTTGAATAAATCGATTGAACCTGTACCTGAATCTCCTCCTGTGTTGATTGAATTGTGGCATTTCCCCTCATGAAGGAGTTTCCTTTGAACGTAACTCTTTCACGAAGTATATGGGCCGCTCTCGGATGCCACATGTTGTGTAAAATGCCAAATTGTGTTTCATAATGCTCCTGTCTAGTCAGTTCGGAGGTTTTATTGAGTTAAAGGTCCTTAATGTTCACAAGTTATTGTTTTTTCGCTGTTTATGTCAAGTTTTATATCTGTGGGCAATTGTTGTGATATTCAACTGTCACAGTATAGATCGAAATGAAACGCAGGATTGATTGATTTAAGCAGATGAAATGCACATACAGAAATAATGAATGTTCTTAATACAATTTTTAAATTACAGCTGTGAAAACCCTTGAAAGTACTTCATTGGACGTAGAGCATTTTCTTTCGTGCGAAGGTTGTGAAAGACTCTACAAAAACACGCGTCATTCTTTCTTTCAATATAATTTGAAAGTTTTAAGTTCTGTAGGAGGTAATTTGATTCACCATGTCTATAGAATTTGTGGCATTATACATATTTGAACTAAATTACATAAAGAATGTGAACAAGCATTGCACCTGTTTCAGCTAAAGAAAATAAGTGACTGCCATTCTCTGGTTCATTCCTCAGGGCAATGTTTTGACAAATCAGCGCCAAGCTGCCTGGTTCAAATTTGAAACATAACTTGGCAGTTAACTGTCTATCACCGTTAATTGGTGCACTCGCCATAGCATCGCCTCTACCAATCAGAGTTCACTTGCCAAAGTATCAGCACTCTCTTCTCCTGCAGTACAAATGTGTTGTTTTCCCTTACATTGAAACTCTTGCAGTTCTCCTGATCACTGCAAGACGAAAAGCTTCGACAACCTGTTCCTATTTTCAACTTTCTTATTCTACACTCCAATCCCCTTGCAATAAAGATCGCCATGCTTTTTCGTTTCCTGAAGGTCGAGTGTTGAAGAACATTTTTGGCAGGCTGGGCCTGCAGCAGGAGGTGAGAGCATGTAAAGAATGAAAACATAATTGCGCTCTCCCTTAACAATTTTCCTGTTGCAGATGCATCCGTCAACCAACGTATTTGTAAGCCTGACAACCGCACTATCCTCCTGGAGCAGTCCCGTCTTCACACAGAGAATGCCCTACTTTGTAATTTGTAGTATTGCCACCTTATTTTGTAGAATACATTTAGAAGAAATCTGGAAGGTCACAACTGGGCACCCATGAGGAGCAGTGGACCTTTATCAGCAACCAAATTGTATTCAACCACAATATGGCCAGGCATATGCCTCCCTATACCATTACCAGAAATGAGGGGTGCAGAAGAGCCTGCCAGGAGCTGCAGCAGACATACATTTTATAATGTGCAAACCTGGTGAAGCTACAATACAGAGGTACTTACATGTCATATAGTGGAAACAGCATGCGACAAACAGAGCAGAGTGATCTTAAAATCAATGGATCAGTGCTAAGTACCACAGTGCTGGTACAACTAGTAGTGAATGACGATGGATAATTAAACACGTAACCAGAGAACGCGGCTCCATAAATAACCCTATTCTCAAAGATGGCACAGCCCAGTATCTCACTGCAAACGATAAGACTGAAGCATTAGCAACCAGCTTTAGAGAGACATGCCAAGAGAAAATCCACCTTGGCCTCCTCCTCAAGTCCCCAGCATCACAGATGTCAGTCTTCAGCCAATTCGATTCACTCCACGTGATGTCAAGAAACGACGGAAAACACTGGATAGAGCAACTGCTATGGGTCCTGACAACATGCAGCCTGTCATACTGAAGACCTGTGCTTCTCACCTAGCGGAGCCCTTAGCTAAGCTGTTCCAGAACAGCTACTGGCATCTACCCAACAATGTGTAAGATTGCCCACGTATGTCCTGTGCACATAAAGCAGGAAAAATGCAATCCGGCCAATTACCATCCCATCAGTCTACTCAGAATCATTATCAAATTTATGGAAGGTGCCATTGACTGCTGCCAAGCGGCAGTTACTCCGCAACAACCTGCTTACCAGTATGCAGTTTGGGTTCTTCTAAGGGCACTGGTCTCAAGACCTTATTACTGCACCGTTACAAAAATGAACAAGAGAGCTGAATTCCAGAGGTGAGGTGAACGTAATGGTGACGTGAAAGTAACTGCCTTTGACACCAAGGCCCGAGTGTGTTTCCAAGGACATTTAGCAAAAATGACTTCAATAGGAATCAGGGGGAGACTCTCCTTTAGTTGGAGCCATATGCAGCTCGAAAGAAGTTGCTTGTGGTCCTGAGAGTCCAATCATTTTAGCCCAGAACATCGCTGTGGGACTTCCTCTCGGTAGCAACCTCGGCTCAACCATCTTCAGCTGCGTCATCAATGATCTTCCCTCCATCATAATACCGGACGTGGGATTGCCTATTGATGATTGCACAGCTTTCAGTACCATTGGTGACACCTCAGATACTGAAGCAGTTTGTGTACACATGCAGGACGTCCCGGACAGCATTCCGGCATGTGCTTATAAGTAACAAGTATCTTTCGCACAACACAAGTGCCAGGCAATGAGCATCTGCTACAAGAAATAAGCTAACCATCTCTGCTTAACATGAGGTGACATTACCATCGCTAGACCCCTTACCATCAACATCCCGGGAGTTAACATTGAACAGACCCTTAATTGAATCAGCCTTATACATACTCTTTCGTGCAGAGTTGATCAGAGGCTGGGAATTCTGTATTTATTAACTCGCCTCCCGACTCCCCAAAACCATTCCACCATCTACAGGGCCGAAGTCAGGATTCTGATGACATACTCACCAATTGCCTGGAAGCGTGCAGTTCCAAAAACACGCAAGAAGCTTGGCAAAATCCACAATAAGGCAGGCCACATGATCTGTACATCATTCGGCACTGTAAAAATTAATTCCCTCCAACACTGGTGCACAAAGGCAGCCGTATGTCCCATCCACGTGATATACTGCAGCAACTTCGCAAGGCTCCTTCAAAGCATCTAACACACCAGTAACTTTTACCACCTTGAAGTAAAGTGGCACCAGATGCATGGGAACAACACCAGCTGCAATTTCCCTTGAAAGACACATACCAGCCAAACGTGGAAATTAAATGCTATTCCTGCACTATTGATGTTTCGAAAAGCTGGAACTCCCTTCCAAATAGAACTTACATCATTTTGACTGCAACAGTTCAAAAAGGTGCCTCATCACCTTGTCAAGGAGAGTTCGGGATTGGAGGCGACGCTCACATCCCATGCAACAATAACAATAATTAAAAAGTGATTGTGCTAGCTACATGCTAACATTCTGTGCTAATCGCTCCAGTCAAGTATACTGAGTCATTTTACTACTTTACTATAGGTTAAAGACGCTACATAAATGCAATTAACAGCTCGGATATTCCCACTAACATAGTGAATCTTACGCTTTGGCAGCAGTGCAGATTAAACAGCCGATACAAAACGAAATGCCTTGAGAGCTCCACTGAAAGGCGGATAGTGAGAAATGTATACACATAGCTTGCTCTTCTGTTTTCAAAGGCAGGATCGAAACATGAAAACATTTAAAAATGGTTTATTGAATGCAGAATATGGAAATTAACAAAATAACCTCCTGCATTTCTGTGCAATTCTAAGCATAAAGACGAGCTGGATTGCCATTTCATATCTGTCGAAGCTATACATTATTACATGAAATCTCGAACATGGTCGTATTTCCATATGCTTGTGTATACAACGAGTAACTCCTTGTGAATGATTAGACACTGTAAATGCAGTGAAAAATATAACTTATGGCAGTTAAGTCGCAGATGACCTCCCCCTATTTTACAACTTTAGTTTCAAAATTGTCTCTGCATGTGTTGCAGAACATTTCAGTAGAATGTGGAGTTCTTTACACAGCATGTATAGCGGCAGACAACCTATTCTATCGGTGTGATTCAATGTATGGACATGTTTCTAAAGGCTCCCCATTATACAAAAGTGTTTTCCTTTTCTTTTCCTTCATAATACACATTGCTGCAAAATACGGATTGTGGTGCCCTATGTTTGTTAATGTAAGGGTGCTTGAACATTGTAGGTTGTCCATATTTCATAATATGCCAGTTGCTCTCTTTTCAATGTTCTTTTAATTTGTGTTTTTCAAGCTATTTGTTTTCCTCAATACGTTCCTTGCAACTGTCCCTTAGCTTGGATAGGTCTGTTTTACCGATTTTCCTCTGCACTCTCTCTCTGAGAAATGCTAACCAAATAATCTATACTGGGTACCTTTGGAGCACATTAAACGAATTATTTTAGCCTTTGGAGTTATTTCCACGACAAACTAATTGAAAAACGTCAAGGAGCTTATAAATATCCAGACAAAAATATGAATTAAGTTGGTCTCACCTTTTAGTTTTAATTTTTTCTGGCATGCATCAAGTTCTGTATTGTAATAATAACAATTGTGTGACATTAGAGCAGTTCACTATCAAATCCGTTCTTTTGTGGAAAATTAAAACCATTACGTTATGGTTTAATTGTAATAGCGGGGCTTCTTTATTGTCAGATACCACATCTATTTTTCATGCTGTTTTTCAAACAATATATGCACTCACCAATATGGAAAATGACAACAAGCTCGAGGTTACTGACAAATTGAGCAGAATATTCTTGTCGGCAAAAGAAGAGAAAATATTATGGTTTTTCAATTCTATTCTATCAATTGCAATGGAACAAAAAATCAGGTGTTGATTGGATACCACCCATTTTGTGCGACAGTGGAAGGATAATTTCTACTTCCATTCTGCCTGCATTGAATCTATGTCTAACTAAGCCTTCAACACCTAGTTTTTACCCCGTCCATAGCCTTTTTGGGAAGAAACTTTCATATTGCTGATAGCTTTTATGTTTGAAAGGACACACGTGAATTCTCTCCCGAATTGCCTGGCTCAGCGTGATATTAAGCACCCAGATTCTGGCTTCCAAAGCAATGGAAATAGTTTCGCTATATTTACCCTATTGAATCATATTAACAGTATAGAAACCTGGATCAAATCATCTTTCAATCCTTTTGTACTTCAAAGAATACAAGCTCACTTTATACAACCTGTCCTTAAAATTCATATTCCTATTGGATGCCAGTTATATTTTGGCCATTTTCACAGTTGCACGAAGTTTAATTCCAACAATGATAATTAATGACAAATTCATAAAATGACTTATAATGTACAGGACGAAATCAGGCAGTAGGGCCCAACTGTTGCATGTTGATCATCCTGCTCCACAGGATCCTGCTGCTGAAGCCCTTCATCGAACCATATAAAGCACATCTTTCCAATACTTTCTCTATCGTGTGTTTCTTCAGGATCTCTTTCAAATGGATTTGCTGTCGGTCTCAATTACTCCTTGTGGTCGAGAGATCACTTGCTAAATATTATCTGTCTAAAGAAAATGCTCCGAATTTCTCGATTGAATTTGTTACCTACAGACTAATATTGGTGGCATCTAGCTGGGACTCTGCACCAGGTCGGAAGATCTTCTCCAAGGTTGTCCTAATAATCCTTTCCACAATATGAATAGCCACCACCAGGCATCTCGATTCTTTTCTTTTATGAGAGACGAGTACAAGCCTGCTCAAGCATTCCTGATGTATCTAACCAGTCAGTTCTGAAATCATGCTAAGCAATCCTCATCGCACGTGCGACAGTGATGCTAAATCTTTTTTTTTTAATGATATGGAGACTGTAACTTTGTAAACCTAGTGGATGACTTCTAAGCAGCCAGTAACGTTTACTAAAAGAATAGCTGGCGGTGCAAACAAAACATTCCTGTTAATTTCTACTGCAGACATATACTGCCCAGTATCAATAAAGTTCAAATAGTAAGTTATGTAATTTTCCTTTGGGCTGTTCTCGATCTACTCCTGCAACCTGCGTGAATGCCTCAGGAATTCCCTCTGAAATTTTACTGAAGCAAAAATTGTAGCGTCGAGAATCAGAAAGAAATATTTTCGCTGGCCAAAGCATTGTTCAGCCTCAGCAGGAGTATTGTGCTCAGTTTATGGGTATTGCCATTTTGAAAGGATGCCAAGGTCTTGGAAAGAGTGGACTTGAGTTTTATTATCCGGGAAATACGGATAAAACATTTCAGTTACGTGGGAAGTCTCGAAAAACTTGCATTGTTCTCCTCACAGCAGAATCATTTTGGTGTTAAATAATTGAAGGGAAGGTAATTGGGGGCTCCATGGAATAAAGGACAGGAAATTAGGAATTATTAGACATCTTTCACAGATCCGGCATAGGCCTTATTGCCGCATTCTGCACTGTAGGTTGTACAATTGACCTGCAATGACAGCAGTGCAGATCAAACAGCATGTTCATACTCAGCCTTCATGGAGCGAGTGAAAATTGGATAATGAGTATTTAAAATACGTACCAGCCTCTGTTTGATTGCAGCGGCAAGAACATACATAGAATCACAGGGAAAATAAAACGTTTTACTTACTGCAGTTTATCAAACTACCGGAAAGATACCCTCACATATGCAAATTATTATGAATAATATGGGAGGTAGTTTCTTTCCTCGTTAAATCATCAAGCCCGAAGTTACCCATAGATTCACTAAGAACAATATTGACATTTCACACATCTAAAACCAACGTTTTGCTATATTAAACTGTTAGTTAATTTGATATCCGCAGATGCATTTGCATAATAATCAGTTACGCCTTGTGAAGCACATTGAAGAATCTATCTGTCTCCTTGTCACTATGGACGTCCAATCGCTCTACCTCTCCATCCCCCACCAGGATGGTTTGAGGGCTCTCCGCTTCTTCCTGGAACAGAGGCCAAACCAGTCCCCATCCACCACCACCCTCCTCCGCCTGGCTGAACTTGTTCTCACATTGAACAACTTCTCCTTCAACTCCACGCACTTCTGTCAAGTAAAAGGTGTTGCTATGGGTACCCACATGGGTCCTAGTTATGCCTGTCTTTTTGTGGGATATGTCGAGCATTCTTTGTTCCAGTCCTACTCAGGCACCCTCCCCCAACTCTTTTTCCGGTACATTGATGACTGTATCGGTGCCATTTCCTGCTCCCACCCCGAACTGGAAAACTTTATCAACTTTGCTTCCAATTTCCACCCTTCTCTCACCTTTACATGGGCCATCTCTGACACTTCCCTTCCATTCCTCGACTTCTCTGTCTCCATCTCTGGGGATAGGTTGTCTACTAATATCCATTATAAGCCCACCGACTCCCACAGCTACCTCAACTACACTTCTTCACAACCTACCTCCTGTAAGGACTCCATTCCATTCCCCCAGTTTCTCCGTCTCCGATGCATCTGCTCTGATGATGCTATCTTCCATGACGGTGCTTCTGATATGACCTCCTTTTTCCTCAACCGAGGATTTCTCCCACTGTTGTTGACAGGGCCCTCAACCGTATCCGGCCCATTCCCCGAACCTCTACCGTCTCCCCTTGTCCTCACTTTTCACCCCACCAGCCTCCATATCTAAAGGATAATCCTCCACCATTTCTGCAACCTCCAACGTGATGCCACAACCAGTCGCATCTTCCCCTACTTTCCCCTGTCAGCATTCCAAAGGGATCATTCCCTCCACGACACCCTGGTCCACTCCTCCGTTACCCCCACCACCGCGTCCCCGTCCCATGGCACCTTCCCCTGCAATCGCAGGAGGTGTAATACCTGCCCATTTACCTCCTCTCTCCTCACTATCCCAGGCCCCAAGCACTCCTTTCAGGTGAAGCCGCGATTTACTTGTACTTCCTTCAATGTAGTATACTGTATTCGCTGCTCACAGTGTGGTCTCCTCTACATTGGGGAGACCAAGTGCAGTCTGGGTGACCGCTTTGCAGAACATCTCCGCTCAGTCCGCAAGCAGGACCCTGAGCTTCCGGTTGCTTGCCATTTCAACACTCCCCCCTGCTCTCATGCTCACATCTATGTCCTGGGATTGCTGCAGTGTTCCAGTGAACATCAACGCAAGCTCGAGGAACAGCATCTCATCTACCGATAGGCACACTACAGCCTGCTGGACTGAACATTGAGTTCAATAATTTCAGAGCATGACAGCCCCCCATTTTACTTTCATTTTTAGTTATTTTTTCTTCCTCTTTTTACATTCATTTTTACATTTTTTACAATCTTGTTTTTGCATTTATTTCATTTCATCTTAGTCTGTTCGGTTTGCTTACCCACTGCTTTTTTCAGGTTTGCACTTGCAGCTGTTCAATATTCAGCGTATTAACGCCTAATCTGTACTAATGCTTTGTCTTTCAACACGCCATTAACATATTGTTTGCCTTTGCTCCGTGACAGTTTGGTCAGCTATGTGGCCTGGTCCAATCTAGACCTCCTTTGTTATCTCTTGCCCCACCCCCACATCACTTGCTTATAACCTGTGACTTTTCTACAATTTGTCAATTCCGAAGCAGGGTCACTGACCCGAAACGTTTACTCTGCTTCTCTTTCCACAGATGCTGCCAGACCTGCTGAGTGGTTCCAGCATTTCTTGTTTTTATTTCAGATTTCCAGCATCCACAGTATTTTGCTTGTATCTCAGTCCTTCTTGGATTTATCGACAGTCCAAGGTGTATATACCTCCCATTGTCAAAGAGATTGCACATATACCAAGAAAATATGAAATAAGTTACTCTCACCTTTGTCCTTTAGTTTTTTCTCACACGAGTCTGCTGCTGTATAATAATAGTAACAATCATAATAATAATGAAATTAACTGGTCTTTCCAATGTTTTCCAATTAGTACTTAGAGATTTACATCCCTTCACTTTATACACATTTTTGTGTTGCACTTTGTCAGACATTCGGGCGGTGTTTATTATTCAGCAAGGCCCAATGCCCACCTCAAAACACACTCCCACCAAAGTCGAACTGTGCCTCATACTTCTCTAAAGTGCCCTAACCAGGTTTCTATGCACCACACAAGGAAACCAGACCAGATGTAGAATATTGATTGCGTTATATTAAGCAGCATTGACAGTGCTACCAATTGTGAGGTACAGTTGGAGGACTTACTATCCCGTTTCTATAAATTCAGATTTTTTGGGTGGTGAGGGGTCACCAGCTAATCACTGTTGTCAAAATAAGTGCTTGTCGTGCACAGCTTTACACTTCGACCTGAGGGGATAGGACACTTCCGACTGTGATTTCATCAGTTATTTTTGTACTGGAATACAACAGACTGGATCACACATATGGGCTAATTCTAATGAAGCCTCTCTACCAGAAGCTAAAGGAAGCAAATTTTAAGGACAGCCATATTTTGTTGCACTGAGTCTAACGGAGAGTAAAAACTGTGATCCCGCCAGGGCATGTTAAATTAAAATTATTTCTATACAATCTTATTTTCTCGCCATCAAATCAAGGTAGTACAACGTTTCTCTCACCTGTGCCTGTCTGATTCCTTTTGCATTCTTTCAGTTCTGCAATGTAAGCAGGGAACCTCATTCTAACGAGTCTCTTAGTGGAACCGATTGATTGAGGTGTACCTCTCTTTTGGAAATATTCTTTTTTGATTAAAAAAAACAAACAACAATGTAATTAAAATATAAAAAGTTTTTTAAGACAGAATATTAACTGCCAAGAAAAAGAGCTGTCAAAAAGATTCAATTATTTAAATGGGGGCGGGGGGGGGGGGCGGGTGGCGGCGGGGGACGGACGTATGGTGGAGGAGGATTGCATGATTAAAAAGTTTGCAGATGATGTGGTTCATAGTGAGGAAGAAAGGTGTAAACTTCAGTAGACTGGTCAGTTATGCATAAAAGTGGAAAATGGAGTTATATCTGATGATGTGTGAGCTAATAGATTTGGGGAGGGCAAAGAAGATGAGGAAATGACAATAAATGGTAATAAAACATGAAGTGTAGTGGAAAAGAGGGACTTTGGTCATCATGTCCTCAGATCGCTAAAGATGGAAGGGCAGGTAGATAAGGCTGCTCAGAAGGCATATACATTGTATCAGCCAAAGCACAGTGCATATGAGCAGGGGGTTATGTTCGAACTGTATGGACAGTAGTTAGGCATCAGCTATAAAACTGCTTACTGTCATTGTCACCATTTTACAAGAAGCATGTTATCACACAAGGGAGGGTACAAAGAGGAGGGACGAAGAATGTATCAAGGAATTGGGAATTTTAGCTATGATGAATGATTGGATAAACTGGCTTTGTTTTCTTTCGAGAAGAGGAAGCTAAGTAGATATCTAACAGCGATGTATAAAATTATGAAGGGGCTAGATTTAGGGATAGGAAGAACCTAATACTCTTAGCAGAGATGACAGTTACCTGTGCTATAAAGTTAACGTCATTGGTAGAAGGATTAGAAAATGTTGAGGAGTTTTTGTTTTTCGTCCAGAATTTGGTGGGACTGTATAACTCACTGACAGAAAGGATAGTAGAGACAGAACCACTCATTAGATTAACATTCATTGCTTGGTTAAGTACGTGAATTGCTGTAATCTACGAGACTACGGACCAAGAAATGGAATGTTGGATTAGACTGGATACCATTTTCTCCCAGCTCCATGAGCGATACTATATATCATTCACGAAAAACGGTTTATCTCATCATTATGTTATTGATGTTCCTTTGGATCGTGTTGTAGACAAATTGGCTACGGATTGTTTTCCTACATTACAGCATTGATTAAACTTTGGATACACTTAATTGACTGTCAAAATCGTTGAGACTTCAGTTAATTGGGAATGGCTTTCCGTAAATGTAAATCCAGCTGCCTTTCTTTTATGCAATTTGTGGTTTATGTAATTTATATCATATAATGTGTACTGTGATTGATGCTTTTTCTATTAAATAATAGAATATTCAACATTCGGCCCATGGTAGCCAACTTCTTGAAAGAACTATGAAACTGACCGTTTTCCTACTCTTTCTCCATAGACCATGAACATGTTTCCCTGATACGAATGTATTCAATTCCCATTGAACGGTATGATTGAATTCTCTTCCATCTTCGTTTAAAACAATGCAGTCACGATTTTAGGAATTTGCTGAGTCGGAAAAAAATCACCCCTTCGCTCTTGCTTGCCAATAAATGAATATATGAATAAACGAATATAAGAATTCATATATTCAATATGAATCACTTGGTTAAGAAACCTGCTGCCAGTGAAAGCGATTGCACCCTAATTACTCAATTGCAGCGCCAGTATTATTCTAGGATCATCCATTTAATTATCCTTGAACCATCTTTGCTGTAAATAGATCAATTTCTGATTTTGTTCTCTCGCTGGTTACAGAAGTCCATCATCTCCGGCACAACAGTGTAAATTGAATAGATGGCTAGGCTTTCTTGCAATGAGTACAAGACAGCTTCTGGTTCAGTGTTATTCCAGCAGGAAGCAGTGTTAGATCATGTTCTGAACAGTAA
Organism: Heterodontus francisci; assembly: GCF_036365525.1. Lineage (NCBI taxonomy): Eukaryota > Metazoa > Chordata > Chondrichthyes > Heterodontiformes > Heterodontidae > Heterodontus > Heterodontus francisci. The sequence goes on along the minus strand of NC_090409.1, from coordinate 27,186,057 downwards.
AAAATTTTTAAGTGGAACATTGCTTGTCTTTTTGTCGGGGTGGCTTTTGGGTACATTGAACACAATGCCATCACAGTTTTAGAATACTTGTCGTAAAGGACAATGTATAATTAATTAAAGTCATTAAGTGGAGCAATGCTAATGTCAGTGAGATAAAATGGTTACGGTGCCAGTGGACTGTAAAAATAAAACAGTGACGCATATTAAAGGGTATTTTAATTGGGATACATAGAAGGCATGTTCCCACGAGAGAGAGAAAAAGCACAGACAAAGCTTTCTAAACGATTGAATATGCAGAGACTAAAAGGTAGCAGAAAAAACAGGCCGACTACAAATGCAAGTTTATTAATACATGATAGAAATACTATGAATGTAGGATGTAAAGAGGGGCAGTTAGAAATTGTACGCTAACAGTTAAATGTCTAAACTAAACAAAAAAACTGCTGTAAGTAGAAGGTCAAGAAGAAACAACTGTAAGGTAATTAGCAAAAGAACTAGAACATATGCAATGGGCTGTTATGACCTCGAGTGCAGTATCTGAGAGGGTGGTGGAAGCAGATTGAATGATAACTTTCAAAAGAGAATTGGATAATTTATGGAAGGGGATGCATTCACAGGGCTAAGGTGAAAGAGGAATGGGATTTAACTACTTGGATAATTCATACAAAGAGCAACACAGGCATGATGGGTCAAATAGCCTCCTTCTGAGTTGTTTCATTCTATAACCGTAGGGTAGATAGAACGCAGTGAGAGATGGGTAGGAAAGTAAATTTTAAAAAATCTTACTGCAAACTGGCACATTTGCACAGGCAGCTCAATATTCAGTTCTGTTGACGAATGCTAAATAGCAGACGGGAAGTACAACTCAAGTTGGATGTGCTGCCTCCCTTTCTTCACCCGCAAAACGAATTGCTACTCAAACACATTGTGTATTTTGTCCCCATCTGTTGTCTCGTGTTCATGGAAATGGGACATAATGTATATTTTCAGCTTCTCATCTATGCGGGAATCTTCAAGAGAGAATGTGTTGTCTTTGGTGAAACCTTTGAATTTCCTTTCCACTGCGTGTCGACAGAAAAACGAAGAACGAGAATTCCATTGATACAGCGCCTTTCATGACTTCAGGCAGTTCGAAAGTACTAAACATGAAATTAAGTTATTTTTGAAGTGCAGCTCAATGTGGCACATCTCTGCATTTCCCGTGAACCCAGATATAGCTGGGAAGTCTCATACAGACTTCACTGAGCATAAGATGAAACGCAGTATACTTTGTTTCTCATGATGCCGTTTACAAAGTTTGCTGCCGCATAAATGTGCTAAATACTTGGTCCATGAGATCTGCAGAATTGCCGGGGCACCATGTAATGTCATGGGCATCAGGTAAGGATTGAATTTAGATATGATATTGGGTTTCCAAAGGTTGTGTAACTGTCAGTTCTGGCAGCTAGCACTCACCATCTGCTGTCTTGCCCTTCTTCTGACCGACTTGCTGACCATCCAACTTACCTTCCTGGCATTCATGTTTGCTGATTTCTTCGCAGTTTTCTCTCTTTAGTGACTGTTAACCTTTTGCTTCAAATTTGCAGTCATAACCGCTCCTTGCAAAACGTGTCTCCTCCATCCTACCCAACTACCCCATCCTACCCAAAACACCTTTGTTGTCCAACGTCCTTGAACACCCGTTTGCCTTTGACAACTGGTCCATCTTTCTTGGAACTCTATGCTTGAATCCTTCTAATCTACCTGTGTCACTCTACCGAACTACATATTTGCAAATTCGCAAATGACACGTTAGGCTGCAGCCTTTTGTACGATTCAACAAGCTATCCTCCTCCAAGGTGCCTCCATCATTGTTCAGCTGGGACAAAACTCGTCTGGTTCCATTCTGATCTGTCCAGCTATAGTCAAAGAATCATTTGCAAAAACGGCTCTTCCAGCTCTCGCACACTTCCCTTGGTTTCCCCACAATATTCCTCCCAGGTCCTCTTTCTCATCTACATGCTGTCGTTCAGCGGCATCATTCCAAAAAAACAGATCAAGTTTCCACATGTGCAATGAAGAAGCACAGCTCTACGTCACCACCACCTCTCTAAAATCATCCCTTGCTAGTAAATTGACAGACTGTCTTTCCGACATTCAGTATTCCCTATAATTATTGTCATTCAGTTCACCCAAGAGCTCAATTGCTCTTTTCCGAAAGGTTTCCAAGCCACCTAACGGTTACTCTTGTTCTTCAAGTTGAATCTGCTTCAAGTGCAATATCCTTATTCGACTGGATCAGATCTTTATCACCATGTGGCTGACATAGCAGCCGTAAGCCATTTTGCGTCTGTCTGTTATACATCCGACTTTACCTCTATCAATGCTTAGAATGTAGAATTAATCAACATTTTGTGGGTATTGGTCTTCTGTCGGTCAGTTGACGAATGTGAGTCTGCATGTCCTGGACGATACATGTTGGTTTCACTCTCTGACTATCGATTTTTCTCTTTCTCTGTGCCTCCCGACGCACGTTTCTCTGCATGTGTCTCTTTGGCCTCAGGTCTTTTGCATTGTGTCTATTTATGTCTTGTCCCTATATGTCTATGATGAGATGTATATGACCGTCTCTGTTTCGATTAATGCATGCTACTCTCTGCCTCTCCGACTACTAAGGTATCACTCTCTCTGAGTCAAAGTCCGGATTCAGGGTTAAGAATAATTTTGACTCTAATTACACTCATGATCATTAATGGTCAGTATTTTGTGGTCAATAGTGAAGGAATGATGCTCAACTTTCTGTATATTCACAGTTGATCACATAATTCAAGCGGACATATCAACGAGAATGCTTTCTAAATCACTCCTACCACCAAACAGTCTGACTTCGTTTCACATGGAAATGCAACCGCTTTCTTACTATCCTTACCGTCTTGGCACATCACATAATCTGTCGGGTACAACAGAAAACCATTAGGCATCCTGGTCAAATAGCATTCCGTATGGACAATGAACACAGCCTAGTGACAGGAAAGGAAAACTCAGGAATCAGCTGTTCTGAGAGGTCCGACCAGCACATGAGAAGTGGATCATGCAGAAATACAGATTCAAGTGGCATAGTGCACAAATACAGGTTACGCCCCACTAGTGAATCCTTCAGCTGGGAGGAGGAAGCACATTGATTTTCAGGTGTTAGTGCTGTAGTCACTGTCTTTAGAAAACAGACTTTGATCTGTGTTCTCTGTTGTCCTGGCAACATACTCAGCGTGCAGATAATCTCAGCTGTTCTTCTGGACTCCATCTTGAACTTTTAAAGAAACTCAATTTGTATGTCATAATCATGTTGCAAAGTATAACGTTCATAACACTATCGATTTTTTGATCTTGGGTGGAAGGGTTCATAGACAGTTCTCCATCAAAAGATACTCCAAGAGATTTTCGATGGATTGACCATTAGGTTGAATCCAAAGCATCGCCATATTTAGGAAGTCAGTGAGCTGGCTCATAGGCTGTGGTCCATCTTCAAAAAATCACAACAATTTAAATTGAATTAGTGAGGGGGTGAAGTCAGCATCTGACCATGTTTGATAATTCAAATACTTAAAGTAGGTGTGCAATATCCTCGGGATAGAACTGGGCGTTGAACCTCCTAATCCATTGAATTAAGGTGATGTTAGCGCCGACTGAGACCTCTACCTTCAACTGTGGGCAATTGGCCTCCACCTGTGGTTCCAAGGGAACGTCGGAGTTTGAGAATGTCCAATAATAAGGGTGCCACAATTGAAAAGCATTTGTTGTGCAGTCAGCTTTGCCACTGCGCATCTATCAAAAACTCCAAAGTTGTGCCACCACATCATTCCTGGGAGTGTCCACTCTGCCTGACTGCTGTCTTAATGCAACAATCTCTGACTGACTCTGGGTCACCTATTTCAATCGTGGTTAGAATGTCTCCTGCTGGGCCTTAATTATTGGTGCGCTCCTTTGTTTTGAAGAGCTCATATTTTCTCGTCCAGTTCTCTAAACATTTCGTCCTTTGGGTCTGGTATCTTTCTCTCTCCATGGAGGCATGGATCCCACTCCTGTTACCACATGTTGCATGTTCTTACCGTCTAGGAGCCTCCTTTTCTCAATACAGCAGTTGTCCAAATCAATCTGTGTTTGTTTTATGCTTCATGCAATGCAGGACAAACACCATGCATCACGTTTTTCAGATGTTCATCTTGCTTTGAAATGTCACTTTCAATGCTCCGCTGGTTGAAGATCTACACCCAATCCTGTTGCAAATACCATTCTACGGCAAGGTTTGTCAAGGATCCATACATATAATCTTAGTTGTGATGTTATTCTTAATTGGACCATCAACTGGCCTTTACACTTGAGTTTCCTTAAAATGCCATGCAGTCAGTGCCCTCATCATCATGTCTCTACAGAACACCTCTGAACAACCCTTTCTCCGTCTGCCCCTCTGCATGTCTTTCGCTCTATCTAACAATATTTATAAATTACAATTGATCATCAATTTCTGTCTATCTATCATGCTGCTATTTGTTGATGTATATCTGTCTGCCTGTATCTTTATTAATGAATGCGTATCTTTGTCTCTCTGAACATAAATGTAGGTGTTTCTTTCAGTTAGCTCGACATACATGTGCCCCCCTCTCCCTCGATATTTGCATGGGCCTATGTCCCCATGCCTCTCTGTCTACTGATGTATTTGCATCTCCCTCGTTCTGGTACTCCATGTCTCTTTCCATCGACTCCTGTCTGCATCTCTGTTGCTGTGTCTGTCTGTTCGTCGACGTCTGCCTGAACATTCAACTGTCCCTGTCACGCTGTCTTTCAACATGTTCATTTCTGTCCCTCTATTCATCGACCTGCGCATGTTTCTGCGTTTCACTCTCCCTGCTTAACGAAGCATGAATCGTTTTGTACCTGGATCTGTATCTCTGCATATCCACATTTTTTATATTTCTAGCTCTCGTTCCACCAGCATATGTATCCCTTTGTCATTCTGCTGATCAACATGTGTATATTGTGTCTCGTTATCATTGTTTATCTATGAGTGTCTGTATATATATATGACCTTCTTGTTATCTACAAACCTATGTGGTTATCTCTCTGGCTACTGACAACTCTCTGTCTATGACTGAAATAATTGATTCAGCTCCTTGTGTACATGCCAGCTGCAATGATCCATGCATCACTCCTAAAATTACTCAGTCTCTCTAAGTTTCAAACAGAAATACAACCTTTTTTGGTGCTGCCCTTACCTTCTTTCAATTTTTTAAGTTCTGTGGGGCAAAATACAGAACCATTAACCATTCCACCCAAATGCCATTTCCTATGAGCAGTAGAATGTAATTACAGAAAACCCATTCCAGGACTCAACTTTGACGAGAGGCTGGGCAATCACATGCCCTGTCCATAAAGCGGAGTTCAGCCTCAAACCAACGTGCTGCACCTGTAGTGGACAACGCCCTCTAGCGGTTCTTCCGTCACTGCGAGGGACTTTTTCTATTTCACTAGTACTTTAGCACATTGTACTGTTGAAAATCGTTCTGTAGTATGACAAGCCAAGGCAGCTGACGTACCACCATTGTATTTAATTCCTACACACGTCCGTTCACCTCCACCAAGACCCTGGTGATGGAGTAATGAAACACATTTCAATGAATGCACTTGATTCTCATTTCTTCCATGTTGTTTTTAAGCTGAAGTCCGCAGTTGAGCACTGAGAACTGGAGTTTTCGAAAAGACAATGTCAGTACGACCCATCACATTTTACCATTAAGTGTTATCATTTCTAGGAAGAGGAAAATGGCATTCACACTGCTCACAATCTGCAGGAGACCACATGGTTAACCCCAGGCGAGAATGGATTACCCGAGCACCTCCTACTTTGGGCAGTATGGGGCGCACTCATGGCACTGGTGACAACATTTTTCCCCTGGTTTATTGATTACTCCATGGGTTTTAGTTTCAAGGGCGACAGTTATATGTTCCTTCATGGCCCCTTCTCCGCTCTCAGCTGCATCTTGCTCCTCAAAAGTAATCAACCAAGTATCCAGTTCAATTCCTTGGACTCGGGTATCACCCACAGATCGCTGGCATGCAGAATGTCCGGAATCGGCCAGTCCTTCTGCAGTGAGTTATTATTAGGCAGTAGCCACGTCCCAAGATCTACTGAATTCCTGATTTGGGTTGCAACCGCTCGTAGACAGTGGTCCATTACCAGGAACGCCTATCTCCTTGCAGTGGAGTGAACGTCAGGTTGAGGTCATCTTCTTGACATATTATAAGTCAAGCATTTCAAGATGGATCACGTTAAGGTCCTAGTAAGTCCAGAAGTTGAAACCTTAAACCAATTAACTTTAGGTGGCGTCAGCCCTTGGGTTTCCGCTCTCTTCTACCATCTCCTCTGGGTCCAGGAACGTAATGTAATCTAAGAATCGCCCTCTTTGAGGGCTACACACGCAGAGATCTGGCTTTTTAGCTGAATTGGCTGCTCGTCCCCTCCATCAAAGGCCCAGAGATATGCCTGAAATCCATCCCCTATACTTACTGTCTGCTGAATGTCACTTGTTCCAAAAAGTTGGACGGAGTTACTGTAATCGTCCAGCCAATCTCACTCTCTTAATTCACCAATCTCTGACTGACTCTGGGCGACCTCACTTAGTTCTGTCTAGATGGGCTCCTTCTGAGCTCAATAATCTGTTTGTTCTTCCCTTTTGCATAACCTTTATTGGCTGGAGCAGTTCTCTAAGCTGTTCTTCACTTGCCTGATTTCTTCCCATCTCCATTAAAGTCATGTATTCCATTCCTGCGAGCACATGTTACATGCTTTTACTGTTTCTGTAAGTCTTCTTCTTCTACAAGCACTCTTGCCCGAACAATCCATGTTTGTTTTTCAAACTACACAGCATAAGAAAAAGCCTATAGAAAGCGAATCCCAATTTCTCTTATTTTCTTGAATTTCTTGATCCAATGCTCCACTTACTGGATAAGTTCTATGCCAAAACCTTTGCAAATAACTTTCAAAGACCAGGTTCCTAAATGATTCATGCAACCTTTGATTGTGAGCTATCTTAAAGGAGCCATAAGATTGCCTTTAATGGTAATGTTGCTGAAACGGTCAGAGCTTTACTTGGATTGGAGCCCTCATCACCGGGGACTGATGTAACAGTCCTGAAACACATTTCCTCCATCCGTCAGTTTGCTGTATTTCCCACCGGGGAATATATGTCTATAAATTATAATGGATCAATAACTTCTGTCTATCTATCGACATTCAGCCTTTCAACGTGCATACATCTGTATCTTTATCAATGATTATTTCTCCTTGTGTCTTTGACAATCGGTGTTTCTAATTAACTGTCTCACTTAATGCACAACTGCCTCCTTGCATCTCTATGTCTGCATGAATCGCAGTTTCTTCTGCATCTGGGGAACTGTTTCCCTGTCTGTAGATCTCCGTATATTGCTCCCTCTCTCTTCCTGTTCAAGGGAATCTGAATATACCTGTTTTTTTATCGATCAACGTTTCTGTCTCAGACTAATGACATTACCCTCTCCATCTCTCTGACTCAAGGCCCCGATTCAACGCTAACAAGAATGCTGTGTCTATCAACGCTCATTATTACCGCCCTGCATATTGCAGTAAGCAGCAAAGGTATGGTGCTCGCCATTCTTTATATATATGCCTGTGCATAGAGATCTTCTGGACAGTTCAGCAGCAACGGATGCTTGCATCACACTTATCATTCAATCATCACAACCTCTCCAGTTCCACATAGAAATATAAGAATTTGTCATTGCCATTACCATCTTGGTCCTTCTTAAGATCTGTAGGACACAGGAGTAAACCATTAAATATTCTGTCCATTTCCATTTTTCGTATGAGCAATTAACACAGCCTAATGGCAGGAAACCCAAACTGAGGGCACAGCTTTGACGAGAGATTGGGCAATTTAATATCAGGTGGATCATTCAGATTTAGTGATTCAAGCCACATGGCGCACAAATACAAATGGAACATTGGAGCACATGATCAACAGTTTGGCTAAATAGGTCATTCCTAGCGTTTTAAATGGTTAACGTGAAGTACAGAGTGGAAACGCTTAGAAGGCAATTCAGAACGGGGGGACTTGGTAACTGAAGACAAAGATGCCAATACCTCAGCGATTACAATTGAAGGTGTGCAAGAGGCTAGAATTAGAGTAAACAAATATTTTGGAGGGTTGCAGAGCTGGTGTCCTTTACGAGTTAAGAGCGAGGCCATGGAGTAATTTCAGACAAAACATATGACAATTTAGAAATCCAGGAGTTGCTCAACAGAGAACCAATGTAAGTCAGCGAGCACATGCACAAAAGACAGCTATTCGGCAGCCAAGCCTGTACTGATTCTTTGAAAGATCTATCTCGTTTACCCGAGACCCTGCTCTCTCAGCATAACACTGTCATTTTTTGTCCCTCTATTATTTATCAAAGTTCTTTCGGAGAATAATAAACGAACTTTTGTTTAGTACCCTTCCAGTCAGTGCATTCCAGATAATAACTCATTGTTTTCAACAAAATAGACCCTTGCATCAGTTCTGGATCTGTTTCAATTTCTCTTGAAATTGTGTCATCTGTTAAGGAACATTTTGCCAGTAGGAGAAGTTTCACCTGATTAAAATCGCTCATAATATTCCCCATATTTATTCTATTCCGGTTTCTGGAGGCTTCATCAACCACATACCCTTCAGTGTAACCTCGGTATTTAGCCATTGACGGAGCAACCTGGCACTTATCCTACATTTTCTGCAGCCAAAATAGCCTAAAGCCCTGTAATACAGATTTTACATTGTATTACTGTGGAATTTTATAGCCTGTCCTATAGATGATGCTGCCATCCAACCATATTGCTGCATATTGGAAATGAGGCCTGAATACTTGGTTCATGAATGTTTTGAAGATGGTCAGGACCACATATTATCAACGTAATCTGGAGGAATACGAGTTAAAGTGCCTCAATATCAGCAAAGCCGTTATCCGCATCTCTTGCAAAGTTAAAGGGATATGCCAGGAGCATTTGGTCACATCTATGATCGAACAATGATTGATCCTCTCCAGTCTCCCAATTAAATCTCTCAAATGGTGCATGTGGTTAGCATCGAAATTTGATATATCATTGAATTTGCGAAACTCATTATAGAACTGTCAAATCTGGTCCATAAGCTCCATAAGTTTAATATAGCCTCTGTATCCCTGATCCCTCGACTCTGTTCCAATTGAATTACTTACCATGCATCTTCCCTGCCTAGCTTTCATTTCGCTGATTTATTAACGGCTCATATTGCTCCAATATTTCCAATTTGCCTTGAAAACAGCCTTTATCATGACACGCCCAGAACAGAAATCCTTGAAACCTCCATTCTTCCTATCTATCGCCCTATATCCAACCTCCCTTTACCGTCCAAAATCCTTGAAGCATTTGTGCCTCCAAATGTATGCCCATCTTTCCTGGAACGACATTTCTGGCTCCCTCAAGTTTGATTACGACACCTGCCACAGTTTTGAAAGGCCTGCTTACCAAGTTGCAAATTATATCTTACCTCAATGTGATAAAGGTGACCCCTCTTTCCTCTTACATCTAGACCTGTATGCACTTTTTAACACGTTTGAGCACACTATCCTCCCCCTAAGTTTCCCAATTGTTATCCAGCTAAGTGGGACAGTATGGTCTGGTTCCATTCTTCTCTATACATTTTTAGCCAAAGTTATAACTGCAACAGTATCTATTTCTGATCTGCAATCTGGCCTCAGCAGCATCATTATAAATACAGCATCAGTTTCCACATAAACTTTTCATGATTCGCAGCACTGTCCCAGCACCACCTGACTCAAATACTCCATTGTCTGTAAATTATTAGACTCCTTACGGATATTGAGTATTTGATGAACAGAAATTTTCTCCAATTGCATACGAAGAAGCGGCACAGTGGCGCAGTGGTTAGCACCGCAGCCTCACAGCTCCAGGGACCCGGGTTCGATTCCGGGTACTGCCTGTGTGGAGTTTGCAAGTTCTCCCTGTGTCTGCGTGGGTTTTCTCCGGGTGCTCCGGTTTCCTCCCACAAGCCAAAAGACTTGCAGGTTGATAGGTAAATTGGCCATTATAAATTGTCACTAGTATAGGTAGGTGGTAGGGAAATATAGGGACAGGTGGGGATGTTTGGTAGGAATGTAGGATTAGTATAAATGGGTGGTTGATGTTCGGCACAGACTCGGTGGGCCGAAGGGCCTGTTTCAGTGCTGTATCTCTAATCTAATCTAAAGCCAAAAGCCATTGACTTCGATTCCCACCAGAACCTACATTCCCAGCTACCTATTCCCTCCCTCCCGCGTTAACAACCTGTGCGTGAACCATTCTACCCACAGTCTGTGTGTAATATCTGACTAATGATATTCCGAACAGGTATTTAGACAATGACTCAGGCCTCTTATTTTGATATAAGCGCAACACCCAATTCCAACTGTAACCTTCATTCTCGCAAGGCACTCATGTCCAGTCTTGCACATAGGAATCTCTGCAAGATTGAGGTAATTCAAATGCCCGTATACAACAGCTTTAGGACAATAACGACATATATAGTTTCCTTAGCGCTGCCAGAACCAACTATGTCCTAAATGTTTAAGCACCTTACCACACTGAGAGTCAAGACTGCAAAAGAGCTTTTCAAGGACAGAGAGGCACTCAGCCTCTGTTGGTTGGAATGTTTCGATGAGATCCTCAATTGTGACATTGTTTTTGAGTTTAGTGTCCTCGACCCGATCACTGTGTGTATTACCCAACTCAGTTCCAGCGCTAGCCTGGCCAGAATGAAGCTGAGAAAAACCATTCCTCAGCTGGAAAGAAACAAACAAGGCCTTTAGAACGGAAAAAATTCCTGCCAAAATCCTAAATCATGGAGGATGTGTACTCCTTGCGTGATTATGCAACCTGATATTCCTTAGCTGGAAATAGTACCACTAGTGGGAGGGTATCAGGTACGCTCTAATGGTAATGATCTTCAAGAATGTAGGAATAACCGAATGTGGTAATTGCAGGGGAGTCTGCCTGCTGTCAACCATGGGAAAGAGCATTGCAAGGATCTGATTCAAATACCACTTCCCAGTGGCCGAAGAGCACCTACCAGAGTCGCACTGTGGGTTTGGCATATAGATGTGAGTTTTGCTATATGCCAAATCCAAAGAAAATGCAAGAAACTGCACCAACCTCTGTAGATGGCCTTTTTTTTACCTCACCAAAATTCTTTGCCTCCATCGATGATGAGGGTTTATGGAGAGTATTTCTCAAATGTGGCTGACCTCGGACTTTTTTCACCATATTTTCCCATGTGTGTGGTGATATTCAAGCCATGATGATAACTAGCAGAACCTTTACTGAAACTGTTCATTGAAGACTGTGTCAAATAAGTTAATGCAGCAACCCGCTTTTGCATCTTCTTCACTACTATCCTCCACCTCATATCTAGTAGGCTTCCAAAGGAGTCTGGATAAGCTACAGGATGGAGGGAAATTATTCAACCTTCTTCGCCTCCATTTTAGTAGCAAGGTCTGTCCATCCTCAGTAATTGAGCTTTAGTCTGCAAACGTCGCTTCTGTGTGGACTTACTCAGAGACTGAGCTCCAAGTCGTCATTGACTCCTTTAACAAAGCATGCAAGAGGATGGGTCTGACTTTAAACACATGGAAAACTAAGGTACTCTCCCAACCCAAAGCTGGAGTGCAATGTCAGGTACCATCGCTCAAGATCCATGATGAAAACCTAGGAAATATGCACCACATCCAGTGCCTTGTGAGTCTCCTGTGAATTAAGGCAGGCATTGATGATGAGATCCACCAGCGTCTCCAATATGCCAGCTCAGCCTTCGGCCATCTGATGAAGAGAGTATTTCAGGACCAGTATATCAAGCCCAGGGGTAAGTTCATGATCTATAGTGCAGCGGTTCTCCCTGTGCTCATATATACTCCAGAAGGAACCTCAAGGTATGGGAAAAATACCACCAATTCTCTCGATGAAAAATGCTTCAGACTTCAGACTTCTTGTCAGGATAGGCAGTCTAATGCCGGAATCCTCGTCAATTCCAAACTTTTCCGCCTCGAAGGACATATTCTCCAAAATTAGCTCCCCGAAAGAGAATGATGTAATTCACAATTGCGTCACTAATCTGCCAAAAGAACTGCTCTACTCTGAATTTTGTGGTGGCAAGAAACTCCCAGGAGGACAGAGGAACTGTTGTGAAACGTTCTTGAAGCATTCCTGACGAGATCGAGCAAACCTACAGATTCATGGAAATCCTTGGCTGGTGACAGCCAAAAAATGCAGAAGCAGAATTTGGGAAGGCACTAGTGCCTCGATAAGAGTGCTCGAGTCCAAATTCAAGCCGGAAAAGAAGTCCACATCACCCCAAACAACTCATCAACTGGATGCTTCCCATACCACCTGCGCCACATGTGGTCGTTTTCAGATTGCGATGTGGACTCGTTAGCCATCTTTGAATGCACTAGAATAGAGTGGAAGCAAGTCATCCTCGACCGCAAGGGACCTTCTAAGAGAAATATGCTGGTATCCGAACTCACACCTGTCCCGTTGGCCCCTCAACCTTGTGATTGCTGAGCTGAATTTGTGCCTTGTTAAGCAACACCTCGATTTGGAAATGCCTCATACCAAGCTGACATTGACTTCCAATTAAGCAATGCCTCGATTTGAAAATTCTTAGCCTCGTTTTACAATTCCTCCATAGCCTTGTCCGAATGTACCTCTGTAATCTGCTGCGATATAACAACCCTCTGAGTATCCATCTTTCTCCAACTCTGGTCTCTTGAGCATACCCGATTTTGATTGCTTCAGCATTTCCGGCCGTGCGTTCAGTGCTGGAATTCCCATATAAACTTCCCCACCTGACTTCCCTTCTTTACGACACCCGTTAACAAGCTTTTGGTCATTTTCTGCAAGATCACCATTTTGGGGCAGTGCCATAATATGTTTCGCAATGCTGTTGCGAAGAGACTTGGGCTGTTTTATTATGCTCAGAGTGCTGTATATCTGCATTTTCTCGTTTCTGATGCTTTCGAATTGGAACACGGGAGCTATTCTATTTCATATGCAATTCTTCCATCACAACAAATTTTGCCTGTCTCTTGATCTCCTGTCTAATCTCCCTCCGCTTCTCCTCGGGGCACTGTAACTTTGGAGCTGCCTAGACAGCCTCAGCTTCAACTGGGCAGATCGCTGTCATTCCCATGTGGAATGATGAGAATGCATTGTGCTTCAGTTTCAGAATGTGCTGACCTTGCCTATACTTATATTCTGCCCGTCAATTGGGGAAGTGAATCATTCCCTGTATCCAAGCGTCGGAGACCCCCTCCCCCCCCGAACCACCCCGTTCCCCCCGCCATCCTTCTATAAGTTCTTGGGCCTTTCCCTCTCTCTCTCCACTGATCTTCACTATGTGAAACTACGGGAAATCACTATGCAGTATTATGAGCCAAGATAACTTTAGTGCTACCTTTGCATAATTTCATAGACATCTCCTTTCATTTCCACCTTCACCCATGCGGTGAAGGGAATAAAATGCATCACCATTTACACACTTGATTCTCAGTATGTCCACATGTTGTTGATCTAAAAGCCGCAGTATATTCGGGCAAACCAGGGTTATTGAAGAACCTATGCCATTTATGAACTTCTCATCAAATCTATTAACTGTTACTTTTTCTAGTTCTCGTAAGGGGAACGTGGCCTCAATGAGGCTCACAAACTGAAGTCCCCAACGCTGCGCCTGCCAGCTGGCATCCCCGGGCACTGGTATTCCTTGGACCCCTCTGGGCTTTGGGCAATGTGAAACTCCATGATCTTACTCATCACGCTGGTTGCACAAGTAACTTTTCCATGGATTCTTCTTTACCCAAGGTTTTGTAGCCTATCTGGGCCAATGCCTTAAGTGGCTTTACAGCCTGGCCAACTCTTAGGCATGGGTCTGGTCCCCATAACCTATCAATTTAATAATGTTTGGTTGAACAGCTCTTCGAAAGGTGTCTACCACCAGAAACTCTCCCACAATGCAGTTGACATAGTAGCCTTTCAAACCCTTTGTCCATCTATTCGTGCGTCAATTTCTCTATGTCTATCAATGTCTAAAATTTTATTGTTTTCATTAATTCGCATCTATGCATCTATAATCCCGTTGTCCATCAATGTTTTTGTATCTATGTATGTATGTCTTTTTCTCTCTGCCGCTCGATGTTCCTGTTTCACTCTGTCTCTCAACATAGGTGCACCTCTCTGTTTACCAATGTTTCTACTGTCTCTTTCTCCTTTGGTGCCTGCGACCAACGTACATGTCGGTTTATGATGCTCCTAGTATGCGTCCCTTGTTCCATTTACTCTTACCTGTAAATCTGACTCAGAATCAGCTTTATGCATTTTGTCGTTGCTGCTGTTGCTGTTTTGGCATTGTAATGCTGCACCGACTCCATTCCCTTAGCCATTCTTTAATCAAAGATGCTTTGAGCTTCCTCTTATGCTCGTGGTTACTCTGACTATTTTTGGTATCTGGTGTAATGTAAGCTACTCACTTTCATGTAACCGTGGTCAACCTCACCAGGTCACGACGGATCGCTATGATTCTCCCGGGTGGTGCTGTGAATGCATTCTCATTCGGAAATACCATACACTGTCTGCTTAGTTCACGACCGCAGTGATTTTCTTTTGTAGTGACTGGGAAGCCCCCCCTCCCAGTGGTTCCTTCCTTCATTACTTCGACCTCCCCCCACACACCCCCCCTTCACCCCCCCAACACTGTGGCAAATTATTTCGCAATGTTACAAGCAAAGGAAGCGTTAGCACCAATAGAGGCTTTACTTCGCAGGCACTTTCAATCACCTCCAATTTGACCCAGTCGGTGTGGAATAACGCGCAACACAATGTACACACTGCCTGTGCGCTTTGTTCACGTGTTCTTGATCTGCAAGCTAAGCTAGCGTCGGGGAAACGAGATCATAGAATAATAGAGTCATTATGGTATAGAAGGAGACACTTCGGCCTATTGAGTCAGCGCAAGCTTTCTGTAGAGCAACCAGTCTGTCGGATCACCCTGCATTTTTTTTTCAAGCTGCTTTTGCAAATCCATGCTGGCTCTCCTTAATTAACATATTCCTCTCCAAGAGCCTGTTTATTTTTTTCCGTTATTGGTTCTAAATTCTAATTTGGTCCTTAACTCAATTTACCAGCTTGCGCCTCATTACCCTTGACGCACTTGTAGATCAAAAATCTGTCTAAATCAGCATTGCATGTTTTCAATGACTCATCCCCCACTGATCTGTGGTGTAGAGAATCCCAGAGATTAGCAACCCTCTGAGAGTGGAAATTCCTCCTCTTCCGTCTTGCAAATGAGACTGCTTAATTTTGAAAGTGTGCCCGCTAGTACGAGAAACTCCCAGGAGGGAAAACATCCTCTCTGCACTTATCCTTTCAAGCCACCGCTTCTCTACGTCTTACCTTTCAATTTATTTTCCCAATATACGTTAGCCAACTCTGCCATTAAACACTTTTCATCGCATTTAATTAAGTTTGTGATACTAGTTTGAGAGCCTCTTCATTCACTTCTTTCGAGCACTTTAACAGTCAAATGGAATAATGCATTTTCTTCTTCTCAGAACTTCGACTTCTGAACCGGTTTGAAATCTTAACAACCTTTTGCTGTATCGGTGCTCAAAGAGCAGCTGCACAGTTCTGCTTCTTGTAACTTCCTTCCTTTCAGCCTCCTGACTTGGAAAGCCTCTCCAATATATCAAGATCAAAAGTCAATGACAGTTTAACTTTCCCAATTCTCAGAGTCAATAAGTCTAACTATAGTAAAACTATCTTGCCCTTCTCTTGTTTCCAGGTGTCAAAAGGTGCAACACGAATTTGCATTTTAGAGCCCCTGGATTCCTGTTTACAATCTGTGAGTCTAGAATAGCGAACCAAGTTGTCTTATCGGCGTTACAAACGAGCACTCTGCTTTCAATTGTGTCTTTGATCCGGATTCCTGGCTCTCATGCTAACAAAGCTCCCTGGCGTGTCTTTGGGCCGAATTCGTGTGCGGTCATATGTTTCTTCCAAATTTCCATTTCGCATTGCATTAATTACCACCGATTTAAAACATAACCAAACTAAAACGTGTGGAGTTCCTAACACAATCTATATGAACGTTAAAATCGCTCACCATTATTGCAGTGCCGTTCTTGCAAGCCCTAGTTATTTCTTGATTTATATTCCTTCCTACAGTGTAGCTACCGTGAGGGATGCTATAAACTACCCCTGACGGTGATTCCTTTCCTTTGCTATTTCTTATCTCTAAGCAAACTGATTCTACACCTTGATCTTTTGAGACAAGATAATGTTTCACTACGGTACTCCTCTGATTCTTTATTAACAGAACATTTTTGTCTTTCTTCATATCCTTTTAAAATGCCTAAACTCTTGAATATTCAGTTCCCAGCCTTGGTCACCTTGCAACCACGTCTGGTTAATGGCTGCCATATCATACTATTTCTATTTGTGATAAAAGTTAATCCTTCTTGTTACGGATACTGTATGGATTTAGATAGAGACCCCATAGTTATTTCTTGTTATCATTTCCCTCTGCTGTGTCCTTATTTGCTGGAGCACTCTGATGTTTGCATGTCTGGTCCTTTCGCATCGCACTCTGGTTATCATTACCTGTATTTCTACCCTGAACTAATGCCTGTCCTATTGCTTTAAGTTCGCAAATCCCCCTTGCGTGAACCCTCTCCCTACCCCCACCATCCACTATTTAGTAAAATGTCCTCTCTGCAGCCCCACTAATACAATTCGCCAAGAAAAATGACATCAGCTTGATTCATGTGAAGGCCGTCACACCAGTATAGCTAAAATAAAAACAAAATACTGCAGATGCTGGAAATCTGAAATAAAGACAAGAAATGCTGTAACCGCTCAGCAGGTCTGGCAGCATCTGTGGAAAGAGATGAAGGGTTACTGACCCGAAACGTTAACTCTGCTTCTCTTTCCACAGATGCTTCCAGACCTGCTGAGTGGTTCCAGCATTTCTTGTTTTTACACCAGTGTAGTTCCCTCTTTCCCCAGTGCTGTTGCCAGAGCCCCATGAATCGAAACCCATTTATATCCACCTCTTCAATCATCTGGCCCCACTTCCATTTGCAGGCGTGATTGGTAAATTATGGCAAGCATTTCCATTATCTCCGTGCACACATTATTTAAAAACCTGCCACGCGCGCCATCCTGACCTGGTGACATATGCGCTCTACGCATAGTTATCCTTTCTAGTGTGTTCTTCCTTTCAATTGTCATCTCGTCCACTACGTCTATTATCTCTTCTTCTACCAATATACTTTCAGCACCCTCTTCCTTTGTAATCAATATTTCAATGTTGGCATTATGTAGTCAAGCCTTCGCCTGCCCCTCTAAGCATATATCACCCTCTTTGGCCCACATCAGACCCACCCTGTCTCTTATTATCCGCTTACTAGTTACATGCAGACGATATTTGATTTACCCTTCACATCAACTGCCATTCTATTCTCATATTCTATCTTTGCCATTGTCATTTTCCTCTTCACTCTCCACCTAAAATTATTTTACTTGGTCTGTGCTCCGCTTGTGAAATTTACCTGATATGCTTCTTCATCATCTATTTTTCCTTCCTCATACCCACTACCGCCCTCGTCGTCCAAAGAAACCTGGCTTAGGTTCGCCTACCTTTCGCTCTTGTCGGAATGTATCTGACCTGTACATGAAACATCTCCTCCTTAAAGGTCACTCATTATTGAATTACTGTTTCCCTGTCAGTCTTTGATTCCATTCACCCTTTATCGATTGAAATTAACCCTCTTCCAATTGAGAAATGCTACTTTAGATTGTTCCTTGCTCTTCTCCATGAAATCTAAACTTTATGATATGATGATCACTCTTATCCAAGGTTACGCTCAAAGGTACTTGGACCATATGACCCACCTCATTCCCCAGAAACACATCCAGCATTACCTACTCTCTGGTTGGACCAAGAAAATACTGACAAAGGAAGTTGTCCTGAACAAATTTCCGAAAGTCCCCTTCCTACTTTCCGTTTACTCTAACATCATCCCAATTGATATTTGGGTTTTTAAAGTATGCAATACTTCTTGCATATCTGTGCAATTTCCTCGCAGGTTTGCTCCTCCCTGTCTCTCTCTCGCGCTTTCTCAGTCACGTGATCATATCTTTCTTGCTTCTGAAATTCAACCAAATGGATTTTGTCCTTGCCCCTACATCACCCCTCATTACCAACATGACAAGGTTTTCCCCAATCAGTACTGACTCCCCCACCCCTCACGATTTTCCTTAGCCACCTTTTATGCACGCTTTGTAACCTTGGCTATTAAGCATACAGTTATCAATAGTTTTAAGTCATGTTTTTGTCATTTTCACTAGATGATATTACTGTACAAAGTTGTGTGCTAGGAACTCACTAACATTATTTACCACACTTCGTGCATTTACAGGCATGCATTCTAAACGTTTCTTTGTATACCTCCCAGTCCTTCATAGTTCACTCCTATCTAATACGGTACTACTTCTTCACTATTATTATCGAATGCTCTTACTTTATGAACATTATTCCTCTTTTCTGCCTCTATTTGCTGGTGCACATGTCCCTGCCAATTTAGCTAAATCCATCACCAACCACAATCGTTAACCTCCCCGTGAGGGCATGGCGCACTGTCCAGTTGTGGTGCAACACATTCCTTTTGATTATGTGCATCATCGCCTAGAACTGCTCCCAATGCCCCAAGAATCTAATGCCCTCCATCCTGCAGCATGCCTCAAGCCATGTCCAGATCCACCCTAACATCATCTTTCTAATCTCGCCAATGCATGTACTGGAATAATGCTGACTTTGCTTCCTTCGAGGTGCTACTCTTTCAACTCTTGTCCTAGGTCCTGAAAATGTGCGCATGAGACCTTAATACCGGTTTTTCTATGTCATTGGCACCAATGTGTTTTGCAGTTTCTAGCCTGTTGCCTTCCTCCATCATATATTGAACACTCTCTCTGTGATGTACTTTACCGAGGTACCAGCGAAGAAACACACCAGACTGAATCACGTGCCTACTGGGGGCTCCAAGTGCTGCTTGAAAGGTGGGGAGACTCTGCCTCGGCCAGCTGGAGCTGCCTTGTGGTGATTCCACAGTGGGGGTAAATTCAGTGCCTCCAACTGCTTGCCGCCAGCCAGAGTGTCAACATTTCAGCAGTAACCGCAGAGCCACCGGGAATGGTGGACAGTGCCATGATTGCAAGAGGTCTTGAACACATTCACAGTGCTGTATCCCATATCCAAGATAAGTGAGGCTGGGTTGATGGGGCCAGATCGGTAGGTCCCAACGAGGTGGGAGGGCGGGCGTTAAATTGTTTAATGAGGGGAAGGGGTGTTCAAGGAGGTGCAGGTTTCCCTGGTGGGGGCACTCCGTGGGCCACAGAATGTCCATGGAGGTGACATCAACTAAAACCTGCAGAGAGGTCGCCTTGTTTTACGGAGCCATCCCCTCCCCCGCCACCACACCCCCTCCCACCGCAATCTGTGAAACTCCAGCAGGGGCAGGGAAAGGTTATTCAGCTTTATAAGTGCTTCAATTGACCACTGGATGGGATGTCCATGTTCAGCCTATCCAGCCCTAAAATTACTTTACAGTGGGGAGGCAAAGGACCTCGAAAATCAATTCTCTCATCTCAAATCTATGGGCCACTCCGCCTCCGAATTTTCTCAGGATCCCATAAAAATTGAGCCCATCATTTGGGACCCTCAATGATGGTTACAAACGTATCTGTCTGTCCTCCTAACTATGGAATCCTGTATAAGGACTGCAGTTTTACTCTTTACTGTTCCTCTTCTGCATTGTCTCTGCTTTGCTGCCGTGGTTTCGACAGCATTCCTTCATGATGTAGTCATTCTCAGTGGTCTCCAATGCGGGGTACCGAATTGAGAGTGCCACACATGGCGAGGACTCCGCCTCCGAAAATTTTTAATTCTTCCTACTGTTCCAGGTTGACTGCACATCTACTGACATGAACTCTCACCGCCTGCGGTGTGACCACCTCCTGGAGATTGCGATCCAGGGAAGTCTCATCCCCTCTGATGCTCCACAATGGCTGCAGATGCCCTTCAAGCACGCAAGTCCTGATCTCGAGCTCAGGCAAATGCAGGCACCTCTTATGCTAACAGTAACTCAAAGCTGATGTATTGCATGAAAGTTCCCAAATGGCGCTGGAATTGCAAGCAACAGGTCTCTGCTGCCCATCCATGATCGAAAAATCTCTATTCACTCTTTTAGAATCCAATTAGTACCATCTTCAAACTGCTAATTTTAATTAATATCCTTCGAGCTGTTAGATGCTGATATTCATATTATTAACTCACTTAATGTTCCAGATACACAAAATGAAATATTAATTTTACGGCTCCCTTGTTTAAAAGAATGCCCAAACTTAGTGAGAGAAAAGGAAAAATGCTCACCCACCAATCACTTACCTGCTTTTCTGCGATGACACACTTAGATGTTAATCTGTGTTCTGGCTCTCAGCTCCCACTTTAAAAAAAAAATCTCTGCTCTGTATCTCTGATACCACTCTTTTCGATCTATGGGCAGAATCTCTGTTCCCTCTCTTTGTAAATCTCGATTTCAAAGGACAAAGAACAAAGAACAAAAGACAATACAGCACAGGCACAGGCCATTCGGCCCTCCAAGCCTGCGCCGATCTCGATGCCTGCCCAAACTAAATCCTTCTGCACTTTCGGGGACCGTTTCCCTCTATTCCCATCATATTCATGTATTTGTCAAGATGCCTCTTAAACGTCATTATCGTAACTGCTTCCACCATCGCCCCCGGCAGCAAGTTCCAGGCACTCACCACCCTCTGTGTAAAGAACTTGTCTCGCACATCCCCTCTAAACTTTGCCCCTCTCACATTAAACTTATGTCCTCTGGTAACTGAGTCTTCCACCCTGGGAAAAAGCTTCTGACTATCCACTCTGTCCATGCCGCTCATAACTTTGTAAATCTCTATCATGTCGCCCCTCCACCTCCGTCGTTCCAGAGAAAACAATCCGAGTTTATCCAACCTCTCCTCAGAGCTAATGCCCTCCATACCAGCCAACATCCTGGTAAACCTCTTCTGTACCCTCTCCAAAGCCTCCACGTCCTTCTGTGTCCGTCTATCGATACAATTTCTATTACCAGTCTGTATATCAATGTAATTCTGTCTCTGTTTCTCAGTCTCCCGATGTATCTTTCTATCTCTGACTCAATGTTCCGATGCAATATGAAGAATATTGTTACTGGTGAAAGAATTGTTCTCGCCTTTCATTGTAATTTCAGGCTTCATATGGGCATTTCAGCAGAAGCAGTTCACAACATTACTCCGAATGACAGGAAGTCGCCCCGTTTCACAAAATGATGCAACTTCCCTTACCGTCTTGGCTCTTCTTAAGCTCTGTAAGGCACAATAGATCAACACTGATTTAACACAGGCTATGGCAGGAGATTCAACCGCAAGACTCAGCTTTCACAACAGGTCGGGACAGGTCATGTCAAATCGATCAAGAAGATGGTGAACATTCAGCTATGAGCGCTTCCTATCGGTTCCTGTAATACTGAAAGGGTCTCTCTCTCTCTCTCTCTCTCTCTCTCTCTCTCGCTCTCTCTCGCCTCCTCTCTATCTCTCTCTCTCCCTCTATCTCCCTTTACCGCGCCCCAATACTTCAGGATTTTTTCAAATGGCCAAGGATGTTTTGGTGCCAATATAGACATTATTGTCCAGGCAGCTCCTTTCACCTCCACCTTGACTCTGATGTTGAGATGATAAGATACAATCCAATGTATGAACTTGGTTCCAGTTTTGTACAGTTTATTTGAATGAAGGGCTGATGTCCTCACTGGAGCCGTGAACATTGTTGCTACTGAACAGCCAGAATCAATATGGATGCTCATCTCATTTCCATTAAACGTTTTTAGTTCCAGTGATTGTAAAGCTACCTCCACCCGCCCCAGAAGCTGAATTTACCAACTCTGTTGATTCCTGTTGACATCCTGAGATTCAGCTCCTCCCATGTTCGGAAGTGCGCTACTCCATGAGCCCACTCATTGCACCAATAATATCCACAACGTTTTCCTTTTTGTGTGATTACCTCAAGATTTGTTGTTACATGGCCTAAAGTTCTAAGTCCGTTCAAGGATTTTCCCCATGCTTCAGCCACGCCTTGCTCCCTAGAATTTCACTAGCATGCAATACCAGTTCCAGACTTCCTGATGCAAGGTGGAAGGCCTGTAGGTAGTGATGCAGTGGTAATGCCACTGACCTAGTTCCAGAGGCCCATGCTAATGCTCTGCAGACAGGTGTTCAAATCCCACAATAGCAGCTGACTGAATTTCAATTCATTAATAAAAACGTGCAATTGAAAACGAGTCTCAATTTCATGGCACCATTCCTATCATCGATTGTCACAAAACCTATCTGGTTCATTCACGCCCTTGAGGAAGGAAATATGCCGTCCTTAACTGGTCTGTCCTACACGTGACTCCAGACCCACAGCACTCTGATTGACTTTAACAACCCTCTCAAATGGTTGAGCAAGTATTCGGTTGTAAGGGCAGTTAGGGATGAACAACAGATATAGGATTTTCCAGCGACGCCTACATCCCATGAACGAATAAAAAAACAGTGCTCCATCACCACAAATCCCACAATGCTTGCAATCAGCTGTTAGATTGGAGTCACTGTTGCCCATATTTAATGTGCCACATAAAGGACTGGCAGTGAAGCGGGGCGAGAGCAGGGGGGTGGGAGTGACTGAATCTGTCTTTGGACGGCCGGCATGGGAGCGATGAGAGAAATGGCGTCCTTCTTTTCCCTAAGTGACTCAATGACTATGAAGTAAAGTCAATTTCAATTGGATAAGAACAAATCCGTCACAAGGGAAAAGGTAAATCAAAAAAGACAGTGCTGCCTGGATGGCAAAAGAGATAGAGAATAAAATGAAGCAGAAACGAAGGTGTATATGGCAGAGGTTAGGCTGATAATGCACATGAGAACCAGGTTGAAACTAGAAAGTTCAGAAGGAAATGAAAAAAGAAGAAGCACAGAGACAGTATGAGAAGAAACTGGAAGCTAACATAAAGGAATAAAAATGTTTTCTTTGGGCATATAATTAAATAACATTTTTGTAAAGGAGGATGGCCAAGTAGAGACCAAAATGTGGATTTACACATGGTGGCAATGGGCGAGGCTGAAGTTCTAAATGAATACTTCAAATCTATTTTATCAAGGAGGACGATGGTGCAAAATGGAACGGAGTGAAGAGGTAGCTGAGACACTGTGGACATGGACCACGCTCCTAGCAGCAAGTATTTAAACGCCCCAGCGTCTTTCAACTTCGCTTTCTCTTAAAAGTAGTGCTCGTTCCTTGAAGAATCACTGAGGTTTTATAAATTATAAAACACGAGGTCCTCTCACTTCTGCTTGAATTATCCTCAGCCTTCTTCCTTCCCCACCTTTATAATCGCCTCCAGCATTTCCCCTTGAGCAGTCCTGCCTTTAATCGTACAACCATTACTAAACTTTGCTTCAGCAGCCAAGGCCCTTCCGATCTCTCCCTCTCTTCTGTTTAATATCGTAAGAATAGATTTTTTGACAGGGAGAGGAAAAAAAAGTTAATGTTTAGGGTCAATAACCTTTTATCTGAACTGAGAACAGTTAGAAATATAATAGTTTTTAAGCTGTTGCAATGAGACAGGATGTACAAACAACACAGGGACGGTCCGTGGTAGAGTGGGAGATAGGACAGATTAAATACTAAACACGTTGGGAGGTCAGGCTCAAAGGGCGTGGTAATGGGACCAGTGTCTACAGGTGGTGTGAATGGCAGAACAATGAACATCTGCCATCGGAAAGCATAAATAGGAGAGAGAGAAGAAGGAAGAGTAAGCCCGAAACATGCGAACTAAAGGAAATAACCTGGGGCAAAGATTGCGGTCTAAAACTGTTGAGTTCAATATTGACTGCAGACGCTGTTAAAGTGCCTAATGGAAAGACGAGGTACTAATCCTTGAAGTATTCCCAGTTTTTTAATTTGCTTTCGGACTGCAGCTGTTCATCATTCAGCTTCCTCACCCAACATGGCTGATCCATGCGGATACCCCTCGAGTCAGTGATGTTGCATTACAGGAGCTCTTCCTTGCTTGGGCAGTATGCCAATCCATGGCCCTATTGACCATAAACAGGCATATCTGTATCTTTTCCATGGTGTTCTTTTTAAATCCTGCAATTTGTCGCTATATGACGTGTGGCGTCAAACTTGTCTCGGTTTTTACTTTAACAACAGCAGGTATTTGCTTGTCACCTGCGGCTCCAGGGCAAAGGAGTACTTTTGAGATTTGTCCACTTAGAAGGGTGCCACAATGGCAGCACAATGCTCTTGTATCCAACCCTGCCGCTCTGCATATATCTGAAAGGCTAGGAACTATAGCTCAATGATATACTGTGGAGCCATTTTCTGTTGAATTAGACTGGTTTGGAAAGGTTGTGTGGGGGTTTCCTGAGTCTTGATTCAACAATTTCTGACGACTTTCTGCAGCCTAGTTTAATTGCAGTTTGCAGGTCTGCAGAAGGGCCTGTTTTTCGAGGGCTCCTATCTTCACAGGATTCTAGCTCCCTGGAGGTATTTAACATTAGGAAAGGCTTTCACTGAGTGGGTGCAAATAGAATCTCTCCACTTGTGAGAATGAGCATAACTAGAGGTGAGTAATATACCAGAAAAGGAACCATGGAATCTAACATGGAATTCAGAAACAGAGTCTTTACCAAAAGAGTGCTGAAAATGTGTAACTTGCTGCAACAGAGTGGTTGCAACAGATAGTATAGATGCATTGAAGAGAAGCGAGAAAAGCCTATGACGGATAAGGAAATGGAGAGATACGCTGCTAAAGCCCTCATTCATGGCTTTGTTACCTCTACACTTGACGATTCCAATGCATTTAAATCAGTCTCCGGCCTTTTACCTTACAAAAGCCTGAGGTCCTTCCAAACTTTGCTGACCGTGGTCTAAGTTATTTCCATCCCAGTGGGCCAAATCTACCTTAAATTTTGCTTCCATTTTTTTTCAATTCCTCCATGAGCTCTTTCTTCCCTATCTTTGTATTCATCTCCAGCTTTAAAACGTTCTGAGGTATTAATGTTTCTCCAATTCTAGCCTCTTAAGCAGTCTTGTCTTTAATTGCTCCACCATTGGTGGCCATTGTTTCAGCTGCCAAGGCACTTCAGATCTTTTTCTCTCTCTAGTTTAATGAAGTATGCATAGATTTGTGGAGTAAGAAACAGAGTTAACATTTCAGGTCAAAGTCTTTTCATCCGAAGCGAGAAAAGTTAGAAGTATAAGCGTTTTGAGCAGCTATAAGTAGAGAAGGTTTAAAATTAACAAAGGAAAGGTCTGTGATCGGCTGTAAGACAGGAGATATCAAATACCTTAAGTGTTTGCAGTTCAGGTCCTAAGAGAATGGTAATGGGACAATTGTCTGCAGAAGGTTTGGTTGGCAGAATAATGAGCATCTACTGTCCAAAATCAAAAAAAAGAAAAACAAGAACAAGTGTTAAACTTACAAAGTAAAGGAAACAAACTCCGGGCAGAGATTGCGGCCTGACATTATTGATTTCATTGTTGAGTCTGGGCATCTGTAAAGCGCCTAATCAAAAGATAAGGTATTGATCCTCGAGCTTACATCTATCTTATCGAATATCACTAATCCCTGCTGCCATCCCCGATTCAGCATGAGCTTCTCCTGGTTTGGGCACTGTGAAACTCCATGGAGCCACTCATCACGAAGGAGGCAACTGTACCTTTCCCCTTGTATTTTATCTTTAATCCTGCCATTTGCTGCACTAGAAACCTCTTGTGAACCTCTTCTCTCTTCAGGGAACCACTGCTCGCTAAACATTTATTAGCTTTACTTTCTCAACTGCGGATAACTGGTTGATTCAGGGTGAAGGAGCACTTTTGAGATTCGTTTAAGAAGGGTGCCACAATAACAGTACATTTCTCTTGCATCCAACTCTGGCGCCCTGCACATCGATGAAAGGCCAAGAGCTATGTCTTAACGTCATGCTGTTCAGTCATTGTCTGCTGAATTAGACTGAAAGGTTGTGAGAGGGTTTCCTGAGCTTACATCCTGACTCGCTACAGTCTTCATTCACAACTTCTGACGACTTTCTGCGATCTAGTTAAATTCTCGTTCTAAGGCCTGTTGAAAGATCTCAATTTTCTGAGTAGCCCTATCATCCAAATATTTCTAGTTTTCTGTGCCTGCTATTTCAAGTTTTCCTCCACTGGGCTAGGCCTCTTACTGTTGTTTTTTATCTCCAGTAAAGACATGTACCCCATTCTTGACACCAAGTATTTGAATGCCCCAGAATCTCTCAAGCTCACTTTGTCCTATAATGAGGATTTCCCAAACAATCATGTGGTGTTATGAATTATACAAATCGAGACAAAAAGACGACACAATGCATCTTTCAAGTTTTTCTACCTTGTTTGAACTCAGTCACGCAAGCATTCACTGGCTAGGTAGTACCTACGGCACATCCCATTACAGATACGTTTTCACTGTAAGGTTGCGAAATGATCCATATATTTTCTCTTAACTGTGAGGATTCTTAACGGAACCATCAGTCTGTTCTTGAAAGTAAGCTTACGTAAAGTGTTGCATGCTTAGGTAGTTGGATCAGAGTCCTCATGAACGTTCTGCTGACATAGAAACCCTGAACTACGCTGCATCAGTCTGTTACTCCGACCTGCTTATCATACCTGTACCAGTGCCTAATACTGATGGATGATAGCAATTTCTCTTTATCTGCAATCCTTTTGTTTACATATGTATATGTGTCTGTGTGTGTGTCGAAATCTGTTTCTCTGCCTCTCTGACTATTTACATTCCTACCTCTTTCTATCCCTTGCCATACATGTCCCACTCTGCCTCTCAATGCTTGTGTATGTCTCTGCTTCCTTCATTCCTTGTCTATCCCACTATGTTGTCTCTTTGTTTCTCCTACTCCCTGCCTGTTTCCCCATTGACTCTTGTCTATGTCTCTGTTTCTCTTTTGCTTCAGCTCTATGCCTGTCAACACATACTTACAACTCCCACAATTTGCGAACATTTCAATGGTAATGAATTCTAGCATCACTCCAACCATCCCACTGTCTGTGCCAATTTAAAATTGAAATAAATATTTGTGCCTTTACCTTCCTTGCACTTATCTGCAGGAAACAATTGGAAATCATTAAACCTTGCACATAAATTTGTTTTTGTATGGACAAGTAACACAATAGAATGAATGTAAACCCAAGCTTGGGATGAAGTTTTAGTGAGCCATCCGCCGGCTCATGCCAGACAGAGCATCCCAGGATGCAGTTTAAAGCCACGTGGTGTACACGTAAGCGTACTGGCTACCTGGTGGTTCCACCATCACTGCGAGGGCCTCTATTTCTCTCCTGTTATAGAATATCAGGATATTAAACTGCGGGATATCACGCCGCAGTTTTAGAGGCTGTGTCAGCTTTTTGTTTGCTGCCATAGCCTTTGCTTTCTAGACATCTCCTATCCATTCCAACAAGAGCCAGCTGATGGGGGTATTTAATGCAATCCAGAATAAACACTTCATTTCCCTTTTTGCTACAGCTGATCTTGAGCTGAATGCCATACAAGCGTAGTGAAAACTGCAGGCAGTCGATCATATGTCAAGCAGATCCTACAGAGATATAGTTTCAAGCCACATGGTGCACAATTAACGGTGAAAGCCACTTTGGGGTCCCTCCATTACTTCCAGAGATTCTCTTTCTTTCGCTCTGCAGAACTCCAGAGTGCAAAACTGTGGGATTCCACGCTGCAATATTAAAAGCCGACTATCTTTGTTGCTACCATCACCATTACTTCCGAGACACCACCCTGATCCAGGTGAAGGGGACATTACATACAATCCAGAATAACCAGTTAATTTCACTTATTTATACAGCTTATCTTAAACTCAATGCCGTACCAGAGATGTGGAAACTACAGTTATTCAGCAGACCGGCTGATTAAGTATCGCCAACTCCTTTCCATTCATCGTTATCATGTCCAGGAAGGGAAAAGCAGTATCTAAACGTCGCACAGACTGCAGTGCCAAGCTCACTTAACACTGTTCGCATCAACCTATTCTATGATTTTGCATTACCTGAGCTCCTCCTATTTGAGCACTGCACCACTCCATGGACACACTTACCACTTCGGTAACACCTGTACCATTACCCTGGTTTCTAATCCATCGCAAGATTTGTAATTATAATATCCGGTGCTATGACACTTCAAGCAAAAATAAAAACTCTTTAGAGAACCCTTGCTTCCTTTAAAGTTAGCATCAATCTGTCCAGTTCCATTCCTTTGCCTCTGTTGTCAGCGAGCATAGCATGTGAAGATTCTGACCAATCTCTCTGCAGCGAATTGCCTTTCAACCAGCAGAATCAACACTTAGACATTAATCGGGTCACCATGATCTTCTGAATTCATGATCTGGGATGAGATGGCCCATTTACAGTGGTCCGTCATTAGAAACTCCATGATGCATGCAGTGGACTAACTCTCATTTGAAATGCACCACCTTGCCATACTTAAACTTCAAAAATTTGAGGGTGAAGTGCAATAACTGCGTGGTAGGTCCAGGGTGTGAAAACAAAAACCCTTAAAGTAAAGTTGATTTCAGCCCTTGCATGGATCTCACTCTTCGTCTCTGCATTGTTAGCCGAAGCCTGTGGCTCCAGAATAACGGAGGCCTTTTGAACATGTTCCACTAAGAAGGGTGTCCCAATGATAGCGCCTTCATCTTGCAGTCAACTATTCCACACTGTATAGCTATTAAAGAGCAAGAGTTATGGCTCTACGACATTCTCTGGAGTCATTTGTTGACTAATAAACCTTGTGAGGCAAATGTTTATGTGTGATTTGTGAGGCTCTGTCCCGCTTCACTCCTGTCTTATTAAAAAAAAACAGTCTGATTCTGTGTGTTCCAGTTTATTTGAGGGTTGGGCATCTCCTCATGAGCCTCAAGTATCTGGGTGCTCCTCCCTTTCACTATTCTCAATGTCTGGACCAATCCATCATACACTTCCTCTATTGGGCATGCTGTCTGTCTATCGCTTGCTGTCTCCAGAATAGACATGGATCCCATTACTGACGCTGCATGTTACACGAGTCCATCGTCTCTGAGCCATATTTTCTCCTGTAGGCAGATGATGCAAGTTTTAAAAAAATTTTTTGAAATCACGCAACATAAGCAAAAGTTAAAAGAATGCATCTTTCAAGATTTTCGAATGTTATGAAAATCATTCCCCATTGCTCCACTATCTTTGGTGAGCATCCAGCCAATCCCGTTGCAAGTCATGCTTAAATGAGAGGTTCAAGAAGGATTCATATATTTCCCACTATTAGTGAGGCTTTTTAAACGGTAATCATGCAATTCTTAAAGTTGATGTTCCTTAAACTGCAATATCGTGATCAGTTGGATTTGAGCACTCATCAGCATTCGACTGACAGAACAGCTCTGAAATACCTTAAGCCCGTGTGCCAGTCTCTAATGTTTTCCCCTGCGTCTATCAATGTCTATAATTTAAAATAGTTCCATAATTTTTGTCTAGCTGTTCATTATTCTCGGTTATCAAATCCTTCTCCATCGATGTATGTATGTCTTTACCTCTCTGACCAAAAATTCCTTGTTTTTTTTCTTTCTCTCTCCATCAAGGTATGTTATCCTTCCCGCCTGTTAATGTTTTTTATGTGTCAATCTATTCTTGGCTCTCTAAAATTATCGAATTATCTGTGCATGTCTATTTCTCCTAGTCCCTGTCACTCTGCCCATTGACCCCTTGTCTATTACTTTGTTCATGTTTGAGTATGTTTTTAGTTGTCTCTCTGTCCACCGATGTATGTTTTTCTCTGTTATTCTGTCCATTGGCCTGTTTTTGTCCCTTTGTACCTTTGTGTATCATAGTTCAGCTTATGATTAACAGGGAAGCTTTCAATACTCATTATTGATAGCCTGTATTATATGCTCAGTGCTGTAGGATTGGTGCTCGCTATTCATTAGACCTACGACTCTCCACAGATTTCCTATGTACATTTCAGCAGCAACAGTTCCTCCTACCCTCATAGTCTTGCCCATATTTAGGTAGGAATGCATCGATTTTGATCCTGCACTTACCATCTTGTTGCTGCTTAAGATCTGTAGGACAAAGAAAGGTTATTATTAAATGTTCTCTCCAAAATTTTTTGCGGCTGGACAATTAACATTGACCAATGTTAAAAAACGAAAACTCAGGATGCAAACTTGAGGAGAAGTCTGTTCTTTCACGTCAAATGGATCATGCTGAGACACAGTACAAGGCCACATGGTGCACAAGTGCATACATATAACGCCAAGGAATTTCTGACAAGAGAAAATAAGAAGGAACATAACAAGTAGAAGCTATGGAATCTGTGGCATTGAAGTCGGTTCCAGTTAATCTGTCAGTTCAGTTCATAGCTTCCCCTGCGACGCGAGTGAACCACCTCGCAGGGACACTGGTCCTATTTCTGCTGAGGTGCAAGCTGACACTTTTGAATAGTTGCCTCCTGGCCCAAAGCTCGAAGTCTCTGAAACCATTCTTCCTGCACCAAGGCTCAAAGCAAGCAATGACCCGCCCTACCTTCCTACTGCTGCACTTGCTTGTGCATGGCACTGAGAAGAAAACAGAGAATAATACATTCGGTGCCCTACTTTTTTGCTTCCTTCGTGGCTCTGGAAAAATCTGAACGTAGTGACCTCAATACCTGCATACTGTATGTCGCTGGTGCTGATGTATATCACAACTTATGACTCATTCCCTTCCCCCTGCAGAGTATTTTGCACCCTCGCTATGTTGTTATTCACCTTGGCTACATGAGGCAACACAGTCTGTCAGACTCACAATAAACGGTTACTGACATGTCTCTTTATCGCTATGACGAAGGAATCTCCTATTTCGACTGCATTTCTATGCTTTGCTGTTCCGTCCAGTGCAGTCTAGTGCCCATTGGTGCCATAGTCTTGACTGCACTCCTCCAAGGTGTTGTCATTCCAAGCAGTCTGCAATGATGATTACCCCTTTGAGAGTGCATAAACCACAAGTTTCCTGCACTCCCTGCCTCTTCCTACTCACCTAGATGGTCACCCATGTAGTATCCTGACGTATTTCTATCTATGGAGACATCACGTTTTGGGACGTACAATCCAGGAAACTCTCATCCTGCTTGATGTTCCACAGTGGCTCCAGCTCGACTTCAAGCTTGGAAATTCTGAGCTCGAACTCAAGCAGCTGGATACA
Source organism: Heterodontus francisci (assembly GCF_036365525.1). Lineage (NCBI taxonomy): Eukaryota > Metazoa > Chordata > Chondrichthyes > Heterodontiformes > Heterodontidae > Heterodontus > Heterodontus francisci. The sequence goes on along the minus strand of NC_090409.1, from coordinate 27,154,597 downwards.
CTTCATACACTCGTGGACATCCAAGGCACATTACTTCTCCTGAATTTCTCGTGCAACAAGCCTCGGCTGCCCACATGTGATCGAAAACACAACTCCATTTCCTCTTTTAGAATCGAGTTAGTACTTTTTTAAACTATCAATTTAAATTCATACCTGTAGACCTGCTCAGTGCTAATAACCCATCTGAGCTTTAGACACGTTTTAGACTTCAAACAAGACTACACATCACATTCTTCAGCGAATTCTGATTGTATTCATGCTGTACAGTTTATGCTCAACTGTCTATGGAAAGCCTGTCTCTCTCCACCCACTCTCGTTGCAATTATCGTTTAAGGTGATGTTCCTAAAGGCTCAATACACCTGCAATTAAACGAGAGTTATCTTAAATGGCCATGCACTGACTCGGGGACTCGGCCACTCAACAGCCTGAGTTTATCATACTGGCACACAATCATCCAGCTCAACAACCCCTCCAGCAGCAAACCATCGTTTCCAGTGGCTGGAGTGGCAAACACCGCCGCAAAAGACAGTTTTTTTTGTTCCATTGTTAGACCCATCTACCGAAGGAGTGTGCGATCAGTCAGCAGGACAAAGCAATGGCCCAAAAGGTACTCCTTCTCTAAGGTAGCTTATCACTGCTCCAGAGGCCACATTTTTCTTTTCAAACCTAGTACGGAATTTTCTTTGCTTTCAACTACTTGAGACTTTGCAGCTTCTGGAGTCAAACTTGAAGTGCTGGTTTTGCAGAATGAATGCTTGGCTAATGTGTTGTCCACAAGAACCAGGTCCTGGAATGTAGACACCACTTCGCTGTACTAGTATTGGGGCCTTTACCTGTATGGAGTAGGTGGTGGAGGTGACGGCTCGAGTAGCAAATTCTATAAGAAATCATTGACAGTGGTCGGCGATAGCCAAAACGGCTTAGAATTGTTACTTACACCATCGTAATAGTCGGGAGTTTATGGCTAGTACTATGGTGACTTGAGGTTTCATCACACTGCCTCCTATATTGCAAGCTAGAAATTTGGATTCTGAAGAATCTTCACTAAGACACGCAGAGTGAAAAACAGGAGCAATACATTAAAATATTGAAACGCAATGGCACTGCCATTTACAGAAAGCAACACATTGTGTGGGAGTGGAGGCACTGATTGATAGTTAGATGTAAGGGAATTATTAAAAAAAAACATTTCCACAACTCAAACGACAATTAAATTCTGACAAAATGGGAATCCACTGATGCAACAATGCACTTTCAATCACAAATAGCATATTTTGCTCTAGTTAAGGGCATTACACGCTTAAAATTCACTTATAGCAGAAGGAATTGTCTCTACCATTTTCTGGCATCCTTTGCGTGTAAATTCAGGTTATGAACAGCAATATTATGCCCTTACATGACTTTCAGTTCTGAGGCAAACTGATTGTGGATGAACAGAGTTATTCCCAATAGTGAATTCTCGATTTCTGCTACTAAACCACACATGGGCGTATACCTGAGGATACTGTGCGATATATTCCATACTGACCCTAATTTTATGGCAGAAATAATGGTGAATGTTTATATCCCTGCCTGTATTATTCTGACGATATATATTGTGTTTAGATTTCTTGTTAGCTTTCTCTTGCACTCTAATTGTTTACTCCTTATTAATCTTTTAGATGTTTTTTGCTGTCCAATGTTCCGACTTGCCACCCAATACTTTTCTTTCAGTTTACCTCGTATGGTGGGTCCTTCTTTTGGAATTTGTGTTTGCTCGTTGGAATGTATATAATCTATGTATTCTGAAATATCCCTCAAATGTCATCCATTGCATTTCCACAGACCTATACCTTAACTCACTTTGACGGTTCACTTTTGCTAGCTCTGCTTTCATGCCCTCATAATTCTCAGAACGTGCTGTTCTAAGAAAATATCTCAGAAACATCCTGTGAACTCCTTATCTAGGCTACATTTGTCCATCTTATTTTTCCAATTTAATCCCCCATGATTATCACTGTACCTTTCTGACAAATACACATTATTTCTTCCTTCATACCCTGTCCTACCATGTGGTTACAGTTAAGGGGCCTGTACAACACTCCCACAAGTGACTTCTTGCCTTTACCGTTTCCCATCTCGACCCGAACAGCTCCTATACATCCTGTTTTCCCAAACTTAGAGCATCCCCTTCTATTGTGCTAATACCGTCATTAATTATAAAAGCCACTCCTCCACATTTCCTCAACGTTCTGTCCTTCCGAAATTTCATGTAGCCTTTAATATTCATATCCCAGTCAATGCCATCTTGCAGCCATGTATCGGTAATAGCTATCATATCATAGTTATTTATTTCTATTTAGTCGCTTAGTAGTACAGATCTTGAGTATTGCTGAAAATAGAGACATGCTGTCCAAGCCTTTCATCCTGTTCTCATCAGGCAGCAACTTATGCAGCATGAGAAGAGAGTGCTTATTGTTTGACAAGTGAACTTTTATTGGTAGAGGCGTTGGCATGGAGAATGCACCAGTTTACGATGACTGACAGTTAACTGCCAAGCTTTGTTTGAACTTTAAACTGTGATTGGTCTAAGCGTTGCTCTGAGGAATGAACCCAACAAATGGCTGTCACTTATTTTGTTCAGCTAAAACAGGTGCAATGTTTGTACACATTCTTTCCGTCTGAAAAGAAGAGGGTCCAGTGCATGTATCTTCCAGCAAATGCAAATGTGCCACACTGTGAGCCCTGCTGAAAATCTTGAAGTTGTTTTCGGCATAATTCTTAGCACACTGTGGATTATTTAGCAAATGTTGTCCAACGAGGACGCACACCTCATATTGGATACTGTGCTTTGAATTTTGCAAGCACAGGCTGGGTGGGTATGGTCCGTACATTGCTTATTGTGAACAGCAGAAGAGACATTTTGCTAGATATGATCCGCCAGTCTTTGCGACGTACGGCCTACATGCCTAGCATCACACTGGCATTGAAATTCATTCATCACATTACACACTTTTGTGATATGCAGGACGTCATTTTGGCTTGACGGCAGCATCCTGTTAGTGGCAAACACCATACGTGTTGCTACTGCATATTAGCAGCGTGAAAGAGCTAGCTTTATCTGTTGCTCAGATTTTTGGGGTACATTACCTTATCAGGGTACTTTGAGGTAGACTGGGAACTTTTCAAGGCTGCAAAAGATGGTCTCAGGCCCATTCATAAGTTTGCAGAATATGCAGCGAGAAATGACCTGATCAGGGTAATGATTGTCTCGCAGGATGTCTTTGATTTGCCCTATTTCGCTATAAAGCTTGCATGGTGAACAAATGACTTTGGCACTATTTATGAGCTTGCTGATAGGCCAATATGGAAGTGCATGGAACTGTAAAAATCCCAAATAAAATGAAAAAAAGTGCTGGAAATACTCAGCAGGTGTGAATCCATCTGTAGAGAGAGATGCAACGTTAATGCTTCAGGTCAGTGGCCTTTCATCAGAACTGGCAACGGTTGGAAATGTAATAGGTTTTAAGCAAATAAAGTGGTGGTGGGGCAAAAGAGAACAAATGAGACTGTGCTGATATAACAGAGAGTCACAGAGAATAGCTGGAAAGGAGGTCATGGGGTAAAGGCAAAGACAAAGAGTGTGTTGATGGTGTGGTGGAATACAAAGCGTTAATGCAGAGAGGGCGTTAAATGACAGAATAATGAAAGCCCTGGTCGAAAGCAAAACATTAAAGAAAGTTGGCAGGCACATGGTTAAAAAAGTGTCATGATGAAACAAACTAAAATAAAATTAAATAAACATAAAAAATACAAAGTAAAACTAAAAAGGGATAAAACTAAAAAAAGGGTTGTTGGGGGTGGGGGGTGGGGAGGGGGGAGCGGCAATCAACCTCTAAAATGATTGAACTTAATGTTCAGTCCAGTAGGCTGTAGCGTGTCTAATCAGTAAATGAGGTGCTGTTCCTTAAGCTTGCATTATGAAGATGCAATCTATTTAAAGCACAATATCTTCCTCGATTATGTGCAGCTTTATATTTGTCAAGTTTTAGGACCGTTTAGTTTTGTTGACATTAATTACAGAAAATAAAAAGAATCATATGCTATCAAAAAGGAGCTTTTAACTGGAGCTTTTAACGTGGTGAAATTCCCCTAGTCACTTCACAGTAATGCAATCATCAAGATTTAACAACGACCTACATAAAAGATTAAATGTAAAAGCGACCAAAATACTCTTCAAGGAGGCCATTTTCAGCCTCTTAGACCTAGAAGGAGATTTTGGAAAGCTGTACATGTTTAGGGTGTGGTTTACTTAGATCAGCATTTTGGTCACTGAAAGTGCAGTCATGAATCTCAGAGTCATTAATTTCCAAGATGCCACGGTGCTAGGATTTGTTTTCACTGTCATTTCGGAGGTTTGCAAAGCTAGTGATGTTTCCTAATAATGGTAAAGAGGCGCTGGAGGCATTTGAAAGCAAGATGATACTTTTAAATTCCAGACGTCGCTTAGCCAAAATCCAATGTAACTGAGCGTGTGCTGGCACAGAAGGAGGCATTTACAACCCGTCCAGTGCTGGATATTTGACAGTGTTGTTCAGTTGGCTGTAAACCCTTGCCCTCTCACAGTGATCCTGATTTTTTCCCCTCAATTATTGATCAAATCCCTTTTTGCAAGTGTTGTCGAATCTGTTTTGGCCCGGATTGCAGGCACAGTGCTAAAAGCAGAAATCTTCATCTGAATATTGGTACTTTTGCCAATTCGATTAAATCTGCGCCACAGGAGTTAGCAACCGTTTGCCAGACGGGGCGTTGCACCTGATTAAAGCCTCTCTATAGCTTCCAAGTCGTTTACCTGAGGCTTCATCAACTACACACACTTGTTACTTGGGCGCTAAGAACTCAATTTGACTGTTCTCCTATCTTCCCTCGAGCCCAAGTCATTAGACCATTTAATACAGCCTCTGATTTACATAACTGTGAAATATGCTACGCTGTGCTACAGATGCCATCATCGAGAATTCTGCTCGATATCAGATATGAGACCACAAACATTGTCTCATGGGTATGTGGAAGATGGCCAGGGTCTCATATAATTGAAATAGCATGGATTTGTACCAGTAGAGAGCCTCAACATCCATAACACTGCTTACTGTATTGGGAATTCTGTTAAAGCATGTACCAGTAGCATTTGATCAAATTCTAGTTATTAATGTGTCTGGCATTCCCTACACTCACAATCAGCTCACTCATAAGGAGTATCACAAAGACCAGTATTTTAAACTTAAATAAGGACAATTATGAGGGCATTAAAGCAGAGCTAACTAAAGTAAACTGGCAAATTAGGTTAAGAGATAGGTCTATAGAGATGCAGTGGCAGACATTTAAAGAGATATTTCAAAACACACAGAATAGATACTTTCCAATGACAAGGAGAAAATCCAAGGGGGAGGGAGACCCGGCACCCGTGATTAACTAAAACAGTGAAAGATAGCATCAAATTTAAAGAAAAATCATACAATTGCGCAAAGATGGGTGGCAGGTCAGAAGATTGGACAGATTATAAAAACAGCAAAGAATGACTAAAAGATTGATATGGAAGATAACATTAGAGTGCAAGAGAAAGCTAGCTAGAAATATAAAGAGTGTTTGCGCCATGTCGATCAATCTACCAACATATCCCTCTCTTCCTCTCCATCAACGTACGTTATATTTCTCTCTCTTTCACGATTCATGAAACACCTGATTTTGTGTCTCTCTGTCTTTGCATATTATTTATATTCCTGCCTCTCTCTTTATTAAAGTGTATACGTCTGATGTAAGTTTCCTTCTGTGAAATAATCCTGATTTTTCATTCAGAACAAACATGGTGAGATATTAACTCTCATTTTATGGGCCACTGTTTTACATTCAGCGGCGAAGCTGTGGTATTCTTTGTTCATAATGTTTGCACTTATGCACAGATGTTTCTTGACATTTCAGGGATTGCAGCTCCTAACATCATATGTACCATCACATCGTCTTGCACAGTTTGAAATAGAAATAACATCACTTTGGTCCTGTCCTTACCTTCTTGGCACTTCGTAAGATCTGTAGTGCATAATCGAAAACTAGTAAGCGTTCAGTCTAAATTAATTTTCTTTTGGGCGTGTAATACAACCCAATGGCAGCTAATGCAAACTCAGGTTTCCACAATGATGACAGTTCCATACATCTCATCTCAGAGGGATCAATTGAACAGTTTCAAGAACACAGTTCTCAATACTGGGTGAGTGCCCCATAGCGGGTCCTCCATCATTAAGCGAACCTCACGCTGGATATTACACCATGGCATGAGGATTTTCCTCTGCAGCACTAAAGGCTGAGGAAGCTTGCTGCAACCATGGCATTTGCTTCCTTGACATTTCCATGCACGTTCATTTTGTTCCGAGAGATGCAATAACAAATTGCCATCTATAGCACACTCATAGATTCCTGTTATGTCATGTTAAATTTGAGCTGAAAGCCATATTAAGGTCCTGGAAACTGCGATCACTCAACACCACAAGTCAAAATCATGGCCTCATTTGTACTAACCGTTATTACTAGTAGGAATGGGGAATTTTCCCTCCATAGTTCTCACAATCTGCAGTACCCAACCTGGTTATTCCCTCGTCCATACCCCGATTGGCAATGTTGCATTACACGAGTTTCTCCTGGTGTGATTCTCAAAAATGTTCCTCATATTTGTGCAATCATTAAGACATTCACTTTCCATCTCCACAATATTATTCGCCTTCACCTATCTCTCTGCTCAGTGGCTGCTGAAACCCTCCCTCGTACCTTCGTTACATCTAGGCTGCCTGCCTAGTCTCCCACATTCTGCTCTCGGTAACCCTGAGGTCGTCTGTGATTTCACACCTTGTCCCGTTCCCCTATCGCCCCTCTGCTCGTTGACCTGCATTGGCTCCCAGTAAAGCAACATACAGATTTAAAATTTCTCATCCTGTTTTTCAAAACCCTCCATGGCCTCGCCCATCCATATCTCTGTCATCTGCTCCCACCTGACAATCCTCCAAGAAATCTGTGCTCCTCTAATTCTGGCCTGTTTTTCATCCCTGATTTTAATCGCTCCAACATTGATGGCCGCACCTGAAGTTGCCCAGTTCCCATGCTCTTGAACATCCTCCATATATCTCTCCACCTCCCAAACATCGCTTTCTTTCTTGAAGACACTTCTTAAAACCTACCTCCTTGACAAAGCTTTTGGGCACCTTTCCTAATATCTCCTTTTGTGGTTCGGTGCTATACTCTGAAGCATCTTGGAAAGTTGCATTACATTGAAGGCGCTATACAAATAGAAGGTGTGTCATTGTCTCCAGCAATATTTGTATATTTTAGCTATTCATACCTGCATCTGTCTATTAATGTATTTTATATGTTTGCCTCTCTGTCTATCAAAGTGTATGTCTCTCTGTCCCTTTGTCTAGCGTTGTATCTCACTCGCTCTGGCTCATAGCCCAGATTCAACGTTAGGGAAAATGGTGAGACTATCAAGGCTCCTCATTCATGGCGGTATTTTATGGTCAGTAGCAAAGGAATCGTCATTACAATTGTATGTTCTTGCAGCTGTACAAATGCTTCGTGCAGACATTTCAGCAACAACGGTTTTTTGCATTAACCCTCCCATCACAGTCTCGCCTGTTTTCACACAATACGACAATTGTCCTCACAGACTTGTTCCATCTTCAGGTCTTGTGGGCACAGTAGATAATCCTTCAACGTTTTGTCCAAAATCCTTTCCGCATGCAGCAACAGCACAAATAGCAACTCATTACACAGGTTTGACGAGGGGTCGCGGCTTTTGATGTCAAGTATACCATTCTTAGACACAGCTTCAAGTCAAATGGTGCACAAGTGCCATTCATAACGACAGGCGAGGGCAATAATTCAGTCTTAAAGCTTCATCAGGCAGGAAACAACAATAAGAAGCAACGGAGCAGTAAGAGGCGCTACCACTTGTGGTATTTAAGCACTGTTTTAATTTACAGAAGTAACATATTTCTCCTGTATGCAGGCCTTGGTTTTTGCAAGCTTTTTAAGGGTTTAACTATGTAAACATTACTGGCATTTTTCGAAACATACAATAGCAAGCATTTTGTGCAGTACACAGCAGTGTTACCAGGGGCAGTATTTTAAGTCATGCCTCCAGTCCATTGCTTGATATTACTAACCCAGTAACATCATCACAATTTTATATTCTTCGAGGGACAGTGTTATGAAGCTTTGTTTGAATATGCACTTGTGAAGAAGGGCCTTTGGGCACTTCATTACGTTAAAAAAGCCATGCAACGTCACTTTTTACTGCTATTTGTGTTCTAACTTTTCACATTGGTTTCGTTCGGCTCTGTTATACTGTCAAAAGTATTTATTGTAACCCAGGGCGGCGTCGCCAGGTCATGACAGATCGTCATGATTCTCCTGGCCCGTGATTCTCTGAACTAATGTACTGAGTCTGCCTGCACTTACGTTCAGTCATTTCACTGGGGAGGTGTTTTTTTTTCTCTTTGTAACCAAGGACAGAGGGCCTCAACGGTTGCTCCATCAATAAAGCGACAACCATCACGCTCTACTTTTCCCCATGACGGTGGAAGTCCTGATCTTGGGTGGAAGGGCTCCTGGACGGATGTCCATCACCAAAAACTCCACAAACCTTGCCATGGATTTGCTGACCATTCAAAACCACTATCTGGCCCTATTTAATAAGTTATTAATTTGATGGCGGGTGCAATTGTTATCATGATATGACCAGGCGTTGAGCCGCTATAGATGTGACAATTTCTCATTGTCTAACAACATATGTGATTTTTCTCCCTTAATATGCGGATAACTCAGTGCCTTGCTACCTTATTGGAACACTGTCCATCAGCGTGCATGCAATGCCATGCTTCTCTTACCTCTACTCTCACAGCATAACGACTCTTTTCTGTGCGTTTGCATCTGATTTGGTATGCCTGTATATTTGACTCTCCGACATTGTAACTAACAACCTCTGTCTCTCTCCAGTCCATCTGTAAATCAACATGTCTGTCCTGGTCTCCGTTTCTGTCTATCGATGTAGGACATAATAATCTCGCACTCTCTCCCTGTTTAACGAGGTATGAAGACTTTCTCTCTTTATCTCTATATCTTACAACCGATATATTAATTCTCCCATATCCACTTTTATCAGAGTATGTATTCGTCTGTCAACCAGCACAATCTCTCCAAATCAAAGCTTGATTTTCCGTTAAGAATGATGGTGATGCCATCAATTATCACCATTGTAGAGAAGTATTTTCTGGTCAGTAGCGAAGCAACGGAATGTGTTATTTATTGTACTTACAGTTATCCACAGACTTCGTCTGGACATTTCGGCAGCAATAATTCCTAGCATCACTGTTACCATGCCATAATCACGTCGAGTTTCACACGGAAAGACAACTACAGTTTTAGAGCACTTTCCTGCTTTGAGTTTTTTAATGTCTGCATAACACAAATGGAAACCACTGAGCTATCAGTGCAAAAGCCTTTCCATATAGACATTTAACAGAACTCAATGATAGAAAACACAACCTCAGGGCTCTGTTTCGACCGAGAGTCTGGTCATCCCATGTCAAGCAGAATATTCAGAGAAAAATCTTCAAGTCGCTTGTTGTAAAACCATTAGTGAGTGCCCCCTAGCCTTTCCCCTATCACTGAAAGGGTCTCTCTTCCTCTCAGGTTAGCAATATCTCTCTCTCTCTCTCCCTCAAGCAACGAATTCAGATTAAGAAAATATTTGAGGGTATCAATGCATATCATTAATAGTTGGAATCTTGCATGCACAAGGGAAAGGATATTGCTTGCCTTTCTTAAACTTAAAGCTGCCCGAAGACGTCTTAAAGGTCTTTCAACTCCAAAGGTACCCAGCGTTACTCCCATCATGACAGTCGCACGCAGTTTCACACGTAAATGCAATGATTTGTATTGCTCTTACTATCTTGCTCCTTCTTCAGATCTGTAGGGCACAAGAGAAAGAAAAAAGAAGTGAAACATTCCGTCCAATTATTTTTCGTATGGACAATTAAAAAAAACTCAATGACAGGAAACCTAAACTCTGAATTCAGCTTTGAGGAGAGGTTGGGACATCTCATGACAAAGTGATCTTCCAGAGACAGAGCTTCAAGCCTCATAATGCATCAGTGCCACTCATATAGTACCAAGGCATGTCAATATTACAGTCTTAAACTTCAGAACTGCAGGAAGGAGAAGTACAAAGGAAAATGGCATTTACATTTCCACAATATGTGGCATTTTAATTACAGTATTATTTTGTTGCTGCAATACATTATTCTTGTATGCAAAGTTTTATATTATTCAAGCTTTGCAATATTTTAGCTATAATGACATTAATGAGAGTTAGACAATCATACAATAGCAACAACAAGGAAATGCATATGACGTCTCCAACGTTGTGAAACATCCAAGAAATCACAGGAGTGTCATCAAAAAAAGTTTGAGAAGGAGCTACATGAGGGAATATTATGGCAGATGACCAAAAACTTCGTCAAATCCGTGTTATTTTAGCGTTTTAAATGCAAATGAGAGGTAGAGATGTGGAAATATTCAGTGAGGCAATTCCAGACCCTAGTTCCCCGGCAGGAGAAGGCACGGACGCCAATATCAGTACTTTTTAAATCGAGGATGTTCAGGAAGCCAGAGGTGGAGTAACCAGATATCATGGAAGGTTTTAGGGCTAGAGGACTTCACAGAGATTTGGAACAAAGCCATGCAGATATTTGAAGTCAAATGTACTTTTTCTTTCAACATCGAGGCGATATTTAACGTTTAATGTTCAATGTAATGCAGCCACTACAAGTGCATAAGGCAGCGATTCAGCACCCCATGTCTGTCCAAGCATTTTGAAAAAGCTACCAATTATCATTTTAAAAAATTCCTTTTGGAAATATCATACTGATTCTGCATCTAGCACCCTCAACGTCACTGAATTCTAGGTCTTAATAACTCACTGCATTAAAAAAAAGGGATAACATCACATCACTTCTGGATCGTTTGCTAATTGTCTCACATTTCTTTCATTTGCCAGTAGCAACAGTCCACCTGATCAAAACGTCCCATTGTAGCATTTCGATAGTTTTCACTTTATTTCGCTGAGGCTTCAGCAAACACGCCCCCTACAGTGTATCTGAAATATTTGATCCTTACTATATCAATATGTCACTTCTCTGAGATTGACATGAGTGTAAATATCCTTAGGTGGAATATTACAGCCTCTGCTTTGCACAACTGTGCAATGTGCTGTGATGTGAAACAGATGAATCTGTTATCCAATTATTTTGCTGCATATCAGGTATGCAGTCTTAATTCTTATTCTATGATTTTTTGGAAAATGGTCGAGAACCCTTATCAGTGATATAGCATGCAGGTGAACTGGAGGACCACCGCAAGGTGTGCAATGTCAGAGGACATATGTGAGGTTTACAATGATTACTTTTCATCTATTTTCATTGTGGAGAACGACAATGTAGGTGTAGAGATCAGGGAGGGGGATTGCGACATGCTTGAACGTGTTAACATTGAAAGGGAGGAAGTATTAGATGCTTTAACGGGCTTAAAAGTCGATAAATCCCCAGGCCCAGATGAGATGTATCCCAAGCTGTTGTGTGAGGCAAAAGAGGTGATAGCAGGGACTCTGACTCAATTTTCAGATCCTCTCTGGCACTAGAGGTGCCTGAGGACTGGAGCACAGCGAATGTAGCATCATTATTCAAGAAGGGTAGTAGGGATAGACCAGATAATTACAGGCCAGTAATTTCCCAACATCAGTTGGGAAACTATTGGAATAAAATCTGAGGGACAAGATTAATCTCCACTTGGAGTGGCAGCGAATTATCAGGGATAGTCAGCATGGCATTGTCAGGGGGAGATTGTGTCTAACTAACTTGATTGCATTTTTCGAGAAGATGACTAGATGTGTAGATGAGGGTAAGGAAGCTGATGTAGTCTACATGGACTTTAGTAAGGCTTTTTATAAGGTCCCAGATGGGAGATTGGTTAAGAAAGTAAGAACCCATGGAATCCAGGGCAATTTATCAAATTGGATCCAAAATTGGCTTGGTGGCAGGAAACAGAGAGTACTGGGTGAGGGTTGTTTTTGCGATTGGAAGCCTGTGACTACTGGTGTAACACAGGGGTCGGTGCTGGGACCCTTGTTATTTGTAGTGTACATTAATGATTTAGACATGAATATAGGAGGTATGATAATTAAGATTGCAGATGACACGAAAATTGGTGGTGTCATAAATAGTGAGGAGGAAAGCTTTAGATTACAAGACGATATAGATGGGCTGGGGAGATGGACGGAGCAGTGGCAAATGGAATTTAATCCTGAGAAGTGTTCCAACATCCTCTCACTGCAGCACTGTATTATTATCATTTATCAGTACTGACTCGCATCCTCTTTTTTTTTTCTCCTTCCCTAGCTTTCCTGAACACCTTGTATACAGGAATATTTAGTACCCAGTGCTGCCCTTTTTGACCCAGCTTTGCTAGTCTAATACCTGGAATGGGCAGTTGTCTTGGGAGGAAAGGTTGAGCAGGCTGTGTTTGTATCCACTGGAGTTCAGAGGAATAAGAGGCGACTTGATTGAAACATATAAGATTCGTCGGGGTCTTGGCAGGATGGCTGTGGAAAGGATGTTTCCTCTTGTGGGAGGATCTGCAACTAGGTGGTGCACCGTTTAAAATTAAGGGATCGACTATTTAAGACAGGGATAAGGAGTTTTTTTTATCTCAGAGGGTTGTGTCTTTGGAACTCTCTACTTCAAAAAGCGGTGCAAGCAGAGTTTTTGAACGTTTTAAGGCAGAGGTAGATAGATTATTGTTAAGCAAGGGAGTGAAAGTGTTGCACGGGAATGTGGACTTGAGGTTAAAATTAAATCAGCCATGACCTTATCGAATGGCGGCGCAGGCTTCAGGGGCAGAGTAGCCGACCCCTGTTCCTAATTCGTGTGTTCATATGTCTGTCTCCCTTATCGCCACAAAATCAAATTCCCACGTTGTTTCTTGTGCTTCCAGTTCAGCAACCTAATTAACCACACTACGTGCATTCATATATATTCACAATAAGCTCGAATTAGGCCTTACTACAATTCCTCTCATTCTTACCCCACCTTATCTATTCTTTACCATTTTTTCTAGTGCTATCTCTCTCTCAATTCTGTTTCTCAGCTGCATTTTTAAATTTCTAATGCATCTTTCTCATTCCCGTTTCCTTGCCAACTTAATTTACAGCCTCCCAATACACTGGCAAACCGCCTTACAAGATCATTGTTCCTGGCTCTGTCAGGTGCAACCCATCCGGTCTGTACATGGACATTCCTCCCCAGAACCTACCCAAATGTTTCCATTAATCTAAAGCCTCCACATCATGAAACCCTTTGGATCATCTCTCCAGCCACACATTCCTATTCCCTAACCTTCAATCATTATACTCACTATCAAGTGGCGCATGGTGTAATCCGAAGATTATTTCTTTGAGTTCCTGCTTGATAGATTCTTTCATAGCTTCCTAATAACTGCCTGCAGGATCTTACCCCTATTTCTACACATGTCGTTTGTACTGTTGGCTGTTCATTGACCCCCTTCTCAGTACTGTGCAGTTGCGTGGTTCTGTCCTTGACCCTGGCACCAGGCGGGCGAGATACCATCCTGGTTTCATTTTTATAGGCACATAACCGCCTGTCTGCTCCCCTAACTATGGTATCTCGTACAGATATTGATATCCCAATCTTTCTCGAACTTCCTCATGTATTTCTGATTGAACCTTGACCCTTTGGACTTGGCTCCGGATGCACTGCCCAGAAGATCAATCACTCTCATCAGTAGTCATTACTCGATACGGGCTGGGGAGAAAAATACACTCGAGGAGTCCTGCACTGCCACATCGTTCTTGACTGCCTGGCAGTTACCTATTCTTTTGCGACTGAATACCCTGAAGCTGAAGGGTAGCCACAACCAGAAACTGCCGAGAACATAACTCCCCACATCAAGGATGCACCATCGCGATGCCAGCTGCGGCTCAAACCCCAAAATACGAACTTGTGCTGCCGCAGCTGATGGAACATCCTCCACATATAGTTGTCCAGGACAGGAAAATTGTCCTGGAGTTCCCGCATGTTGCATTATGTGCCTTCCACGGGATTGAGGAGCCATGCCTCTATTTATTAGAATAAATAAGCTTAACAGAAGTAAAGTAAAGAATTAAGAAAGGTTTATCACTAAAATAATCTTAGCATTTTGCATCCTGACTGTGCACCTAGTTTTTATTTTATCCTTGCTGCCCGACGCCCACGTTCATTCCACTCTACTTCTCTATCACAGCATTCTTTCAGCAAACCCCTTCATACCTCAGTGTACTCCGGTGCACCAGTTACATAAGTGCTGATCCAGTACAGGATCTAAGACATGAAGGTCGAGGCCTCGTGAGAGGGAGTGGTGAGATGAAGCTGGGTGTTGTCGGTGTTCAACTGAAAACTGACTTTGTGTCTTCAGATGATGCCACCAACGGGCAGCATGTAAGTATGCAGTAGGAAGGGTGAAACTATGGATAGTTTCGGGCCCAGAGAACAAGGTGCAGGAGCGGGAAGAGAAGACATTGATGGTGATACTATGGCTATGATTAAGTAGGTAAGAATGGAACCAGCCAAGTGCACTACCATATATTTGGAAGCGGTTGGAGAGCCGTTGGATGAGAATGGTGTGATCAACTGCGTCAAACTATAGGTTGCCTTTTCCACAGTCATATAGGATACCTTTTGTGAGTTTGCAAGAGCCTTTTCGATACAGTGGGAAGGCGGAATGCTGACTGGTGGGATTATAACATGGAAGTCCCTGAAAGCAGAACCTGGGAGGCGACAGCACTTTCAAGGAATTTGGATAGGAATTAAGATTAGAGATGGAGTGATAGTTTGCAAGCGCCGAGGAGTCAATTTTTTTTTCTGAGGAGGGGTGTGGCGTCGGCTGATTTTATGCAGAGAGTGACAGAATCAAAATAGGTAGAATCATTAACAATTTCAACGAACATACAAGCTAGGAAGGGAAGTTGTATGATCAGCAGTTTAGTGGTAATAATAACGAGAGAGAGGCAGCTGATTCTGATGCAGAAGATGTATTCAGAGATGGCATGATGGGAGATAAGACCAGGGAAATATGCACGTTCAGGACTAGGCAGTGGGTGCTTTAGAGGAGTTTTGGACCATCAGGCATCAGTGCGGACTCGATGGGCCGAAGGGCCGAAGGCCCTCTTCTGCACTGTATTATTCTGTGATTATTCTGAGAACGAAGGTGGCTGCAGCAGCTGATCGGATGTTCTCAGTCTTGATGACAAAGACATCCATGAGCTTCTCACAGGTGCTGTTGGATGTGAGGGAGGATGAAACAGTGAACAAGGATTTTAGAAGAATGTCTTGCAGTAAAGAAATAGAGCCGAGGATAATCGATGCATTCAGGATGATTCTGGGATAGCCAGCAATTTTAGCAGACTAAAGCAATACCCTATAGTGGACTATAGTCCAGAATTAAGGCTGCAAATGGCTAAAACATTTTCTTTTGCTTATTATTTCAAGGAGCAGAGATGAGCAGCATACCAGAGGGACTGGTGACTGTGAGCGAGATTCATGACTTTAATCGCGATGATGGACTCAAAGGTGACAGTGATAGTACGGTTGAGAAGGTGAGTAGCTGCATAGTAATGTCATGGTTGACTGCTAACCAAAGATTAGACCGTTGAGATTTTGAGAGTGCAGTTGTAAGTGAATTAGGGCAGTATTGTTTCCAAGGGGGAAAGAGAAAAAAGTAGGTTTTGGAATGTGAATACGGATGTGGATGGAAAGTAATAAAATTGATCAGAGCCGACCTTAACTGTGATTGGTAATATTGCTTTAACCAGGCCACATGAGGTGGCAACGTGAAGGTGCTGAATATGTGTTGGAAAGTTTACAAAGATGGAAAGATTAACGGACGGTAACTGGGGGAAGCCAATGTCAATGGGATAAGAACAGAACTGGGAGAATATATTGGAGTCAACCGTTGGCAAAAAAATGGTATGTGAATAATGGGCTATCTTCAAAGAAGAGATAGTTTGGGGATAGTCAAGGTATGTTCCCTTGAAGGGGAAACGTAGCGTATTCAAATGCACAGCTCCTTGGATAACAAACGAGGTAGAGAATAAGACAAAGAATAAAAACTGTGCTTATGACATATGTCAGTGAGAGCCAGGTGGAATACAGAAATTCCAGATGGGAAATGAAAAAGCAAGTAAGAAATGCAAAGAGAGTGCATGAAACGGAACTTGGAGCTAATATAAAAGAGAATCTGAAGGTTTTCAATTGTCATATAAATAGTAAAAAGATAGTGAAAGGAGGACTTGGGCCGAATATGGACAATCAAGGGGAATTAGGCATGAATGCAGAGGGCATAGCTGAGGCAGTAAATTAATACTTTACATCTGTATTTACCAAGGAAGAAAGATGCTTCCCAGGCAATGCTGAAAGTGGAGGCAATTCAGACACTAGAAGGCTGCAACATTGATAAGAGGGCGTCTTAGGTGGGGTATAGGTACCTAAAGTGGTAAAACACCAAGACCGGATGAGACACCCAAGGATCCTGACGGATGTGAGTGTAGAAATCGCGGAGGCACTGGCCATAATTTGTCTGTCTTCTTTTTACTGGCCGGTGGCGCCAGACTATTGGAGAATTTCAAATGTTATAACCTTGTTTAAAAAAGGGGATAAATACAAGCCCAGTAACTGCAAGCGAGTCAGATTAACTTTGGTGGTAGTGAACAAAGTTAGTAGGCAAATGGACAAATGTGGGTTAATTAAATAAAGACTGCATGGATTTCTTATGAGAAAATCAAATTTAATTCACTCCCCTGAGTTATTTTTTTGAGAAGCTAACAGAGAGGGTTGACGAATGCAATGCAGTTGATGTGGTGCACAAAAACTTTCAAAAGGCGTTCAGTACAGTAACACACAAGAGATTTATAGGAACATAGGAAGATAGGAACAGAAGTAGGCCATTCACCCCTTCGAACCTGTCCCACCATTCAATGAGATCATTGCTGATCCGCGGCCTAACTCCTTTGGCCCATATCCCTTAATATCTTTGCTTAACAAAAATCTATCTATCTCATATTTAAAATTAGCAATTGTTCTAGCTTCAACTGCTGTTTGTGGGAGACAGTTCCAAACCTCTATCACCCTTTGCGTGAAGAAGTGCTTCCTAACAACTCTCCTGAATGGTCTGGCCCTAATCTTTAGACTATGCCCCCAAGTTTTAGAATCTCCAACCAGTGGAAATAGTTTATCTTCGTCTAGCCTGTCTTTTCCTGTTAATATCTTGAAGACTTCGATCAGCTAACCCCTTAACCTTCTAAATTCTAGCGAAAACAGGCCTAATTTGAGTAATATCTCCTCGTAACTTAACCCCTGTAGTCCAGGTATCATTCTTATATGTGACAGGAAACAAAGGGTAGTGGCTATGTGACAGGAAACAAAAGGTAATGTTTAATTGATGTTTTTCGGGCTGGAAGAATGCATGTTGTGGAATTCCCCAGGAGTCAGTGTTCGCACTCTGGCCTTTCCTGATATACATTGCACTCCTTCCAAGGCCAATATATCCTTCCTAAGGTGTGGTTCTAAGAACTGCTCAATGTACTCCAAGTGGGGTCGAACCATGGTTTTGTACAGCTGCAGCATAACCTCTGTGTCTTTATACTCCAATCCTCTAGATATAAAGGCTAGCATTCCATTAGCCTGTTTGAATATTTTCTGCACTTGTTCGTGGCATTTGAAGGATCTTTGCACCTGAACCCCCAAGTTTCTTTGGACATCCATTGTTCTTAATCTCTTCTGATTTAGAAAGTACCCTGCTCTATCCTTTCTTGGTCCAAAATAAATAACCACACACTTGCCCACATTGAAATCCATCTGCCACAGTTCTGCCCATTCACCTAGTCTGTTACTATAACCTTGTAATTTTATGCTATCATCTAGACTGTCTACAATGTCGCCTAACTTTGTATCATCAGCAAATCTGGATATATGACTTAATATACCATCATTTGTGAGCAAAGTTATAACTCATGGAATAAAAGGGCTGGTATCAACATGGATACGGAATTGGCTAAGTGACAGGAAACAAATGGTAGTGGTTAATTGATGTTTTTAGGGCCAGAAGAATGCATGTAGTGGAATTCCCCAGGAGTCAGTGTTCGCACCCTGGCTTTTCCTGATATACATTAATGAACTGGACCTTCATCTACAGCGCGGATGATACAAAACTTGGAAGCATTGTGAACTGTGAGGAGGGTAATGTTGATCTGCAAAAGATACATTGACAAGTTGGTGGAATGGGCGGGCAGGTGGCAGATGAAGTCCAGTGCAAAGAAATATGAAGTGATGCATTTTCGTAGGAAGAACTTGGAGAGACAATATATAAAAAAGGGTACAATTATAAAGGGTATGTAGGAGCAGAGGAACCCGGGTGTATATGTGCATAAACTATTGAAGGTGGCAGGACAAGTTGAGAGAGTGGTTAATAAAGCATACAGTATCCAGTGCTTTCTTAATAGAGGCATAGAATGTAAGAGAATTGAAGGTATGCTGAACTTATATAAGACACTAGTTCGGCCTCAGCTGGAGCATTGTGTCCAGTCTAGATCCACACTTTAGCAGAGATGTGAAAACATTCGAGAGAGTACAATGAAAAAGATTCATGAGAATGAATCCGGGGATGAGGAACTTCCAGTACTAAGATAGATTTGAGGCCTTGTGACTGTTTTCCTTGGAGAAGAGAAGGCTGAGAGATGATTTGATAGAGGTATTCAAAATCATGAGGGATCTGGACAGAGTAGCTAGAGAGAATCTGTTCCCACAAGAGGCACAGATTTAAAGTAGTGGGTAAGAGAAGCAAAAGCTACATCAGGCAAACTTTTTCACACAGCGAGTGGTTAAGTTCTGGAATACATTGGCTGATAGTGTAGTGGAGGCAGGTTCAATTGAAGAATTCTAAAGGGAATCATACTGTTATATGAAAAAAGAAGAATGTGGAGGGTTACAGGGAGAAGGCAGGGGAATGACGCTAAGTGAATGGCTGCTTCGGCGAGCTGGTGTGGACACAATTGTTGAATGTCCTCCTTCTGCTCTCCAACAATTCTGTGATTCTGTAATTCTTCTGCACTGATATCCCCATCATTGAGGATGGGGTATTTGTGGAGACTCCTTCTTCTGTTAGATGTTTAATTGCCCGCCGCCATTCACGACTGAATCTGACTGGAATCCAGAGCTGCAGGTTATTATGCCTCTGTCCATTTGTCTATCGACATACATGCATCTCTCTGCTTCTGCAATTGCCTATCAGTCTACCAATAGAGTATTGTCCGTGTTTCTATATCTCGGTTACTTTTTCTCTCTATCTGTTGCACTATGCCTGCACATTTGCTTCTATGTCAATCTGTCTACAGATGCATGGATATTTATCTCTTTCTCTCTTACTCTTTAAAAACGTATGGATATGTCTTTCCATCATTGTATAAGTCTATCTCTCGTTTTGTCTATCCACAAGAATATATTTTTCTCTTTGTATCTGTATCTGCCAATCAATGCAGTTACATAGCCATTGATGGGCCGAATGTCTTTCTCCTGCGCCTATGTCTTATTTCAATGTTCTTCTATCCCTGTTTCTCAATGGTTGCCACTCTGTCTGCCAATGTATTTCGTACTCCATCTGATGCAAAGCTCTGCTTAAATGTTAACAATAATGATTACGGAATGAACTCGCATCAGTTAAAAAGAAAACATTATTTTGCAATCAACAGTAAAAGATTTGCATGTGTAGTACATTTTTTCTTAGAACATTACAGCGCAGTACAGGCCCTTCGGCCCTCAATGTTGCGCCGACCTGTGAAACCATCTGACCTACACTATTCCATTTTCATCCATATGTCTATCCAATGACCACTTAAATGCCCTTAAAGTTGGCGAGTCTACTACTGTTGCAGGCAGGGCGTTCCACGCCCCTACTACTCTCTGAGTAAAGAAACTACCTCTAACCTCTGTCCTATATCTATCACCCCTCAACTTAAAGCTATGTCCCCTCGTGTTTGCCATCACCATCCGAGGAAAAAGACTCTCACTATCCACCCTATCTAACCCTCTGATTATCTTATATGTCTCTATTAAGTCACCTCTCCTCCTCCTTCTCTCCAACGAAAACAACCTCAAGTCCCTCAGCCTTTCCTCGTAAGACCTTCCCTCCATACCAGGCAACATCCTAGTAAATCTCCTCTGCACCCTTTCCAAAGCTTCCACATCCTTCCTATAATGCGGTGACCAGAACTGCACGCAATACTCCAGGTGCGGCCTCACCAGAGTTTTGTACAGCTGCAGCATGACCTCGTGGCTCCGAAACTCGATCCCCCTACTAATAAAAGCTAACACACCATATGCCTTCTTAACAGCCCTATTAACCTGGGTAGCAGCTTTCAGGGATTTATGTACCTGGACACCAAGATCACTCTGTTCATCTACACGACCAAGAATCTTCCCATTAGCCCAGTACTCTGCATTCCTGTTACTCCTTCCAAAGTGAATCACCTCACACTTTTCCGCATTAAACTCCATTTGCCATCTCTCAACAGAGCTCTGCAGCCTATCTCTGTCCCTCTGTACCCTGCAACATCCTTCGGCACTATCCACAACTCCACCGACCTTTGTGTCGTCCTTCTACACCCTCTTTCAGGTCATTTATAAAAATGACAAACAGCAGTGGCCCCAAAACAGATCCTTGCGGTACACCACGAGTAACTAAACTCCAAGATGAACATTTGCCATCAACCACCACTCTCTATCTTCTTTCAGCTAGCCAATCTCTGATCCAAAGCTCTAAATCACCTTCAACCCCAACCACATTATCCTTTGATCTGTCCACAGCGTATGATAACATTAGGTATTGGTTAGATATGGAAAAGTAGAAAGAGCAATCCAGTGTGTCACAACTGAGGCGGGAGTGGATCACTGTTTATTCTAGTCCCACTTCTCCACAGGTCACAACAGATATTTTAAATAAAGAAAAAACTCTTACCAATACGATCAATCATACACCTTATTTTCACAGAATAGAACACGCCAACCAAGTTTCTTTAATGAACAACAAAATTATCAGTTTGTTATAAAACATGTCTTAACCAGTAATGAAGAAAAACATAAACATGGATGTTGCCTGGTCTAGGAGGCATTAGCGACGAGGAGAGGTTGGATAAACTCGGATTGTTTTCACTGGAACGACGGAGGTGGAGGGGCGACATGATAGAGGTTTACAAAGTTATGAGTGGCATGGACAGCGTGGATAGTCAGAAGCTTTTTCCCAGGGTGGAAGAGTCAGTTACTAGGGGACAT
Organism: Heterodontus francisci; assembly: GCF_036365525.1. NCBI lineage: Eukaryota > Metazoa > Chordata > Chondrichthyes > Heterodontiformes > Heterodontidae > Heterodontus > Heterodontus francisci. The sequence continues at coordinate 27,133,141 of NC_090409.1, read as the reverse complement.
AGGTTTAAGGTGAGAGTGGCAAAGTTTAGAGGGGATGTGCGAGGCAAGTTCTTTACACAGAGGGTGGTGAGTGCCTGCAACTTGCGGCGGGAGGAGGTGGTGGAAGCAGGTACAATAGCGATGTTTAAAAGGCATCTTGGCAAATACATGGATAGGATGGGAATAGAGGGATATGGTTCCCAGAAGTGCAGAAGGTTTTAGTTTAGACAGGCATCAAGATTGGCGCAGGCTTGGAGGGCCGAATGGCCGGTTCCTGTGCTGCACTGTTCTTTGTCCTTTGTTCTTTGTTCACACAGATCGAATTTTGTAGTCTTTTTATTTTACCTTAGTTCCTCACATTCACACACACACATCTACAGCTTATCCGAACTAAAGAGCTTTGCTACTGAAAAAGGAAAAACAATTGGGAATATTATTTGCTCATTTTTGAAGAAAACAGCAAAACAGCAGATGAGATATATTGTTCCAAAACTGGCATCGAGCAGAACTTCTGAACACACGTAGACAGGTCACTGGGATTCTTCAGAAAAAAAAATCTTTTCAGACTGTGCCGAGAATTAACTTTAGCAGGCTTTCTTCAGAGACAGGAGACGAAATTAATCGACACAGTTGACTTCACAAGTTGTTCCAGACATGCTGGAAAGGAAGCTGGGTTGTGGCCTTCTCTCCTTCTTTGACACTCCTTCGGCAGCAAACTAACTTTATCAGCTGTTCAGTCTAGTGGGTAAAACGCACTGACCCACAACCAAAATGCTTGTGATTCTTTTTGTTCCCTCCCAGGTGCGTTCTCCTGGTGCTGAGCTCGTCCAATCATGGGATGCTTATCACTTCTCTGCCCTGCTCTCAAAGTTTCTGTTCTATCTTTAACTTGAGTCATGTGACAGTCAGCAAAATTGTAGCCATACCAGTTTGATCAGTCTCCCCTTGATGACTCTCTTGAAGGACTGCGCCAACATTTATGCAATTTAACTAAGAATTCCTTAAAAACACTATTTTTTAAATCAAAGAATCACTTGATTAACACCTCCACCCTCGGAGGAATGGAAATCCATTTAATTGCATTTCACTACAAAGTGTGGGCAAATAGAAGATAAAAGCATTAGAACACATTTTCACACACCTGCTCATTCACTCTTTTCTTATAGTTAATCCAATTCTGCTCTGTACCCTCTGTTCATTCAGATAATTCAAACAAAGTTAGATTCTTGGTAAAGCATCTGCAATAACATTATTTTTGCCTGCCACGTGGCCAATCCTCAAGTGATAAAGTTGTAATAGTGAACTCCATTTGGAAATTCTGATGTTCTGGTTTTCGAATTTTCCAGGAGGTTTATCACCAAATCAGTCGACTGCAGAGAGAAACCCCGAGTTGGTCCAAGCAAGGAATTGGGTAGGAGGCCGCCTTTGTTACTGCATTAACTTCTCTGTAGTCTCTACAAAGTCTGGTTAAACTGTCAGGTTTTGGCGCAAACACTACTGGTAAACTCCAGCTGCTGTGATTGGGTTCTATCAGGTGTTTTTCCAACCTGTATTGGATTCCTTCCTTTACTTGGGTCTGTTTCTCTGGACTTAAGCGGTAAGGGTGCTGTTGTATAGGAATCGATTCCCCTATATCCACACCATGTGTGGCTAATGTTGAACAAACTGGCTTATCCCTCAAGACTCTTTTAAATGCTGTGAGTAGCCTTGTTAGGTATTCTCATTGGTATGCGCCTAAATATGAAAGCATTGTGTCCAATGGACTCATAGAACCATGTAACCACAGGCCAAGAACAGCACAGAAGGAGGCCATCCAGCACATATTGTCCATGCCGGCCTAAAAAAATCTAGCCTCCCGATCAAATCCCACCTTCCAGCACAGGTCCATAGCCTTGACGGCTACAGCACTTCAGGTGCAGGTCCAGGTACATTTTAAAACAATCGAGGGTTTCTGCCTCCAGCACCATACTTGGCAGTGAATTCCAGACACTCACCGTCCTCTGGGTGAAAAAGCTTCTCCTCATGTCCACTTTAATCGTTCTACCTCTCCACTAGCGAAAATAAATCCTTCTAGTCTACTCTACCTAGGCCTCTCATAATTGTGTGCACCTCTACAGAGTCACCCCTAGGCCTCCTCTGTTTTAACGAAAACAACCCCAAGCCTATCCAATCTTTCCTCATAGCTGCAACTTTCGAGCCCTGGAAACATTCTTGTAAATCTCCTCTGTACTCTCCCCAGAGTAATTATACCCTTTCTGTAATGGGGTGACCAGAACTTTACGTGATTCTCCAACTGTGGCCTAAACAGCGTTTTTTGCAGTCCAGCATTACATCACTGCTTTTGAATACTATACCTCAGCCAATAAAGTAAAGCACTCCATACACTTTCTTCACAACTCTATCTACCTGCCCTGCCACCTTCAGGGACCTGTGGACACTTCTTGTACCTCTCCGAATATCCTTCCATTTATTGTTTATTCTCTCGCTTTATTTACCCTCCCCAAATACATTACCTCATACTTTTTTGAATTGAATTCCATTTGCCTCATTTCTGCCCACTCCACCAAACCATTGGTATATTTCTGGAGTCTATGGCTATCTTCTTCACTATCAACTGCACGACCAATTTTTGTGTCACCCGCAAATTTCCCTATCATGTCTCCCACATTTAAGTCCAAATCATTAATATATACCAAGAACAGCAAAGGGCCCAACAGTGAGCCCTGTTAAACGCCACTGGAAACAGCTTTTCATTCACAAAAAAACAAAACATCTGTCGACTACTACCCTTTGTTTCCTGGCCCTGACACAATTCTTGATCCAACCTGCCACATTGCCCTGTATCCCATGGGCTTTCATTTTACTGACCAGTCTGCCATGTGGGACCTTGTCAAACACCTTACTAAATTCCACACACATCCACTGCACTACCCTCATCAATGCTTCTTGTTACTTACTCAAAAAAAAAATCAATTAAGTTAGTAGGACATGAACTCCACTTAATAAATCCTTGCTGATTATCCATGATTAATCCGTGCCTTTCTAAGTGCCAGTTTATCCTTTCCCTCAGAATATATTCTAACAATTTACTCACCACCGAGGTCAGACTGACTGACCTGCAATTATTTGGCCTATCACTTGCACACTTTTTAAACAATGACAGCACGTTCGCAGACCTCCAATCGTCTGGTACCTCTCCCAGTGAGGATTTGAAGATGATCCTCAGCGCATTTGCTATTGCCTCCCTGGCTTCCTTTAACAACCTGGGATGGAATCCAACCGGCCCTGGCGTTTTATCCACTTTGAAGGATTTCAGACACTCTAGTACTTCCTCGTTCATTATGCTTATCATATCTAATATTTCACACTCCTCCTCTTTAAATATAATGTCGACATCAACCCTCTCCATAGTGAATTCACAGACATTAAAACTCATTGGGAACCTTGTCCAAATCTTCTGATTCCTTGCATAAGTTCCCTTGTACTTCTCTGGTAGGCCGTACCCTTTCCTTAGTTATCTTTTTGCTCTTAATGCACTGATAAAACATCTTTGGATTTTCCTTAATTTTACCTGGCAATATTTTTTCACGTCCTCTCTTTGCTTTTCTAATTTTAGTTTTTACTTCACCCCCGCACTTTCTATACACTGCGAGGGTTTCTAAAGTATTAAGAATTTTGATAGCGTCATAAACTTTCTTTTTCTGCTTTAAATTACCCTGCAGGCTTCCAGATAACCAGGGGGCTCTAGGTTTTTATGGGGACATGCCTACACCATGCCTGTAGTATCTAGCTTTTGAATTCCTCATACTGGTTTCCCACTGGTTTTCCTTCAAGTCGCTGTATCTAGTGCACTTTTGCCTGGTCACCTCTCAGTTTCTTAAAATTTGCCTTCCCCCAAGTTAAAACTTCTGCTCCTGTTTTATCATTGTCCTTTTCCATAAATATGCTGAAACCTTTTGTAATGTGGTCACTATGTCCAAAATGGTCACCCACTGTTACTTCCTCCACTTTCCCAGCTTCATTACTGAAGACTAAGTCTAGATTTGCGCCCTCTCTCGTTGGGCTTGTTACGTGCTGACCAAAAAAAAGTTCTCTTGCAGGTCGTTCCAGAATTATGTCCCCTCTTTTCCCTTCACACTCTTTGTATCCCAGTTGATAATGGGGTAGTTACAATCCCCAACTATTATTGCCCTATAGCTTTTTGAAAATCTCCATAACAACTCTATTTTAGCTAATCAGATAGTAGGAGGTTCAATCTGAGAAATTTCAAGGCCTCCTTGCCTCATCCCCTTTATCACGTTCATCTTACATTGTCTCTACTACCTGTCTTATATCTGCTTGCTTATTCTCCTCCCGACAATATTATTGTTTCAACAGATTGATATCACACAGCCAATGATTTTCCAGAAATCTGGGATGTCAATCAGCTAATTTACTTCACCAATTCTCTTGACGACTTCATATCCCACTGAACATTCTCTTAACAGTTCACCCTATAAAAGCAGTAATACTACCACTTCAGCGTCTGCTTGAAATGTTCGAATCTTAGCCTACTGGTCTGCCCATTTCTTCATTGTTTTTTGGAAAGCTTTAAGATGTTCCTGATCCATTTTGCAAGCTCTTGTGAGCCGTTCTTGGAACACGGATCCATAATCTAGCGCAGAGAATTCATCCTTCCGTTCCAAAGAGATTTATTTAATTTGCTTAAGTGGACCTCTTATCTCATGTTCTTAAACTAATATTGAATGACTAAAACCTGTAGACACATTAAGCAATTCCCTAGTGGTAAACAACAAAAAAATGGCCCTTTATCCCAGTCATGGAGATATTCATGACAACATGCCCTGATTATTGTTTTGAGGGTCTGATTGTACCTTTGTAAAGCTCCTCGTGTCTGTGAGTGGTATACTGAAGACGTTAACTGTGTTATACCCAAGTTAACCATAACATTCTGAACAAATGTAAACATAATATTGGAACCTTAATCTGAGTGAATCTCTGTCGGTAATCCATATCTGGTGAAGAACTAGATTAACCTCTCGACCACAACCTTAGCATAAATTGTTCTCAAGGGAATGCTCTCTCGGTACAGAATAGCCATATCCATGATAGTGAGCATATATAGGTTTCCCGCTTTTTTTTACCCGTAAAGGTCCTACACAGTCTAACAACACTTCATTAAATGGTTCCCCAAAAACTGATGTGGGAATGAAAGGTGTTGGATTTATTTCAGGTGCGGTCTTCCCACAATCTGGCCCATATGGCACGTCTTGCAAAGCGTCAGCACGACCTTGGAAAGAACTGACTGGTAATAATGTTGACTTATATGTGATTTGGTCTTCCGCTCCCCATATGTCTCACTATAGGAATTCCATCTGGCATCCTTAATAATTTCCGGTGATACTTTTGCAGTACGACTATCTCATAAACTACTGTCTATTCTTCATCTGCAGGTCTGTGAGGAGGTCTCCACTTCCTCCTCAGAATCTCACTTTAAATGTAATAGCCTTCTGGAACGCCGTTTGTCTCAGCTTCTGATAGATTTGATTGCAACATTTTATTTAACTCTAGCTGATTTTGCTGAGCCATGATCAGAGAGACTTATTAAACATTTCCCTTGGATTATCCGAATCCCCAAAAACGTTTCAGATATTCAACTATCTGCCGGTGATGCCAAATTTCCAAAAATGGAACTTGTTTAGGCATTGCTCAGGTTACTAAACAGGAAGGAAAAAATTGTGGAACCTTTCCTGTAAGTGTCCTGTCTCTTTAACTTCACTTGTATTTTTCTGTGACTGTTAGAAAAGCTACTACTTTCACGCTGACCAAATCATTCCCCTGGAGTAGGTTAGGTTCCGCTACTGGCAAACTATGGATAACCCCTACAGTTACCATTCCAGATATTAGGTCACACTATAGGTGCACTCGATACAAAGGTCCAGGTATATTCTCCCCGCCAATACTATTCACCTATTCAGTTTGACTATGAATTTATTTAAAAGCAATGTTTGTTTTTTTGAAAACTCAAAACTGTTTAGTCACAGTTGTAAAAGTAATTAATTGGGGAAGGGCATATTTCAATGGGATATGCACAGATCCGACCCAATGGGAAATGTAAGGCAAACTAAGTTAACGCTTCTAGGATGATGAAAAGGTAAAGAAGAACATGGAGCAGAAAAAAAGGTGCATGTGCCAGATGCAAGGTTGATAATGCACTTGAGAACCGGACTGAATATAGTAAGTTCAGAAGTGAAAATAAAAACATACAAGAGAAACAAAGAGACAGTAAGAGAAGACACTTCAGCCAACATATAAAGGAATACAAATGTCTCATGTAGGTGTAAGAACAGAGAAATGTTGTTAAAACGAGAAGGGTCAATTAGGGACCAAAAAGCCGTTTTATGTATGGAGACAGTGAACTGGGTTGCAGTTGTCAATTTGTATTTTGCATCTGACATTACCAAATAAGAACATGCTGTCAAGTCGTAGTGAATGAGAAGGTTGTTGAGATACTGAATGAGCTGAAATTGATAAAGAGGACGTATTGCTGATTCTGGCTGTACTTAAAACTAAATAATCCTGAGGAACGAATGAGATCTATCTGAGGATACTGAGGGAAGTAGATCTGGACGTCGCAGAGGCACTGGCAATTTTCCTTATCTACAGAGGTGGTGCCAGCGCTCCAGAAAGTAACAAATATCACACAATTTTTCATGCATTGTGGCAGAATTAGATTAGATTAGAGATACAGCACTGAAACAGGCCCTTCGGCCCACCGAGTCTGTGCCGACCATCAACCACCCATTTATACTAATCCTACACTAATCCCATATTCCTACCAAACATCCCCACCTGTCCCTGTATTTCCCTACCACCTACCTATACTAGTGACAATTTATAATGGCCAATTTACCTACCAACCTGCAAGTCTTTTGGCTTGTGGGAGGAAACCGGAGCACCCGGAGAAAACCCACGCAGACACAGGCAGAACTTGCAAACTCCGCACAGGCAGTACCCAGAATCGAACCCGGGTCCCTGGAGCTGTGAGGCTGCGGTGCTAACCACTGCGCCACTGTGCCGCCCAGAATAAACCCAGCTCAACGACAGGCCAGTCAATTAAACCTTGCTGTTTGTAATGCTTTTAGAAACAATAATCCGGGAGCAGATGAACAGTATCTTGGACAAATAAGGATTAATTAAATAAATCCAGTTTTCTGATGAGGTAAAATAAAGCGTTGATGAGGAGAACGAGGTTGATACGGTGTACATAGACTTAAAAGGAGGTTTAATAACCTGCCATACAGCAGGCTTGTAAGCAAAGTTGAAACCCATGGAAGACAAGAGACAGTAGAAGCATGGAAACGAAGCCACCACAGTGGCACTAACAGCGAGTAGTGAAACGCATTCGATTTTACGACCGTTCAAAGGTATAGTGAGAGACCACAGATTTCCTGATCTCGATGAATGACCTAGTCTTGGGTGTGCAGGGCACAATTTCAGATTTGAAGATGATGCAAAAGTTCAAAACGTTGAGATGTGTGAGAGTATGATCTTCAAGAGGACATAAACAAGCTGGCAGTATGGGCGATCAAGTGGCAGATCAAATTTAATGCAAGGATATGTGATGTGATAATCTTTGGTTGGACAAAGAAGGGAAGGCAATATAAAATACAGAGTATTAGTCTAAAGGGGGTGCAGGAGAACAGGTAACTGAGACTATATATGCCCAGATCGTTGAATATGGCAGAAAAGTTGGAGAAATCGGTTCATAAGGCATATGAGATTCTGGGATTTATAAAAAGAGGAGACACTCAGCAGGTCTTGCAGCAGCTGTAAAGAGAGAAACAGAATCTAATTTCAGGTCTTCCTAAAAGGTCACTGACCTGAATTATTGTCTCTGTTTCTCCATCCACAGATACCATCAGAACTGCTGCGTAATTACAGCATTTTCTTTTTTTTGTGTTATTTCAGATTTCCAGCAACTGCAGTATTATGTTTTTGCTTTTTATAAATAGAAGCACAGAGTACAGATTCAAGGAACATAATGTGAATTTTTATGACATTGGCTAGTCTTGAACTGGAGTATTGTGGGCAATATTGGACAACGCACTTCAGCCAGGTTGTGAAGGCATTGACGAGGATGTAGAAAAGAATTACCATAATGGTTACGGGGATGAAATACTTCAGTCCTGCAGACAGATTGCCTAGCTGAGTCTGTTCTTTTTAGAGAAGCAAAGGTTCATAGGAGATTGAATACAATTCTTCAACATCGTCAGTGTATGGACAGGAGAGGTCGGCAGAAAGAGTTCCTATTGGCAGAAAGGTACAGAACCAGAGGCATCGAATATAAGCTTATTAGCCTAAGAAGCAACAGTGACATGAGGAAAAGCTTTATTTATTAAGCAGGGACTTGTAATGATCAGTAATGCACTGCCTGAGAGTATGGTGGTGGCAGAGCCAAATTTGGCTTTAAAAAGGCAATTTGGCATTTATCTTAAGAGAAATGAATGCAGGATTTCAGGGGAAAGACAAAGGACTGGGACCATCGGAGTAGTTCTTAAAGAGAGCCAGTATGGCTACAAGGGGCCGACTTACATCCTTCAGTGATCTAACCTTTGCATGATTCCATAATTTTGTGATTATCTCGGATATTTCAGCAGGGATGGTTCCCAGCATCTCTCCAAACATCACATTCTCTCCAATATTCACAGAGAAACACGTTTTTTGATAGTACCCTTACCATCTTTTTCCTTCATAAGAGCTGCAGGACACAATAGAGCATCATTAAACATACTTTTTGAATTTTTATGTAGGGACAAATAAGACAGCCAAAGGATGGTGAACCCAAATTCAGTACTCAGCTTTGACAGGAAGTTGGACAGCTCATTTCAAATGGGTCATTCTGAGACACATGACGTAGAAGAACTACTCATAGAATTCCAGAAAAGGGCTATCATTCAGTGATACGAGTTCAAATAGCAGGGGAAAAAAAACAATTAAGGTGAAATTCCTCAAAATGCTGCAGCTTATGAGACATTGTTATTACAGTATTCATTCACAAAAGCATTAGATTTCTCGTGTATGGAGAAATTGATATCTGCCACATTTTGGAAGAGTTTCTCCATGGTGTCATTAATTACTGCTCATAAAAGAACAAATACGATGGACTGTGTCTATAATGTGCAGTCAATGCAGTGAAACATGCCACGGCACTTCTTAAGATATTTTTCAAACCACATTTGATCTCGAGACATGCCAGTGCATATCAAAATTATCTTGTTCAAAGAGGTAGTTTGGTTAGCGTCCAGATTGGGGAAATAGAGGGAGAGAGGTGGAAATGTTTAGGGATGGAATTCCAAAGCTGAAGGCCTCGGCAGTTCAAGATGTGGTCACCAATTTTTGGAGCATTAAAAATTGATGATGCCCGGGGGGAAGAATAGGAATAGCCAGATAACTCGGAGAATTGTGGTTCAGGGATTTACAGAGATTGGAAGCAATATCATGGAACAATTTCGAAACAAGGGTGGCAATTGTTCAAATCATGCTGTTGGTTAACCGACAAACAACGTAGGTTTGCGAGTACCGGCACAGAATGGGCCATTTGCAGGAGGCTTCGGCTGAGTTCTGGAAGGAGCTATTCATTTAGACTGGCACAATATCCTATCATGCGAACCCTGAAACTTTCACCCATTTAATGAATTATCATTTTTTTTAAGCACCATTGGCCTTGCAAGCAGTGCATTCTGATGAAGTACTGGCAGACTTCCTCAGAATTCACAAAGCCGTTTTCACGATCTCACAGCTTGTTAAAGCGATATGTCAGCAATATTTGTTCGGAACTAAGAAGGAAAAATGTTTGCCTTTACCTACTCTATCATTTAACTCTCTCACATGCAATGTCAGGTAAACATCAAACTTGGATATATCTTTGAGCTTCTGCAGTGATTATAGAATCACCAACTCCTGTCCATAATTCCCAGCAACTGCTCCCCAGAACCTCACCCCACGCATTTGCTGGCGTCCATGTTCTCTGATTTGTTAATGACTCTCTGTCATTATATATTGGTTCCCTCTCCCTCAAATCTGGAATCATCACTTATTCCTCTTCCAAAAAAAGCTTGATCCCGCCAACGTTTTTTTATCAATCATCCCATACCCAACCTCCCTATGCTCCGCAAAGTCCTGAAAGTCTTCCGTCTCTTAAACAGGTATCCAATTTCGTGGAACTTCATGACATAACATTGAAACTCCTCCTTATAAAGTAGCACGTGATATCTTAAGTCGCTCTGACAAAGGTAACGTATCATTCCTCGTCCTTGCTGACTTGTCTGCAGCCTTCTCCATCCTCCTCCAATGTTAATCAGGTGAATAGTGCAGCACTCTTCTGGTTCCATTCTTACCTGTCCAGTCATAAACAAATAATCACCTGCAATGGTTTCTCATCCAGTTCCTGAAACGTTACCTCTGGCGCCGACAGGAATTGAACCTTGGACCCCAGTTACTTAGGTGAAGACACCTCTCAAATCTTCCACTGCCTGTAAATGTCTATACTGCTTATCAGACATGCACTATTGGATGAGCAGGCATTTCATCCAATTAAATAGTATTAAGGCAAAGATAACCATTTGTTTTTCCCTCCACAAACTACATTCTCCAGCCAACAGCCACATCCCCACACCCTGATACTGCTTGTGGCTGAACCAAACTGCTCAGTACCGTAGTGTCATATCGGACTTCGGGAAGATCTTCTGACCACCTTTCCCGGCCAGGACTGGGGCTGACAATTTCAAAGCGAGTAGCATCGCTCAATTACAAACTTGGCTCAGCTCAGAGAGCAGACGAAATTGTACACATATTTAATATTTCCTTGAAAAATGTGTACTCCCAGAGGATAGCTGAAGAGCTAAACTGTTTCCTGTATTTAAGAAGGGGAATAAAATGTGCCCAGGGTATTTTAGACAATTGAGTTTTAAATCACTGGTAGAAACAATTGAATCCCCACTAAAAGAGAGAATAAAAGAAAACCGACAGAAGAAAATGTAATACTGAATAGACAGCATGGATGTCAAAAGAGAAGATCTGGCATGACCAATTTATTGTATTTATTGAGGAATTAACAGAGAGAGCAGACAATGGTAGAGCTGTAGATGCTGTGCGGAAGGTGTCCCATAATAGACTAATTTGTAAATTCTGAGAATGTTGAGCCAGGGAATGGGGCAGAATGGATTGTCACCTGTCTTCAAGACAGAAAGCTGAGAGTGGAAGTAAAGGATAGATAGTCAAAGTGGGAGAATGTGGTAAGTGCTGTTTCCCAAAAATAAGAAAAGGGATAATTGCTGTTCACGATCTACATTAACGATTCGGTCATGGGAATCAAAAGATAATTTCTAACACCATGTTTCAGCGGGACGGCGTGTTCGGTCAGGAAGATGGCAGGAAGATTGCAGGAGGACTTTAAAAACCTTGCAGACTCGGAAAACAATTGGCATGTGAAGTTCAACACAGATAAATATGTGATAGTACAGTTTATTAGGAAGATGCGGAGGTTACATATTACTAGTAAGGTGACAAATGAGATGTGGTAGAACAACGAAGGAGTCTCGGAGTTCAAACATAACACTCACTAAAAGTTGCTTCACAGGTTAACAAGGCCTTAAAGAAGCAACCCAGGCATTAGGTTTCATTTCTGGAAGGATAGCATTGGTAAGTAGGGAAGTTATGCTAAACCAGCATCAGACGCTGGTTCCAATGCATGCAGTTCTGGTCGCTCTATTGTATTAAGAACGAATAGAGGTACACGAGAGGGTGCAGAGAAGATTTACAAAAATTATACCAGAAATGCGTGCGTATACATATTAGGAAAGGGTGAATTGTAGGGTCTCTTTTATGTTGAAAACAAATGGTTGTGCATTTGTCTCATAGTGGTATTTACTTTTATGATATGTTTTCATAGAGTGGTTGCAGATCCACTTTTTCCACTTTTTCGGAGGAGCATAACTCGAGACCGTCAATATGCGAGAATTACCAAGAAATCTAATAAGGAATCCAGAAGGAAAATCTTTGCCCAAAGCGTGGTGATAATGTGGCACTCACCACCCGAGGGCGTGTTTGAAGCAAATAGTAATGACACATTTAAGGGGAACCTAGAAAGGCATTTGAGGAAGAAGGGAATACAGGATTACAATAAGATGAGGAAAGATTCGAGGAAGCTGGAATAGAGCTAAATAGAGCTGAAGTCTCCTGGCATCAGGTCAAACACGGGCAAGGAAATCTCCTGCTGATTACCACCTACTGCCCTCCCTTAGCTGATGAAGTACCCCTCCATGTTGATCACCACTGGAGGAAGCACTGAAGGTGGCAAGGGCATACAATGTACTCTGGGTGGTGGACTTCAAGGTCCATCACCAAGAGTGGCTTACTTGCACCATTAGTGACCCAGCTGGCTGAGACATGAAGGACATATCTGCTGGATGGGAATTTGGCAGGTAGTGAGTGAACCAACAAGAGAGAAAGACATACTTGACCTCGACCTCACCAATCTGCCTGCCGCAGTTACATCTGTCCATGACAATATGGTAGTAGTGACCATCGCACAGTCCTTGTGGAGACGAAGTCCCGCCTTTATATTGAGGATACACTCAATCGTGTTGTGTGCCACTGCCACCGTGCTAAATGGGGTAGAATTCGAACACATCTAGCAATGAAAAACTGGGCATCCGTGAGGCGCTGTGGGCCATAAGCAAAGCAGAATTGTACTCAACCACAATCTGTAACCTCATTGCCAGGCATAGTCTCCACTCTACCATCAAGCTAGGAGACCAACCCTGGTTTAATGAAGAGTGCAGGAGGGTTTGCCAGGAGCAGCACCAGACATACCTAAAAATGAGGTGTCAGCCTGATAAAGCTACAACACAGGACTGAATGAGTGCCAAACTGCATCAGCAGCATGTGATAGCCAGAGTTAAGCGATCCCATAACCAAAGGACCATATCTAAGCTCAGCAGTCCTGCCACATCTAGTCGTGAATGTTGGTGGACAATTAAACAACTGACGGGAGGAGGTGGTGGCTCCACAAATATCCGCATCTTCAATGATGGGGAAGCCCAGCACATCAGTGCGAAAGATAAGGCTGAAGCATTTGCAACAATCTTCAGCCAGAAGTGCGGAGTGGATGATCGATCTCGGCCTCCTCCTGAAGTGCCCAGCATCACAGATGCCAGTCTTCCACCAATTTGATACACTCCACGTGGTATCAATGAAGAACTGAAGTCACTGGATACTGCAAAGGCTATGGACCCTGGCAATATTCTGGCCATAGCACTGAAGACCTGTGCTCCAAAACTTACCATGCCCCGAGCCAAGCTGTTCCAGTACAGCTACAACACTGGCATCTATACTGCGATGTGAAGTCTACCCTCAATCATCAGTAAAGTGATGGGACGTGTTACTGACAGTGCTATTAAGCGACACTTGCTTAGCAATTACCTGCTTAGTAATGCTCAGTTTTGGCTCCGCCGGGGCCACTCAGCTCCTGACCTCATTACAGCCTTGGTTCACACATGGATAAAAAAGCTGAACTCAAGAGGTGAGGTGAGATTGACTGCCCTTCACATCAGGGCAGCATTTGACTGAGTATGGCATCAAGAAGCCCGCGTAAAACTGAAGACAATGGGAATCAGGGACAAAGCTCCCCGCTGGTTGGAGTCATACCTAACACAAAGGAAGATGGTTGTGGTCGTTGGAGGACATCACTGCAGGAGTTCCTCAGGGTAATGTGCTCGATAGAACCATATTTAGCTGCTTCACCGATGACCTTCTTTCAATCATGAGGTCTGAAGTGGGGATGTTCACTGATGATTGCATAATCTTCAGCACCAGTCACGACTCCTCAGACACTGAAGCAATCCGTGTAGAAATGCACGCAAGGCCTGTGCTGATAAGTAGCAAGTAAAATTCTCGCAACGCAAGTGCCAGGCAATAATCATCTTCAACAAGAGAGAAACTAACCACCCCCCTTGACATTCAATGGCATTAGGATCGGTCAATCCTCCACTATCAATATCCTTGGGGTTACCATTGACGGGATACTGAACTGGAATAGCGATATAAGTACAGTGAGTACCAAAGCGGGTCAGAGGCTAGGAATGCTGCGGTAAATGACTCTGCTCCTGACTCCCCAATTCCTGTCTACCAGCTGCAAGGCACAAGTCAGGAGTGTGATAGAATACTCTCCACTTGCCTGGATGTATGCAGCTCCAACAACACTCAAGAAGCTCGACGCCATCCAGGACAAAGCAGATCGCTTGATTTAAACCCATTCACAAGCGTTCACGCCCTCCACCACCGACGCATAGTGGCAGCAGTGTGTGTCATCTACAAGATGCACTGCAGCAACAAACAAAGGCTCCTTCGGCAGCATCTTCCAAACCCGCGACCTCTACCAACTAGAAGGACAAGGGCAGCAAATGGAGGGTGAACCAGATGGCTATTTACAACAATCGACAATGGCTTTGTAGTTACAAACAGACCGGCTTTTAATAACTGATTTATTAATTGAATTCAAATTTCACCATCTGGCATTTGAACCCATGACCCCAGAGCTTTGGTCTGGGCCACTGGATTACTAGCCCAGTGACGTTGCCGAAATGCCACCGCCTTCCCTCCCTAAAAATTCCTGTCTCGCGATGTTTGTATGTTATTCTGTCTCCTTGGATGCCTGTCTATTGACGCATGCACGTCTCTCTGTCTCCCCTACTCATTGTCCATCTGCCCTTCGACTGCTGTATACCGCTGTCCTTATCTGTTGCTTTCTTTCTCTTTCTGTGTCCCCGTGTTTTTGTCTTTCAGTCTTTCAAGAATCTTTGAGTCTTGTCCATCTATCTACATATCGGCATCTGCCTCTCTGTCCATCGATGTGTCATACTTCTCTTTTTCTCTCAACAATTAATGAAATATCAACATTTGTGTCTCTCTGTCTTTTTATATTATTTGTATCACCATCTTGCTCTTTATCAACGTTTGTACATCTGATGCAAGTCCCCCTGTGTGAATCAAAGTCCTGATTTTACATTAAGAATACACATGGTGACACTCATCATTAAGGGCCGGTGTCTTACAGTCAGTAGTGAAGTGATGGTGCTTGTTGTTCATTATGTTTACACTTACGCACAGATTCGTCCTGACATTTCAGCGATAATAGTTCCTAGCATCACATCGTCTCACACAGATTGAAATAGAAATAAAATCACTTCAGTACTGCCCTTACCTTCTTGGCACTTCGTAATATCTGTAGGGCGCAACAGAAAACCAGTAAAGGTTCTGTCCAAATGCCTTTTCCGATGGGCATGTAACACGACATGTAACATCTGATACAAACTCAGGTTTCCACGTCACCAAGCAGTCAGTAAATCTCATCTCAAGCGGATCAAGAAGATACATATGTTCAAGTCCACGGTGCTCAAGACTGGGTGAGTGCCCATGGCATAACCTTCATCATTAATCAAGCTGCTCTCTGGGTGGCACAGTGGCGCAGTGGTTAGCACCGCAGCCTCACAGCTCCAGCGACCCAATTTCAATTCTGGGTACTGCCTGTGTGGAGTTTGCAAGTTCTCTCTGTGTCTGCGTGGGTTTCCTCCGGGTGCTCCGGTTTCCTCCCACATGCCAAAGACTTGCTGGTTGATAGGTAAATTGGCCGTTATAAATTGCCCCTAGTATAGGTATGGAAATATAGGGACAGGTGGGGATGTGGTAGGAATATGGAATTAGTGTAGGATTAGTATGGATTGGTGGTTGATGGTCGGCACAGACTCGGTGGGCCGAAGGGCCTGTTTCAGTGCTGTATCTCTAAACTAAATATTATGCCATGGCATATAGCTCTGCAGTACTAAGGGCTGAGGACGTTACTGTAACTTTGGCATTTGCTTCTTTGGCATTTCCATTCACGTCCATGTTGATCCAAGTGACAGAATGAAGAATTGCAGTCTAAAGCATACACTTGATTCCCATTTATTCAAGATGATCTTGAGCTGAAGTAATGCTAAAATCCAGAAAAGTGCAATACTCAACAGCCCGAGCCAATAATCATAGCCTCATTAAGATTAATCGTTACTATTGGTTGGAATGGGGAAAGCTCTTTCCACAATGCTCACAATATGCAGTGCTGAACGCGGCTATTGCCTCATCCACACAGTAAAGGACACAGATTTTAACGGTAATAGCGCATCAATGAATCAAGTAATGCCTGAATGCAGAGAATGCTGCAAAGACTGTGCGTTGCGATAACATTCTGGCATTCGTACTGAAGAATTGCGTTGCCGAACTAGCTTTGCCCCTAGCGAAGCTGTTTCAGTTCGGCTACAGCACTGGACGCTGGGAGACCATTTGGAAAATTGCCCAGGTATGCCCTGCCCAGAAGTAGAGGGACAAACCAAATACTGGCAATTCACAGCCACTAGTGAACTCTTGGTCATCAGAAGGTGTTGCCGACAGAGCTATCTACCGCCACTTAAATAAGAGCAACCTGCTGACTGATGCTCAGTTTGGGTCCTGCCAAGGCCAGTCGGCTCTGGACATCATTACAACGTTGGCCGAAATATGGACAAAAGAACTCAACTGAAGAAGGGAGGTCGAAGTCTTTGCTCTTTATATCTACATAGCGTTTGGCCGAGTGTGTCATCGAGGGGACCTTGCTAAATTTAAGTCAATTGAATCAGGGGGAAAACTCTTCACTCATTTGTGTCATACCTAACAAAAGGGAAGATAGTTGTGGTTGTTTGAGGCCAAGCTTCTCATGACAAGGAGTTTGCAGCAGCAGTTACCCGGGGGGAGCGGCTGGAGGTGTCCCAGGCCGAAATATCTTCGGCTGCTTCATCAATGACTTTCTCTCCATCACAAGGTCAAAAGAGGGGATGTTCGCTGGTGATTGTACGATGTTCACCACCATTCACAACAACTTAGATACGGAAAGGATCTGTGTCCATATGCAGTGGGAGCTGGACAATATTCAAGCTAGGGGTCAGAAGGGGCAAGTTGCATTTGCTCAATACCAATGCCAGACAATGGCGATTTCGTACAAAAGAGAAAATAACCATATCTCCTTGACATCTCATGACATCAACATCGTTGAATTCCAGACTATCAATATCCAGAGCGAGAAAACTAACTGGAACAGCCACATATATATATTGTGGCTACGAGCGCAGGTCAGAGGCTGGGAATTTTGCTGCGAGTAACCCAACTCCTGTCTCCCAAACGCCTTTCCACCATCTACAAAACACAACTCAGGAATGATATGGATTGCTCTCCACTTACCAGGTTGCAGAAACGCTCAAGAAGCTCAACACCTTGGAGGCCAAATCATCCCACTTGTTCGGCATCCCATTCACAATCTTAGAAATTCGCTGCCTCCATCACTGATGCCCAGAGCCAACGGTGTGCATGCACTACAAGATGCATGGCAGCAACTCATTAACTTACAAATATGCGACCACTTCCACATAGAAGGAGTAGGGCAGCAGACCCATGAGAATGCCAACATCTGCAAGTTCACCTTCAAGCCACACAACGTCTTGACTTTGAAATGTTTTGTCTTTCCTTCATTGTCGCCGGATCAAAATCCTGGAACTCCCTCTCTAACAGCACTGTGGGCGTACTTGCATCATATGGACTTCAGCGGATCAAATAGATATCTCACCACCATCTTCTCCAGGGCAATTAGTGATGGGCAACAGACAGCGCTCACATTCTGTGAAACGAACTAAAATATGTGTGGTGAGTTGTCGATAGTTGTTTGGGTAAGTAGACTAACGTACATAGCGGTATATCAAAAGTGGGAATAAAATCAGAAAAATCTATTCAAAATGTTCAACCAAAATGCACTCCATTCGAAGAACAAAAACTCAGCAAGGAAGATCCATCTGTGTCTTCGTAAGCAAGGTAAGGACTGCATTCGCTGAACAGATGAGCTTAAATTGTAGCAAAGAATAGCATTAAGCCTGAGGAGTGGGACTGTTTTGTAAACCAGCCAAGAGCCACCAATAAATTGATTAAATGGAAACAAAATAGGACACTGATGTAAACTAGCCGGGAACATTCGAAAAGATTATATGAGCTTTACAAGTGTTGAGAAAGGGAGGAGAGGGTTAAAGTAAACGTAACACTCTTACAGCAGAGAGAAGAAAAGTAGCTTGTGGAATGAGAAAGTGGCTGATAACTTGAATGCATGTATGTGTTTCTTCCACAGTAGAAAACACACATTACATAACAGAAATAATGGGTAACCAAGAGTCTAATAAGACTGAGGAGCTTAAGGTAATTAATCTCAGCAGATAAAATGTATTGGGGGAACGTAAATGACTTAATTTGATAAACTCCCCTGATGACCTGGCGTTCTAAAGTAATAGCTGCAGAAAAACCAGATGCACTGGTTTTGATTTCCCAAAATCGCTCGAATCTGGAATGAACCCAGTGGATTGGAGGTTAGAAATGTAGGACGGTTATTTAAGAAAGTTGGGAGAGAAAATGACAGCCAACTGTTTTTATATCCACTACTGGCATTCTGCACATTTCTCAGCGGCCAAGAGCTATGCCACCACGCCCTCCCAGGAGTTATTTTCCGCTGAATTCGGCTTTAAATTAAAACGCAGGGCCTCAATGGTAATAACTTATGGAACATTGCCTATACAAGGTGTACTTTGGTGAATGAGCGGACAGAGCAGGAGAATCAACTGTTGGCTAAAGTCTTTTTGTGGGACAGATGGGTACCTTTTCCTGGGCCGTTGGCACAAGGTCTGGGGCAGGAAGCAGCAGTACCAATTGTACAGGCTCCAATTGACTTGGAATGGGATGTGCACCATAGTTCAAAGGCTAAATAGGAATTTGGCAAGGGCGATAACGGTGGTGGTAGATGGTAGATAAGGTAACTGGACAACATAGCAGAACAAAAGTTAACATATATTTCCTATAATCACTTTTACTGAGAGATAGAGCAGCTGGAGGACATCCTTCTGGGATAGGGTGAACAAACCGAGGTCGTGGTCCACATTGGTACCAATGACATATGCAGGAAGAGGGCTGACGTCCCGAAAGCAGACTTTAGGGAGTTAGGAAGAAACTTGAAAAGCAGGACCTCAAGAGCAGTAATCTCAGGATCACTACGAGAGAACTGTGCTAGTGGCATAGGAATAGAAGGATCGTTAGATTGAACACGTGGCTGGAGAATTGGTGTATCAGGGAGGGCATTAGATTTATGAGGCATTGGGACCGGTTCTAGGGCAGGGGGAACCTGTACAAGATGGACGGAATACACCTTACCAGGACCAGGACAAATACCCTCACAGGGAGATTTTCTAGTGCCATTGGGGAGGGTGGAAAATAACTTGCCTGGTGTCGGGGGTAGCTCAAATGGTAAGGAATTGAAGTCGGTAACAGGAGGTAGAAGAGTAGCAGGCGACATTAGAAGGCAGGCTAAACAAAGGAAAACATCAACTAGGTTTAGAATACAGATGGCGACAGGTGGGGACGTGGTAGGAATATGGAATTAGTGTAGGATTAGTATAAATGGGTGGTTAATGGTCAGCACAGATTCGATGGGCCGAAGGGCCTGTTTCAGTGCTGTATCTCTAAATCTAAAAAAAATCATTCAAGCCACAAAGAGCCGATAAGTAAAGGCAGTGAACCGTCGCTAACAAAGGAAGTTAAGGATTGTATAAGATTAAAACAAAAGGCCTATAAAGTTGCCAGACCTAGTAGTAAATCTGAGGATTGGGAGGATTTTCGAATACAACAAAGGAGGACCAAGAAACTGATAAAGAAAGGTAGAATAGAATATGAACGTAAAGTGGCAAAAACATAAAAACGGACTGTAAACGCGGCCATTGGTACATAAAAAGGAAAGGTTTGGCTAAGACAAATTTGGGTCCATTCCAGGCAAAGACAGGAGAATTTATAATGGTGGATAGAAACATTTCAGAGACGCTAAATGATTACTTTTCCTGGGTCTTCAGTGAGGAAGATGCACAAAATCTGCCAGAACTAAAGATCCAAGTGACTAGGAAGAATGCATAATTGAAGAAAATTAGACGTGGTAAGAAGGTTGTACGAGAGAACTAGTGGGGCTTAAGGTTAATAAATCCCCAGGACCTGATGTTCGAAATCCCAGAGTGTTGGAAGAGGTAGCGATGGAGATAATGGATGCATTGGTGATCATCTTGCAAAATTCAGTATATTCTGGAACGTTTCCTGCAGATTGGAAGGCAGCAAATGTCACCGCACTATTTAAGAATGGAGGGAGAGATAAAACAGGGAACTACAGTCGACTTATTAGCCTTACAACAGTAGTAGGGAAAATACTGGACTCTATTCTGAAAGATGTGATAAATGGACACTTGGATAATAATAAAAGCAAAATACTGCGAATGCTGGAAATCTGAAATAAAACAAGAAATGCTGGAATCACTCAGCAGGTCTGGCAGCATCTGTGGAAAGAGAAGCAGAGTTAACGTTTCGGGTTAGTGACCCTTCATCGGAACTGACAAATATTAGAAAAGTCACAGGTTATAAGCAAGTGAGGTAGGGGTGGGGCAAGAGATAACAAAGGACGTCTAGATTGGACCAGGCCACATAGCTGACCAAAAGGTCACGGAGCAAAGGCAAACAATATGTTAATGGTGTGTTGAAAGACAAAGCATTAGTACAGATTAGGTGTAAATACACTGAATATTGAACATAAGCAAGTGCAAACCTGAAAAAAAAAACAGTGGGTAAGCAAACTGAACAAACAAAGATGAAATGAAATAAATGCAAAAAAAAAGGATTGTAAAAAATGTAAGAAAGAATGTTGAAATAAAAGGAAGAAAAACTCGCACTGTGGTTGACAGGGCCCTCAACCGTGTCCGACCCATTCCCCGCACCTCTACCCTCACCCTTTCCCCTCCCTCCCAGAACCGTGACAGGGTTCCCCTTGTCCTCACTTTTCACCCCACCAGCCTCCATATCCAAAGGATCATCCTCCGCCATTTCCGCCACCTCCAGCGTGATGCCACTGCCAGTCGCGTCTTCCCCTCCCTTCCCCTATCAGCATTACGAAGGTATCATTCCCTCCGCAACACCCTGGTCCACTCCTCCATTACCCCCACCACCTCGTCCCCGCCCCAGGGCACCTTCCCCTGCAATCGCAGGAGGTGTAATATCTGTCCATTTACCTCCTCTCTCCTCACTATCCCAGGCCCGAAACACTCCTTTCAGGTGAAGCAGCGATTTACTTGTACTTCTTTCAATGTAGTATACTGTATTCGCTGCTCACAGTGTGGTCTCCTCTACATTGGGGAGACCAAGCGCCGATTGGGTGACCGCTTTGCGGAACATCTCCGCTCAGTCCGCAAGCAGGACCCTGAGCTTCCGGTTGCTTGCCAGTTCAACACTCCTCCCTGCTCTCATGCTCACATCTCTGTCCTTGGATTGCTGCAGTGTTCCAGTGAACATCAACGCAAGCTCGAGGAACAGCATCTCATTTACCGATTAGGCACACTACAGCCTGCCGGACTGAACATTGAGTTCAATACTTTCAGAGCATGACAGCCCCCCCATTTTACTTTCATTTTTAGTTATTTTTTCTTCCTTTTTTTGAACATTCTTTTTTGCATTTTTTACAATCCTATTTTTTGCATTTATTTCATTTCATCTTTGTTTGTTCAGTTTGCTTACCCACTGTTTTTTTTTCAGGTTTGCACTTGCTGCTGTTCATATTCAGTGTATTTGCACCTAATCTGTACTAATGCTTTGTCTTTCAACACACCATTAACATATTGTTTGCCTTTGCTCCGTGACCTTTTGGTCAGCAATGTGGCCTGGTCCAATCTAGACCTCCTTTGTTATCTCTTGCCCAACCCCACCTCACTTGCTTATAACCTGTGACTTTTCTAATATTTGTCAGTTCCGATGAAGGGTCACTGACCCGAAACATTAACTCTGCTTCTCTTTCCACAGATGCTGCCAGACCTGCTGAGTGATTCCAGCATTTCTTGTTTTTATTGCTTGGATAATAATGATCTGATTGGACTTATGAATGGGAAATCACATTTGACGGACCTGTTGGATGTTTTTGAAGATGTTGCTAACAGAATTGATAAAGGGGAGTCGATGGACGTAGTATCCTTGGTTTTCAGAAGGATTTTGAAGGAGGTTGTTTAGCAACATTAAAGCACATGGGATAGGAGGTAATATACTGTCATGGATTAAGGATTGGTTAACAGGCAGAAAACAGAGAGTAGGAATAAATGGGTCATTCTCGTGTTGGCAGGCTGGGACTATTGGGTACCGCAAGTATCAGTACTTGAGCCCCAGCTGTTCTCAATGTATCTCAATGATTTGGATGTGGGGACCAAATGTAATATTTGCAAGTTCGCAGATGGCACAAAACAAGGTGGGAATATTCTGAAGAAGATGCAAAACGGCTTCAAGCGGATTTGAACAGGCTTAGTGAATGGGAAAGAATGTGGCAGATGGAATTTATTGTGTAAAACTTGTGAAGTTATCCATTTTGGTAGGAACATTTTATATGTGAAGAGCATTTTATAAATGGTAAGAAATTAGAATGTGTAGATGTACAAAGGGGCAAGGGTGCCCTCGTCAATAAGTCACTGACAGCTAACACGCAGGGGCGGCAAGAATTCAGCAGGCTAATGGTATGTTAGCCTTTATCGCAAGAGGATTTGAGTATCGGAGTAGTGAAGTCTTGGTTCAATTGTATAGAAGCTTGGTTAGACCGCACATGGGATACTGTGTGCAGTTTTGTCCTCTCATCTTAGCGAGGATATCATTGCCATTGAGGAAGTGCAACGAAGATTCACTAGACTTGGTCCCGGGATGGCACGACAGTCCCATGAAGAGGGATTTGGAAACTAGGCCTGTATCCTCTGGAATTTCGGAGTATGAGAGCTGATCTGATTGCAGTTAAAATGGTTCCCCTGGTTGCGGAGTCCAGAACCTGGGGGGTCACAATTTTAAAATAAGGGGGAAGCCACCTCGAACAGAGATGAGGAGGAATTTCTTTACTCAGAGGGTTTTGAATCTTTGGAATTCTGTAACCCACAGGACTGTGGATGCTCAGTAATTGAATATGTTTAAAGTAGAGATTGACAGACTTCTAAATACAAATGACATAACAGGATATGGGAAACTGTGGAAAAATGCATTGAAGTGGATGATCAGCCATGATCGTATTGAATGGCGGGGCAGGCTCGATGGGCTGAATGGTCTATTCCTGTTCCTACGTTCCAATGTTCCTAAAGTGACCAAGATTGGGAAGTAAATATTCCAGGGTAAATAGCATTTTGAAAAATCAGCGCGAAATGAAAACGAAGAGAAACAGCCCTGACAGTAAAGTATGACATTAAGACCACAGTGCCGTAACATACAAGGCCAAATGTTGTAAAGGGGGATTAGGCTGGGTGGCTCGTTTCGTGGCTGGTGCAGGCACAATGGCCTCTTTCCGTGCCATAATCTTTCTATGATTCTATGACAGCAGTGAGACAGGAACTTAACTCAGAAGATCAGAATGTAAAATCTGTACGGGTGGAGTTTATGAATAACAAGTGTCAGAAAATGATTGTGGGTGTAGTTTATAGGACGCCAAATAACGGTTATACCATTGGACTGAAGATTAATCAAGAAACACCTCGATCTTGTAACAAAGGCAAAATAATAATTGCGGGGTGATATTAATCTTCATATGCACCGGACCAATCAAATCAGCAAAGGTGGTCTTTATGATGAAATTGCAAAATGCTTTCTTGATAGTTTCCTAAGCAATACGATTGTGGAACGAATTTGGCTAAAGTTATTTTAGACCTAGTATTGTTTAATGAACAAGATTAATTAGTAACTTCATAGTAAAAGATCCAGTGATAAAAGGTGAACTCAATGAACTGTATTCGATTCCACTTCCAAACAGGAACTGTATGCTGAGAATTATTTGCACAGTAATGGGGGAGAGCTGCCTAAGATGGATTGGGTTAGTAGAATGAGCGATATGGCAGTTGATGAACAATGGGAAACATTTAAATAAATAACTCAAAATATTCAACATAAATACGTGCCGCAAAAAAAAGCACAGCAATAAAGATCTATCTGTCGCTGACTAAGAAAGTTAAGGATCGTATTACATTAAACATGATGCTTATATTGTGGCAAAGACATTTGATCAGATGTCACACAGATGCTTAATATGCAATAAACGGGCTCATGGCGTTGGGGGAAGTGTATCAGCATGGCTAGGCGATTGGTTCATGGACTGCAAGTAGAGAGTATGGATGTATGGGCTGCTTCAAGTAGGCAGGTTGTGAGCAGTGGACTGCCACAATGATTATCACTGGGGCTTCAGCTTAAGACATTCTACATTGAAGACTTAGACAAAGAAAGAAAAGGTAATTAAAATTTTGGCATCAAGATAGTGAGAGCAGTAGAGGAGCCAATCTGCAATTTAGAAGAGAAAGAGGCGACTTGACTGAAACATATAAGCTCCTGAAGGGTCTTGACAGGGTGGTTGTGGCAATTATCTTTCCCCTTGTGGGAGGGTCTAGACCTAGGGGTCGCTGTTTAAATATAAGGGGTTGCCTATTTAAGACAGAGATGAGGAGATTTTTTCTCTCTCTCAGAGGGTCGTGAGTCTTTGGAATTCTCTTCGTCAAAAGGTGCTGGAAGCAGAGTCTTTGAACATTTTTAATGCATAGGTGGATAGATTCTTGATAAGCAAGGGGTGGAGGGTTATCGGTGGTAGGTAGTAATGTGGAGTGATCAGTTTAGCCGTTTATATATTGAATGGCGGAGCAAGCTCGAAGGGGTGAGTGGCCTACTCTTGCTTCCAATTCGGGTGTTCGTATGTGAAGGAAAGAGTGAGGCTTCCAAGGGATATGTACAGCTAAAATGAGTGACAACAAGGAGTCAGATGGGGTATAATGTAGGACAGTGTGAGGTTATTTACTTTGGACGTAAGAATAGAAATGCAGAGAATCTTTTTAAAAAGGTGTGGAAATTGTAAATGTTGATCTTCAGTGGCCCTTTGAGGTACTCGTAACAGGGATCACCTAAATTAAGAATACAGGTAAAGCAAGCAAGCAGGAAGGAAAACGACCTGTCGGCCTTTATCGCCAGGGGATTGGTGTACAAGAATAAGGCTGCCTTGCTACAATAGTACAGGCCTTTGCTGAGACCACAACTGGATTACTGTGTACAACTTGTGGTCTCCATATTGAAGAAATAATGTACTTGCATTGCAGGCGTTTGAGCAAATGTTCACTAGATTAGTTCCTGGGATGCAAGTGTTGTGCTACGATGAAAGTCTGCGCAAATTGGGTATTAGAAGAATAAGAAGATATCTCATTGAAACATACAAGATGCTGAAGGGGCTTTATAGGATAAACACTGCGAGTTTTTTTTTTCCTCTCCATGATTGGGGAATCTAGAACACAATGATAAAATCTCAGGATATGTGGCCGACCGTTTAGAACTGAAATGCAGCGACAACTCGTCATTCAAAACCTTGTGAGTTTTTGGAATTCGCTGCCCCTGGGGACAGCGGATTCTTAATCTTTAAATGTATTTAAGGCTGAGGTAGACAGATCTTTGGGTTCTCAGGGAATCAAGGGGTATTAGGACTGTGCGGGAAAGTGGATTTGAGGCCAAGCAACAGCCATGATCATATTGAATGGTGCAGCCGTCTCGAAGGCCCGGATGGTCTACTCCTGCTCCTATTTCTTACGTTCTTACGTTGTTTTTGTTTTAAGTATTATTGAATCTGCTACTACGATACCTGGCGGAAATTCATTACAGATCACAATAGTCCCTCTGTCTATTAAACTGTCTGTTTCTGTCTTTCGGCCTCTATCATCGTGTCACATTTCTCCTTGTTTCACAAAGTACAAATGTTGTTTGAATTTCCATCTGTGTATTTGTATTTCGATATATTTTTTTTCTCCATAAACATAATTGTCTCTAGATCTACTAACGCATCTCTCTCAGAGTAAATGCTCGGATTTTCCTTTAGAAATAATGGTGAGACGATCAAGGCTCATCATTATTGACCAGTATTTTGTGTCAATGGCTAAGGAATGGCCCGCGTCTTTCATTACACCTGCAGCTGTCCACAGATATTTTGTGGACATTTCAACACTAACAGTTGCTTGAATCACTCTTAACATCACACAGTCTCGGCCTGTTTCAAAAGAAAATCTATAACTTTGTTAATGCCTTTACCTTCTTTGCACTGCTTAAGATCTGTAGGACACAATAGAAAACCAGTAAATAATTATTTTAAATTCATTTTCTTATGGCTAAGTAGCACAGCATAATAATAGCAAAGTCAAATTTAGGACTTCGCTTTGACGAAGGTTCCGTCCATCTCATGTCAAACGGATCATGCAGAAACGCAGCATAAAGTCATATTGTGCAAACGTAAGAATTCCTCCATTACATTTAGAGCCAAATACCTCCTGTCCACCCAAACTCTCTTTCTCTGTCTCTATCTCTCTCACTGTGCTGAATGTCAGGGTACTAAACCGTGGGAAATAGCTTCGTAGTATTACAAGTAGAGGAAGCTTTGCTGACATTTATTTCCTAGACACCACAGTCAAGTACAACTTGGCCCAGGTGATGGGGTATTAAACGTCAAACCAAGGTACGCACATGATTCCAGTTTTGTCCAGTTGATCGTCAGCTAAGACCAGCACTAAAGCCGTGTAAATATCGATTAATGAACAGCCCGAGTCAAGAAAGACAATCAGCTTCTTTCAGTTAACCGGTATTATTGCTGGGAAGGGGAACGCACCCTTCACACACATTATAACATGCAATACCAAAAACGCTTAATCCCTGCTGGTACTGATTCAAATTACTTTTCCAACAGCAGGGTCAAAACTTATGTATTGGTCCAGTGCCCGTGATCTACCAAATACATGATCTGGGGTGGGTTGGTCATTCCCTGAAGCTCCAGAATAACTGCAGTGGACTATCTGTCAGATTAAATGCATCATCTTTCCATATTTAAAAATCAAATATTTGAAGACGGAGCGCAATATTCTCTTGATAGGACCGGAGTTGAACATCAAAAACCCATAAAGGAATGGTGACTTCATCTTTTGCGTGCATCCTATGTCCAAGTCCGGACAGTCAGCCTAAGCCTGTGGCTCCAGAACAACAGGCTTTTTGCCCATCTACCACTATGAAGGGTGTCACTTTGACAGCGCATTGATTTTGCTGCCAACTCTTTTACACTGTGCATCTATCAAAAGATGAAAAAGCTATGGCTCCAAATAATTCCCTGCAATTATTTTCTGATGAATCAATCTTATTCGGAAAAGTTGCACGTGGGTTCCATGAGCCTCTATCCCGACTCACTCCTCTCTCAATTCAATAACCTCTGTCTGATTCTGGGCTTCCTCGTTCATTTTGTGATTGAACGTGTCCTTATGAGCTTCAACTATTTTGGTGCTCCTCCCTTTAACAGAATTGTTAATGTTCAGACAAGTCCGCCAAACATTTCCTCCATTGATAATGCTGTCTTTCTATCTGCGTCTGTCTCCAGTAGTGATGTGGACCTCACTCCTGGCACTACATTTTACTCGAATTCACAGTCTCTGAGCCATCTTTTCTCTTCCAATCGGACATTGTGAGATTTTCCTCTTTTTTTTGTTTAAAAAAATCACCCAACGCAAGCAAAGAACCACAGAATGCATCTTTCAATTTTTCTAATGCACTTGATCATTATTCCTCATTGCTTCGCGGTATGTGGTGAGACTACGACCACTCCCATTACAAGCAATGCTTGAATCTGACGTGCATGAAGGATCCATACATTTCCTCTTATTAGTGAGGCTTCTTAAAAGGGGAATCAGTTCATTCTTAAAAGTGACGTTCTTTAAAGTGCACTACCGTGACCCATGGGAATCAGTGCCCTACCTAGCATGTGATTGGCACAACAGCTTGAAAGAGCTTATGTCCGTTTGTTAGGCTATCCTGTCTCCCTATGCCTATCAATGTTTATAACGTTAAATCGTTCAATAATTTCTGTCCATCTCTTATCCGTGTTTATCAATTTATTTGTGTCTGCTAGTCTCTCTGTCGATATATGCAGTCCTTTGTCTCTCTGTCCATCAATTTCATGTTACTGTCTGTCCCTTGACGACTGCTTTCTTCCAAGCCAGTTCATGATTTTATGTGACTCTCTCTTCTTGGCCTTCCAATTTTATGGAATCAGTTTCTACTGCTCCCTGCCTTTGTGCCCATTGACTCTTGTCTATAACGCTCCCTATCTATGTATGGGTATGTTTGTGTCTGCGTCGCTGTCTACCATATCTCTGTCATTGACTTTTGACGTGTTTTGTCCCTTTGTACCTTTCTCTGTCTATCAGAATTCAATGTTAAGAACAACAGTGAGGTTTTCAATGCTTATTTTTGATAGCCGGTATTTTACACCGTACTGCAGCTCGCCATTTATTATATCTACAGACATCAACAGATTTATTCTATACATTTCAGCAACAATGGCTCGTCGTATCAATACTGCCATCATACTCTCGTCCAGCTTTAAATTCGAATGCAGCGACATTTTACTGCACTTACCATCTTGTTCCTTCTTAAGATCTGCAGGATAAAAAAAATGTTTGTTTTTATATATTCTTTCCAAAATAGTTTGTGAATGGAAAATTAACACAGACCAATGTTAACAAAGCCATGAGGAGAAAGCGTTGATGAGAGTCGGGTCATTTCATGCAAAACGTATCATTCTGAGGCACGGTTTGAGGTCACATGATGCAAGAGTGCACCAATACGACACCAAGTAAGGGTAATAGTCCAGAATTAAGCATTCTAACGGCAGAAATAAGAAGAAACATAGCAGGTAGAAGAACAGGAATCTACCGCATTGTAAACTGGTAGCCAGCAATCTAACAGGTTAGCTTAAAGTCTCCTCAGCCACATTGATAAACAGCCATTTAGGGACACTCTCCCAGTCCCGCTGAGCTGCAAGCTGGCCCTTTTGAATATGACCCTCATGCCCTAGAATGGGTCCCAAGGGTACAAGATTCTGAAACCCTTCCTCCTGCACCAGACGCCAAGCCAAACATTGATCAACCTTATCATCCTATTTCCCACATGTTATCGCACGACACTGGGAATAATCCAGAGTTTACTCCCGTCAAGGTCCTTTTTTTTGTTTAAGCTTCATGGAAAACCGAACCATAAGACCTCAAACCTGCACTCTGTATGTAGTAGAACCTGACATAAATCAGATGCTCTGGCTCACTTCCTTCCCCCTGCAGAAAATTTTCCACTCACCCGGTGTTATCCTTTACACTGTATCCAGGAGGCAAATCAGCATGCAGTACTCATGATGAGAGTGATAGAAAAGCCTCACTATCCCTCTAACTATTGGAATCTCCTATAACGACTGCGTTTCTGCGCTTTGCTGTTCCCTCTCTGCAAACCAGTACCCATTGGTGCCCTGAGCTGAACTGTATTCCAGCAGTCTCCAATGCTGAGTAACCGTTTGAGAGTGGCAGACACCATGAAGACTCCCGCATTCCCTGTCTCTTCCTACTCATGTAGATGGACGCCCACACACTATCCTGACCTCTTAACATCTGTGGTGTGACCACACGTTGGGACGCAGAACCCAGGGAACTTTCATTCTCCTTGATGTTCCGCAGTGACGCCAGCTGCCCCTCAATCCGGAAATCATAAGCTCCAACTCAAACAGCTTCCTACTCACGTGCCCCTCCCCCCACCAAGACACATGAAGCTTCCTGAAGTTCCCACATGGCGCAAGAATGGCAAGGAAGAAGTCTCAGCTACCGTCTTATGATGTATAAAAAAATTAGTTGTCTCATTTAGAATCTAGTTAGTGCTTAGATTCAACTGCTGATCTTAATTCATACCTTTAGACCTACATTATGCAAAGGTTCTTACCATTAATTCATTTACTGATATACTTGCCCCATATATTCCAGTCTCCTAGTGTGAATAATTGCCCTATTTTCCAGATAGAACGGGGGAAATTCTCGCCAGGCAATAACTTAGCTGCGTTCCTCAGACGCCACAGTTTGAGTTTTTTTTAATTTCAATTCAAACTCTCAGATATTGTTCTCTTTAAATCTCTGTTCTGGCTCTCCGTTGCCGCTCTTTTTAAAGTTCTATCTGGTATCTCCCTATCCATTTATGTCTAACACACTAGTTTTCTTTTAAGGATCCAGTTTTCAGCCACTTCTAGACATTCAAATTGACCAGGCATCACATTCTTAAGCCTTTTCCGTTTTCTCTTGAGGCTCTACTGTTTATGATCAGCTGATCATGGAACGCCTCCCTCACCGCCCACTCCAGTTGAAAATGTGTTTTAAGGTAATAGTCGTAAGGATTCCATATCCTTACAGTTAAACGAGAGTTATTGAAAAAGTCTGTGCCATTACTCGGGTAGGAGGGCACTCACCAGCTTTATGTTGTCATGCAGGCAGTCAATCACCCTACTAAGAATCCACTCCAGAAATCCATCGTTTCCTGCGTCCAGAGTGATTAATCCCACCGCAAAACACGTTTCTTTGTTCCATTGTTAGACCCATACATTGAAGGTTTGCATGATCTGTCAGCAGTATAAAGCAACACAAAGGAAAGCGTTCCTTCTTTAAGGCAGTGTACCGCTGCTCCCAAGGCAACATTTACTTTTGAAACACAGCACCGAATTTTCCTCCGTATCAGAACAAATATTTGGTTAAAGTACTGTCCACGAGCAACGCATTATTATGTGCACCTTTTCCGAATTCTAAGAAAGTAGCCGACACTGCACCATACGCGTGTTGGTGCCTTTACCTATATGAGGTTGATGGTGGCAATGACGGCTTGAGTAGCAAATTTGGGAATAAATCACTGATATCGACCAATGATACCGAGCAGTGATCAGGCTTTTATGGCTTGTACTATGTTGACCTTAGGCTTCATCATTCCGCCTCCAATATTGCAAACAATGGTTCTGATTTCCGAGGAAGGCTCGCTAGGCCGTGCAATGTCTGAACCAGGATCGCAGATTAGAATTTTGAAACCCCATAGTAATATAATTTCCGGATTGGATTGAGCTATGGGGGTGGGGTGGGGGGGGGGGGGGGACTTACGTGCGCGGGAGAGAGAGACAAGGCGTAAATCAAAGCATAAAACATTTTAAACCTCAATCTGCAATTATATTCAGGCAAAATGAGACTCCAAAGATGCAACATTTCATTGCCGACTGCACGAATTAAGGAGAGTACAGGCAAACGGTAAGGGGAGGTGATGGCGTAGTTGTATTGTCATTGGACCAGTAACTCAGAGACCCAGGGTATTGCTCTGGGGACATGGGTTCAAATGCCACCACAGCAGAAGGTGGGATTTGAATTCAATCAATAAATTTAGTCTAATGATGGTCATGAAACCATTGTCGATTGTTATAAAAACCCATCTGGTTCACTAATGTCCTTTAGGTAAGGAACTCTGCTGTCCATTGCTGGTATGGCCTACGTGTGACTCCATACCCACAGTAATGTGGTTGACTCTTACATGCCCTCTGAAAAGGCCTAGCAAGCCACTCAGTTGTGCCTAACCGCTACGAAGTCAACAAAAAGGAAAGAAACCGGATGCTCCACCCGGCATCAACATAGGCACCGGAAACAACAACAGCAAACCCAGCCCTGTCGACCCTGCAATCCTCCTTACTAACATCTGGGGGCTTGCACCAAAGTTGGGAGAGCTGTCTCACAGACTGGTCAAGCAACAGCCTGACATAGTCATACTCACGGAATCATACCTTACAATGTCCCAGACACTGCCATCACCATCCCTGGGTACGTCCTGTCCCACTGGCAGGACAGACCCAGCAGAGGTAGTGGCACCGTTGTATACAGTAGGGAAGGAGTTCTCCTGGGAGTCCTCAACATTGCCTCTGGACCCCATGACGTCTCATGGCATCAGATTAAACATGGGCAAGGAAACCTCCTGCTAATTACCACCTACTGCCCCCCCCCCCCCCTCAGCTGATGAGTCAGTACTCCTCCATGTTAAACAGCACTTGGAGGAAGTACTGAGGGTGGCGAGGGCACAAAATGTACTCTGGATGAGGGACTTCAATGTCTATCACCAAGAGTGGCTCAGTAGCACCACTACTGACTGAGCTGTCCGATTCTTAAAGCACATATCTTCTTGACTGGGTATGCGGCAGGTGGTGCGGGAACCAATTAAAGGGGAAAGCATACTTGACCTCGTCCTCACCAATCTGCCTGCCACAGATGCATCTGTCCATGATGGTATTGGTAGGAGTGACCATCGCACAGTCCCTGTGGAGATGAAGTCCCGCCTTGATATTGAGGATACACTCAATCGTGTTGTGTGTTACTACCACCTTGCTAAATGGTGTAGATTGGGAACATATCTAGCAATGCAAAACAGGGCATCCATGAGGCGCTGTGTGCCATCAGCAGCAGCAGAATTGTACTCAACCACAATCTGTAACCTCATGGCCCGTCATATCCTCCACCCAACCATTACCATCAAGCCAGGAGAACAACCCTGGTTCAATGAAGAGTGCAGGGGCACATGCCAGGAGCAGCACCAGGCATAACTCAAAATGAGGTGTAAATCTGGTGAGGGTACAACACAGGACTATCTGCATGCCAAACTGTGTAAGGAGCATGCGATAGACAGAGCTAAACGATCCCATAACCAACGGATCATATAAGCTCTGGAGTCCTGCCACATACAGTCGCGAATGGTGGTGGACAATTACCAACTAATTGGAGGAGGCGGCTTCACAGACATCCCCATCCTCAATGATGGGGGAGCCCAGCACATCAGTGTGAAATATAAGGCTGAAGCATTTGCAACAAGCTTCAGCCAGAAGTGCCGTGTTGATGATCCATCTCGGCCTCCTCCTGATTTCTCCAGCATCACAGATGCCAGACTTCAGCCAATTCAATTCACTCCACGTGATATCAAGAAACGACTGAAGGCACTGGATACTGCAAAATCTATGGGCCCTGACAATATTGCGGCGATCGTACTGAAGACCTGTGCTCCAGAACTTGTTGCAACCCGAGCCAAGCTGTTCCAGTACAGCTACAACACTGGCATCCAGCCTGCAATGTGAAAAATTACCCAGGTATGTGTCCTGTACACAGAAAGCAGGACAAGTTCTACCCTGCCAATCACCGCCCCATCAGCCGACTCTCAATCATCAGTAAAGTGATTGAAGGTGTCATCAACAATGCCATAAAGCAGCACTTGCTTAGAAAAAGCCTGCTCAGTGATGCTCAGTTTGGGTTCTGCCAGGGCCACTCTGCTCCTGACCTCATTACAGCTTTGGTTCAATCATGGAAAAATTAGTTGATCTCAAAATGTGAGGTGAGGGTGACTGCCCTTGACATCAAGGCAGCATTTGACCCAGTATGGCAACAAGGGCAAAACTGAGGTAAATGGCAATCAGGGGGAAAACCCTTCGCTGGCTGATGTCATACCGCGCGCAAAGGAAGATGGTTGTGCTTGTTTAGGGTCAATCATCTGAGCTCCAGGACATCACTGCAGGTGTTCCTCAGGGTAATGTACAAGACCCAATCATCTTCAGCTGCTTCATCAATGACCTTCCTTCAATCATAAGGTCAGAAGTGGGGTTGTTCGCTGATGATTGCACAATGTTCAGCACCATTCGTGACTCATCAGATACGGAATCAGTCCGTGTAGAAATGCAGCAAGACCTGGACAATATTCAGGCTTGGGCTGATAAGTGGCAAGAAGAATTCACACCACACAAGTGCCAGGCAATGACCTTCTCCAACAAGAGAGAATCTAACCAGCTCACCTGACATTAAACGGCATTACCATCGCAGAATCCCCCACCATCAACATTCTAGGGGCGACCATTGACCAGAGACTGAACTGGAGTAGCCATATAAATACCGTGGCTACAAGACCAGCTCAGAGGCTAGGAATCCTGAAGCGAGTAACACACCTCCTGACTCCCCAAAGCCTGTCCACCATCGACAAGGCACAAGTCCGGAGTGTAATGGAATACTCTCCACTTGCCTGGATGGGTGCAGCTCCAACAACACTCAACAAGCTTGACACCATCCAGGACAAAGCAGCCCGCTTGATTGGCACCCCATCTACAAACATTCACTCCCTCTACAACCGACGCACAGTGGCAGCAGTTTGTACCATCTACAAGATGCACTGCAGCAATGCACCAAGGCTCCTTAGACAGCACCTTCCAGACCCGCGATCTCTACCAACTAGAAGGACAAGGGCAGAAAATGCATGGGAACACCATCACCTGCAAGTTCCCCTCCAAGTCACACACCATTCTGACTTGGAATTATATCGCCGTTCCTTAACTGTCACTGGGTCAAAATCCTATAACTCCCTTCCTAACAGCACTGTGGGTATACCTACTCCAAATGGACTGCAGCGATTCAAGAAGGCAGCTCTCCACCACCTTCTCAATGGCAATTAGTGATGGAGAATAAATGCTGGCCTGGCCTGCGACGCCCACATCCGATGAATGATTAAAAAAGATACAATTCCACTTGCAGCAGAAGGCTTACAATTTCCTGGTGTACCTTGCGTGTTATTGCATGTTCAGAAAAGGCAGAAACTTCACGCCCTTTCATGACTTTCAATTCTGAGGCAATCAAATTCTGGATGATAGGTGTTATCCCCAATAGTGAATTCTGGATTTCTAACGCTAAACTGCAACAGTGCGGTCACCAGAGGATGCTGTGTGATATATTCCATAATGGCCTTAATTTTATGACAAAATAAAGCTGTATGTTTTTGTCTCACTACTTCACATGACATTCCTGTCTACTCATGTCTGTATATTTCTGTCCATCAACATATATACTTCTGCATCGCTGTCTGTTTAAATACATATCTCTCTGTCTAACAGCTTATCGATGTGTGTGCTTTTGTCCCTCTGGATCCCTGTCTCTCTTCTTATTGGCCTATGCATACGTCTGCCTCTCTTCATTTCATATTAGATATCACACTGATTCTTTGTTCCTCGTATTATGCCTGTCTTTTTTTCTGTCTCTCGAATTTTGTATCTCCCTGACTGATATCATGGTCATACTTGAGTTACTCCATCCTGTTTGTGAAATCCAGAAAAGAGCTGGACAGAAGGAGGGGTCAACCAAGTCGGTTACATGGAATTCTGATCTAGATACTGGCTGGGAAGATTGATGGTGCCGGAATTCGGTGCAATGGGTTTGCAAAGGGGGTCGGGGGGAATCCGTTTGGGCGACCAATGGTGGAAAATGAGGGAGGAGGCCGCCTCACTATGTTTTTGTGGGATGCCGGTGGCTCCCGGACGGTCCTGAACCAATCTAAAGGACTGGACGACACTGCTTATGCTTTTGTTTTGAGAACGAAATTGTAATTGCACAAGTGTACTACCTAAGAGTGCGATCCCTTGGGAATAGCCCTGCAGAATCAACAGCGGGACTGTAGACCCAGTAAAAAACACATATAGCAAAAACACATAAAAACTTAGTTAAAACAAAGAGGCTAGTCACACAACGATAAATAATACGTTCAAGCATAGGGAGGAGGAGTAGAAAGGGGGCCACAGCACACGGATGGCCGAGGAATTGTAAACAGTAGAGATAAGACATATTGATGATACCAGACCCTGTCTTTGCAAGTAGCAGATAAAGGGGGTCGTCAAAGATACTAGATAATATTTGATTCATAGTAGATAATGGGAAACTGTGAACTTTTGAATAGGTTCTTACTGAGCCAAATAAGGAATTATCATTATGTCAGTATCACAGACCTCTATGAGTATGTAAGTGGGGAGGGTCTTGGAAGCAACATTTAACTCCTGACTGAAACTGAGGAAGGTACTAGAACCCCAGCGAAGAACACTCGAGAAGATACCCTGAGGCAGGTGCTCAGAGAACAGAAGAGCAGCCGCAAGTCCGAGACTGATCACCTTGTGTCTTGAAGGGTAGTATACTGTACAAGCAGTGAGAGCTTGTACTTTGATGAGTTTTGATACTGTACAAGTAGTGAGAGCATGTATTTGATGATATAGTGTGTGAATAAAATATCGATATACCTTTCACTAATCGGATTCTTTAATAGGAAGTGTGTATTAGGCACAACACATCTCCCTATCTCATCGTCTGTTGTCATACATTAAGGAGTGTCTTGAAGGATTAGAGAGAGGTAGAGAGGTCGAGGGATTTAAGGATGTAAGATGTAATTCCAGAGTTATGTCCAAAGCAGCTAAAGACACGACCAGCAATAGTGGAGTAATTAAAAAGGGGAATGCTCAAGAGACCAGAAGTAGAACAACACTGCTATCTCGGATAGTTGTGGAAGTACAGGATATTATTGACAGGAACTGTCAAAGCCAGGGAAGGATTTGAAAACAAGGCTGAGAACCTTAAACTCCTGACATTATTGACCCGGAGCAAATGCAGGTTGGCGCACACAAGGAGGGGGTGAAAGGGACTTGGTGCAAATAAGGACACGTGCAGCAAAGTTTTCCTTCACCTCAATTTTACTCAGAGTTCTGATGAAAGGTCATAGACCTGAGGCGATAACGCTGTATCTGTCCCCACTGATGCTGACAAACCTGATGAGTTTTAGCAGAATTTTCCAGTTTTATGGCCCAAACTGGCATTGGTACTTTTGCTTTAGCCAGTACCGTTATAGTGGAATTAAAGATGCTGGCCGTGAATGTGGGTTGGTTATTTTACTTTGATGGAAAGATTAAAAGAAGATAAGAGGCCAGTGAAACCAATGGAGAGAGAGCATGATGATCACACTAAATAACACCCCACCAGAAATGGTCTGCAAATACTGCTGCCGTGTATATACTGTCCACGGTGACAGACAACCTGTCCCTTGATTCAGAGCTTTATACACGCATAGGGAAAGCATCGACCACCTTTGGCCAACCTGCGAAGCGTCCATAGGATAATATTAAGCTGACCCTTAATACCAAGCTAATGGTCTGTGTTGTCAGAACCTTGCTGTTTGGCTGTGAAATATGGGAGACTCGCAGGTACCATGAAAAGAAGCTTAATAATTTCCATAATAAAAACAAGAAATGCTGGAACCACTCAGCAGCTCTGGCAGCATCTGTGGAAAGAGAAGCAGAGTTAACGTGTCGGGTCAGTGACCCTCCTTCTAGTTCTGAAGAAGGGTCACTGACCCGAAACGTTAACTCTGCTTCGAAGGAGAGTCACTGACCCGAAACTTTAACTCTGATTCTCATTCCACAGATGCTGCCAGACCTGCTGAGTGGTTCCAGCATTTCTTGTTTTAATTTCAGATTTCCAGCATCCGCAGTATTTTGCTTTTATTTTAATAATTTCCATCTTCGATCTCTCTGGCACATTATGTGTATATTCTTAGCAGGACAAAACCACAAATTCAGCTTTCCTCTCAATGGCAGACCTCGCAAGTGTGTTATCACTAATCAAACAGAAGTGGCTTCCATGGATCAGACACATTCGGGGGATGGAAGACAGTGGCATACCCAAGGACCTTCTCTGTCGTGAGGTAACCAGGATCAGACGCCCAGTGAGGCGCACAAAGCTCCACTTTAAGGATGCTTGCATGTGCTGTCCAAGGCTCAGTACACATTTGAGAGTGGCACCGACCCCGAAGACGCCTGCACTTCCTACAGTTCCTACCTCTTGCCACTCTTCCGGATAGCCACCCATTTGCAATGCGAAATCTTTCTTCATTTTGTTTTCTTTCATGGGATGTGGGCGCCAATGGCTCAAGCTGCCTTCTTGAATTGCTACAGTCCATCTGGTGCGGATATTCCCACACTGTTGCTATCGAGGTAGTTCCACGACAGTGATAGAAATGCGATATATGCCCAAATCAAGATGATGTTTAAATTGGAGAGGAACTTGCAGGTATTTCTATTCCCATGCATCTTCTCACCTTGTCTTTCAAGGTGGTAGAGGTCCTCTGTGATGTGACCTCTTCTTGGTAGGTACAGTCCTGGAAATTCATCATCCCTGATGCTTTGTAGTGACTCCAGTTGCCGTTCATGTTTCAAACTCTTGAACTCGAGGTCAAGCAGCTGGAGATATCCCTACACACATGGTCAGCTAAGGCACATGAAGTGTCCTGAAGTTCCCACATAGTGGAGGAATTGCAAGCAACATGTCTCAGCTGCCCATTCATGATCGAAAGACCTCTATTCCCTCTCTTCGAAACTAGTTAGTGCCATATTTAAACTGTTAACTTAACTTAATGTCCCTAGACCAGCTCTGTGCTAATGCCCTAATTATAACTGCACTTATTGTTGTTCCTATCCTAATTGAAACATTTTATTTTCTTTCTCCTTGTTCAATGAATAATAAGGCACAGTGATAGAAATGGAGAAATACATACCCATCAATTACTTAGCTGCTTTCTTGTGACAGAACACTTTGATTTAAATTGTTGTACTGGCTCTCAGCTTTCTTTCTTTGTATATCTCCGTTTCTGAATCGTTGTATCTGTATATGTCTATTGATATAGTGGATAGTGTTGCCAGCTATCTGCCTCTCAATGTAATTGTGTCTATGCTTCTTGGTCTACTGAAGTATTTTTCTATATCTGATTCAAAGCCCTGATTCTATGTTAATAATAGCGTTGGGTTTATCAACGTTCATCATTAATGGCCAGTAAAAGAATTGTTATCGCCTTTCACTTTACTTACAGACTTCTTATGGATATTTCAGTCGCAACGGTTCACACACAAACCTACCAACACATGCTCGCCCAGTTTCACAAAAAAGAAAACAAAAAAATATGATTGCCCTTACCGTCTTGGCTCTTCTTAAGTTCTGTCAGGCACAGTTTATCATAATTTAACAGAGGCTAATGGCAGCAAACTCAACTTCAGAAGTCAGCTTTCACAAAAGTTCCGGTCATGTCATCAGAAGTGGATCAAGCAGAACCAGACCTTCAGGTAACATGGTACAAATTAGCTTTGAGTGCCTCCCATGCATTTCTCAATCTCTCTCTCTCTCTCTCTCTCACGCACCTATCCTATCTCTCTACCTCTGTCTAAGCTCCCCAAAACTTCAGGATAACGGAACATGAGAATACAGTCTGCATTATTGTAGGCCAAGGAATCTTCAGTGCCACCATAGACGTTACTGTCTAGCCATTCCTTTTATTTCCAACCTGACATTGGAGACGAGATAATAAGATCCGTCCCAAGGTACGCACTTGATTTTCTTTCTTTCCATTTGTTTTTAAGCTGTAGACCATACTGGACTCATGAAAATCGTGGCTAATGATCAAACCGAATCAACAAAGGCCATACATTAATTTCCATTCATCCTTATTTTTCCTTGTAATTGTAAATCGAACTCCACACGACTCAGAAGCTACAGTTACCAACTCGGTTAATCCTTGTCGACAATGCTGCATCACCCGATCTCCTTCTATTTTGTGAAGTCTGCCAATCCATGGCCCCACTCAACACACGGATAACATCAACAAGTTATCCTTGTTATTGTATTTACCTCAAGATTTGAAATTGTATGGCCCACATTTGTAAGCCACTTCTATACTCTTCCCAGTTTTTTTCAACGACAACCTTGCTCCCTAGAATTTGACCAGCAGGTGTTCCAATCCTAGATTTCCTGATCCGGGATGGAATATCTTGCCGACAATGCTCCATTAGCAGTAACGCCAGGTTCCTTGCAGTAAACTAAGTGTCAGACTCGATGCATTACCTGCCCAACATTAATGAGTCAATATTTGATTCTGCATCATAATGTTCTCGTAGCAGGAGCAGGCGTTGACCATCTCAATCCATAGTGTTAAGGTGCCATCAACACTTCCATGGATCACTGCTTTCAAAAGCAGGTAGTTATCCGCCACCTATGACTCCATCTCAAAGCCTGCCTTTTGAGTGTCGCACATTAGAAGTGTGCGTTAATGACAGGAAAGTGGCCTTATAGCTACCTCTGGCGCTTTGCAAGTCTTTCAAAGGCCAGAGCTTTGGTTCCACGTCGGAATCTCGAATCATTTTCAGCCGAGTTTGACATATTAGGAAAGGTCTGATGTGTAATACCTGAATCTCTTGTCTGCCGCAATTCTGTCTCAAATCAACAGTTTACTGACTGACACTTTGCAATCGTGTTGAATTGTGATTATAAGGTCTCCTGCTTGGCATAAATTATCTGAGGGTTCCTCCCTTTTGAATAGCTCTATTGTCAGGCCGAGATGTTTTTTTCCTCCATTTGGCCTCCTGCCTTTTCAACGCTTCCTATCTCCATTAGAAATATGGATCCCATTCCTTGCACCACAAGATATATGGTCCTACAGTTTTGGGGCCTCCTTTTCTCCTTGAAACAGTAGTCCACGAGCAAATCCAAGTTTGTTTCATTGAATAAATTTCACAAGGCAAACAAAAGACTTCACAATACATCCTTCATCGACTGTTTTCCTGATATATACTAATAACATAGACTTGGGTGTGCCGGTCCACTTTTTAAAATTTGCAGATGACATAAAACTTCGAGGCATTGAGATGTGGGAGCAGGATAGTGATCGAATTCAAGAGGACAGAAACAGGCTGATGAAATAGGCAGACACGAGCAAGTTCAATCTTAATACTGGGAAGTGTGAAGTGATACGTTTTGGTAGGTAGAACAAACGAATGCAATATATAACAAATTATACTGTTAAACAGCCGACAAGAATAAAGAGTTCTGGGGGTATTTGTGCCCAGAGTATTGAACATGGCAGAGCAGGTTGAAAAAGCTGTCAATAAGCGATGCTGAGTTTTATAAAGAAGGGAAATACTAGGTATTTATGGCAGCATCTGTAGTGAGAGAAACATAATCTCAGCTTCAGGTCTGCTCTCTGAAAAGGTCACAGACCTGAAACGTTATCTCCTTTTCTCCCTCGGCAGCTGCTTCTCGAGATGCTGAGTATTTCCAACATTTTCATTTTTTTGTTGTTGTTGAAATTTCCAGGATCCACGGTATTCTGCTTTTCCTTTTTTTTTATAAAGAGAAGGATAGCGTACAGAAGCTCTAAAATTTCTGAGATGCTGTCTGGTCCTGAACTGGAGCATTATGTCCAATTCTG
Source organism: Heterodontus francisci (assembly GCF_036365525.1). Classification (NCBI taxonomy): domain Eukaryota; kingdom Metazoa; phylum Chordata; class Chondrichthyes; order Heterodontiformes; family Heterodontidae; genus Heterodontus; species Heterodontus francisci. The sequence goes on along the minus strand of NC_090409.1, from coordinate 27,092,041 downwards.
GACACCACACTTCAGGCAGGATGCGAAGGCATCGGAGAGGTTGCAGAAAAGATTTACGAGAATGGTTTTGAGGATGAGAGGCTTCAGTTATGAGGGCAGATTGGTCAGCTGGGCCTATTGTTTTTAGAGAGGACAAGTATCAGAAGATATTAAATATAGTTCTTCAAAATCATGTGTAGTATGGACAGAGTAGGTGGAGAGAAACCGTTTCCATTGGGGAAAGGATGGAGAACCACATGCCTTGAATTTAAACGGATTGACAAAAGAAGCAACAGCGACAGCAGAAAAAAATATATAACACATGGCGTCGTTATGATATGTGGTGCATTGCTTTGGATTATGGTGGCGACAGAGGCAATCTTGGTTTTCTAAAGTTAATTTGGATAATTATCTAAACAGAAAAATATACAGGGCTACGGGGAAAAGGAGAGGGATTGGGACTGTCTGAGTAGCTCTTACAGAGAGGTGGCTCAGACATGACGGGTTGAATGGCCACCATTGTTGATGTAACCATTGTACGATTCTCTGATTCCATGATTCTTACGGACATTTCAGCAGGGATGGTTCCCAGCATCACTCATGGCATCACAATCTCTCCTAGTTTCAGAGAGGAAGATAATGGTTTTGCGACTATCCTTACCGTCTTGTTCCTTCTTAACATCTGTAGGGCACAGTAGACCATAATTAGACATTCTCGCCAAGATATGTATGCAGGGGCATTTAAGGCAGCCGAAAATTAGCGAAACCAAAAACAGGACTCAGTTTTGACAGGAAGTCGGGCCATCTCACTTGAAATGAATGATTCAGCGACACAATTGCAAGAAGTGTTCATCTAACGGCAAAGAAGGGTAATCATTCAGTGCGAGGCGTTTAAAAGGCAGGAAGCAACACCTAAGAGAAACGGCCACAAACATGTTGCAGCTTATAAGCAGTATTATTACAGTATTTATTTACGAAAGGAATAGATTTTTCGCATATGCAGAGCTTGATACTTGCCAAATTTTGGATGTATTTATCCATGATGTCATTATCACTGCTCATACGTTTCAGTACCTTGGTGTCATATTAGACTCCTGGAAGACATTCCGCCCACATGTCCCGACCATAACAATGCCCACATATTTCTAGCTATGTAGCATTTCTCGATTCGAAACCTGCCTCAGCACAGGTACCAGAGGCATTGGTAAAGATGTTTACAAAATCCTTGAATTCTCAGAGGGGAGGTGCGCAGCTCAAGAATTTCCTGTATTTACGCAGGGGAACAAAACACACTCTGGAAATTATAGGCACGTTAGCTTAGTATCAATAGTAGGAAAAATTGAATTTCTCTAAAAGAGGAAATAGAGAATATATATATATATATATATATATATATATATAATGAATGGCCAGCTAAGATTTCAGAAGGGAAACTGTTGCATGACCAACCTTACTGAATTGTATCAGTAAATAATAGCTGTAGTAGTCAATGATAAAGCACGAGTTGCAATTTATCTGGATTTTCAGAAGGTGCCCCGAGATAGTAACGAAAAAATGCTGAGATTGCGGAGTCGGAGAATACTTGGCAGAATGGAAGGCATAAAGCAAGGAGTGGCAGTAAAGGTTTGTTTCTCAGAGCTGGCAGAATGTGGAAAGTGGTGTTCCACCAAAATCAGTGCTGGGACAATGTCTATTCACAATTTACATTAACAATTAGGGCTGTGGAATCAAAACAAAATGTCTAAATTTACGGATTACACCAAATTTCCAGGGGACAGCTCATTAAGTCAATACTCAGAACAATAGCAATGTGTTACAGGAGGACATTAATAAACGTTCAGAACCGGCAAACAATTGGCAAATGTAGTTCAGCACAGATAAATGTGTGGTACGGCATTTTGGTGGAAAGATTAGGGGGGGTCAATTATTACTTGTAAGGTGTCAAATTCGGTGGGATAGAACAACAAAGGAATCTCGGAGTACAAACACAGCACTCACTGAAAGTTGCTCCACAGGTTAGCAAGACGTTAAAGAAGCAAACCACGCCCACGTTTTAATTCTGTGAAGTATATAATGGGAATAAGTGAAGTTATGGTAAACTAGTATTGAACCCTGATTCGACTGCGGGTAATTCTGACCTGCATGTGACTCCAGACCCGCAGCAATGTGGGTGACCCTTAGTGTCCTTTAAAATGGCTTAGCAAGCCATTCAGTTCAAGGGCAATTAGGGATGGGCAATAAATGTTAACCCAGCCAGCGACACCTTCATCCCACAAACGAATAATAATAATAAAAAAAAAGTCGCTAAGGCTCTGCCACACCGACCTGGAGAGAGAAAAAAAGTTAACGTTTCAGGCCAGTAACCCGTCATCTGAGCGATGAAAAGTTAGAAATGTAATTATTTTAAGCAGCTGCAATAGAAACGCACGGAGAAAAAAAGAACACAGTGAAGGGCTGTACTAAGGTAGGAGGCAGGAGAGATTAAATACCAAAAGCATTGGTAGTTTACTTGCAAAGGGAGTCATATGGGGCAATTGTCCTGGTTTGGGCACTGTTTCACTCCATGGCCCCACTCATCATAACGGTAATGCCTGTAACTTTCCCGTTGTGTTTTTGATCTTATGATTTGCTGTTACATGACGTGCTTATATAAACAGCATTCACGAACCTGCCCTCTCTTCAGTGAACACCTGCTCCCTAAAATTGTATCATCTTTCAAGTTATCAACTATGGCTGCTTGGCAGTCACATTGGGCACCTGGGTAACGAAGCACATTGGAGATTTGTCCACTAAGAAGCAGACCACAATGACAGTGCATTGCTCTTGGATCCAACTCTGTTGCTCTGCACATCTATGACAGGTCAAACATTAAGACTCAAAGTTATGCTGTGGAGTCATTTTTCTGCTGAATTAGCTTGGTTAAGACACTTGATGCGGTGGTTGCTTGAGCCTCCATTCTGCCTCACTGCATTTTTAATTCAACTATTTCTGACGACTCTCTGCGACCTCATTAAATTGTGGTTCGAAGGTATGTAGGTGGACCTAAATTTTCGGAGTGCTGCTATCGTCCACAGAATTCTAGCTCTCTGGGCGGCTTCTCTGTACATTTCCTCTATGAGGCATGCCTTCTTACTGTCTCTTGCTATCTCCAGTAGAGACACGGATCTCACTCTATCAGCAGGTACTTGAGTACTGCAGAGCCTCTGAACCTTACACGCAATAATGCGAAAAAAATTTAAAAATCGATGTGTTGTTTTAAATTACATGCCAGGAGAAAGAGACACACAATGCATCTTGCTTTTCTTCATCTAGACAACTTCATTATGCAATGCTCCACTGACTTGGCAGCCATTATGGTAACACGCGGTACACATATCTTATAACTATGAGGTTTCCAAATGATCCCAATATTTGCTCTGAACTCTCAGGGAACTTAAAGAAACCATCAGCCTGCTCTTGATGATGAGTGCTTTGAGCATGTTTTATGCCGAGCTAAATGGATGAGCCCTCATGAACAACTGGCTGATTTAGCAACCCTTAACCATCCTGCATCCGTCTGTTATTCTGACCTGATTTCTCTCCCTCTCTATCAATGTCTTATACTAATAGATAGCCAATCATTCCTGTCTATATATCATCCTTCTTTCTACATTTGTGTATGTGTCTGTGTACGCACCAAAACATTTGTGTCTCTGTGTCTCTGACTTTCGATGTCCCTGTTTCTTTCTATCTCTCCACATATTTGTGCCTCCGTGGCTCTCGATGCTTGCGTTAGTCTCTCGCCTTGGCTATTTTTCTATCCATCTATATGTTTTTTTGTAACTCCTATTCCCTGTCCCTGTCTGCCAATTGACTCGTGTTTATAAATCTGTGCCTTTACAGTCAGTGGCAAAGCTATGGTGTTCGTCGTTCATTATGCTTACACTTAACACACAGATTTGTTTCTGACATGTCAGTGACAGCAGCCCCTAGCATCAGTCCCAACATCAAATAGTCTTGCACAGTTTGAAATAGAAGTACAATAAATTTGGTAAGGCACTTACCTTCTTGGCACTTCTTAAGAACTGTAGAACACAATAGAAAACCAAAAAACGTTCAGTCCAAATGGCTTTTCGTATGGGCATGTAACACAACCTCATGGCAGCTAATACAAGCTCTGGTGTCTGCGTCAATGAAAGGTCGGTATATCTCATCTCAAACGGATTATGCAGACAAAGCTTTCAAGTCCAATTTGCTCATTACTGAGTGAGCACTCAAAGACGGTCCTCCTTCATTAAGCGGGCCTGTCTCTGGATATTACATTATTGAATAGGGCTTTATAGTATTAAAGGCTGTGGAGGTGTGCTGTCACCATGGCGTTTGCTTCCTGCACATCTCCATTCACCTCCATTTTGTTCCAAGTGATGGGATAACAAATTGCAATCCAAAGCACATAGGTGATTCCCATTTTGTCAATTTATCTTGACCTGAAAGTCACGGAGGTGTCAGGAAAACTCTAATCACTCAACAAGTCGAGACAATAATCATCGTTTCATTTGTATTAACGGTTTTTATTACTGCAAATTAGAAACCTTTCTCCACAGGTCTCCCAAACTCGAGTAGCCAATATGGTTCTTCCCTCGTAAGTTCTGCGATTGGCAATGCTGCATGATTCATATTTCTCTTGGTCTCATCCTCGAATATGTTCCTTATATTCATGCAATCACTAAGATCATCTATTTCTACTCTCTTAACATCACCAGCCTTCAGCCATCTCTCAGATCATTTGCTGCGGAATCCCTCTTCATGCCTACGCTACTTCTAGGTTTGACAATCCCAAACCACGCCTGGATGGTCTCCCACATCAGCTCTCTGTAAATTTGAGGTCATCCAAAACTCTACTGTGTGCGTCTTATTTCACAGCAAGTCACGTTCCCCTATTGAACCTCCACTCGCTGAGCTACTTCGGCTCCCGGTCAAGCAACATCTTGCTTTAAACTTCTCATCCTTGTTGTCAAATCCATCCATGGTCACGCCATCCCTATCTCTGTAATCTGCTCCATGCCCACACCCCACAAGATATCTGCGCTTCTCTAATTCTGGCCTCTTGTGCATTACTGATTTTAATTGCTCCATCATTGATGACCGCACCTTCAGTTACCTACGCCCCAAGCTCTGGATATCCAGCCTCAATCTCTCTGGCTCTCCAGCTCGCTTTCCTCCTTTAAGGCACTCCTTAAAACCTACTTCTTTGACAAAGCTTTTGGTAATCTGACCGAATGTCTCCTTTTGTGGTTCTTTGTCACACTTTCTTTTATAATGCTCTTGTGAACTTCGCTGGGACTTTTTATTAGGTTACAGGTGCTGCACAAATCGAGGTGGCTGTGCCTATTTCTGTGTGGACAGCGTGTCACCCCATGGCCCCAACCATCGACCGGTGGCACTGGTACATGTTCCCTGGTTTCTTATTTACGCCACGATTTGCAGTTGTTTCGCCTGCAGCATAAAGCCTCCACGTTCGGCTCATCCGACATTTCACTCTCTAAAATGTTATCAGGCACTGATTCAGTGTTATTCTTTTGTCTCTGGTATAACCCAGATATTGGTGGCATGAGGAATATCAGACTAGTTTCCTTTGCAGCGAGTTGCCTTTCCACAAGTTCGATCTAAATGTAGCCATGTACTCCGTCCCGTGACTTACTGAATTATTGATCTGTGGTGAGAAGGCAGGCAGACAGTGGTCTATCATAAGAAATTCAACATCAATTGCAGTGAAGCAATTTCCAGGTTGAAGTCAGCCATATTTAATAATTCAAGCATTTGAACTAAGGGTGTGATATCGTTGTGGTTCGATGAGAAGTTCAACCACTAAAGTTATGGTGATGTCAACCCTTGCATGTATCTCTGCGTTCAAGTGCGGGAATTCAGCTTCCTCTTGTGGTTCAAGTGCAATGTGGAACTTTTGAGAATCGCCCGTTATGAAGGGCGCCAAAGTTCAGTGCACCGGTCACCTCTGCCTCACTGCATATCTGTTAAGGTCGAAGAGATATGGCTCCATGTCATTCAGTGGAGCCATTTACTGTTGAATTAGACGTTTAGGGTAAGTATAATCAGACTTTCCTGAACGTCCCTCCTACCCAACTTCTGCCTGAAATAAACAATCCCTGACTGACTCTGGCCAGCCCTGTTTAAGTGTGCTTAGGAGATCTGCTGCGGGTCCTTAATTATCCGAGTGTTCCTATTTTTCACAGAGCACTCTTTGTCTGGGCCAACTCTCGGAATCTTTACTCCACTGGGCTTGTTGTCTTTAACATTCTTACCATCTCCAGCTGAGACATGTACTCCACTCTTCACCTCACGTGCTGTATGATCCTATAGCCTCTCAACTTTATTTTCTCCTGTGAGCAGTAGTCCTCAACAAACCGAATTTGTTTTCATCAATCACACAAGACAAGAAAACGAACACAGATGCATCCTGCAAGTTATCTTTTTTTTTTCTTGAACATTATCCTCCATAGCGCTGCTGGGTGTTTTGAGAACCACTTCAGCTGTAAATAGCTTTTAAATGTTGATGATCCTAAAGAATGTATAAAATTCCTCGAAACCGTTTGGCTTCTTAAAGTGGCCATCAGATTTCTATGAAGATGATGTTCATTAAACTGCAATACCTGTACGCGCTTGGATCCAAGACCACATGAGCATGTAATTAATAGAACAGCCCTTGACGACCTTGCATCCGTCTGTCTGTCTCCCCTGTTTTCTCTATGTTTATCAATGGCCATAACTTATTGGCAATCAATAATCTCCGGATAATGCGCCGTAATCAATCTGCCAATTAATGCATCTATGTCCGTATATCTCTCTATCAATACATATGTGCCTCTGTCTCTGCGGCTATCGACGTTCCTGATTCTGTCTCTCAACGTCCCCATGCCTCCTTGTCTCTCGATGTTGACATGTGTCTCTTCTCCAAGTATTTCTGTCCATCGAATTGCGCCTGTATCTGTGTTTCTCGACTCCCTCTGTCTCTGTCATTTCACACTTCTCTGTGTCCCTGCCTTTGTTCCTTTACCTCTCTGTCGATGTATGTAAGCAGATTTGTCCCTCTTTCTCTCTGTCTTTCAATATTCTCTGTTCCTCTGTTCAGTGACAAATATTTTTCTCTGTCATTCTCTCCATCGATATGGGTATATTTTTTAGCTCTTTGTTACTGCATCTGCCTATTGATATATTTGATATATTTCTGTGTGTCAACATATGTGTCTGTCTGTCATTCTGTCTACCGACGTATCTCACTATCTGTCATGAATAGATGAGAACCTTCTGTAAACTATGTTTTACGCATTGGCATAGTAATGTAAACCTGTATTTTCATGCATCATGCTAGATTTTAGCTACATTCCACTTGATAAAATGATGGATCATGGGACAGCGACTTGAAAGTCTCTCGTTTTAGGACCCAGGAGACCCCTATCCAACCTGCCTGGACTTGAAACTGTAACAGTTTGAGAGTACAGCCTGTTTTCAATCAATTGCTGTCTTTTTGTCAGATTAGCACCAGTTACCTGAAGCGGCAAAGCTCTCTGTAAGACACAGTCTGCAAGAAGCCAGAAAAATTAAAGAAGCCAGACTACAAACAGCAAAGAAAATTAAAGACACAGTCTGCAAAAATAACAAGAAAGCCTGCCTTCTGCCAGCTTCCTCTCCATCTAAGAAAAAGGTGACTTCATTAAAATTAAACTACCCCATTTATATCTGAAAGTGCAAAAAAGAAAATATTTGTAAGAGAAGAGATATTTCCGACAGCTCCTACCCAATTCGACATTTCCAGTCGGTGACCTCCAATCTTTGGACTTTTTTTGATAATCTAAATGGACACTGGTTTAAACTGAAATTCATGTTAGTTTATAGATCTATTTAGTAAATGCTCTTGCCTTATTATACTTTTTACCTTACCCTGAATGTTTGTAAGTGTGCGTGGCGAAGTTAAGCCCCTTCCCAAGTTTAAGAGTCTGTAAATAAACCCTAAGTATTTGATTTATTCTTTAACAAAATTGTTCTTGTGGTCATTTATTATCAGGTTTCAAGAGAGGGAGAAATTCAGTCACTAATGTATTTACAGACATGGTGGTGGAAAAAAACAGAGACATTTGTTCAGAAAAAAAGATTAACTGCCTGTTTGTTACAGTCTCGCTGGCTCATGGCCCGGCTTCAGCTTTAGCGATAATGGTCAAGTTATCAACCCTCGTCATTCATAGCTGTATTTGTTGTAGCAGCAAAGGATGGGTGCTCACCATTCATTATTCTTGCAGTTGTCCACAGGCGTCTTGTGGACAATTCAACAGTAAAGGTTTTTGTGCATCAATGCTGCCATCGCATTCTCACCCAGTTTCACTCAGAAATACACCTATCTTCAGATACACTGTCCTCAGATACTTGGTCCTTCTTCAGACCTTCCAGTCAAAATGCATAATCCTTAAACATTCTGTCATGTTTCTCATCTGGTCTATTAACAGAGCTCAATGACAGATAACACTAACCCATTACTCAGCATTGATGAGGAGTCAGCCAGTTGATGTCAGCGATATCATTCGGAGAATCAACACAAGCCAAGCGGTGCACAGGGTCACACATAACGGCAAGGGTGGGCAATAGTTCAGCCTACGTCAGGCAGGAAACAGCAATAAGAAGCAACACAGCAGTAATATATGCTACCGTTTGTGCTATTTTAAGCACAGTATTAATTTTCAGAATAAATATGCTTCCTGCTGTCTGCAGAGCTTGGTATTTCACATGCTTTGTAACGGTTTAGCTTTGGTAATATTCATGACATTTTTCAAAACGTGCGACAACAAGCACCTACGTTGCGTATTTTGGTAGTGAAATATCCCAAGAAAGTATTCAGCCCACGCGTTTTAGGTTACTAATCCAGTAACATTACCACTATTGTGCAGTCTCCCAGGAACCGTGACATGAGATTTTGCTTGCTAATGCACACACGAACTGCCTTGGGGCGTTTTACTATGTTAGAAGAGCCACAGACATTATTTTCCCCGTTTTTGTTTGTTCTAAGTTTTCACATTGGGTCCATTAGGCTTCATCATAATGTGAATCTCTAACTATATTGTAAACTGGCGCAGCCTGGCCTGCTCAGGGCAGATCGTGAATGCAAGGTGGATCTGCCTGCATTTACATTCAGTCTTTTCACTGGGGAGGTGATTTTATCTTACTTTGTTGACAACGACAGTGCCCCCTGGCGGTTCCTCCATCAGTATAAGGACACCCATCACTCTCGACCTGTCCCCAAGACCATATATTTCCTGATCTTGGATGGAAGGGCATGTCGACGCTTGTCTAACACGAGAAACTGAATACATCTTGCAAAGGATTTAGTGAATGCTCCAAGCCACTGACTGGCCTGATTTAATAGGTCAACAATTTGAAGGAGGGTGCAATGTATAAACAGACATTAAGCCTCAAATGACGTGCCAATTTCTCACTGTTACACAATGCATACGCATTTTTTTCTCTTGTCACGCGGATAACTCAGTGTATTGCGATGTTTGTATGCTTCTGTATCTCATTCAAACCTTGTCAATCGGCCTGCATGCATTTCCATGCTTCTCCTGCTCCTGCTGTCATATCATTTGATTTCTTCTCTATGTCTTTCCGTCTCTCTTCGTATGCTTGTACATTTGTCTCTCTGCCTTTCAACCTATCAACTTCTGTCTCGAAGCAGTCCATCTGTCACTCAACATGTATCTCTTGGTTTCTCTCTCCCGCTCTCGCTTTCACTGTAGGACATATTAGTCTTTCACTCTCTCCCTGTTTATTAGGATATACGCAACAATGTGGAAAAAATGACCAAATATGCATGTCCACAAAACGTAGGATAAATCCAATAGGACAATTGCCACATCATCAGTCTACTATCGATCACCAGCAAATTTATGGAAGGTGTGGTTGACGGTGCAATGCATTAGCAGTTGCTCAGCAATAAGCTGCTTAGTGATGCTTAGTTTGTTTTTCTTCAGTGACCCTCAGCTTCAAACCTCATTTCAGCCTTGTTCCAAACAAGGAAAAAAAGGTGCGAACAACAGATGAGGTGAGCGTGACTACCCTTGGCTATCCAGGTAGCACTTGACCGAGTGTGGCATAACGGTGCCCTAGCAGCAGTGAAATCAATAAGAATCAGAGGGAGTCCGCAGGTTGGCGTCATAGCTACCCTATCATCTCAGTCCCATTATATCACTGCATGCATTCCACAGTGTAGTAACCTATGGTCAACATCTTCACCAACATCATCAATAATCTTACCTCCAACATAAGGTCACAAGTGGAGTTGTTCGCTATTGATTGCATAGTGTTCCACACCATTCGTGACTCTGACTCCTGATATGATGAATGAATGTCTCTGGTTCTCTGATTATCAGTATTCTTGCAAATGTTTCTCTCTATAACTTTCTCTCTCTCCACAAAGGTATGTCTCCATGTCTCTCGAAGTCTGTAAGTCTCTCTCTCTCTCATTGACGTTCTCTCTGATCAAAGTTCATCATTGAGATTCTCTTATACCTTTTCTACCTGCCTATTGAACCTTGTCTATGTTTTGGGTCTCCATTACTCCGTTTCATTGTCTGTAGACATATGCCTGCACATTTGACTCTCTGTCTTTCTGTTGAGCAACTTCAGTCTGTGACTAGTCCCCTGTCTCTCATCATTCCTGCATTTGTTTCTCCCTCTCAATCGATGTATATCATACTTCTCTCTTTCTCTCTCGAACAATGTAAGGACACATATTTTTCTAACTGGCTCTGTTTCTGTTTACTGACGTGTTTATATTCTCATCTCTCTAGCTGCGAACGTATGAGTATTTCTGACTACAGACTTATCTTTCTCCCTCTCTCTCTCTCGCTCTCCAACTCAAAGCCGGATTTTGCATTAAGAATATTGTTGAGGCTTTCAATAGTAATTAATCGCTGGTATTTTGCGGATAGCAGTGAAGGAATGTTGCTGGGCGTTCATGCTACTTGCACCTGCGGACAGACTTATTGTGAATATTTAAGTGGGAACGGTTCTTTGCATCAGTCCGACCATCATGTAGTCACGCCCTGTTTCACATAGAAATGCAACCATTTTGTTACAGCGCCCACATTATTTGCTATTTTGTAAGATCTGCAGGAAACAATAGAAAATCTATAAAATACTTTGTCCTAATTACTGCTCATATGGCCAATTAACAAAACCCAATGCTGGAAAACCAAACTCACGGACTCAGCTTTGACTAGATATTGAATAATCTTATATCAAGCGGATCATACAGACGAATAGCTTCAAGAAGCAAAATGAATGGGTCGGGCCGAGCACCCCCCCAAAGCACCTCCGTCACAGTGAAGGTCTTTCAATATCTCGGATTCTAGGACTTCATATCATTGTGGCGTGCGAAATTGCTCCATATTATTACTAGCCGATGCTGAGACATAACCTGTATTTTCTGGCTACCGATCTTCATCGCCAACATAACCTAGGCATTGGTGTAATGAAATGCAATCCAACTTCCGAGCTTGATTTCCACTTCGTGTATGTTGACTTGACTTACAGGCCCTAATTGGAAACGTTGAACCTGGAGTTTCTGAACAACCCACGTCATTATGGGCTGTAACCTCCTTTCCATTTCCCTTCATTATTCCTATGTAGGGGAAAGCGCCATCAGCAGTGCTCACAAACTACAGTACTGAACTCGGTTTTTTAGAATTAGAATTAGAATTAGAACATTACAGCGCAGTACAGGCCCTTCGGCCCTCGATGTTGCGCCGAACTGTGAAACCATCTGACCTACACGATTCCATTTTCATCCATATGTCTATCCAATGACCACTTAAATGCCCTTAAAGTTGGCGAATCTACTACTGCTGCAGGCAGGGCGTTCCACGCCCTTACTACTCTCTGAGTAAAGAAACTACCTCTCACATCTGTCCTATATCTATCACCCCTCAACTTGAAGCTATGTCCCCTCGTGTTTGCCATCAGCATCCGAGGAAAAAGACGCTCACTATCCACCCTATCTAACCCTCTGATCATCTTATATGTCTCTATTAAGTCACCTCTCCTCCTCCTTCTCTCCAACGAAAACAACCTCAAGTCCCTCAGCCTTTCCTCATAAGACCTTCCCTCCATACCAGGCAACATCCTAGTAAATCTCCTCTGCACCCCTTCCATAGCTTCCACATCCTTCCTATAATGCGGTAACCAGAACTGCACGCAATACTCCAGGTGCGGTCTCACCAGAGTTTTGTACAGCTGCCGCATGACCTCGTGGCTCCGAAACTCGATCCCCCTACTAATAAAAGCTAACACACCATATGCCTTCTTAACAGCCCTATTAACCTGGGTAGCAACCTTCAGGGATTTATGCACCTGGACACCAAGATCTCTCTGTTCATCTACACTACCAAGAATCTTCCCATTAGCCCAGTACTCTGCATTCCTGTTACTCCTTCCAAAGTGAATCACCTCACACTTTTCCGCATTAAACTCCATTTGCCATCTCTCAGCCCAGCTCTGCAGCCTATCTATGTCCCTCTGTACCCTACAACACCTTAGGCACTATCCACAACTCCACCGATCTTAGTGTCATCTGCAAATTTACTAACCCACCCTTCTACACCCTCTTCCAGGTCATTGATAAAAATGACAAACAGCAGTGGCCCCAAAACAGAACCTTGCGGTACACCACTAGTAACTAAACTCCAGGATGAACATTTGCCATCAACCACCACCCTCTGTCTTCTTTCAGCTAGCCAATTTCTGATCCAAAGCTCTAAATCACCTTTAACCCCATACTTCCGAATTTTCTGCAATAGCCTACCATGGGGAACCTTATCAAATGCATTACTGAAATCCATATACACCACATCCACTGCTTTACCCTCATCCACCTGTTTGGTCACCTTCTCGAAAAATTCAATAAGGTTTGTGAGGCACGACCGACCCGTCACAAAACCGTGCTGACTATCTCTAATGAACTTATTCTTTTCAAGATGATTATAAATCCTGTCGCTTATAACCTTTTCCAACATTTTACCCACAACCGAAGTAAGGCTCACAGGTCTATAATTACCAAGGCTGTCTCTACTCCCCTTCTTGAACAAGGGGACAACATTTGCTATCCTCCAGTCTTCCGGCACTATTCCTGTCGACAATGACGACATAAAGATCAAGGACAAAGGCTCTGCAATCTCCTCCCTAGCTTCCCAGAGAATCCTAGGATAAATCCCATCTGGCCCAGGGGACATATCTATTTTCACACTTTCCAAAATTGATAACACCTCCTCCTTGTGAACCTCAATCCCATCTAGCCTAGTAGCCTGAATCTCAGTATTCTCAACAACATTTTCTTTCTCTACTGTAAATACTGACGCAAAATATTCATTTAACACTTCCCCTATCTCCTCTGATTCCACACACAACTTCCCACTACTATCCTTAATTGGCCCTAATCTAACTCTAGTCATTCTTTTATTCCTGATATACCTATAGAAAGCCTTAGGGTTTTCCCTGATCCTATCCACCAATGACTTCTCGTGTCCTCTCCTTGCTCTTCTTCGCTCTCCCTTTAGATCCTTCCTGGCTAGCTTGTAGCTCTCAAGCGCCCTAACTGAGCGTTCACGTCTCATCCTAACATAAGCCGCCTTCTTCCTCTTCACAAGCGCTTCAACTTCTTTAGTAAACCACGGCTCCCTCGCTCGACAACTTCCTCCCTGCCTCACAGGTACATACTTATCAAGGACACACAGTAGCTGCTCCTTGAATAAGCTCCACATTTTGATTGTTCCCATCCCCTGCAGTTTCCTTCCCCATCCTACGCATCCTAAATCTTGTCTAATCGCATCATAATTTCCTTTCGCCCAGCTATAATTCTTGCCCTGCGGTATATGCCTGTCCCTGCCCATCGCTAAGGTAAACCTAAGCGAATTGTGATCACTATCACCAAAGTGCTCACCTACATCTAAATCTAACACCTGGCCGGGTTCATTTCCCAGTACCAAATCCAATGTGGCATCGCCCCTGGTTGGCCTGTCTACATACTGTGTCAGAAAACCCTCCTGCACACACTGGACAAAAACTGACCCATCTAAAGTACTCGAACTATAGTATTTCCAGTCGATATTTGGAAAGTTAAAGTCCCCCATAACAACTACCCTGTTACTCTCGCCCCTGTCGAGAATCATCTTCGCTATCCTTTCCTCTACATCTCTGGAACTATTCGGAGGTCTATAAAAGAATCCCAACAGGGTAACCTCACCTCTCCTGTTTCTAACCTCGGCCCATACTCCCTCAGTAGACGAGTCCTCAAACGTCCTTTCTGTCGCTGTAATACTCTCCTTGATTAACAATGCCACACCCCCCCCCCTCTTTTACCATCTTCTCTGTTCTTACTGAAACATCTAAATCCCGGAATCTGCAACATCCATTCCTGCCCCTGCTCTACCCATGTCTCCGAAATGGCCACTGCATCGAGATCCCAGGCTGCAAGCTCACCCACCTTATTCCGGATGCTCCTGGCGTTGAGGTAGACACACTTTAAACCAGTTTCTTGCTTGCCAGTGCCCTCTTGCGTCCTTGTAACCATATCCCTGACCTCACTACTCTCAACATCCTGTACACTGGCACTACAATTTAGGTTCCCATTCCCCTGCTGAATTAGTTTAAACCCCCCCGAAGAGCACTAGCAAATCTCCCCCCCAGGATATTGGTACCCCTCTGGTTCAGGTGAAGACCATCCTGTTTGTAGAGGTCCCACCTACCCCAGAAAGAGCCACAATTATCCAGGAAACCAAAACCCTCCCTCCTGCACCATCCCTGCAGCCACGTGTTCAACTCCTCTCTCTCCCTATTCCTCGCTTCGCTATCACTTGGTTGATCCATGTGGGCATTTCCATCTTCATCAATGCTGCATTACAGATCTCATCCTGGTGTCGGCAGTTTGCCACTCCATGGAAGACTTATCAGACCATTAATACTGTGTCCTTTCCCTGGTTTATTGTTCACCACAAGATCTGTCCGTACATGACTCGCAGCAAAGAAAAAAACACTTTCATGGCTTTTCCCGCTCTTCAGTGTCACCTTGCGCCCTATAATTTAATTAGCCCGGATTTCAGTTCTGTTCTTTTGACTAGGAAATGCAGGACATCTGATTTGTCATGCTCTTATGCAGTGATTTTCCTTTTTGCATACCGATCAACTCTTCGACATTGGGCCTGTCCCCATGGACTATAATACCCATGAGCTGGGATGGAAGGCCACGTAGACCATGGTCCACAGCAGAAACTGAACAATAATTGCATCACACTGGCTGTCAGATTGAAGCCATTCCTACACATTTTGCAATAAGTCAAACATTTCAAAACGAGGTGCAATGTCCACGTGATGGGACTATGCATTGAACTTAGAAACCCATAAAATTGTGTTGGTATTATCCCTTGCGTGATTTGCTGCATTCAACTGAGGGTACTTGGCTGACAATATAGGTCCAAGGCAACTTAGGCCTTTTGAATATCGCTTACTAAATAAGGTGACACAATGGCATCGCATTGGTCTTTTAGCTAGCTCTAATTTTCCTCTTGCTGTTTTACGTCTATGACCACATCTGTTGCTAAAAACCTTTGAAGTTGAGGTTCCTGAACGATCCATGCATTTACTCACGAACGTGAGGTTTTAGAAAGGAGACATCAGCTTCTCAGTGAAGTTTAGGTTTCTTAAGGTAACGGATGCTTATTCAGTTAGTTCATAATTGTCATTAACTTACACATGACAGAAAAATACTGAACCACCCTACGTCTAACTTTACCTCAGCCTGACTACCAATGTTTGGAAGTACAATTTATTAATAATTTCCATCTAGATATCCGTCTGTTCTTCGATGTACCCATGCATGTGTGACTCCTTCTCTGTCTCTCTGACTAGGAATACCCCCATTTTTGTTTGTCTAGATGTGGGGGTGCCACATATCCTCTCTCTCTTCTTGCATGTTTCTCTGTCGATTTGGCTCCCTGTACGCCGACATATATGTGTCTCCCTGCTTCTATACTGACTGTCTTTCTGCCCATCTACCCTTCCCTGTGCCTTTGTTTCTCCGTGGGTTTCTCTCTTTCTGTCGACTTTCAACTGTGCATTAATCTCCCTGTCTCTCTGAGTTTCATCTTTAACGTCTCGATCACTATTTCTATCGATGTGTGCATATTTCCCTCGCGCTCTCTTTTCCTGTTTTACGAACTATGAACACATTTTCTCTCTATATATACTCGTGTGTATTTCCATGGTGTTCTGTCTATCGATATATTGTATTCGCCTTTCTCTGCTTATCAATGTCTCTCTGCCTCTCAGATTATCGACTTATCTCTCTCTCCATCTGACACAAAGGCTGGATTCTGATTATGGATACTTTTGAGGTTATCAGCGCTCATCATCAACAGCTGGAATTTTGCAATCACAAAGGAAGGAATGGAGCATGCTGTTTTTTAAACTTACAGTTGTTCAAAGAATTGGTAAGGACCTTTCAGCGCCAACTGTTCCCAGCGTTGCTCTTACTATGACAATCTGGCCCAGTTCCACATGGTAATCGAACTATTTTCTTGTCGTCCTTACCATCCTGCTCCTTCTTAAGATCTGTAGTGCACAACAGAAAGAAAAATATTTTAAAAAATCTAATTCCTTTTTTTGGACAATTTACAGAAGCCAATAACAGCAAACCTAAACTCAGAACTTAGTTTGACTACAGTTTGGAACATCCAAGCGGATGACTCAGAAATACAGCTGCACGCCTCATAAAGCATCAATGCCACTGATATTACCCTGGGTTGGTCAAGCGTTCGGTCTCAGTCTTGAAAACAGCAGGGATGAGCAATGCAAATAAGCATGACATTTAAAAGGTGTACAATTTATGGCATTTTAATTATAGTGTTAATTTATTGCAAATCTTGATATTAGTCAAGCGTTATAAGGGTTTCGGTATGATGATAAACGAGTGCTGCAGAAGCTTGCAACGACAACAATAAGAAAATGAATGTATGCGACGCCTGTAACGTGGTAAAACTTCCAGAGGCTTCACAGTAGCCTTATCAACCAATTTTTGACATCGAACCAAATTCGTGATTTTTACCTATTTTTTGGGAAAGAGAAGCGGAAATGACAGGGAGGAAAGTCAGCGCCCGGGGCCTTGGCAGCAGAAGGCACGGACTCCAATACAGAGCTTTTAAAATCGGGAATGTGCAAATGACCAGATTTGGAGTAGCCATGTATCCTGGAGGATTGTAAGTTTGGAACATTTTAGAGGTTTGGAACATAGTCATGGAGGAATTTGTCAAAAATAATAATTTTTAGATTGATGCATTATCTAACTTCAGGCTTTTAATGTAGGTCAGCGAGTACAAGCACAGCAGAAGGACATTCACAACTCTATGTCTGTGCTAGCACTTTATAGGAGCTAATTAGCCCTACTGTCCTGCTATATCAACATATTGCGACGTTTATGTCCTTCGATACTTATCAAATTTATTTTGGAAAGAATGTATTGAGTCTGTATCTACTATCCTAAAAGCCAATGCATTCCGTATCGGAATAATTCACCACATTAAAAAGAATGAAATCATAGTCTCACTTCTGGATCTTATACCGATGGTCACAAATGCGTTTAATTTGTCAGGAGAATTTCCACCTGATAAAGACGTCTCGTAATGACATCTCTATAGCTTCCATTTCATTTAGTTGAGTCTTCAGCAAACACAATCCTACAGTTTATCCTAGATGTCTGGCCCCTAATATATCAATGTGGCATTCCTCTCATTTTGGCAGAGATCAAATATGCTTCGATGGTATACAACAGCCTCTAATTTGTACAACTGTGAAATGTTCTAGCATGTGCAACAGACGAAGCCATCATCCAAGTACGCTGCTGCATATCGGATATTTGGTGACAATACTTAGTGCATGTGTTTTTGGATGATAGTGAGACCCCTCATCATTGAAAAAGCATGGAGGTGTGATGGAAGACCGCCTCAAGATGTTCGAAGCATTATTCTGTATCATCCACTATTTTCAAGGGAATTTTAAAGGGAAATGCAATCTCATTTATTAACATCTAAAGTCCAAACGTGCCAGACGTTCCCTCTTCTCTCAACCAAGTAATGCACATAGTGCGTCAGGTCAGCATTGAACATGGATGTCTAATTTTGTTTCTGAAAGATGTCCTGGAAACGCCAGTTTCTGTCACAAAGACTTCCAACCTGTCACTCGACCCAATCCTGACAGACTTACTGAGCATGCAACTTTCCTTCCTGGTTTCCGTACTTCCTGATTAGGTGACATCCTTATCTCCCTTCAGGTGCTTTCCCACTCTCCAATACTGGCATCAGCATCATCATTCGCCCAAAAAGAAACAATTTACTTTTCTGTCCTTCCGAACTGCCACCATATGCCCAAGCTGCTCTTGCTCCCCAACACCCTTCAAGGTGTTATTGTTCCTTACAATCGTGTACATCTTTCTGCCACCCCATCTTTGAGTACTTTTGATCATGTTACTATGCCTGCCTCGGTATCAAGAGGTCTCTTTACAGACGCACAAATAATATCTTACATCACTGTGACAAAGGCAAACTATTCTTCTTAGCCTTTGAAGACCTATCTGCAGACTTTGAAACGATTGACCACACCATATTCTCCATCATTGTTTAATTGGCCTGGACAACACTCGCCTGATACCATTCTTATCTATCCCATCATAGTCAAAGAATAACCTCCAATGCCTTCTCTTTCACATCCTGTATCCTAAACTATAATGCCGGCATTGGTCTAATTTTGTTTCTCCCCTTCTATTTTTCATCTTGATGCTGCCCCTTGGAGACATCACTAAAAAAAATACAGCGTTATTTTCCAAATGTACACTGGGGACACAGAGATTCTCCTCACCTCAAACTATCTCGCAAAATTATAGATTCATGGAATTTTTAAGGGCAGAACAATGCCATTCTACCCGTCAGATCTGTACAGGCTCTCTGCAAGAGTAACTGACTAAATCACACTCTTCGGTTCTTCTCCCATAGCTCTGTAAGTTTAATCTCTTCAGGTGTTTATGCAATTCCCTTTTGAACGTCACGATGAAATCTCCATAAACCATAATCTCAAGCTGTGCTTTCCAGATCCTAACCGCTCGTAAAAAAGATGTATTCCTCAATCGCCGTTGTTTCTTTTGGCAGTCAACATATTTCATTGTCCTCTGGTTCTCCAGAATAACGGCAATGGGACCAGTTGTTTTTGCTGTATAAATTTTGTCTATGCATTCATGATTTTGAGAACTAGATTCGTGTCAGCTATGATTCTATCGAATGACAGAGCAGGTTCGAGGAGACGAATGGCCAACTCCTGCTCCTAATTCTTGTTTTCTCGTATTCATGTGATGTAAAGATCCTCTCAACCTTGTTTTCTCTAAGGAAATTTTCAAATCAATTATTTTAAAGTATGGTGCCCAACATTTAACACATTCTTCCAATTGAGGTCGAAACAATGACTTTTAAAAGTTCATCATATCTCCCACACCTGCATGCTCTATTCATCTAATTATAACGCCTAGGTTCCTGTCTACATGTTTATCCATTTCCTCAACCTTCCTTGCCATATTCAACGATTTTTGAAGGTATGCATCCAGTCCGATCTGTTTCTGCAACCCATTTAGAATTTCAACCTGTTTTACATTGTTTCTCCTCGTTCTTCCTACCAAAATGTATTATTTCAGATTTCTCCACAATAAATCTCATCTGCCAATTATCTGTCCATTACAAAAGCCTGCCAATGTCCTCTTGAGATCTATTACTATCCTCTTCAGAGTTCGCATCAAATAAAGTTTTATGTCATGTCTAAAGTTCGAAATGTTGCCAGGTCGAGGTCATTAATATAGATCAGGAAATGCAATGGCTCCAGTACCAATACCTTTGAACTGAACTACATATCTCATTTTAGTCGTCGACACTGGTACTCTGAGTTGCCTGTCACTCAGCCAACTTTGTATCCATGCTGTTGCCTTTCCTGTTATTCCATAGGCTTTATTTTGTTATAGTTTAGTTTAGAGATACAGCACTGAAACAGGCCCTTCGGCCCACCGAGTCTGTGCCGACCATCAACCACCCATTTATACTAATCCTACACTAATCCCATATTCCTATCACATCCCCACCTGTCCCTATATATTTCCCTACCACCTACCTATACTAGGGGAAATTTATAATGGCCAATTAACCTATCAACCTGCAAGTCTTTGGCATGTGGGAGGAAACCGGAGCACCCGGAGGAAACCCACGCAGACACAGGGAGAACTTGCAAACTTCACACAGGTAGTACCCAGAATCGAACCCGGGTCCCTGGAGCTGTGAGGCTGCGGTGCTAACCACTGCACCACTGTGCCGCCCCTTTAACAAGTGCCTTATGCAATTTCATTTATACCAGATCAACTATATTGCCGTCATCAACATTCTCTGATTCCTCAACAAAATTGAAATCAAGAACTTTAAACACGATTAACTCTTTAATAAATCCGTGTTGACTTGTCTTAATTGATCCAAACTTGTCTTGGCAACTATTAATTTTATCTTACGCTTTCCTTTCTAAATTTTTCCACACCGCTGAACTTAAATTGAATGCCCTGCTGCTGCTCGAATAATCCTTGCATACGTTTTGGACAATGGTGTAAAATTTTCAGTTCGCCAGTCCTCTGCCACCACCCCTGCATGTAATAGGAATTAGAAGATTGTAGGGAACATATTATCTGCATCTACCCAGTCCATCCCTTTAAGTATTCTGTAGCTTATAATGAGATCACCTCTCATTCTATGAAACTCTAGAGAATACAGGTCCAGTACCCCCAATCTGTCCTCAGAGGACACTTCCACCATCCCAGGAAGATGTCTGGTGAAATTTCGTTGCACTACATCTATGTCAATAATATCCTTCCGAAGGTAAGGGGACTAAAACACACACTCCAGGAGCGTTCCAATCAAGGTTCTATACAATTGAAGCAAGACATCAGTACTCCTGTACTCAAACCCTCTTTCGTTAAAGGCTAACATACAATTAGCCTTCTTAATTGCTTGCTGCACCTGCATGTTAGCGTTCAATGCCTTATTGCCAAGGACACCCAGGTCCCTTTGTACATTTACACTTTCTAATGTCTTAGCATTAAGAAGTACCCTGCAAATCTGTTCCTCCTGCCAAAGTAGATAACATCACAGTTTCCAACACTATATCCCATCTGCCACGTTCTTGCCGACTCACTGAGATTGGCAAAATCCCCATGAAGCCGCCTTGCATCATCCTCACAACACACATTCCCACCAAGTTTTGTGACAGCTGCGAACCTGGAAATACTACATTTTGGCCGACACATCCAAATCATTGACACATATTGTGAACAGTTGGGGCCTAGCACTGATTCCTGTGGTATCCCACATTTTCAAAGTCTGCAAACGCGAGATGATTCGTTTATTCTGACTTTCTTCTTTATGCCTGCTAATTAATCCTTAATCCATGCCAGTATAGAACCTCCTATTCCATGGTCTTTAATTATGCTAAACAACCACCTGTGGGGGACTTTATAACAGTCTTAAGAAAATACAAATATACCATGTCTACCAACACAGCTTTCTCAACTCTTGTTAATAACATCCTCAAACAACTCCAACAGATTCGTCAAAAATGATTTCCCATTCATAAGTCCATGTTGACTATGCCAATCACATCATTTATTGACGTGTCCATTTATCACAACATTTTGAATAGATTCTAGCATTTTTACAACGTCTGATGTAAGGCTTACAGGTCTGTAATTCCCTGTTTTCTCTCTCCCTCCCTTCTTAAAAAGTGGGGTGACATTTGTGACCTTCCAATCTGCAGGAACCGCTCCAAAATCTATAGCATTTTGGAGTATGATCACCAATGCATCCATTATCTCCTAGTTACTTATTTCAACACGCTGTGATGAAGAATATCAGGTCCTGGTGACTTATCAACCTTCAGCCCCATAGATTTCCCCAATGCCACCTTCTTACATATACTCATTTCCTTCAATTCCTCATTCTTCCTAATCCCTTGGATCTCTAATTCTGGATGATTGATTTTATGGTCCTCAGTGAAGACAGAGACAAAGTAATCATTTAGCTTCTCTGCCATTTCTCTATTCCCCATGATAGATTATGCTGATTCTGCATGTATTGAATCCACATTTTTCTCAGCCAAACGTTTCATTGTTTTACATACATGTGGAAGCTTTTACATTCCGTTTTTATACGTAGCCAAGAATGTGGAGTTAAGGTTACAATCAGATCAGCCATGATTTTGTTGAATGGTGGAGTAGGCTCGACGGGCCAAGTGGCCTACTCCTGTTCCTAATACATATGTTCACAACTAATACCACTACTGGTGTACTGCACCAGATGGACATTAATCGTTCAAATAGGGAGCTCACCACCAGCTTCTCAAGGGAAATTATGGATGGGCAACAAATTCTGGAATTGATAGCGACGTTCACATCCCTTGAAACAAATAAATAAAATGAATGGAGAATTGTCTAAGTGTTATTTGGGTATATAGACTAAAAGACATTGTGTTAAATAGACAGTGGTAAAGAATAAAGAATAAAATCAAAATGTTCAACATATATGCATTGCATTTAAAAACAAAAGCTCAGCAAAAATATATATCTATGGCTTATTCAGTAAGTTAAGAAGAGTATTACATTAAAAGAATAGGCTTAAAATGTGGCAAAGACTAGCAATGAATCTGAGGATTAAGAGTGATTTGGAAACTGGAAAAGACTGGCCAAAAAGTTGTTAAATTAAAAAAAAGATACAAGTGCAAACAAGCCAAAATATTAAAACAGATTGTAAGAGCTTTAAGACGTCTTAAAAAGGAAAACAGCTAACGTGAATGTTAGTCTCTTAGAGACAGAGTGCGGAGAATTAGCTTGAGGAATGACGAAATGGCAGAAATCCTGTACATATAATTTATGTCTGAATTTGACAGCAGATTGGGTACCAGAAATAGGGTAACCATAGGCCAATAAAATTAAGGAGCTTAAGATAATTAATATGAGCAGAGACACAGTACTGATGAAACTTAAAGGACGAAACTCCAACAAATGCTGTGATGACCTACATTTTATAAATAACAGGTGGCTAAAGGACTGTTGTGTGAAAGAGGTGTAACTTTAAATGGAACACTAGCACCAGGTCTGTGGCAGGGAGGAGTTGTATCAATTGGACAGGAAACACTTGAATCGAAATGGGACAAGTACAAGAGTGGAAAGGGTAAACAGGAAGTTGGAAAGGACAGGAAAGATAGGGTAAGTGATCTAAAAGAGACCTAACTTATTAACTGTCTTAAAAATAGGGAAAGAATGTGTAGGGAAAAATAAAGTGTTGGAGGGCATTGACTGCAAAGGAATAAATAGAGTTACACATAAGAGTGTGCAGGATAGAAAACAGAAAGTGAGAGGAAATCGTATTAAAATGAATCGAAGTGTCTGTACAGCCACATATTCAGTGTCCATAATCAAACAGAGGATCTGGAGCTAATCATGCTTTGGGAGGAATCAGACACAGTAAGGATTACTGAAACAAAAACAAGAAATGCTGGATTCACTCAGCAGGTCTGGCAGCATCTGTGGAAAGAGAAGCAGAGTTAACGTTTCGGGTCAGTGACCCTTCCGAAGAAGGGTCACTGACCCGAAACGTTAACTCTGCTTCTCTTTCCACAGATGCTGCCAGACCTGCTGAGTGAATCCAGCATTTCTTGTTTTTGTTTCAGATTTCCAGCATCCGCAGTATTTTGCTTTTATTTTAAGGATTACTGAAATATGGCTACAGAAAGAAAGGAGCTGCGAATTAAACTTTGCGGGGTAAATTATTCATTTAAATAAAACAGAAAGGAGAAAGGGGAGGTGGACGAGCTGTGCTTAGTAGCCATAACATGATTGCAGTAGAAACAAAAGGAGGCAAACGTCAGCAAGCCAAAACAGAATCCATATGGATAGAGATAAAGCATAATATAGGATCAATCACACTAATATTTTACAGACCACCTAATAGTGTGAGGAAGGTGGTGGGAGTATTATGTAGAATATTAATTTTATTAGAATAAATTGCTGAGTAAAGGGGAAAGTGAATGGAGTTCCTACAATTTGTGGAAGACCCCTTTCTAATCGAATATGTAAACCAAAAGCCCACCAAGAGAAGATTCACTATTGGATTTAGCAATGGGGAGTGAACCAGGAATAAAGCGAGGTAATGTAGGGAAACATCTGGGGAATAGTAACCAAAATAAAATGCACATTAAAGTGATAATACAGAAGGCCATATGTAAGTACCGAACTGCGTTAACAGGTCGTAATAAATCTGATTTTCAGTAGCTTTGAATAGAACTTGGGAAAATAAAATTTTCACTGAATGATGTAGAACACTGATGGGAAGCAGCTACAACAGTGTACAACAGTGTGCAGAAAATGCAAATTCTGTAAATAAAAGAACGCATTGATACTAGTCAGAATCCATGGATGACTGAAGGTGTGAGGGAAGTATTGAGAGTGAAGAAAGTCACATACATTAAGTTTATATATCATCGAGGATTGCATGTTAAGAGAAATTGTGAGGAGATTACCAGACAATTAAATAAAGAAAAAAAATCTTGAAAGGCAAAGAGGAATTAGCAAATGGAATTATCATGGAGCAGAAAACAAAACATAAACATATTTTACAGGCACATCAATGGAAAAATAATGTTAGTTTGTGCAAGGACCATCAAGGGATAGGTAGGATAATATCACGGGTAATCATAGAGATGTGGCGGAAATACTAAATAATTATTTTGCTTCAGTATTTACCAGGGAGATAGAACAAGTAGATTTGGCTTATGTGATGAGTAATAAGATAAGTGCATTTCAAATAAAAACGTGCTGTGTTGAATACGCTAAGCGAATTCAAAATGGCTAAAGCCACCTGTTAGGCTGGATTGCATCCAGGCATTCTGCCGACGACATTGCAGAAGTATTATTACACACATTTAATAAATGATTAGAAAAAAACAATGAAGTGCCAGTGGATTGCTGGATAACTAACATAATTTATATATTTGGGAAACGGTAGAACATACTCAAAGTATTATAGAACAGCCATATTTAATCGCTGGTCGGAAACAAAATTGAATCCCAACTAAAGTAGAGAATGAAGAAGATCTAGAAAAAAGAACATAAGATAATGCACAATTAACATGAATTTCAAAAATGAAAACTTGCCTGACCAACCTTACAGATTTTTTTGAGGACGTAGTGGAGAGAGTAGGCAATGCTAATGCAATCGATATAATTTATCTGTATTCACAATCTGCCTTCAATAAGGCGCTAAGTAATAAACTAATAAATGAGTACAGACAATATGAAGTGAGGGGACTACTGATAGAATGGATTGCTAATTGGTTTCAGGTGAAAGAGCAGAAAGTGGGAATGAAGTGTTCCTACAATTTGTAGAGGAGTTATTCAGAGAGGCAGAAGATAGGAAGTGGTGCTCCATAAGGATCAGGACAGGGACAACTGTTGTTCACTGTTTTTATTTACGATATCTACTATGAATCAAAAATTCAATTTATAAATTTCCAGATCATGCAACTTGTGCTTAGGAGGAAGTAAACCGGTGGCGGTGGCGGGATTGTCAATTTTCAGGAGTATTGCAACAAATTGGGCCCAATGGCCTGCTTCTGCATTGTATATAATATGTATTCCTACATGAATTAAACTATTTAGGCAAGATTTCCTGAGTCTCCATCCTGCCTCACTGCTGGCTATCAATCCATGCATGAATCTCTGTCTTTGATGTTCATATATTTCCTGTCTCTCTAATTATTTATATATCTTCCTGTATATATGTATCCCTGTCTCACGATGTTAGTATGCTTCTCTGTCCCCATGGCTCTCCATCCACCGACGTATATCACGCTGCTTCTCCTATTTCCTGTCGCTGTGCCTATTGACTCCTATCGATATTTCTGCCCCTCTGTTGCTCTGTCTCTCGACGTATGTCATACAATTTTCCCATTGCCTGTCAACGTCTACGTGTTTCTTGTTGGTCCCTCTATCAGCATCCGCCTCTGCCTCTCAGTCTATCAATGTATGTCAGATTTTTTTCTCGCTCTTTCCCTGATTACGCATCGATATTTTGATTTCTCTATGATTGCATCTGATTTGATTTTCTGTCTGTCAGTCCTTCAACATGTGTGTCTATCTGTGTAGCGATGTATTTTGACCGAAAGCCCTGAGGCTGTCAAAATCATCATTAATGGCTGGTATATCGTAATCAGCGGTGAAGGCATTGTATTCACTATTTATTATATTTACAGATATCACAGACTTTTTACGGACATTTCATTGGCGGTGGATCCCAGCATCATTCCAACCATCATACAGTCTCTGCACAGTGGCGTAGTGGTTAGCACCGCAGCCTCACAGCTCAAGCGACCCGGGTTCAATTCTGGGTACTGCCTCTGTGGAGTTTGCAAGTTCCCCCTGTGTCTGCGTGGGTTTCCTCCGGGTGCTCCGGTTTCCTCCCACAGCCAAAAGACTTGCAGGTTGATCGGCAAATTGGCCATTATAAATTGCCCCTAGTATAGGTAGGTGGTAGGGAAATATAG
The DNA here is from genome assembly GCF_036365525.1 of Heterodontus francisci. Taxonomy (NCBI): domain Eukaryota; kingdom Metazoa; phylum Chordata; class Chondrichthyes; order Heterodontiformes; family Heterodontidae; genus Heterodontus; species Heterodontus francisci. Next base: position 27,065,365 of record NC_090409.1, on the reverse strand, counting down.
GGACAGGTGAGGATGTTGTCGGAATATGGGATTAGTGTAGAATTAGTATAAATGGGTGGTTAATGGTTGGCACAGACTCGGTGGGCCGAAGGGCCTGTTTCAGTGCTGTATATCTAAATCGATTCTCAAATAGAAATACTCCATTGTAATACTGTCCTTACCGTCCTTGCATTTGTTAAGATCTGTGGGGCACAATGGAAATAGTTCAATGCTCCATCTACATTCTTTTCGCATGGATAATAAACACAATCCAAGGATACAAATCCAACTTTAGGATGCAGTTTTGGTGAACCACCGAACGATCTCATGTCAAGCAGATCCTGCAGAAACACAGTGTCAAGCCACATGGTACACACATAGGGGCGACAGCCACCCAGCAGTTACTCCATTACTGTGAGAGCATCTTCTTCTCTGCAGAATTTCAGGAGATTAAACTGCGGTATATAGTGCCACAGTGTTAACGGTGGAGTAAACTTTGTTACTGATAGGATCATTACTTTCTAGGCACCTCGAATTTCTTCCAACTTGATCCTGCTGATGGGGATACGAAATGGAATCCAAAGTAAAAAAAAAACTCAGTTTGCTTTTTCTCTGCAGCTGATCTTGAGTTGAATGCCGCACTATAGTCCTGAAAACTGCGGTTACAGAGCAACCCGAGTCAATAAGAACATTCACCTTTTTATCATTATGTTTTATAATTTTTTTTGGAATGGAAAAGCGGTATCCACACGGCTGCCAAGCTACAGTACCAGACCCCATTAATCCTTGTTGGCATCCCTGCATTCTGCAATATTGCAATACCCGAGCTCCACCTACCTTGAGCAGTATGTCACTGTCGCCCACTCACATCGGCATCACATGTACCTTTTTCTCTCATGTATTGATTATCCTATGACTTGTACTTACATACGCCACCGCTATGAGTCCATCACGGCTCTTGCAAGAGACTGCAGGTACTGTCTCTGTTCCTCTGCCTCTCTGTCTATTGATGTTTGCATATCTCTATCTCTGTCTTCGTGTTTAACCAGGCAGAAAAGTCCTCGTCTCACTGTCTGTCAACTTATGCATATTTCTCCCTTTCGTCTGTTCACAAATGTATTGTTTTTCCTCTGTATCTTTCCCTGTCTACCCATATATGTAGATTCCTATCTCTGTATATTAAAATATGTGTGCCTCTCTCTCTCGGTCTACCGACTTATCTCAAAGCCCAAGTTCAATATCAAGTACATTAGTGAGCCTACCAAAGCTGAACATTAATGACTGTTGTTTTGCAATCTGCAGCGAAGGAATCATGCTCGTCATGCATTGCACCTTCAGCTCCTCAGAGACTTCTGATGGACATTTCAGTGGCACTGTTGCCTAGCACAGGTCGTACTATCACAGATTATTCATTTTCCCACAGGACTACAAAGATTTTATGAGTGCACTTACCGTCTTGTTCCTTCTTAAGATCTGTAGTTCACAAAAGAAAATCAACATGCATTCTTTCCAAAATGATTTGCATATGGAAAATTAACACAACCCAAGAACAGCAAACCCTAAATTAGGGCTCAGATGTAACTAGCGGTCAGATCATGCCATGTCAAGCGGGCCATTCACAAATGCATCTTCCATTCATGTGCTACAACATACCATTCATATCTTGCCAATAAAGTGCAATGGTCTAGAAGTAAGCTTTCAAGTGGCAGGAAAAGACAATAAGAAGGAATATAGCAGTAGCAAGCTGTAGAATTGGTGATGCTATAAATGCATTATTATTTTATGGCATTAATATATTGCTCATATTTCAGAGCTTGATATTGGCTATGTTTTGGAAGCTTTTAGCTATGGCGACATTAATAAAAGTTACAAACGCATACAGCAATAAAAACAAAGTGCATTTATATGACACTATGAACATGGTGAAATGTCCAAAGACGCTACATATGAAAGTTGCAAAACGAAATTCAGCAACCAACCAGTAAGTAAGATGTCAGATTTAAAAAAAAACATTGGTCAAGACCTGTTTTCATCGTCTTACCTAGCAAATGAGAGATAGAGAGGCAGGCATGTTCATGGAGGGAATTTCATAGCTGCGAGGCACAGCAGCTGATGGCACCGATATCAAAACCGGAGAAATTAAAATCAAACATGTAAGAGGCCAGAATTGGATTTGCCTGATATTTCGGTGGCCATCCATGTCAGCGTCGCTGGCTAGGCCAGCTTTTGCAGCCGATCGTTAACTGTAAATATCAGAGCTGTGACAGCATTATAGACAGGTTATATTGGGGGACTTTAATTACCTATATTCCGATTGGGATAATTTTAGACTAAAGGGAAAGGATGCATTAGAATTTCTGGATTGTATTAAGGAGAACTTCCTTGATCAGTATGTTCTCAGGCCTACTGGAAAGGTGGCATTGCTGGATCTGGTGCTATGAAATAAGGTGGGCTACGTGGACAAAATATCCATGCGGGAGAACTGGGGTATGAGTGATCATGGTATCCTACAGTAATGCAGAAAAACAAGGAACGATGTAACGTAGAAAAGCCAGTTTGAAAAAGGGTTAATTTCGGTGCAATGAGAACTGATCTGGACAGGATAAAATGGAACCAACGACGGACAGGCAGATCTACAACGGAATGATGGGTTATATTTAAGGAGGGGATGCTTCAGGTACCAGCTAGGTACATTCTAACAAAGGTGGAAGTTAGGGAACCAAAAACAGGGCTCCTTGGATGACGAGGGAAATAGAGATTATGTTGAACCAAAAAGAGTTTTAGGATGCATGCCAGGTGACCTCTTCAAGTGAGAACCAGGCCAAAAACAATTTGAGAAGGGCGGTGAAGGGGAAAACGAGATTGGCAAAGAGAGAGCATAAGAATAGAATGGCAGTCAACACAAAAGGTAACCCAAATATCATCTGCTGGCAATCAAATTGTAAGCGGTATTAACAGGTGGAATGGATCTATTAGGGCCAAAGAAGGCAATGTATGCTGAGAGGCACACAACAAGGCTAGAATACTTAATGAATACCTTTTATGTATGTTTACTAAGGAAGAAGAATCCGTCAGAATATCAGTAGAAGTGGAGAGTGTGGGAGAAATAGACTGGGAAACATTGAGAGGGAGAGCTGCTGGTAAGTCTGACGATGCTTCGGTTAGATATGTTCGCTGGTCTGGACCGCTTGCATCTCAGGTTACTAAAGAGGATGGGAGCTCAAAGAGTAGAAAGGCTGTCATAATCTTCAAATCTTCCCCGGAAACGTCAGAGGTGCCCAGCGATATGCAGAGTAGAAAATGTGGCACTCTTATTCAAAGAAGGGTGTAAGGAAATCCTAGCAGAGATAAGGCCTTTATTTCAATATCAATGGTGGTAAGGTTTTCGAAAGTATATTTAGGGGCAAAAATCAGCAGGCACATGGAGATGTTTGTGTTAATCCACGATAGCAAGCATGGATTTGTGTGACTAATCCAATTGAACTTTTTGGTGAAGTAACATAGAAGGTTGATGAAGGGTCAGTGACCTGAAACGTTAACTCTGCTTCTCTCTACAAAGATTCTGCCAGACCTGCTGACTATTTCCAGCATTTCTTGTTTTTATTTCAGCTTTCCACCATCTGCAGCCATTTGCTTTTATAAGTAGGTTGATGAATGGAATGCGGTAGATGTTGTAGACATGGATTTTACGATAGTGTTTGATGAATTATTACATACACGGGCGGTTAACGAACTTCAGGTTCATGGATAGGAGGATTAATGTACAACTGGAAATAAATGCTCAAGGACAGAAAACAGAACGTCGTGGTAATTGCTTTTTGCTTTGGGACTTGAAGGATGCTATACAGTGGCGTTCCCAAAGTCAGTAACAGGGCCTGTTGTTTTGCTATATATAAACGACATGGATCTAGGATTACAGAGCAGAATTTAAAACATTTCCAATGATACCAAACTTAGAGGAGTAGCAAACAGTAAGAATGATACCAACCGCCTGTAATAGGACTTATATAAGCTATCTAAATGGGTAGACAACTGGCAGATGGAATTTAGTGCAGCCAAGGCTGTGGTGATGTAGTTTGGTGAAAGGGATAGGATGAGACATTATAACCTTAATTGAGAAATTCAAGATGGAGTGCAAGAACAGAGTGACCTGTGGGTGCAAATTCACTGATTTTTGAAGGTGTAACTTCATATTGCGGTAGTTGTCAGCAAACCATAAGGGATCTTGGACTTCATAAATAGAGGCAAGGAGTTAAATCACACGCAAGTTATGCTGAAGCTTTGAGAAGCCTCGGTTAGACCCGAATTAGACTATTGTATCTAGGTCAGTGCACTGCTCTTTTGGAAGGATGTGAGTGTCCTTGACAGAGTGCAGATCAGATTTAACTGACAGTTTCCACGGATGGGGGGTTTAATTCACAAGGTTAGGCTCTAAAAGTGTTTTTTTTTCCTCCATAGAGTGAAGGCGATAGAGGATGGATTTGATAGAGGTGTGCAAGATTATAACAGGCTCAAATAAGTTAGACGAGGAAAAGCCGTTCTCATTAACTGATCGTACAAGGACTCGGGGACACAGGTTGAAGTTTGGTGGCAAGAGATGCGGAGAATGTTTGGAAGATCTTTTTTGACATATCGAGTGGCAAAAACATGGAACCCACTTCCCATGAGCATGGTGGAAGTGAAGGCAATCAATGATTTCGGAAGAAAATTGTATGTGCATTGAAGTAAATGATCTGGCACAGCTACGGAGATCCAGTCCGGGATTGGGTCTGACTGGATTTCCCTGTGAAGAGCTGGCATGGACTCGTTAGAAGTAATAGTCTCCTTCTATGCCGAAAATGAATCTAATGTATCGAAACTGGTTGATAATACAATGCTCGGTGGGAATGAACGCTCTGAGAAGGAAACATGAGGCATTCCAAGAGATAAAGACAGGTTATTTGATGGGTCAACAAAGTGGCAGATTTAATATAGACGGGAAGTGTGAGGGATTAGAATGGCAAATATCACCACAAAAGGCTGAATTTTGTCCCATTGTTAGACACATCCACTACAGGATAAAGCAACGCCTCAGAATGCACTCTTTCTCTAATGTAGCATAACACTGCTCCAAAGGCAACAGATTTATTTTCAAACAGAGCAAGTAATATTCTATCCTTTCAACTATTTCCGACTTTACAGCTTCCAACAGCACTTCTGAAGTGCTAGTTTTGCAGAACAAATGCTTGACTAACGGAAAAGCAAAATACTGCGGATGCTGGAAATCTGAAATAAAAACAAGAAATGCTGGAACCACTCAGCAGGTCTGGCAGCATCTGTGGAAAGAGAAGCAGAGTTAACGTTTCGGGTCAGTGACCCTTCATCGGAACTGACAAATATTAGAAAAGTCACAGGTTATAAGCAAGTGAGGTGGGGGTGGGGCAAGAGGTAACAAATGAAGTCTAGATTGGAACAGGCCGCATAGCTGACCAAAAGGTCACGGAGCAAAGGCAAACAATATGTTAATGGTGTGTTGAAAGACAAAGCATTAGTACAAATTAGGTGTTAATACACTGAATATTGAACAGCAGCAAGTGCAAATCTGAAAAAAACAGTGAGTAAGCAAACTGAACAAACTAAGATGAAATGAAATAAATGCAAAACAAAAGATTGTAAAAAATATAAAAAAGAATGTAAAAAGAAAGAAAAAAAATCACTAAAAATGAAAGTAAAATGGGGGGCTGTCATGCTCTGAAATTATTGAACTCAATGTTCAGTCCGGCAGGCTGCAGTGTGCTTAATCGGTGGATGAGATGCTGTTCCTCGAGCTTGCGTTGATGTTCACTGGAACACTGCAGCAATCCCAGGACAGAGATGTGAGCATGAGAGCAAGGGGGAGTGTTGAAATGGCAAGCAACCGGAAGCTCAGGGTCCTGCTTGCGAACTGAGCGGAGATGTTCCGCAAAGCAGTCACCCAGTCTGCGCTTGGTCTCCCCAATGTAGTGGAGACCACACTGTGAGCAGAGAATGCAGTATAGTACATTGAAAGATGTACAAGCAAATCGCTGCTTCACCTGAAAGTAATGTTTGGGGCCTAGGATGGTGAGGCGAGAGGAGGTAAATGGGCAGGTATTACACGTCCTGCGATTGCAGGGGAAGGTGCCATGGGAAGGGGACGAGGTGGTGGGGGTAATGGAGGAGTGGACCAGGGTGTTGCGGAGGGAACAATCCCTTCGGAATGCTGACAGGGGAAGGTAGGGGAAGATGCGACTGGTAGTGGCATCACGCTGGAGGTGGCGGAAATGGTGGATGATGACCCTTTGGATATGGAGGCTGGTGGGGTGAAAAGTGAGGACAAGGGGAACCCTGTCACGGTTCTGGGAGGGAGGGGAAGGGGTGAGGGTAGAGGTGCGGGGAATGGGTCGGACACGGTTGAGGGCCCTGTCAACCACAGTGGGGGGGGAATCCTTGGTTGAGTAAAAGGGAGGTCATATCAGAAGCACCGTCATGGAAGGTAGCATCATCAGAGCAGATGCGTCGGAGACGGAGAAACTGGGAGAATGGAATGGAGTCCTTACAGGAGGTAGGGTGTGAAGAAGTGTAGTCGAGGTAGCTGTGGGAGTCGGTGGGCTTATACTGGATATTAGTAGACAACGTATCCCCAGAGATGGAGACAGAGAAGTCGATGAAGGGAAGGGAAGTGTCAGAGATAGACCATGTAAAGGTGAGAGAAGGGTGGAAATTGGAAGCTAAGTTGATAAAGTTTTCCAGTTCGGGGTGGGGGCAGGAACAGGAAACGGCACCGATACAGTCATCAATGTACCGGAAAAAGAGTTGGGGGAGGTGGCCTGAGTAGGACTGGAACAAAGAATGCTCGACATATCCCACAAAAAGACAGGCATAACTAGGACCCATGCGGGTACCCACAGCGACACTTTTTTCTTGAAGGAAGTGCGTGGAGTTGAAGGAGAAGTTGTTCAATGTGAGAACAAGTTCAACCAGGCGGAGGAGGGTGGTGGTGGATGGGGACTGGTTGGGCCTCTGTTCTAACGTGTTGTTCACGAGCAGGTCCAAGAAGGACGCCTCCGCTGCATCGTACTAGTGTTGTTGCATTTGCCCACTTGAGGACGGTGGAAATGACGGCTCAATTAGCAATTTCGGAGAGAAATAGCTGATAGCAACCAATGATACCTAAAAAGGCCACAAAATTCTATTGAATCCGTAGTAGTGGTCAGTTGTGTTGTGATTAGCACTATGGCCTTCGATATTGCAAGCTAGCGATTTGATTCCTGAAGAATGTTCACTCAGATATGCAGATTCTAAACCAGGACACAGAAATTAAAGTATTGAAACCCCATATTTTCTTGTCATTAACAGAATGCGAACCAAATGTAACATTGCTGTCGCTCTCCCAGCATTAATTAAGGACATTGCATGTTGGAAAGTTTACTTGCAGCAGAATGTTTTAGCCATATCATTTCTGGCGTTGCTTGGAGCAGGTTAAGAACAGCTACATAATGTTTTCATATGTAATATATAATTTTAAAAATCGAAACAAATATATTTCAATTTTGCTGTCAGATAAAAATGTATCACTCCGTCTGACAGTCTATCTAGGGATGCACATTTGTCACTCTGGATCACCATATTTCTTTCTATTGGCCTATGCAGCCGTCTGTCTCTCTGTTCTAAATTAGGTAGCTCTCTGATTCTCTGTTTATCGACATATGCATATGTCTTTCTTGCCATCTCTCGAATTTTGTATCTCCCTGTCTAATGGCCTATGCATATTTCAGTCTCTGCTTCTCCCTGTCTCATCGTGTGATGGCTTGTGGTAAGGAGCGTCTTTTATTTATTTATTTAGAGATACAGCACTGAAACAGGCCCGTCGGCCCACCGAGACTGTGCTGACCAACAACCACCCATTTATACTAACCCTGCAGTAATCCCATATGCCCTACCACCTACCTGCACTAGGGGCAATTTTTATCGCAGCCAATTTACCTATCGTCTTTTGGCGGTGGGAGGAAACCAGAGCACCCGGTGGAGTCTGCTCCATCATTCAATAAGATCATGGGTGATCTGTTTGCACTCTCGACTCCACATTCCTGCCTACACACAATAACATTTCCATCCCTTTCTTATCATGAATTTATCGACCTCTGCCTAAAAAGGAAGGCTCTTCTTTCACTGCCTGTTGGGGAAGAGAGTTCTAAAGATGCACGACCTTCTGAGAGAGAAAAAAAAATCCTCATCTCTATCTTAAATGGGCAATACATCATTTTTAAACAGTGAATACTAGTTGTAGATCAGCCCACAAGGGGAAACATCATTTCCACATCCACCTTGCTAAGATTCCTCAAGTCGCCTCTTACTCTTCTAAACTCCAGCAGATACAAGCCTAGCCTGTCTTACTTTCCCTCAAAGACAACCCGCAAATTCCAGTAATTATCCATTAAACCTTGTCTGAACTGCTTCAAAAGCATATTCATGCTTCCTTAAAAAAAGCGAACTCTACTGTACACAATATTCCAGCCTAGGTCTCACCAATGCCCTGTATAACTGAAGCATACCCTCCCTACTTTCGTATTCAATTCCCCTCGCAGTAACCAATAACATTCTATTAGATTTCCGAATTAGTTGCTGAACCTACATACTAACCTTGGCGGCTCATACACAAGGTTACCCAGATTCATCTGCAGCTCAAAGTTCTGCAATTTCTATCACGTATTAAATAGGCTGTTTGCACTTAAAATGAATAAGGTACCACGACTGGATAAGATGCATCCAAGGATATGAGGGAAGTCAGGTTGAAAATCGCACAGGCAGTCGCAATCGTTTTTCAGTTTAGCTTAGGATCAAGGGTCGTGCCAGAGTACAGGAGAATTACAAAAGTTACACCCTTGTTCAAAAAAGCAACTTAATGCCAGTCAATTTCATTTCGGTGGTGGGGAGTCTTCTGGAACAAATATGTAGACCTGAAAGGTAAATCTGTTTCTCTCTGCACTGATGGTGCCAGACCTGCTAAATTTCTCCAGCATTTTCTGTATGGCTGCCAGATTGGCAGCTTTCCAACTCTTCAATAGTGATTTAAGTATTTATTTGGCAGCTGTCAGGGAGCAAATGCTGGGGCGCTTTAAATATGGCCCCAATATGTGCTACACAGCTGAGCCAACGTTCTTTGCGGCGCCGGATGTCCCGCCCCCCGCCACGTATTATGGGGTGGTGGGGGGGAGCGGGGGCGGGGGCGGGGGGAGGGTTGGCAGCCGTGATGCTAATGAGCTGGTGTACTGAATATAACGGGGATTCAACTTTGGCTGTCCGCGCAGGTGAAAAGCGTGCCGCCATGATCCATGATGCGCTTGTAAAATTCAGCCTGGAGTTTCAGGAAAACTCGGCATGAACCAGGGAGGAGACTACAGGTTCCAGTGTTTTGGATGCGAATGAAGCCTGGCGATAGGCTGTATTTTGCAAGGGCGGAGTTGTCAATTCCTTTTCTTTGAAAAGAGTGGCGACAAAGGCTGATTTTTTGGAGATAGAAACGATATCAGAGGAGGTAGAGGCATCAACAATGTCAACTGACATGCGGCCTTGGAAGGGAAGTTGGATGATCAGCAGCTTCGTGCAATTGAATTGAGAGAGAAGGATGTGGGTCCAATGAAGAAGATGCATTCCGAGAGGGAATGAGGGGAGATAGGACAGCAACCAGAGGATGATACAAGTTCAATCTTATGGGGGGTTTTGATCTATGGGCGAGGAAAAAGAAGGGAGTGTGGCCGCTCCTGATTAAATTATCCCAAACTTAATGATTTGGAAAACTATGAGCTTCTTTTACATATTGTTGGAGGTGAGGGTGAACGGGACAGTGGACAGGCATTTTGGAAAACTTCTTGCAGTAAAGAATGGTAGCTGGCGATAATTTTTGCATCTAGAATTATTCCAGTATAGTGAGCAGTTTTTAATGGAGGAGTGCAAGACCTTATAGTGTTTTTATTGGTTCAGCAGAATGGCAGTGAATGGCTAAAGCAGTTTCCCACCATATTACTTCCATCAGCAGAGATCAGAGACATGCCAGAGAGAACGGCAAGTGTGAGAGAGACTACTGGTTTTAATGTGGCAAGAGCCATCTTAGGTGAGAGTGAGGGTATGATTGAGTAGATCTTTAGCTGCAAACATATAATGCTTAACGGATGAGCAAGGGCTAGACTGTTGATTGATATTTTGAGAGTGCTTTTGTAAGTGAATTAGGGGCATGTTGCTTCCAAGAGTGGATATAGAAGGAAATAGTTTTTGGGGTGTGAACTGGAATATGGGTAGAGTGTGATAAAAATAAGTAGTCAGAGATGGCCTTAACTGTAATTGATGGGGGCGGTAGGGTGGTGGGGCAGGGGGGTGGGGGTAGTGAGGGGTGTGGTGAGGGTGGTGGAGAGTTCTAGAATCATTGATCCAATGACAGTGAAGGAACTACAAGCATATCTTGCCATCTCTAACTGTAAAGCCCTGATTCTACATTAAGAATAGTTTTGACTTTATCAAAGCTCATCATGGATGGCTGCCGGTTGACTGGTTCTCGACACGCAGATTTCTTTAGGATATTTCAGCGCCAACGGTTCACCGGAGATGCAGGCCAACACAGGCTTGCGCAGTTTCACAAAAGGATATAAGAATTTGTAAATGCCCTTACCATCTTGGCTCTTCTTAACTTCTGTAAAACAGAGAAGATTATTATTTAACAGGTGAATCGCAGCAAACCCCTCCTCAGGAGACTGTTTTCACAAGAATTCAGGACATGCCATGAGATGCGGATAGAATGACTGCATATCAGCATCTGGAATCATGTTTGGCCGAATTTGACGTGTTAAGAAAGGTAGGAAAGGTGGTGTATGTGTTACCTGTGCGACTATCCTGCCTCAATTCAGTCTTAAATCAACATTTTTTTTCCTGATTTACACTCCACGACATGGTTAAATTCTGATTAGAAGGTCTCCTGCTGGGTCTCAATTATCTGAGTGTTTCTCCCATTTGCATAGCTCTTATTGTTTGAACGAGTTCTTCTACCTCATTTCCAATTAGGATTGATCTTTTTCTATCTCGTTCTATTTGAAGTAGAGATATGGATCCCATTCATGACCACAAGATACACCATTCCACAATTTCTGAGCCTGCCTTTTTATTAGAAGCAATACAAGTTTATTTGATTTAATAACTAACACAATAGGGGAAAAAGTCTCACAATGCATCTTTCAAAATTTTCTACTTTTCATGAAGGTACTTCTCCATAGTTTCACTGGCTGTTGAATGTTTGTGATAAGAACGGGTGAAAATGACTTTCTAACATTAAGTCGTTAAGGGATCCACAAACTTACTCTTCGTTGTGCGTTATCTTCAGTGACTCATCAAATTATTCTGAGGTTAATTAAAATGCAATACGTTTACTCACTTGGATGAAACCTCTCAAAAGCATATATTTGCTGTAAGAGCCTTGGATGACACTGTGGATTTATTTTAGTCTGTCCGTCTTTCACGATGCTTATCAATTGATAATTCTGTTTATCTGTCTATCATCTGTCTGTCTGTAGACTCTGGCCTTGCCTCAGCTCTTCTGCTGCTGAACCCACCCCCCCATGCCGTCTCCATTCTGCCCAGCCCTACAACACACTCACATGTCAGTGCTCCTCATATATATAACCCTCTCTTTCTCTCTTTCCGTTTAAATATGTCTGACTATATAAGCCTTTCAGTCGTCATATGTGCTTACCGATCGTTCTGTCCATCCAAAGTGTATAGTTTTTCTCTTTGTATCGGTATCTGGAATCAATGCAGGTAAATTGCCATCGAAGAGCCGAATGGACTACTTTTGCTCCTATTTCTTATGTTTTTTGAAATATTTTTCTGTCCCTGTCTCAATGTCTGTCCCTGTTTCAGTGTCTGTGGCTGTCTGCCTGTGGCATATTTTCCATCACTCTGATTCAAAGTCCTGCTTCAATGTTAAGAATAACGATGAGGGCATGAACACCCATCATGAAAAAGACATACATTTATGATGAACAGCATACAAGTAGCGTACACAGTTCATTCTCCTCACATCTGTCCACAGCGAGTAGCATTATAATGTATAGGTTAGATATGGAAAAAGTCAAAGAGAAATCCAATGTGCAACTAATTAATAGTGTACCACAAATTTCAATGCGATGACAACAGATCTGGCCCAAGGGGAAAAATGAGACGAAGGAGGCTCAAACTGCCTGAATGACAAAAGATGTACAGACAAAGCTGAAGCAGAAAATACTAGCGTATGACAGATTTCAGGTCAATAATGCACATGAGAGACAAGCTGAGTGTAGCATGTTCAGAAGTGAAATAAAAAAAATATATATATAAGAGACAGCAAGCGAAGAGACTGGCTGGCCATCAACATAAAAAAGGGTAGAAATGTCGTCTGTAGGTATCTTAACAAAAGAAAAAGTTTGTAAAAGTAGTAGGGTGAATTTCGGACCCAAATGTGTATTTATGCATGAAGACAGCGGGCATGGCTGAAGTTTTCAATGTGCACTTTGCACCTGTTCTTGCCAACAAGAAGACGCTACAAAGTCATAGTGAATGAAGAGGTAGTTGAGACACTGAATGTGCTGTAAAATTATGAAGAGGAGGTATTACAAAGTCTCGTTCTACTTGAATCTGATAAATCTCCGAGATTGTATCGGATGCATTCGAGGATACAGAAGGAGGTAAATGTGTAAATTGCAGAGGCATTAGCAATAATTCTCCAATTATCCATATGTACAGGGGTGAAGTCAGAGGACAAGAGAATTACAAATGTTACACACTTTTCCATAAAGTGCGTTTGGATAATCCCAGCACAGCCACGGGCCATTAAGATAAACCTTGGAGGTGGGAAATCTTTAAGAAATGTTATTCCAGGACCAGATTATCAGTCACTTGGACAAATGTGGATTAAATATGTGAAGGCAGTATTCCAATGAGGTAAAGAAAAAGTGTTGATGAGGATAACACAGTTGACGTTGTGTGCACGGATTTCAAACGAGGTTAAATAAAGTGCCATATAACAGGCCTGTAAGCAAATTTGAGCTCATGGAAGAAGACACAGTGCAAGCATGGATGCAATGTTGGCAGAGTGACAGCGAACTAAGGGTAGTGATGAGTGTTTGATTTTCGGACTTGTGGAGGGATATTGATGGACAACAGTTTTCCTGATCCATATAAATGACCTAGACATGGGTATGAAGGGCACAGTTTCAAAATTTGCAGATGAGCCAAAACTTTAAAGCATTGAGACAAGTCATGAGGATAGTTAAAACTTCAGGAGGACCATAATGGTCTACTGGAATGGGCGGATACATGGCTGATCCAAATTCATGCAGGGAATTGTGATGTGATACATGTTATTAGGAAAACAAATTAAGTACGGCAATGAGAAATAAAGGATACTCTTCTAAAGTTGGTGCAGGTGCAGACTGACTTCGAAGTGTATGTGCTCAGATCGTTGAACATGGCAGGGCATATTAAGAATGCGGCTAATAAATTATATGGAATCCTGGGCTCTATAAACAGAAGAATAACTCAACAGGTCTTGCAACATCTGCGGAGAGGGTAACAGAGTTCTTGTTTCAGGTCTGTGTTCCGAAAGATCACTGATCTGAAACGTTATCTGTGCTTCTCCCACCACATATGTTTCCAGAGCTGCTGCGTAGTTCCAGCATTTTCTATTTTATTTCAGATTTCCAGCATCTGCAGCAGTTTGATTCTGCTTTTTATAAATGGATGCAGAGAGTAGAGAGGCATCGATGTTATGGTGAATATTAATATGACACTGGCTGTGCCTCAACTGGAGTATTGTATCCAATTCTGGACACCACACTTTAGACAGGACGTGAAGGCATTGGAGAGGTTTCAGGGGGGAAAAAAGCAATACGAGAATGGTTTCAGGAATGAGAGACATCAGTTACGAGAACAGATAGGTTAGTTGAGTCTGTTCTTGTCAGAGAAGGTAAGTTTCATATGAAATTAATTAAAGTTCTTCAAATTCGTGAGGATGTGGACAGAGGACATAGGGAGAAATTGTTCCCATTGGAGGAAGGACAGAGAACCAAAGGTCTCGAATTTAAGCTGATTGGGAAAGGACCAACGCAAAATGAGGAAAACATTTTCGTTTTATGCAGCAAGTGGCAATGATTTGTACTGCACTGGCAGAGAGTGCGGTGGGATATAGAGTCAATCTTAGCTTTCAAAAGACAATTTGGATAATTGTCTGAGGCAAAAAGAATACAGGATTACGGGGAAAAGGCAGACGATTGTGAACATTTGAGTAGCTCTTACTGAGAGCCGGCTCAGGCATGATGGGCTGAGTGGCCTCCTCCAGCAATGCAACCAAAGTATGATTCCATAATTCTATGACCCGATGATTCTAACTAAGATTTAAGCAGGAACGTGTCGCAGCATCATTCCTACCATTACAATCACTATGTGTTTCACAGTGGTGCACAATGATATTGTTACAACCCTCACCGCCTTGTTCTTTCTTCAGATATGAAGGACAAAACAGACCATCGTTAGACTTTCTCTCTAAGATCTTTATGTAGGGAGAATTAAGGCGAACCCAAATTCAGGACAGACATTTGACAGGAAGTTATTTCGGATTGGTCATTGACAGGGATGGTTTCAACACACATGGCACACAAGGGCTGGCTATATCACAGCAATGACGGGGAATAGTTCAGTGCCAAGGATTCAAACGGCAGAAAACATTAGTTAAGGAAAACTGCCACAACATGCTCCAACTTATGAGATGTGACTGGTACGGTATTCATTTACGTAAGAAATCAATTGTGCATTTATTCAGAACTAGTTATCTGCCAAATGTGGGAAGAATTTATCCATGGTGCCATTAATGACTGCTCATACAAGTACAAAAACAACATAATGTGTCCAGGCATAGCTCTGGAGGGATACAAGATGGCCAGGAAGGATCTGAAGAAAGGGATTAGGAGAGCTAAGAGAGGGCATGAAAAATGCTTGGCGGGTAGGATAAAAGAAAACCCCAAGGCCTTTTACGCGTATGTCAGAAATATGAGGATGACTAGGGGGACCGTAGGTCCGGTCAAGGACAATAGCGGGAGACTGTGTGTTGAGCCGGAAGAGATAAGTGAGGTTTTGAATGAGTACTTCTCTTCGGTATTTACGAATGAGAAGGGGTGTATTACTGAAGAGGACGGTGGGAAGCAGACTGGTAAGCTCGAGGAAGTGCTCGTTAGGAGGGAAGATGTGTTGGGGTTTTTGAATAACTTGAAGATAGACAAGTCTCCCGGGCCTGACGGGGTATATCCAAGGATGTTATGGGAAGCAAGGGATGAAATTGCAGAGCCGCTGGCAATGATCTTTTCATCTTCTCTGCTGACGGGGGTGGTACCAGGTGATTGGAGGGTGGCAAATGTTGTGCCCCTGTTCAAGAAAGGGAATAGGAACAACCCTGGGAATTACAGGCCAGTTAGTCTTACTTCGGTGGTAGGCAAGTTGATGGAAAAGGTGCTGAGGGATAGGATTTCTGAGCATCTGGAAAGACACTGCTTGATTCGGGACAGTCAGCACGGTTTTGTGAGGGGTAGGTCTTGCCTCACAAGCCTGATTGAATTCTTTGAGCAGGTGACCAAGCAAGTGGATGAGGGTAAACCAGTGGATGTGGTGTACATGGATTTTAGTAAGGCATTTGATAAGGTCCCCCATGGTAGACTTATGGAGAAAGTCAGGAGGCATGGGATAGTGGGGAATGTGGCCAGTTGGATTAAGAATTGGCTAACTGATAGAAGGCAGAGAGTGGTCTTAGATGGTAAATACTCAGCCTGGAGCCCAGTTACCAGTGGCGTGCCGCAGGGATCAGTTCTGGGTCCTCTCCTGTTTGTGATTTTTATTAACGACTTGGATGAGGAAGTCGAAGGGTGGGTCAGTAAATTTGCAGATGATACAAAGGTTGGTGGAGTTGTGGATACCGAGGAGGGCTATTGTCGTCTGCAAAGGGACTTGGATAGGTTGCAGTGCTGGGCTGAAAAGTGGCAGATGGAGTTTAACCCTGAAAAGTGTGAGGTCGTCCATTTTGGAAGGACAAACATGAATGCAAAATACTGGGTTAACGGTAGGGTTCTTGGGCATGTGGAGGAGCAGAGAGACCTTGGGGTCTATGTGCATAGATCATTGAAAGTTGCAACTCAAGTGGATAGGGCTGTGAAGAAGGCATATGGGGTGTTAGCGTTCATTAGCAGAGGGATTGAATTTAAGAGCCGTGAGGTGATGATGCAGCTGTACAGGACCTTGGTAAGGCCTCATTTGGAGTACTGTGTGCAGTTCTGGTCGCCTCACTTTAGGAAGGATGTGGAAGCCTTGGAGAGGGTGCAGAGGAGATTTACCAGGATGTTGCCTGGAATGGAGAATAAGTCTTACGAGGAAAGGCTGAACATTCTAGGCCTCTTCTCATTAGAACGGAGAAGGATGAGGGGTGACATGATAGAGGTTTATAAGATGATCAGGGGAATAGATAGGGTAGACAGTCAGAAACTTTTTCCCCGGGTGGAGCAAAGCGTTACAAGGGGTCATAAATTTAAGGTGAAGGGTGGGAGATATAAGGGGGATGTCAGGGGAAGGTTCTTTACCCAGAGAGTGGTCGAGGCATGGAATGCCTTGCCCGGGGAAGTTGTTGAGTCAGAAACTTTAGGGACTTTCAAAAGGCTTTTGGATAGGTATATGGATAAAGGAGAATGATGGGGTATAGATTAAATTGTCCTTGACAGAGGACAAAGTATCGGCACAACATTGTGGGCCGAAGGGCCTGTTCTGTGCTGTATGTTCTATGTTCTATGTTCTATGTATAATGCGCGCGCAATATAGCTAAACGTCCCAAGATGCTTCATATGAAATTTTTCAAACCTAATTCGATATCGAGACATACAAATGGATGACATCAAGCTTGTTCATAGAAGTTGATTTCTTTTTCGCATCCATGCTACGGACAGCTAGTTAGAGAGGACGAAATGTTTATGGAGTGAATTCCAGAGCTGAGGGCCTGGAAAGTTGAAGGCATGGTCATCAATTTTGGAGCAGTAAAATCGAGGATGCACTGTCGGGCAGAAATGAAGTAGCCAGATATCTCGGAGGGTTGAAGGGTAGGAGTTTCTAGATATTAGTACTGACACCACAGAACAATTTGAATACAAGAATGATAATAGTTAAAATAGAGTTGTTAGTTTACCAAGCAACGAAGTTCTTTCACGAGTACTGGCAGAGAATGAGACTATTCCTACAGATTTGGTCAGTGACAACTCAGTGTGGTATTTCTATGTGTTTGCCTAGAGCCCATATAACATTTGGCCATCAATACAGCCTTTACATTGCATAAATACAAAATGTGCTATAGTGCGTTATTGATGATATTGTCATCCAAGTATGCTGTTATATATTGGCTATGATGTCTGAAAAATTCGAACGATGGTTGAGGTCGCATGCCATCGAAGTAGCATGGAGGTGTACTGATATTGCCTCAGAATGCGCAGATATTTGTTCTATCTTGCAGTCTGTTAATCATATATCATATATAATATATCAGCAGCATTTGTTCAGATGTTAAAGGTAAAATGACAGGCAATCCCAACTCTATCAATAAACTCACTCGCATGCAGCTTCAGGTAAACATTGCATTTTGATACATTTTTGAGTTTCCTTCGTCATTATAGAATCGCCTGCTCCAGTCCATAAATCCCAAATACTACTCCATAGACACTAACCCCACTCATTTGCTGCCTTTCATCTTCGCTGGTTTGTTTGTTACCGACTCACTGTCATTACATATTTCCCCCTCTCCCTCAAATCTGGCATCATCACTGATCACCCCACAAAAAAGGTGCTTAACCCCCCCGCCATTTTACCTACCAATTCCTTTGGCCTGCAAAGTTCTTAAAACTGTAAGACTCCCAAATAGGGTCCAATGGCGTGGAACTCAGTGACATAATATTGAAACGGCTCTTCACAAAGTTACAAATGATATATTAATTGGTTGTAACAAAGGTAATTTATCCATCCTTGTCCTTGCTGAACTGTCTGCAGCCTTTGGCTTATTTAGTCATACCATCCTCCTCCATTGTAGGTCAGGTGAATGGGCAGCACTCCCCTGTTTCCGTTCTCACCTGTCTCGTCATAGCTTCAGCATCATATGCAAAAGCTTCTCATCCAGCTCCCAGGTTACTAGTCGTGGGCATCAATTATGAACGTTGAAGATAACCAGCTCCATCTTTCAAATACTCCACTGCTTATAAATTATGATACCGTTTGTCCGATCTCCAGGATTCGACGAGCAGACATTTCAACTGATTAAATATTATAAAGCCAAAAGCAATCGTTTGCGTTTCCCACCACAAGCTACATTCCTCAACCACCGGTCACATCCCCACACCTTGGAAATGCTTGAGTAGGGACCAGATTGTACAGTACCTTTGTGTCATAGTGGACTCTAGGAAGAACTTCCCACTGCATTTGCCGGCCATGACTATGACTGCCTATTTCCACTTTGTAGCCTTGTTCGAATCCAAACCTGCCTCAGCTCCGATACCAGAGGCATTGGCATACATATTTAAACATTCCTGCAAAATGTTAGGTCCCAGAGGATAGTTGAAGCATTCCGTATATTTAAGAAGTGCAACAATGCATGCCAAGGGAATTACCGACAAGTTAACTTAACAACAGTGGTCGGAAAAATATTGAATCACCACTAAAAGAGAGAATAGAAGAACATGTCGGAAAGAGAAGCCCGTTAAGTCAATGCTCAACAAGACTGTGATATATTATCGGAAGACAGTAATAAACTTGCAGAATCGACAAACAATCGGTAAATGAAGTTCAAGACAGATAAATGTTTAGTTTAGTTTAGTTTAGAGATACAGCACTGAAACAGGCCCTTCGGCCCACCGAGTCTGTGCCGACCATCAACCACCCATTTATACTAATCCTACACGAATCCCATATTCCAATAACATCCCCACCGGTCCCTATATATTTCCCTACCACCTACCTGTACTAGGGGCAATTTATAATGGCCAATTAACCTACCAACCTGCAAGTCTTTGGCATGTGGGAGGAAACCGGAGCACCCGGAGGAAACCCACGCAGACACAGGGAGAACTTGCAAACTCCGCACAGGTAGTACCCAGAATTGAACCCGGGTCCCTGGAGCTGTGAGGCTGCGGTGCTAACCACTGCGCCACTGTGCCGCATTTAAATGTGTTAAATGTGTGGTAATACATTTTGTTAGGAAGATTAGGGAGATCACTTATCACTAGTGAAGTGCGAAATTAGCTGGTGTCAAACGAAACGTAAATCCCGAATACAAATACACAGGTGAGCAAGGCCTGACAGAAGCAAACCAAGTACGAGGTTTTATTTATAGAAGAGTAGAATTGGAAATTAGGGATGTTAAGTTAAGGTGTACGTGGAAAAGCATATACGGGGGAAAGGAATTCAGGATTATGTTGAGAGATTTGAATGAGGAACCATGAGGAGTCTGGAGCAGAACATAAACACTCACCTGGACGGGATGGACCGAATGGCCTGTATCTGTGCCACTTAACCTACGCAACCATATCCTGTATAATCGATGGATAAAACCCTCATACGTGTTTGTTTGTTTTTTACCTTTCGGCTTGTCTATTCAAATTCATTCAAATGTACCGTCCAAAAAAATGAGAGCATTCATAATTCTGTGGATCATGTAACTAAACTTCAGCGCACTGTTCAGCCAACAACCTTCTGCTTACATTAGCCCCTGGTTAAGCAGCGTATCCACCAAGGTTGACACTCTTTTTGTTTTGTTAATTCCGCCAAAACCACAGCCCACCACTTCAATCCCTCAACATGGTTGCCCATGGCCTCAGCTGCCAAGGCCCTTCCGTTCTCTCCCTCGCTTCTATTTAAATAAGTGCTAATAGATTTGGTGAGAGAGAAACATATTTAACGTTTCAGATCAATAGCCTTTCATATGAACTACGAAATTTAGAAATGTAATCGTTTTTAAGCAGTTGCAATGGGAGTGCTTGGAAAAAGAACTAAGTGATGGATTCTGATAGGGTGGGAGGCAGTAGAGTTTAAATATAAAAAAAAGTTGGTAGTTCAGGCACATAGGGAATATTATTGGGACAAGTCTCTGGAGGTATTGTGAATGGCTAATGCACAAACAAAAGCTAAGCAACACCGAAATGTGCAGATGTAAGGAAAATATTCATGGGGCAGAGATTACAGTCTGAAATTGTTGAATTTAATGTTGTATCGTTACTTCTTTAAAGTTCCTAATCGAAAGACGAGGTACTGTTTCGCGAGCTTAGGTCCAGTTTTGGTTTTGCTTTGGGACTGTAGCTGTTCATCATTTAGTTTCTTACTCAACATGGCTGATACATGCTTCCACTACAGGAGTCAACTATCTTCTATTACAGGAGCTCTTCCTGGATTTGACAGTGTGCGACTCAATGGCCTCACTCATAAGAACGGTAACATCTTTTTCCTTGTGTTTTCTTAAAAATCCTTTGATTTGTTGTTACTTGTTGTGCAACTATAAAAACCTTCGTGAAACTCTCTTCTCTTCAGCAAAACCCTGCTCCCTAAAATTTTTATCAGCTTTTACTTTCTCATCTGGTTGTCAACTGCGGCTCCGGGGTAGCAAAGTACTTTGGAGATTTCTCCACAGAAAGTGTACCACAATGACAGCGCATTGTTCTTGTATCCAACTCTGTCGCACTGCTCATCTATGAAAGGCCAAGAGCTATGGCTCAACGTCATGCTGTGGAGTCATTTTATGCTGAATTAGACAGCTACTAATGCTTGTGTGGGTGTTCCCCGAGCCACCATCCTGCCTCACTGCTGTCTTAATTCAAATATTTCAGTCGATTCTCTGCAAGCTAGTTAAATTGTGATTGGAAGGTACGCTGATGGTCATCAATTATCCGACTTCTCATTTCTTCCACAAAATTCTAGCTGTCTGGGTCAGTCCTTTATACATTTGCTTCACTGGCTATGGCTTCTTACTGTCTCTTTCTATTTTCCGTATAAACATTGACCCCACTGCTGGCACAAAGTGTTTGATTGCTCCAGCTTCCATGAGCCTTGTTTTCTTTTACAAGCAGTAATCCTGGAACAATCAATGCGGTTTTATTATTTAAACAACACGAGCAAATGATCAACAATTTCAGACCGTAACCTCTGCCCCGTGAATATTTTCCATACATCTGCACATTTCGGTCTTCCTTAGCTATTGTTTGTGCATTAGCCATTCACTATTCCTCCAGAGACTTGTCCCAATAATATTCCCTATGTGCCTGAAATACCAATTTTTTTGTATTTAAACTCTACTGTCTCCCCCCCTATCAGAAACCATCACTTTTTTTTATTCGTTCATAGGATGTGGGCGTAACTGGCCAAGCCAGCATTTATTGCCCATCCCTAATTGCCTTGACTTAGTGCCTTGCTCGGCCATTTCAGAGGGCATGTAAGAGTCAACCACATTGCTGTCGGTCTGGAGTCACATGTCGACCAGACCAGGTAAGTACAGCAGATTTCCTTCCCTAAAGGACATTAGTGAACTGGATGGGTTTTTGCAACAATCGACAATGGTTTCATGGTCATCACTCGACTAGCTTTTTTAAAAATTCCAGATTTATTAATTAAATTCGAATTACACCTCCTGCGGTGGGATCCGAACCCATGTCCAGAACAATACCCTGGATATCCGGGCTACCAGGCCAGTAACAGTACCACTATGCCACCGCCTCCCCTTCTATAGCTGCATCGTCCCTTTGTAACTCCTGCTCTCTGCCTCTCGCTGCCCATTAACTCTTTGCGATGTGTCTGTATTTCTGTTGCTTCATCTCTATGAATGTTGATGTATGCCTGTACATTTGTCTCCTTTCTCTCTGTCCATCAACATGACTGTACCTATGACGGTCGATGTGCGCATATTGCACTAAGTATCTCTTTCTGTTTAAACGAAGTATGAATATTTTTACTACATGTATATATTTTGTCTCATTGTATTTGTTTCTGTCTATTTATGTTCCTGTTTTTATGTCGACCAAAGTATGCGTCTGAATGTTCTGAATGTGCCCAGATTTATCTCTCCATCTCTCTGTGTCGAAGCTTGTACTGAACTTTAAGATTAATGGTGAGGCAGTTCAGTGGAAACGGTTCCAGACAACGCAACCACCATCACAGTGTCGAACAGTTCAGCTTAGGAATACAACTATTTTGTAACTGCCCTAACAGTCGTGTTCCTGAGTAAGATAAGTGGTGCAATTCCATAATCATTAAAGAATCTGTTCAAAGCCTTTATAATATGGACAAGTAGAACAGACAAATGGCATCAAGGTCAGAGCCAGTACGTAAACCTGTTGAGAATTCGGGCCATCTCACGTCAAGCAATTCTTCAGATACATTTCAAGCCATATCGTGAAATATTTAATGCCCAGGACGGACAATAGCTCAGCCACAGTCCTGTGACTGGTAGAAACCACAGATAGAGCAAAACATATGCAGGGGGATGCTGTGGAATTTGTGGCATTATAACCACAGAATTAATTTAATGTCGCACTATATTTCTGGAGTATGCAGTGCTTGGCATATAACAGAAAATAAACATATAACAAAAGCGAAATTTCATATGGTTCCTTTAACGTGGTGAAATGTTCCAGAGCATTTCACAGGAGTGTTGTCATCAAGATTTAACAAGGACATACAAAACAGAATAAACGGAAAAGCAAACAGAAGCCTATTTAAAGAGATCGTTTTCAGTGTCTTAGATCAGGAATGAGAGGAAGAGAGCTGTAAATGCTTGGAAGAGATTTCCCAAGCTCGGCACTTCAGCCGCTGAAGGTGTAGACATGAATATCAGAGCGATTAATTTCGAGGATGCCTAAGAGGCCAGAATTGGAGTTTTCTGTTATCTCCGAGGTTTGTACAGTTGGCGATATTCACAGATATTGGGAGCAAGGCGCTAGAGGCACTTGAATGCAAAATCATATTTTTAAGTTCCAGAAATTCCTTAACCGAGACCCAAATAGCTCAGTGGGCACAGGTGCAGAATGAGGCAACATCACCTCGTACGATGCTGAATCATTGACAGTGCTGTCAATTTATCTTATACACCCTTGTTCTTTCACCGTAGCCATGCAATATTTGACCAAACATTGATTGTCAAATTCATTTTTGGAAAGTGGTATTGAATCTACTTCGACCACGCTTGCTGGCACACTTTGTTCCAGGTTAATAACTCACTGTGCTAAAAAGAATCATCACCTATTGTTTTACCAATTCAATTAAGTCTGCGCCCCACATTTGCAACTTGTGGCTCATTATCGTTAGGTGCTCTGGTATACCATACACCTGGTTCTATAGTTACTTATCTGTTTGTAGCCAAAGAAACTTGTGCAAAGCTTTGCTTCCTGCTCCCGTGCCCTAATATCTGGACCCCCCAAGGATGTAACCCAGTCTTCCCATTTTTCTGGCCTACAGTCTGTCTCTACACCAAAATCCCAGCATCATCTTACAGAAACACCGCATCAATACACACATGGACGTTGACAATACCCACCTGACTCAAATCCTCCACTGTCAGACAGCATGGCTAACATCGACAATTTGATGAGCAGAAAGCCCCAATAACTAAATTTTCTGAAGACCAAAACAATGTTCTTTTATCATCGCGACAATCTCCATTCCCCAACCACCTAATACATCTCTCCCCTGGTAACAGCCTGAATCTGAAATAGGCTATCAATAAGCTTGGTGTCATATTTGACTCTCGGAAAAACATCAGACGATATTTTCCATGCCATGGTAAATCCCGCTGTTTACACAACCTTCCATCATCCGTTTCCCTCCCAGCCTTAGCTCACCTGCTGCTGAAAACCTTGCCCATGCTATTGCTACCTTTATGCTTGACAATTGGAAGGCACTCATATCCGCATTCGCATATTCGTCATCCAGTAAACGTGATGTCAAAAAATTCCCGGCTTGTTGTGTACGGAATCAGACCCATCACACTCACTAGCCTTTTTTGTTCTCGCTGGGATGCATTGGCTTCGATTTACGAAACATCTCGAGTTTTACATTTGCACTCTTATTTTCAACTTCCTTAATGACCTGGTACTTCCATATCAATGACATCTTACCCAGCCTTAGAATCCTTCGAGATATCAAGGCATTGACAATTTTGGCGTCTTGAGCAACCTCAATTATAATCATTCCACCAACTTATGAAATACCCTCACTAATCTTCTCGACTTCTCTAATCTTCATTCATCCTTTGACACACCCGTTCAAACTAGTATATTCAGCATTTCCTTTTGCAGGGCCATGTCTGATGTTGTTTGATAAAGCTCTTGCGAAGCAACATGGGGCATTTCATTAAGGAAGAAGCGCGATAAGAAAACATTTTGTTTTTGCTGTTGATTTCTTCGAATATTAAAATGCAGGTTATTCCATTGTCGATGAGATTCTTTCTTAAAATTTGCTTATAGCTCCTGATTATTCCATTGGTTAATCTCCACGCATTTGCCTCTGGCATCCTTCAAATTGTTAACTTCATTAAAATGCTGGCATACGTCACCAGGATATTGCAAAATGTCATGGCTCTCCCGAACTGCGATATGAATGCATCGATGTTCTGAATTACTATTTAATGAGACCACCAATAGTTATACCCAGACTGTTCATTTGAGAGATATTTGGTTCTTCGTAGCTAAGGGGCAGCGTCGCCTTGCCGTTCATTCTTCACTTCAAGTGCCTCTCTCTGTCTCTCTCCTCTAGGTAAACTCCCATGACTTCCTAAGTTGGGGCACAAGGGATCTTAGACAGTGGTCAATTAGAAGAGCTCCACGATCTTTGCAGCAGACTAGCTGTCAGTTTGAAGTCTGGTCATAGTTATGAAGTCAAATATTTGAAGGTGCAGTGCAATACCCTCGTGGGAGAAACAGGTGTTGAAGTTCAAAGCATATATAATTAAGGAAACGACAGGTCTAGCTTGGATTTAGGTCTTCAACTGCATGAAGGTGGACAACTTCTGCGGTTCCAGGGCAACATATACCCTGTGGGCATCGCCGAGCAAGAATGGTGGTACAATAGCTGGGCATTGTTCTGGTAACGACCTCAGCTGCTCTACGTATCCATCAAAAGCGTCCTCTGAGATCAGTTTCTACTGAACGGGACTGGCTACAGAATGTTGGTTGAGGGTCTCCTGAGTTTCCATCCTGTTTTATTGGTGTCATGTGTGACTCTGGGTTCCTTTTTCACTGTCTATCAAATTAAGTGTAACTTCATCTCTATCAAACTGTGTATATCTACCTGTCTCTCGATGCGTGTAAGGCATTCTGTTTGTCTGTGCTTTTGCCTTTCTGCCTTTCAAGTCCATTTGAGTCTTATCGGTCTGCTATCAACATATCTGTTTCTGTCTCTGTCGATTGATGCATGTCATATTTTTCTCCTTTTCTCTTCTCGATTTCTAAAGTATGAACATTTGTGGCTCTTTGTCTTTTTTTCTTGTTTTTATTCCTGTCTTGCTGTTAGTGAAGGTTTTTCCTCGGAAGTACGTCTCCCTCTGTGAATCAAGTTCCCGATTTTGCAGTAAGATCAACAATGGTGAGGTCGTAACTCTCATCATCATGGCCTGGTGCTTTACAGTCAGTGGCGAAGCTATGGTGGCAGCTGTTCATTATATTTATACATAAGCAATGATTTTTCCTGACATTTCAGTGACAACAATTCCTAGCATCAATGCAAACATCACATAGTCTCGCTCGGTGTGAAACAGAAAAAATATATATTTGGTACAGCCCTTACCTTCCTGGCACTTCTTGAGATCTGCAGGGTACAATAGAAGACCAGTACACGTTCAGTCCAAATTCCTTTTTCTACAGGTATGTAACACAGTCCTACAGCAGCTAATACAAATTCAGGTTTCCACATTGACAAGAGGTCGGTACATTTCATCTCAAGTAGATCAAGCAGACAAACAATTTTAAATCCATGCTGCTCAAGACTGAGTAAGTACCACATTGCAGCTCCTACGTCATTAAGTGGACCTCTCTCTGCATATTACACCAAGGCATATGGCTCTGCAGTATGAAAGTCTGAGGAAGCTTGCTGTCACCGTGGCGTCTGCTTTATTGACATCTCCATTCACCCCTATTTTGATCCAAGCGATGGCATAACAAATTGCATTCCAAACGGGACACTTGATTTAAGTTTTGCCAAGTTGATCATGATCTGAACTCCACACTCGAGGCTTTGAAACTATGAGTGCTCAACAGCGCAAGTCAAAAGTATTTTTTTCATTAGTATTCACCATTATTGTTGTTAGGAATGGGGAAATCTCTCCCCATAGGGCTCACAGTCCAGAGTACCCAACTCTGCTATTCCCTCATGCATCCCACGATTGGCTATGTTGCATTACATGAGTTCCTGCTGATCCTCGAACATGTTCCCCATATTCACGCAATAATGAAGACCCTCTATTATCACCTCCGTAATATCACCAGCCTTCGTCCATCTCTCAGCGTGTCTGCGCTTGCAGAAATCTTCATTCATGTCTTCGTTATTTCCAGGCTTGGGAATGCCAAACCACTGTGGCTAATCACCAACTTTCTGCTCTCTGTCAATTTCAGGTCATCCAAAACTCTGCTGAGCTTGCGTTAGCTCGCATCAAGGCCTATTCGCTTTTCACCACTCTGCTCGCTAACCTACATTTGCTCCTCAACAAGCAACATCTTGCTTTCAAAAGTCTCATCTCTCTTGCCAAATCCCTCCAAGACCTCACCCATCCCTATTTCTGTAATCTGAGTCAGCACCACAACACTCCAAGATAACTTGCTAGTGCCACACGCTAGTGACTACAGAAGTAGAAGGTTAAGACAGATGAATGTGTAACTGGAAATATGGTGCAGGAGGGAGGGCGTCAGATTCCTGGGACATTGGTAATGACTCTGGGGGAGATAGGACTCGTAATGGCCAGACGGGTTGTACCTGAACAGGGCCAGGACTGAGTTGCTTTTGGGACGTTTTGCTAGTGCCGTTGGGGATAGCTTAAATTAGTTTGGCAGGGGGGGTGGGGATCGGAGGGTAGACTCAACTGGATCAAAATCAGAATTAAAATGGAACGTGAAAAATGAATGAATGAGTCTGGAAGACAGAGGAAACTAGGGTTAGAAAATAGAAAAAAAAGAGCTTGGTAGTGCTCATGGGTATCTATTTCAATGCAGGGAGTATAGCAAATAAAGCAGAAGAGCTGAGCGCACAGATAGACACGTGGAACTATGATATCATAGCTATTTCAGAAACATGGCTTAAGGAGGACAGGAATGGCAGCTCAACGATCCAGTTTTCTTTTAGTCGCAATAAGGAGGGGTTAAGAATGGAAGTGGAGTGGCAATTTTGGCCAAGGCATCGATTACAGCTGTGAGGAGGGATGATATGTTGGAACGTTCAGCAAATGAGGCCATATGAATTGAGTTAAGGAACAAAAAAGTGTGAACCACATTGCTGGGCGTGTGCTATACACCCCTAAACAGTCAGAGTGAGATAGAAGAGCAGATATGTCGGCAAGTCTCTGCGAAGTGCAAGACGAATAAGGCAGTAAGAGTAGGGGATTTTAAATGCCTCTATATTAACTGGGATAGCTTTAGTGAGAAAGGAATTGAAGGAGCAGTATTCTTGTGGTACATTCAGGACAACCTTTTCGTCAGTATGTAGCAACTCCAACAAGAGAGGGCGCAGTTTTATACTTTGTTTTAACAAATGAAGATGGGCAGATAGAAGGAGTGGTCGTGGAGATCATTCTGGTCGCAGTGATCATAATTCAGCCAGTTTCAACATGATTACAAAAAAGGACAGCGATAGTATGGGAGTTAGAGTTCAAAATTGTGGCAAGGCCAACGTAACTAAACTGCGCAGTGACTTAGTGAAAGTGGACTGGAAACAGCTACTTGAAGGTAAATCAGTGTTAGAACAGTGGGAGGCATTCAAAGTGGAGATTCAAGTGGTTCAAGTTAAACATGTTCCCACAAAGAAAAAGGATGAAGCGGCCAAATCTTGAGCTCCTTGCATGTCAAGGAGACTACAGGGTAAGTTAGGGTTGAAAAGAAAAGCTTATGTTCGACACCAAAAACTCACGACTACAGAAAGCCGAGAGGAGTATAGAAAGAGGAAGGGTAAAATCAAAAAGTAAATCAAGAAATAAAAGAGTGTGCATGAAATAATATTGGCAAGCAAAATCAAGGTGAACCCAAAGATGTTTTTTCAATATATTAAGAAAAATAGGATAAGTAAGGAAAGAGTCGGGCCGATAAAGGACCAAAAAGGTAACCTGTGTGTAGGAGTGGAAGATATTGGTATGGTTGGTAATGAATACTTTGTGTCAGTCTTCGCAGAAGAGGAATACGATGCATATATTGTAGTTAAGGATTAAGAGTGTGAACCATTGGATGTGATAAACATAGGGGTAGATGAAGTATTAATGAGATTAGCATCCTTGAAAGTTGATAAATCACCAGGGTCGGGTGAAATGTATCCTAGGCAGTTAAAAGAAGCGACAGAGGCAATAGCAGAGGGTCTAACTATCATTTTCCAGTCCTCACTGGATGCAGGTATGGTGGCAGAGGATTGGAGAATTGCTAGCGTTATACTTATGTTTTAAAAGGGAGAGAAGGATAGTGTGAATCATTCAAGGCCAGTCAGTCAAACCTCAGTAATGGGCAAATAATCTGAATCTATTCTGAGAGAAAGGATAAACTGTCACTTAGAAAGGCACAGGTTAATCAAAGATATGAATTTGTTAAGGGAAGAAATTATCTGATGATCTTGATTGAAATGTTTGAAGAGGTAACAAGGAAGTTAGATGAGGGTAGTGTCGCTGATGTGGTTTGCATGGATTTTAGCAAGGCTTTTGACAAGGTCCCACATGTCAGACTGGTTAAAAAAAATCCCATGGGATCCAGGGAAATGCAGCAAGGTGGACACAAAATTGGCTCAGTGCCAGGAAACAAAGGGTAATTGTTGTCAATTGATTTGCCACTGGAGGGCTGCTTTCAGTGGCGTGCTGCAGGGCTCAGTACTGGGACCCCTGCTTTTTGTGGTGTTTATTTACGATTTGTACGTAAATATAGGGGACATGATCAATAGGTTTGTGGAAACACAAAGATTGGTCGTGTGGCTGACAGCGAGGAGAATAGTTGTAAGCTGCAGCAAGCTATTGATGGTCTGGTCAGATGGGCAGAAAAGTGGCAAAAGTAATTCAACCGGAAAAGTTTGAGGTGACGTATTTGGGGTGGTCAAACAAGGCAAAGGTTACACGATTAATGGGAAAATACTGAGAACTGTAGAAGAAGTAAGGGACCTTGGAGTGAATGTCCACAGATCCCTGAAGGTAGCAGGCCAGGTCGATAAGATTAAGAAGGCATTATGGAATCCCTTCCTTTATTGCCAACGTATAGAATACAAGAGCATGGAAGTTATGCTGGAACTGTATAACTTATTTGTTAGGCCACAACTTGAGTACTGTGTGCAGTTCTGGTCACCTCATCACAGAAAGGATGAATTACACTAGAGAGGGTACAGAGGAGATTTGCAACGATGTTGCCAGGACTGCGAAACTGCAGTTCTGAGGAAATATTGCATAGGCTGAGGATGATCTCCTAGGAACAGAGAAGGCTGACTGGAGCTTTGATTGAAATGCACACATTTTGAGGGGCCTGAATAGAGTGGAGGTGAAGGGTCTATTTACCTTAGCAGAGAGGTCCGTCACGAGAGGGAATTGATTTAAAGTGATTGGTCGAAACATTAGAGGTGAGATGAGGAAAATCTTTTTTCACCCACAGGGTTGTGATGGTCTGGAACTCACTGCCTGAGAGGGTAGTTGAGGCAGAGACCCTCAACTCATTCAAAAGACTTCTGGATATGCACCTCAAATGTTGTAAGATGCAGGGCTGCTGTCCAAATGCTGGAAGGTGTGATTAGAATAGGTGGATTGCTTTTCAGCAGGCACAGACACGATGGGCCAAGTGGCCCCTTTCTGCACCTTAAGCTTTCTATGATTCTATGAACATCACGGCTCTAGTTCTAATGTAATAAAACAAGAAACGCTGGAAATACTCAGCAGGTCTGGTAGCATCGGTAGAGCGAGAAGCAGAGTTAACGTTTCAACCCGTCTTCAGAACAGGCAGATATTAGAAGTGTAAAAGATTTCAAGCAAGTAAAGCGACGGTAGGGCAAGAGAAAACAAAAGAGAAGGTGTTGATAGGGCAGGGTCACAGAATAGCTGACCACAAGTTCGTAGAGTAAAGGCAAACAATACGATTATAGCTTGCTGAAAGGCAAAGCATTAGTACAGATTGGGTGTTAATGGATTGAAACTGAACAGTCACAAGCATAAACATGAAAAAAGCACAGTGGGTAGGCACAGTAGAAACAAATTGAACAAACTAAAATTAAATAAACACAAAAAAGAAAAAATTAAAATAAATAAATAAAAATAAAAGTCAAATGTGGGGCCCATCATGCTCTGAATTTATTGAACTCAACGTTCACTCCGGTAGTCTGTAGCGTGCCTAATCGGTAAATGAGATGCTGTTCCACGAGCTTACATTGATGTTCACTGGAACACTGCAGCAATTCCAGGACAGAGATATGAGCATGAGAGCAGGATGGTGTGTTGAAATGGTCAGCAACGAGAAGCTCGGGGTAATGCTTTCGGACTGAGTGGAGGTGTTCCGAAACGCTGTCACCCAGTCTGCGTTTGTTCTCACCAATGTAGAGGAGACCACATTGTGAGCAGCGACTACAGTATACATTGAAAGAAGTACAAGGAAATCGCTGCTTGACCTGAAAGGAGTGTTTGGGGCCTGGGTTAGTGAGGAGAGAGGAGGTAAATGTACAGATATCACACCTCCTGCGATTGCAGAGGAAGATGCTTTGGTCAGGGGACGAGGTGGTGGGGATAATGGAGGAAAATGACAATAAATAAATAAAAATAAAAGTAAAATGGGTGGCTTGTCATAATCCTGAGCTTCCGGTTGCTTGCCATTTCAACACACCATCCTGCTTTCATGCTCACATCTCTGCCCTGGGATTGCTGCACTGTTCCAGCGAACATCAACACAAGCTCAAGGAACAGCATCTCATTTACAGATTAGGCACGCTGCAGCCTGATGGACTGAACATTGAGTTTACTAATTTCAGAGCATGACGGGCCCCCCAGTTTATTTTTATTTTTAGTTTTTATTTCATTTTTCTTTGTTTTTTATTTTTTGTATTTATTTTATTTTAGTTTGTTCAGTTTATTTCTACTATGCCTGCTCACTGTTTTTTATGTTTGTGCTTGTGGCTGTTCAGTTTTCTGTCCATTAAGATCCTATCTGTACTAATGCTTTTTCTTTCAACACACCATTAACATATTGATTGCCTTTGCTCCATGACCTTCTATAGAACATAGAACATAGAACAGTGCAGCACAGTACAGGCCCTTCGGCCCACGATGTTGTGCCGACCCTTTAACCTACTCTAGGATCAAACTACCGACATACCCTTCATTCTACTGTCATCCATGTACCTATCTAAGAGTCGCTTAAATGCCCCTAACGTATCTGCTTCTACTACCACCGCTGGCAGCGCATTCCACGCATCCACCATACTCTGTGTAAAGAACCTACCTCTGACATCTCCCCGAAACCTTCCTCTAATCACCTTAAAATGATGCCCCCTGGTGATAGCCCTTTCCACCCTGGGAAAAAGTCTCTGACTATCCACTCTATCTATGCCTTTCATCATCTTGTACCCCTCTATCAAGTCACCTCTCATCCTTCTTCACTCCAATGAGAAAAGCCCTAGCTCCCTCAATCTTTCCTCGTAGGACATGCCCTCCAGTCCAGGCAGCATCCTGGTAAATCTCCTCTGCACCCTCTCTAAAGCTTCCACATCCTTCCTGTAATGAGGCGATCAGAACTGAACACAATATGCTAAGTGTGGTCGAACCAGGGCCTTATAGAGCTGCAGCTTAACCTTTGCAGCTCTTAAACTCAATCCCCCTGTTAATGAAAGCCAACACACCATACGCCTTCTTAACGACCCTATCAACTTGGGTGGCAAATTTGAGCGATCTATGGACATGGACCCCAAGATCCCTCTGTTCCTCCACACTACCAAGAATCCTGTTAACCTTCTGGTCAGTTATTCTCTGTGACCTTGTCCTATCAACACCTTCTTTTTTGTTATTTCTTGCCCCATCCCCGCTTTACTTGCTTAAAATATTTTACATTTCTTATATCTGCCAGTTTTGAAGAAGGGTCACTGACCTGAAACATTAACTCTACTTCCATCTCTCCAGATGCTGCTAGACCTGCTGAGTATTTCCAACATTTCTTGTTTTTATTTCAGATTTCCAGCATCCACAGTATTTTGTTTTTATCTAATTCTTATGTCTTGTGCATCACTGATTTTAATCACTCCATCATTGGTGGCTGCACGTTCAATTGCCTTATCACAGATCTGGAATATCCTCCCTAAATCTCTTTGTCTATTCATCTCCCTTTCCTCCTTTCAGACAGCCCTTAGGCTCTACACCTTTAACCAAGATTTTCAGCCTCTGACCTAAAATCTCCTTCTGTATGGGATATCATATTATGTTTTAGAATGCTTTTGTGAAGTGCTTTGGGACATTTTATTAGGTTTTATTTGTATAACAGAAGTCGTTGGTGTTATTGCTTTGTCTAAATTGATCTCTCTTTTTAGGCAGCCCATTGTCGTGTAACAATTTTGTAAGCCAGTCTCCGATTCCAAATTAAAATGGTTTAGATTATTTCTCACCCCATTGAAATTGGGCCTCCCACAAACAAATATTTTCCACACTGGATTCCTCCTTCTTTTCCATAGCTAACCAAAACCATTTGATACTCTGATTACTGTCCCTAAATAGAATTGAAACATACTTATGCAGAAAATTCTCTTGAACACAGATTAGAAATTCTTCCCCATCTCTACATGTTACACTATTAGTTCTCAGCATATATTAGGATAATTAAAGCCTGGCATTACTACGACTCTATGGTTCCTGGCAAATGCGGTTCCCTGTATCTTTCCCGTTCGTTGCTGTCCTATTGAAGGCACCCAGTCGTGCAACAGTATCGCTATTTTTACTAGCTGCAAGCAAATACATTCTGTCCTTGACCCCTCTCAGACATCCTCTCTACAGCACTGTAGTATTATCTGCAATCAATACTTTCACGTTTCCTCCTTTGTTTGTTTTTTCAATTGCTTTCTAGAATGCCTTGTATATAGAAATATTTAGTGCCTAGCTCTGCCCTTTCTGAGCCAAGTCTTTGTTATCGCCCCAGGACATCAAATTCTGAAGTGCCTACTTGTACCTACAGTGCACCAAACTGGTTTGCCATATTACGTACATTCATATACATGCATAGTGAACTCAAGTTTGGCCGTTTTGCAATCCATGTCATCCTGGCCCCACCTAATATCTGACCCTTTTTCGAGGTACTATTTTTCGACTGCTATCTGTCTCTCCCAATTCTTTGCCCACCTGGATTCTGCTCTCTAATGGAACTTCTTCTTTCCCCTCTCCCTGCCAAGTTAATTTGAACGCTTCCAAGTAGCTCTGGAAGAGCGTCCCACAAGGACATTTTTCCTGGCTCTGTTGAGGTGCAGCCCACCTGGCCTGCACAAGTGCCAGCTGTGCCAGAAGAGGCCCCAATGTCCTATTAATCTAAACCCTTTCCACCCCACCAACCTTTGCACCAACTCTCCAGCCACACATTCATATTCCCTATCTTCCAGTTCTATACTGCCTAGTAAGTGGCACAGGGAGTAATCCAGAGATTACTACTTTGAGATCGTGCTTTTAGTTTCTTTCCGAGCCTTCTGATATCTGCCTCCAGGATCTCGACCCTCAATTTCTACATATGCCATTGGTATGGATATAGACCACGGCTCTTCGGCCTTCCTCCTCAGAGAGTTCTGAAACTGATCATTGACGTCATTGATCCTGGCACTTGAAAGGCCACATACCACCTGGATTCGCGTCTGCAGATGGATAACTGACTTTCTCCTCCCCAGACGAAAGCATCTCCAAAGAATTTTGCTTTACGAATATCTCTCTACCTGATACAGACGCTTTGGAATGGGTCTGACTGCAATTCCCAGAGGAACCATCATGCTCACCAGTAGTCATAATTTGATATTGACTGGGGAGCGATATGCACTCAAAGGAGTCGTGCACTACCTGCCTTATCTTCTTTGACTGTCTGGCCACCACACCCTCCCTCTCTGCCTGCATTACCTTAAGCTGTGGGGTAACCACATCCAGGAACTAACTATTCATGTAGCTGTCCACCTCACGGATCCTTTGTTGTGATTCTATCTGCTGCTTAAACTGCAAACACGGAGTTATGGTTCTTCCAGCTGATGATACTTCCTCCACATATGGTTGCCCAGTAGATGAAAACCATCCTGGATTTCCCACTGGTTACCAAATGCCCAATCTAGTGGACTGAGGATACCTGCCATGCCTCTATTTAATAGAATAAATACGCTTCAAATTAATAAACTAAAGTCTTAGGAAAGGCATTTCAATAAAATAAATTCAAAATTTTGCACCTTGCCTAGTGCTTACACTGCACTTATATATTTTTTTCATTTTGTCCTTGTTGCCTGATGCCCAGACCCAGTCAACCTTGCTGCTCTCTCTTCAACGTCCCTCCAGCAATGACTTCCATACCTCGGCACTCTGTAAACCAGTTATCCAATTGCTGTCCTGTGGCTTCAATCTTTTTTGTTGCTGTTGTTGTTTTACCCACCCAGTGGTCTCCCTAATATCTAGTTACGACCGCTGTCCATTTTTCTGTTGGTCTGCAGAACTGTTTTCTCTCATGTTTTCCCTCCTTTAGTGCCACTGACTCGCTACTTTTATGTTTGTAAATCGGGCACATTTCTCTCACGCATGCTCACACTTTGGGATTCCAGCTGACTTCTTGCCTCTACGTGTACCTGTTCATCTCTTGAACTATTTAGACTCAGGCTCGCTCGCTCGCTCTGATCTCGCTTGCTCTGTTCCCCGTTTGCGCCTCGGCAATGCTTTAAGCTATTGCTCTCCGGCATTATTTTCCATCAAGCTTGCTCTCTCTGAAGGGTGTCACTGCTTGCACATTATGCGCTTTCATCAAAATGTGAAATTATGCCCTGCACAGCCAAGGCTAGTTCATTAATCTAGATTTAGCAACGCAGTGGTCGCACTACCAATCCTTGTGAACCCCCAGGGTTCCAAAACAGTGAATGGATGAACCGCACAACTACAGGCCAGTCAATTCAAGCTCGGTGGTGAAAATAAAACATTTTTAAAAAGAGAATCCTCGCCAAAATTAACAGTCACTCAGACTAACGTTGATTAATTAAGTAACGCCAACACAGAGTTCTGAAGAGCAAATCGAGTGTGGATTTCAACTACACGAAATTAATTGGATAGAGGAGCGAGGTAAGGGGAGAAGGGGATCGGTGTTCCTATAATTTGCAGAGTACACCTTTCTAACTGAATATAGAAAAAAGTCCTGTAAGGGACGAATCAGTATTGGATCTAGTAATGGGGAAACTACCAGAGCAGAAAACTAAGTAAAAGTAATGGATAATCTCATCAACAGTTACGAAAATGAAAGACATTTTAAGATAATAAAAGAGAAGGCCATAACCATGATGAAAAACGCGTTAATAGATTGGAGTAAAGCGGATTTTGAGGGGCTGAGGCTAGCACCTGGCAAAATAAAATTGGTCAAAAAACAATGTCGAACATCAGTGGAAACAGTTACAATGGCATCCAACACAGTTAATGAAACGTATATTCCGCCAAAAGAAAGGAAACGAAATACCAGACAGAACCCATGATTGAATAAAGACATGGGCGAAACATTGTGGGTAAGGAAAAAGGCTGCATTAAGTGCATAGATAGCAGAACATTGCAGGATTGTGTTCCTCAGGGTAGCGTTCGAGGCGCAACCAGCTTCAGCTGCTTGATCAATAACCTTCCATCGATCATAAGGTCAGAAGTGAGGATGTTCACTGATGATTGCACAATGTTCAGCTCAATTCACGATTCCTCAGATACTGAAGCAATCCGAGTAGAAATGCAACAAGACCTGGACAATATCCAGGCTTGGGCTGATAAGTGGCAAGTAGCATTCACTACCCACAAGTGTCAGGCAATGACCATTTCCAACAAAAGAGAATCGAACCATCTCCCCTTGACACTCAATTGCATTACCATCGCTGAATCCCCCTATCAACATCGTGGGGGTGACCATTAACCAGAAATTGAACTGTAGTGGCCATATAATTTTGGTGATGATTCTCTTTTTAAAAATGTTTTATTTTCACCATCGAGGCTACAAGAGCAGGTCAGAGGTTAGGAATCCTGTGGTGAGTAAGTCACCTCCTGATTGCCCAAAGCCTGTCCAGCATCTACAAGACGCAAGTCAGGAGTGTGATGGAATACTTTTCACTTCTCTGGATGGGTGCAGCTCCAACAACACTCAAGAATCTCGACACCATGCAGGGCAAAGCAGCCCACTGGATTAGCACTGCATTCACAAACATTCACTCCCTCCACCACCGACGTACAGTGGCAGCAGTGCGTACCATCTATAAGATGCACGTAGCAACGCACCAAGGCTCCTTGGACAGCACCTTCCAAACCCGCAATGTCTACCACCTAGAAGGACAAGGGCAGAAAATGCGTGGGAACACTACCAGCACCTGCAAGTTCCCCTCCAAGGCACACACCATCCTGACTTGGAACTATATCACCTCCCTTCAGTGTCGCTGGAACTCCCTTCCTAATAGCACAGTGGGTGTACCTGCCCCACATGGACTGCAGCGACTGAAGATAGCAGTTCACCACCACATTTTCAAGGGAAATTATGGTTGGATAATAAATGCTAGCCTCGTCAGCGACGCCCACATCCCATGAATGAATAACAATAATTAGAAAAGAATAGAAGGAAGTTAACAGTGAAGTAAAGAACTAAAACTAGGATGGCAAAGACGAACTATCAAATTAAATTATCAAGGAAAATAAAGCAAAATATTAAACTATTTTACAGGCACACCAATGGCAAAGAAAGATCAGTTAGAATAGAACCATTAAGGGATAGACGAGATAATATCACAGGTAATGATAAAAATAGTGGCAGAAAACAACTAAACAATTATATTGCTTCAGTATTTGCCATCCATACAGAACAAGTAGATGTATCATTGATTATTGAGATGAGTAATGAGATAAGTGCATTTCAAATAAGAAAACGGGTTATGTTGAATATGTAATTAAACTCAATGAGATTAAAGCCCCTTGTCAGGTTGGATTGCATCCACGCATTTTGAAGGAATTTAGAGAAGAGATAGCAGAGGCATCACTGCACGCACTTAACAAATCTTTAGAAAAAAGCTGTAGTGCCAGTGGACTGGCAAATAGCTAATCCAGTTCACAAATTAAGGAATGGGACAGAACGTGATCAGGAAAAGACAGATCAGTCAGTTCAACATCGCTGGAAGAGAAAAAAGAATTCCTATTAAAAGAAAGAATAAACAACGTCTTAAAAAAGCAAAATAAAACAATACATAGTCAGTATGTATTCAAAAATGAAAAATTGGTTGTTCAACCTGATTTTTTTAGAGGACGTAGCAGAGAGAGTAGGCAATGGCAGTTAGAGCATGGCTACCCGACTGGACCGTGACAACATGTGCCGGGTTGCAGTTGGGTGGGGTTGCTCTTCCAGGTTAGCATTCAGGTCGGATGGGACACACTCTATCACCACCTCAAGTACGTGGCTCCAAACTTAACGTGCCTTTTAAACAACCTTTCAAGTCCAGTTACAGTTTTTGTTGCTTATCTACACAAGCTTAAAAAGTGAAAAAAAACAAATCTGCATTAACTGAATATGCTGGTGGTCAGGTCGGGTCGGCTGTGGGAAAAAGGAAAGGACTCGGGCCTGG
This sequence comes from Heterodontus francisci, assembly GCF_036365525.1. NCBI lineage: Eukaryota > Metazoa > Chordata > Chondrichthyes > Heterodontiformes > Heterodontidae > Heterodontus > Heterodontus francisci. The sequence goes on along the minus strand of NC_090409.1, from coordinate 27,027,334 downwards.
TCGGGCTCGGGTCGGATGTGTTCTGTCGGGCTCCGGTTGGGTTGCATTTGCAGACCCGAGCCGGCTTTTAATGACAATGCAGTAGATGCAGTATCTGGATTTTGAAAAGGCCCTCGTTAAGATCCCACATAACAGACTAATGAATGAGATAAAAAATGTGGAATCGGGGGACTGCTAGCAGAATGGATTGCTAATCTGCTTCAATAGAAAGAGCAGGAAGTGGGAATACAGTGCAGTTATTTACAATGGCAGACGATGGGAAATGATTTTCCACAAGGATCATTTCAGGGACAAATACTGTTCACTGCTTACATTAGCAACATCAAGCTCGAATCAGAAACCCAAGTTTCACATTTCCAGATGAAACCACCTGGGTTTTGGGGATAGGGGTGGTTCGGTTGTGGCGGGACAGTTAATTCTCAGACGTACTTCAAAATGTTACCAGCAGGCTGTGATTAAGCTTGCATTATGGGCAAATAATTAGTGCATTAATTTCAGCGCTGATAAATGTGAAACAGTACATTTTGGTTGGAAGAATAGGAACTTCACTTTTTAATTGCAAGCTACGAGTCTAGGTGGGGCAGAAGAACCAGGAGATCGCGGAGTACAAATGCACCAATCAGGAAAAAGCTGTGCCACGTATTACCAAGGCAATAGCAGAAGCAAATCAAGCACACGGATTTATTTCTGGAGTGATAGAATTGAAAAACAGTGGAATTTGCCTAAACCAGTACTGAATCCTGGTTAGACCAGACTTGGAAAACTGCATGCAGCATCACTCAGACATCACACAGCCTGAGCCAGTTTCAAATAGAAATGCAACCATGGCATTATTACCCTTACCTTCCTTGCATTTCTTAAGATCTGTGGGGCACAGTTGGAAATCAAGAAATGTTATATCTAAATTTATTTTCGCATGTACAACTAATACATCCCAACATGAGCATGTGGCTTTGATGAGCCTTCGGTCCACCTCATATCAAGCTGATCCTGCAGAGATACAGGTTCAAGCCATATGCTGTACAAGTCGGGGTGAGAGCCGCAAGTGATTCAGCTATCGCTGCGAGGACTTTTCTTTCTCTCTCTTAGAGGAACTTCAGGATTTTAAAACGTGGGATATCATGCCACAGTTATAAAAGTGGAGTTATTTTTGTTGCTGCTGTAACCTTTACTTACTGAACACTTGCCATTTCTTCGAACATCGTGCAGCTGATTGGGGTATTAATTGCAATCCAGAATAACCATTTCATTTTATTTTTCTCCTCAACTGACCTTGAGCTGAATGCTGCAACAGAGTCATGGAAACTGCAGCTACTGGGCAGCCAGAGTCATTAAGGACCGTCACCTCATTTCCATTACGTTTTCTAATTTCTCAGAAAGGGAAAGCGATATCCACATGTCTTACAAGATGCAGTACCAAACTCGGTTAATCCCTGCTAGCATCCCTATATTCTGCGATGTTGCATTAGCCTAACTCCACCTATATTGAGCAACATGTCACTCCATTTCCCCACTCTTGACATCGGTAATACCTGCACTTTTTCCCTCACTTTGTGCTCATCCTAAGACATGTAGTGACATGGGCCACAGTTATATGTCCCCTTCGCAGCCACTCCACACCATAGGGACCATCTCTGTTCCTTTGTCGCCCAGTCAATCTATGTTTCCATATATATCTCCCTATCTTCATGTTGAACGAGGTGTGAATAGTACTTTCTCAACATACATCTCCTTAAGTTTCTCTCTACATTTCTGTCTCTTGATAAGTGTATATATGTCAGTCGTAGCATGTTTCTCTGTGTACCCATGCATTAGTATTCCCATCTATGTATGTTAACAATGTTAGCCTCTGTCTCACAGTCCACCGACATATCCCAAATCCTGAATTTAACGCCTGGTATATTGATGAGTCTATCAAAGCTAATTATTCATAGCCAATATGAAACGGTCATCAGCGAAGAAATTATGGTTGCCATTCATTATAAGTACAGCTACAAACAGACTTCTTACGGATATTTCACTGGCAACATATCCTAGCGTTGCGCCTTCTATCGTTGATTGTTCATTTTCTTATAGGAATGCAATGACTTTCATTCTGCAATTACCGTCTTGTTCCTTCTTAAGATCTGTAGGGTGCAAAAGAAAATAAATAAATGTTCTTGCGAAAACAGTTGCATCTATAAAATTAGCACAGCCCAATGACCACCTCAGGATTCAGCTTTCAGGAGCCATCGGTCCATTTCATGTCAATCAGATCCTGCAGGCATGCAGTTTCAAGCCAAGTGGTGAACAGGTTCGGGGTGAAAGCTATATCGTGGTTCTTCCAACACGGCTAGGGCTTCTCTTTATTTCTCTCTGCAGATCTTCAGGGTACAATAGTAGGATATCACGCTGCTGTTTAAAATGCAGACTCACTTTGCTGATACCATCGTCTTTACTTTCGAGACACCTCTCATGAGGTGTTGATGGAGATATTTAATGCAATCTTGAATAAATACTTAATTTCATTTCTTTCTACAGCTTAACTTGATCTGAATTCAACATTTTAGTCATGGGAACTGCAGTTCTTGAGCAGCCCGACTCATTGAGGACCAGCAACTCATTCCCATTGATCCCTATATTTCGAGGCAGCGGCAAGCAATATTCAAATGGCTCACACGCTGCTGTGCCAAACTAATTTAACCCCTGCTGACATCCGATATACGGTGATGTTGCATTATTCGAGCTCCTCCTATTTTGAACACTGTGCCTCTCCATGGCCACACTCACCACGTCGGTGACACCGGTATTGTTTCCATGCTTTCATGGTTACATCAAGACTTGTAGTTACGTGGCCTGCAGCTGCAAATCCCCTTCATGGCCCTTGCACGCTTGTTAGTGACACTGCATGGACCGTCTCTGTCTCTGCATCTCTGCGATTGATGTTTACATATATCTCGCTGTATCTTCCTGTTAATCCACGTGTCTCACTGCATTTCCATTTGTTCATAAGTGTATTTTTTTCTCTTTGCATCTGGCTTTGTCGACCTGTACATTTTAGGCATATCTGTAAATATACGTACGTCTCTGTCTCTATCTGCCAACGTATCTCAAGGCCCGGATTCAATATCAAGTCTATTGGTGAGGCCATCAAAGCTTATCATTAATGTCTGGTATTTTGTGATCTACAGTGAAGGAATCATGCCCGTCATGCATTGTACCTACAGCTCTACAGAGACTTTTTTTATCGATACTTCAGTGGCAACGTTTACTAACATCGGTCCCACGATCACAGACTGGCTCATTTCCCCATAGGAGTGCAACGGTTTTCTTATTGCACGTACCATCTTGCTCTTTCTTAAGTTCGGTGGGGCACGATAGGGTATCAATTAACATTCTTTCTAAAATCATTTGTGAATGGAAAATTAACACAGCCCAATGAGAGCAGACCCAAACTGATGACTCATGTTTGACTGTCGATCAGACAGTGTCAGGCCTAGCCGGCCATGAGCAAATGCAGCTTCAATTCAGTTGTTACAAAGCATAACTCTTATGTCGCCAAGACAGGGAAGCAGTTCAGATTTAAGTTTCAAGCGTAAGCGAAATAATATAAGAAACAACCGAGCTGGAACAAGCTGTAGAATTACTGACACTGGAAGTGTGCTATTAGTTTACGGTAATAATTGCTTGGATTTCAAAGTTTGTTATTGACTAAGTTTTGGAAGATTTTCGCTCTGCTGAAAATAATAAAAGTTGCAGACGCTTACAACATTAATAGCAACGAAATGCATATATATGGAAACATGAATCAGGTGAAATGTCGAAAGATGCTTCACAGGAGAGATGCAAAACGAAATGTAGCAATGAGTCACGGAAGGAAATAAGAGGTCCGATGCAAAAAAAAATAAGCTTGGTCAAAGAGCTGATGTTCGTGTCTTACAGAGGTAGAGAGGCAGAAATGTTTCGAAAGGGAATTCCGGAGCTTAGGACCTCAGCAGCTTATGCCATGGGCATCAAAATTGGACAAATTAAAATCGAACATAGGTAGGAGGCCAGAATTCGATTGACCGGATATTTTGGTGGTTGTGCAGCTGAGGAATTTGTGCAGCTGGGGAATTTGATGCAAATTGGGAGAGAGGCCATGGAGAAATTTGAAGCCAAGGATGATAATTTAAAATTAAGTCCGTTATTAATTGACAGTCAGTGCAGTTCAGCGAATAAAGGCACAGAAGGAGGCCATTCGGCGCACCATGGGATGAAGTTTGTACTGGAGACAGGGCTATCGTCGCAGGGCTGAAAAGTCGGAAGAAGTCCGCCTCTGCCTATTTTATGCCACTCCAATCCACAACCCTGTAGCGGTCTTTTGAAATCAAAATGTTACTATCGGGTGATATGATTCTGCTTTTTTCTCTCCTCGGGAAATAAGTGGTGTTCCTTTAAGACTGTAAGCGATCAGTGCATCTTAAGGAAGCAAGCTCCAAAGACTGAGTGACTGTGCCTCTTGTTGCCTGGATGCAGAGAGGGAGAACAGATATGCAAGGTATCCATTTGACTTTGAAATTGCCTGTCAAAACAAACTGTTAGTTCAGAGGCAGAGAGACACAGTTGTGTGTTAGCACCTGAAAGGAGATTTCTCAGAGCATTTAAACTGAAGGAAGAGAAATCAGTTTATTATTCTCTCTAAAATTTTTAAAACGTCAAGCCATATTAATTATTTTCAAATAATAATCATAATTGATCTGCTGTGTTTCTCCCTGGAAAAAAAAAGAAGAGGAACACTTCAACTGTTGAACTGTTCCGCTGAATTTCCTATCATTGACGAACCTATTTTTTTTCTCCATCGAACAACTGCAAAGTCCTCAAGCAACCTTGGACTGTTTCTACATTGAAGATTTCATTTCAAAAGGAGTATAAATCTGCAAAGACTTTACTTTTGGTGGGGTGGGGTGCAGCTAATTACGAACATATGAACATACGAATTAGGAGCAGGAGTAGGCCACTCGGCCATTCGAGCCTGCTCCGCCATTCGATAAGCTCATGGCTGAACTGATTATTCCACATTTCCACCTATCCCTGCTAACATTCCAACCCCTTGCTAATCAAGAATCTACCTACCGGTGCCTTAAATACATTCAAATATTCTGCTTCCACCGCCTTTTAAGGAAGAGCATTCCAAAGACTCACAACACTCTTAGAGAAAACACTCCTCCTCATCTCTGTCTTAAATGGGCGACCACTTTTTTTAAACATTGACCGCTAGTTCTAGATTCTTCCACAAGGAGAAACTTCCTTTCCACATCCACCCTGTCAAGACACCTCAGGATCGTATATGTTTCAATCAAGTTGCCTCCTACTCTTCTAAATTCCTGCAGAAACACGCCTTGCCTGTCCAATCTTTCCTCTTAAGACAGCCTGCCCATTCCAGGTGCCTGTCCAGTAAACCTTCTCTGTACTCCCTCCAACGAATGCACATCCTTCCTTAAATAAAAACAGGAAATGCTGGAACCACTCAGCAGGTCTGGCAGCATCTGTGAAATGAGAAGCACTGACCCGAAATGTTAACGCTGCTTCTCTTTTCACAGATGTTGCCAGACCTGCTGAGTGGTTCGAGCATTTCTTGTTTTCATTTCAGATTTCCAGCATCTGCAGTATTTTGCTTTTACATCCTTCCTTAAATAAGGAGACCAATACTGTACACAATACTCCAGATGTGGTCAAACGAATGCCCTTTATAGCTGAAGCATAACCTCCCTACATTTGTATTCAATTCCCCTCGCTATAAGCGATAACATTCTACTAGATTTCCTAATTCCATACTGTACCTACATACTAACCTTTTGTGAATCATGCAGTAGGCCACCCAGATGCCTCTGCATATCGGAGCTCTGCAATCTCTCACCAGGTAGATAATATCCTTTATAATATAATAATATAATTGAACACCAAACTACCGTTAGCTGGCTATATGTATGTGAATGCATGAGTTAGATACTTTAAATAAGTTATATGGTCTTTAGATGTTGGTTTATCTTAGCAGTGTTTAAGATTTTTTTTAAATAAACAGTTAATGTGTTGATATGTAACGATATTTGGTTTGGTTCGCCTCATTTGGGGGTTATTGGATTGTTTCAATTCGTCTATGGCTTTCTTTGATTTGGAAAGCTTGAAGATATGTATGATGCGACCTGTGGAGAGGTGGGACCGAATTGACAGTGTGTTTCTCCCACCGCAGTCAGTATTATATATAACGATTGGGGTTTTGTCTTGAGCCGTCATACGATAACACCAGGATCCCTGTCCCTTTGAATAAGGGCGTCATGCCTCTTAGAACTGCTGGCGAATCAGAGGGCCAGCAGTGCAGCAGTGCAGCAGTACTGACAGCACTAACAGAAGCCGTTTCCACTGCCAGTACTGCAGAGGCAGTGGACCTAGGCCCAGTGTATTTACCTCAGAACAGATGTAGGTAAGTTGTGGTCACTGGGGCCAGTGTGGAAAGGCTCAGAGACGTGAATGGGGTTTTCGTACAGTTAATAAGAAGGGGTCAAGGAGAGGGTGAGGGGGGGGGGTAAAGTGGCTCCTGGTGTGTGCGTGTCACGTGGCCACACATTGTTCATGGACGCGGTGCCCCCTTCCAAGCTGGCAGCGAGGCTGCTTCATTGAAAAAAAGCTTCCTCCCGTGTGGTGAAGGAATTCTCCACCACTGTCATTATCCCAGCTGCTGTTAGAAGTCCACTTAAGGGCTTCAATTGGCCTCGGGCGGGAAGGTCGTCCTCTGCCTATCCTTCCCGCGAGAGATCGCTTGGCAATGGGGAGGCGAAGTGCCGTCCGTGCCCCTGTCCCTCCCCGCAACTCATTGTGCTACTGCATGACCCCACCCCCGCTCCAATCCCACGTCAGCGGACCACACAAAATTCCGGCTATGTTTGTGAAAGGTCTTTGAAAGGTATATGTCAATCAGCCCGACACTGCTGCAATATCATCAAAGCCATGCAACATTGCGCGTCAGTTTTTTTTTTAATAAACGTCCTGGCGAATATTATAACTATGGCTGAGGATTGGACTTTAAATTAAAAGAGGTAGGTCACGGTTCAGGTGAAGGGTGATTTAGAAATTTAAAGTGATATTTCGAGACAAAAGAAAAATGTGACAATTTGGATGAAAAAGAGAAGCAGAGAGTGAAAAAGAGCAGGGGGTTTAACAGTAAGAGCATACCTGTGAATATTCGTCAATACACTATGTTTAAAGTCTTCTTATCTGAATGCATGGACCTTTCCCAACAAGGAAGATGAACAAAAGGCAAAATTAGGGAGAAATATTTTTGATCTAATACCCATTACAGAGGGATTGTTTTAAAGTGACCAAGTTTGTGAAAATTAGTCCAGGGTAAAAACATTTCGAAAGGCAGTCAAAAAGCCCTGATGTAAAATATGACATAAAGACGGTGGTGAGAAAAGAAGTTGGCTGATAAGTTCAGAAAGTAGCGTCAGCATGGGTGAAGATTAGCAATAAGAAGGGACAGAAAGTGCAGGTCTGAGTAATTTACAGGAACCCAATAGAATTGATACCGTTGGACAGAATATTATGCAAAAATAATTGGAGCTTACAAGAAAGGCAATGTAAAAATGTTGGGGATGTGGGGTGGCTTTAATCTTCACATAGACTGGACCAATCAAATTGGCAAAGGTGGTCTGGAAGATGAGATTGCAAAATGTTTTCTTTTTGACAGTTTCCTGAGCAATGCTTTTTGGAACAAACTGGAATAAAGGTGTCTTAGCTCTAGTATTGTGTGACGATACAGGGTCAAAATTTAATCCAGGAGTAAAAGATTCTCTGGGAAAAATAAGTGATCGCTATGCAACTGAATTCCCTACCAAGTTTAAAAGCGATATATACCTGTTCCAAACACGAACCTAAAGCTTCAAGAAAACCAATTGCACAGGTATGAGGGGAGGGGGTGGGGGCTGCCTAAGGTTGATTGGCTAAACAGAATAAAACGTATGATGGTAAATAAACAACGGAAAACATTTGAATAGATAATTCAAAATATTCAAACGGAAAAACAGCAAGAAAGATAACATCCATGAATTACTCAGTAAATTAAGAATAGTACCAGATTAAAAGCAGAGGCTTATAATTTGGCAAAGAATATGAATGATCCTGAGGATTGGGAGAATTTTCGAAACCAGCAAAGGGTCACCAAAAAGTTGAAAAAATGGGAAAATATAGAAGCTGAGTGCAAACGAGTCATGAATTTAAAGTAGTTTGTAAGTGCTTCCAACTATTTTAAAAGGAGAAGAGTAGCTAAAGTGAACGATGGTCATTTGGAGGTCGAAAAAGGAGTGATAAATAAATGGCCAGTGAGATAGTTGATGCTTTTGTTTTAATTTTCAAACATTCCCTAGATTCGGGGAAGGTTATGTTAGATTGGAAAATAAACGAATGTAACTCCGTTATTCAAAAAGGAAGGGAGACAGAGAGCAGGAAACTACAAGACAGCTTAACATCTGTCTGAGGGAAAATGTTAGAAGCTACTATTAAATACATTATAGCAGGGAATTTACAAAACAGCAAGGTAATCAGGCAGAGTCAACATGGTTTTGTGAAAGCAAAATCATGTTTAACCAATTTATTTGATTTCTTTGAGGGAGTTGCGTGTGCTGTGGATCAAGGGGAACTGGCGGATGCATTGCATTTACATTTCCAGAAGGCATTTTATAAGGTTCCACATCAAAGGTTATTGCAGAAAATAAAGGTTCATGGCTTAGGGGGTAACATATTAGCATAGATAGAATATGGGCTAGCCAACATGAAACAGAGAGCATACATAAATGGGACACTTTCTGGTTGGCAGGATGGAACGAGTGGGATGCTCAGGGATCTGTGCTGGAGCCTCAACTTTTTACAATTTACACTTTGATGAAAGGAATGAAGGTATGGTTGCTAAATTTGCTGATGACACAAAGATAGGTTGGCATGTAACTTGCGAAGAGGACATCAGGGGGCTACAAATGGATGTAGATAGGTTAAGTGAGTGGGCAACGAGATGGAAAGTGGAGTATAATGTGGGAAAGTGTGAAATTGACCATAATAAAAACAAGAAATGCTGGAACCACTCAGCAGGTCTGGCAGCATCTGTGGAAAGAGAAGCAGAGTTAACGTTTCGGGTCAGTGACCCTTCTTCGGAACTGACAAATATTAGAAAAGTCACAGGTTATAAGCAAGTGAGGTGGAGGTGGGGCAAGAGATAACAAAGGAGAAGATGTAGATTGTACAAGGGCACATAGCTGACCAAAAGGTCATGGAGCAAAGGCAAACAATATGTTAATGGTGTGTTGAAAGACAAAGCATTAGTACAGATTAGATGATAACGGACTGAATATTGAACGGCAGCAAGTGCCAACCTGAAAACAACAGTGGGTAATCAAACTGAACAAACTAAGATGAAATGAAATAAATACAAAAAAAAAAGATTGTAAAAAATGTAAAAAAGAAAAAAAGAAAAAATAACGATAAATGAAAGTAAAATGGGGGGCTGTCATGCTCTGAAATTATTGAGCTCAGTGTTCAATCCGGCACGCTGTAGTGTGCCTAATCGGTAGAATTGATGGTGTTCCTCGAGCTTGCTTTGATGTTCACTGGAACACTGCAGCAATTCCAGGGCAGAGATATGAGCATGTGAGCAGGGGGAGTGTTGAAATGGCAAGCAACCAGAAGCTCAGGGTCCTGCTTGTGGACTGAGCAGAGGTGTTCCACAAAGTGGTCACCCAGTCTGCGCTTGGTCTCCCCAATGTAGAGGAGGCCACATTGTGAGCAGCGAATACAGTATACTGCATTGAAAGAAGTAAAAGTAAATCGTTGCTTCACCTGGAAGGAGTGTTTGGGGCCTGGGATACTGAGGAGAGAGGAGGTAAATGGGTAGGTATTACACCACCTGCGATTGCCGGGGAAGGTGCCATGGGACGGGGACGTGGTGAAAGGGGTAATGGAGGAGTGGACCAGGGTGTCGCGGAGGGAACGATCCCTTTGGAATGCTGACAGGGGAAGGGAGGGGAAGATGCATTCGGTAGTGGCATCACGCCTGAGGTGGCTGAAATGGTGGAGGATGATCCTTTGGATATCGAGGCTGATGGAGTGGAAAGGGAGGACAAGGGGAACCCTGTCACGGTTCTGGGAGGGAGGGAAAGGGGTAAGGGTAGAGGCGCGGGAAATGGACCAGACACGGTTGAGGGCCCTGTCAACAATAGTGGGGGGAAATCCTCGAATGAGGAAAAAGGAGGTCATATCAGAAGCACCGTCATGGAATGTAGCATCATCAGATCAGATGCGTCGGAGACAGAGAAACGGGGGGAATGGAATGGAGTCCTTACAGGAGGAAGGGTGTGAAGAAGTGTAGTCCCGGTAGCTCTGGGAGTCGGTGGGCTTATAATGGATATTAGTAGACAACCTATCCCCAGAGATGGAGACAGAGAAATTGACCACTTTGGTAGGAAGAACAGAATAGAAGCATATTATCTAAATGGTGAGAGATTGCTGAGCTCTGAGATGCAGAACGATCCTAGTGCATGATTCGCAAAGGGTTAGCATGCAGGTACAGCACGTAATCAGGAAAGCTAATATAATGTTATCGTTCATCGTGAGGGGAATAGGGTACCAAAGTATAGAGCTTATACTATACAGGGCATTGGTGAGACCACATCTGGAGTACTGTGTACAGTACTGGTCGCCTTACTTAAGGAAGTATGTAAATGCATTGGAGGCAGTAAAAAAGAAGCTTTACTAGCCTAATACCTGGCATGGGCAGACTGCCTTATGAGTAAAGTTTGGACAAGTTAGGATTGTAGAAGCTGGAATTCAGTAGAGTAAGAGGTGACTTGGTTGAATCATATAGGATGCTGTGCGTTCTTGACAGGGTGGATGTGGAAAGGATGTTTCCCCTGTGGGAGAATCTAGAACAAGGGGTCACCATTTAAAACGCAGGTGTCGCCCATTTAAGACAGAGATTAGGAGATTTTTTTTTATCTCAGAGTGTGGCGAGTCTCTGGAATTATCTTCCTTCAAAGGCAGTGGAAGAAGAGTCTTTGAATGTTTTTAAGGCAGAGGTCGATAGATTTTTGATCAGCAAGGGATGAAAGATAAGGCAGAGTTCGATAGATTCTTGATAAGAAACGGGGTGCAAGGTTTTCGGGGGTAGCTGGAAATGTGGAGTAATCTGTTCAGCTATGAACTTATCGAATGGTGGAGCAGGCTCGAAGGTCTGAGTTGCCTATTCCTGCTCCTAATTCGTATGTTCGTATGTGTAAGTAATTATATTGGCAATGAAGAAATGGCAGAGGCTTTGAGCACAGACGTGTGTCTGTCTCAACAGCAAAAGATACAGATTACATAATAGAAATAAGGTGTGACCAATGGGTGAACAAGAGCGAACATCTTAATGTAATTAATATCAGAAGAGCAAATGTATTGGAAAACTAAAATAAAGCTTACATAGTTAGAGTAAATAGAACAGCAAATCTAAAGGAAGATCGATGAGGTGTTCAGGAATTTTGTTTGGTTGGTGAAATTGGACGACTTTAATGACGGAAATTTCAACTGAGATAATGTTAGACTGGAGGGAAAGGAGGGAAAATAATTTCCAGATTGTGTTCAGGAAAACTTCCTTGATCAGAAAGTTCTCAGCTCAACAAGAAAGGAGGCATTTCTGGATCTTCCTTGGAGAAATAAGGTAGACCAATTGGACCACCCCTCTGTCCTGGTGCATTTGGGTAAGAGTGATCCTCATATCATTAGGTTTAGGCACATAAAGCAGAAAAGCAAGTAACGATGTACAGTTGAATGGCTAGTTTAGAACAGGACTAATTTCAGTGCGATGAGAAGGGACCGAGCTGAGATAAAATAGAACTAAGATGAACAGGAAAATCTGAAATGGATCAATGTGCTATCTTTGATGAAGAGATGCTTCATGTAGAGGCTAAGTACATTCGAACAAGGGCGCAAGTTAGGGCAACCAAAAACAGAACCCCTTGGATGACAAGGGAGATAGATATTATGATGGAAAAAGAGGTTGCATGATGCATTCCAGGTGAATGTTTCAAATGAGAACCAGGCCAAATGCTATAAGTCAAGAGGGGAAGTGAAGGGGAGAATAAGACTGGCAATAAGAGAATAGAATGGCAGTCAACACAAAAAGGAACCCAGACATCTTCTGCTGGCATGTAAATACTAAGTGGTGGGTCGCACGCCGGTGAGACGGGCCTATTGGGGCAAAGAGTGTAATATATGCTTGGAGGCACTGGGCAATGTTAGAATACGTAATGAGTACATTTCTAGGTGTTTCCGAAGGCGGAGGAATCTACCAAAAACATCGGTAGACGACGAGAGTTTGGAGGCAATGAACAGGGTAAAAATTGAGAGGTAGGAGGTACTGGAAAGGCTAACTATGCTTGGGGTAGACAGGTCAATAGGTCACGTTGGGGTGGACATGGCGGATGGGGTTGCCAGAATCTTCCAATCTTCCTTGGATAAGAGGGGATGCCAGAGGATTTGGGGAGTGGCAATTATGGCACCCTTATTCAATAAAGTATGTACCGACACACCTTCCAGGTACAGTGCATTTAATTACGTTTAATTACGTTTTTAGAAACAGTATTCTGGGAAACATAAACAGTCACTGAAAGAGGTATGAGTTAATTCAAGACAGCGAACATGGATTTGCATAATTAATCTAATTGCATTTGTGGTGTAGTAACGCAAAAAGGTAGTGAAGGGTATGCGATGATTGTTGCCTATATAGATTATAAGAAAACATGTTTGATGAATTTCCACGTAAAAGGGAAGTTGTCGATATTCAGGCTCATGAAATCGATGGAATATGAGCATGTGTGCCCTTAATGGATAAACAAACAAAAAACACGCAAGCACAGAAAGCAGCCAGTTGTGTTAAATTATTGTTTCTTTGTTTGGAGGATAGTGGACAGTGGTGTTCCACAAGGGTCAGTGCTAGGACTACTGTGTTGTTGCGATATATAAATGACATTGATCTTGGAATACAGAGCAGCATTTCACAATTCGCCAATGACACCAAATTTGAGGGAGTAGGAAAAAGGTGAGGATGATGCCATCTGCCTGCAACAGGACACATGCAGGATATTAGAATGGGTAAACAATGGCAGATGGAATTTAATACAGGCAAGTGTCAAGGAATGTTTTTTGGGAGAAGAGATCGTGTGAGGCAATATAGGCATATAGCCATAACGGCGCAGCTCTAAAGTGTGTGAAGAAACAGGGTGCTCGTGCAATGATCTATTAAGGTGTCAGGTCATATTGGGATTGCGGCTAGCACTTTTATTGGACATTAGTCTTCATGAATAGAGACAAAGACCGGAAAAAGTATGGAAGCTATGCTTCACATTCATAGAGCCCTGGTTCGGCTCCACTTCTGATGGATACTCTTTAGAAAGGCTGTGAGGGACCCTGAGAGGGGGCAGAGCATATTTACCGGAATCTCTCCAGGGAGGGGAGTTTTCATTTACAAGTTTAGCTTGGAAAAGCTGGGGTTGTTCTATGTGGAGCGTTTGACAGGAGATCTGATAGAGGTGTGCACGATTATGATAGGCTGCGATTTTATTTAATTCATTCATGGGATGTGGGAGTACAATTCTGCTGCTGCTGATGGCGCACAGCACCTCATGGATGCCCAGTTTTGCATTGCTTGATCTGTTCGAAATCTATCCCATTTAGCACGGTGATCGTGCCACACAACATGATGGACGGTATCCTCAACGTGAAGGCGGGCCTTCGTCTCCACATGGACTGTGCGGTGGTTACTCCTACCAATACAGTCATGGAAAGAAGCATCTGCAGCAGGCAGTTTGGTGAGGACGAGGTCAAGTATGTTTTTCCCTCGTGTTGGTTCCCCCACCACCTGCCGCAGACCCAGTCTAGCAGCTATGTCCTTTGGGACTCAACCAGCTCGGTCAATAGTGGTGCTACCGAGCCACTCATGGTGATGGACATTGAAGTCCCCTACCCAGAGTACATTTTGTGCCATTGCCACCCTCAGTGCTTCCTCCAAGTGCTGTTCAACATGGTGGAGTACTGAGTCATCAGCTGAGGGAGGGCGGTAGGTGGCAATCAGTAGGAGGTTACCTTGCCCATGTTTGACCTAATGCCATGAGACTTCATGGGCTCCGGAGTCGATGTTGAGGGGTCCCAGGGCAACTCCCTCCCTACTGTATACCACTCTGCTGGGTCTGTCCTGCCGGTGGGACAGGGCATACCCAGGGATAGTGATTGCAGTGTCTGGGACATTCTCTGTAAGGTATGATTCCGTGACTGTGACGACGTCAGGCTGTTGCTTGACTAGTCTTTGGAACAGCTCTCCCAACTTTGGCACACGATGTTAGTAAGGAGGACTTTGCAGGGTCGACAGGGCTGGTTTGCTGTTGTCGTTTCCGGTGCCGAGGTCGATGCCGGGTGGTCCGTCCGGTTTCATTCTTTTTTATTAACTTCGCAGCAGTTAGGTGCCACTGAGTGACTTGCTGGGCCATTTCAGACGGCATGTAAGATTTAACCACATGGCTGTGGATCTGCGGTCACATGTAGGCCAGACCAGGGAAGGACAGCAAATTTCCTTCGCTAAAGGACATTAGTGAACAAGATGTGTTTTTACAACAATCGACAATGGCTTCGTGGCTATCATTAGACTAGCTTTTATTTCCAGATTTATTAATTGAATTCAAATTCCACCTTGTGCTGTGGTGGGATCTGAACCCACGTCCCCAGAGAAATACCCTGCGTCTCCGGGCTGCTAGTCCAGTGATAATACCAATACGACACCGCCTACCCAGTTAGACAAAGAAACACTGTTCCTTGTTACTGGCGGTACAAGGACTGGGGGACGCAGATTGAAGGGCTGTGGCAAGAAAAGCAGGGTGATTTTATTCATTTATTCATTCACGGGATGTGGGCGTCGCTGGCCAGGTCAGCATTTATTGCCCTTCCCTAATTGCACTTGAGAAGGTGGTGGTGAGCTGCCTTCTTCAACCGCTGCAGTCCATGTGGGGTAGATACACCCACAGTGCTTTTTGGAAGGGAGTTCCAGGATCTTGTCCCAGCGACAGTGAAGGAACGGCGACATAGTTCCAAGTCAGGATGGTGTGTGACTTGGAGGGGAACTTGCAGGTGGTGCTGTTCCCATGTATTTGCTGCCCTTGTCCTTCTAGTTGGTAGAGGTCGTGGGTTTGGAAGGTGCTGTCTAAGGAGCCTTGGTGCATTGCTGCAGTGCATCGTGTAGATGGTACACACTGCTGCCACTGTGCGTCGGTAGTGGAGGGAGTGAATGTTTGTAGATGGGGTCCAATCAAGCGGGCTGCTTTGTCCTGGGTGGTGTCGAGCATCTTGAGTCTTGTTGCAGCTGCACCCATCCAGGCAAGTGGACAGTATTCCATCACACTCCTGACTTATGCCTTGCAGATTGAGGACAGGCTGTGGGGTGTCAGGAGGTGAGTTACTCGCCTCAAGATTCCTAGCCTCTGACCTGCTCTTGTAGCCACGGTATTTATATGAATACTCCAGCTCAGTTTTCGGTCAATGGTACCCCCTAGGATGTTGATAGTGGGGGATTCAGCGATGGTAATGCCGTTGAATGTCAAGGGGAGATGGTTAGATTCTCTTTCCTTGGAGATTGTCATTGCCTGGAACTTGTGTGGCACGAAAGTTACTTGCCACTTATCAGCCCAAGCCTGGATATTGTCCAGGTCTTGCTGCATTTCTACACGGACTGCTTCAGAATCTGAGGAGTTGCGAATGGTGCTGAACATTGAGCAATCATCAGTGAACATCCCCACTTCTGACCTCATGATTGAAGGAATGTCATTGATGAAGCTGCTGAAGATAGTTGGGCCTAGGACACTACCCTGAGGTACTCCTGCAGTGATGTCCTGGAGCTCAGATGATTGACCTCCAACAATGACAACCATCTTCCTTTGTGCCAGGTATGACTCCAGCCAGTGGAGGGTTTTCCCCCTGATTCCCATTGACCTCAGTTTTGCCAGGGCTCCTTGATGCCATACTCGGTCAAATGCTGCCTTGATGTCAAGGGCAGTCACTCTCACCTCACCTCTTGAGTTCAGCTCTTTTGTCCATGTTTGAACCAAGGCTGTAATGAGGTCAGGAGCTGAGTGACCCTGGAGCAACCCAAACTGACCATCTCTGAGCAGGTTGTTGCTAAGCAAGTGCCGCTTGAAGGCACTGTTGATGACACCTTCCATCACTGTACTGATGATTGAGAGTAGGCTGATGGGGCGGTAGTTGGCCGGTTGGATTTGTCCTGCTTTTTGTGTACAGGACATACCTGGGCAGTTTTCCACATTGCAGGGTAGATGCCAGTCTTGTAGCTGTACTGGAAAAGCTTGGCTAGGGGCGCGGGAAGTTCTGGAGCACAGGTCTTCAGTACTATTGACGGAATATTGTCAGGGCCCATAGTTTTTGCAGTATCCAGTGCCTTCTGTCGTTTCTTGATATCACGTGGAGTGAATCGAATTGGCTGAAGTTTGGCATCTGTAATGCTGGGGACTTCTGGAGGACGCCGAGATGAATCATCAATTCGGCACTTCTGGCTAAAGATTGTTGCAAATGCTTCAGCCTTATCTTTTGCACTGATGTGCTGGGCTCCCCCATCATTGAGGATGGAGATATTTGTTGAGCCACATCCTCCAGTTAGTTGTTTAATTGTCCACCACCATTCACGGCTGGATGTAGCATGACTGCAGTGCTTAGATCTGATCCGTTGGTTATGGGATCGCTTATCTTTGTCTATTGTATGCTGCTTACGAAGTCTGTCATGCAAGTAGTCCTGGGTTGTAGCTTCGCCAGGTTGACACCTCATTTTGATGTATGCTTGGTGCTGCTCCTGGCATGCCCTCCTGCACTCTTCATTGAACCAGGGTTGGTCTCCTGGCTTGATGGTAATGGTAGAGTGGGGGATATGCCAGGCCATGTGGTTACAGATTGTGGCTGAGTACAATTCTGCTGCTGCTGCTGATGGCCCACAGCGCCTCAGGGATGCCCAGTTTTGCATTGCTAGATCTGTTCAAATCTATCACATTCAGCACGATGGACGGTATCCTCAATGTGAAGGCGGGACTTCGTCTCCACAAGGACTGTGCGGTGGTCACTCCTACCAACACTGTCATGGACAGATGCATCCGCGGCAGGCAGATTGGTGAGGAAAAGGTCGAGTATGTTCTTCCTTCGTGTTGGTTCCCCCACCACCTGCCGCAGACCCAGTCTAGCAGCTATGTCCTTTAGGACTCGGTCAGCTCGGTCAGTAGTGATGCTACCGAGCCACTTATGATGATGGACATTGAAGTCCCCCACCCAGAGTACATTCTGTGCCCTTGCCACCCTCAGTGCTTCATCCAAGTGGTGTTCAACATGGAGGAGTACTGAGTCATCAGCTGAGGGCGGGGCAGTAGGTGGTAATCAGTAGGAGGTTTCCTTGCCCATATTTGACCTGATGCCATGGGACTTCATGAGGTCTGGAGTCGATGTTGAGGACTCTCAGGGCAACTCACTCCCTACTGTATACCACTGTGCCACCACCTCTGCTGGGTCTGTCCTGCCAGTGGGACAGGACGTACCCGGGGATGGTGATGGCCGTGTCTGGGACATTGTCTGTTTGTTATGATTCCGTGAGTATGACTATGTCAGGCTGTTGCTTGGCTGGTCTTTGGGACAGCTCTCCCAACTTTGGCACAAGCCGCCAGATGTTAGTAAGGTGGACTTTGCAGGGTCGACTGGGCTGGGTTTGCCATTGTCGCTTCCGGTTCCTAGGTCGATGCCGGGTGGTCTGTCCGGTCTCATTCTGTGTTATTGAGTTTGTAGCGGTTAGGTACAACTGAGTGGCTTGCTAGGCCATTTCAGAGGGCATGTAAGAGTTAATCACATTGCTGTGGGTCTGGAGTCACATGTAGGCCAGACCAGGTAAGGACAGCAGATATCCTTCCCTAAAGGACATTAATGAACTAGATGGGTTTTTAAAACAATCGACAATGGTTTCCTGGCCATCATTATACGAGTTTTTAATTCCAGGTTTTTATTAAGTTCAAATTCCACCTTCTGCTGTGGTGGGATTCGAACCCATGTCCCCAGAGGAACACGCTGGGTCTCTGGGTTACTAGTCCAGTGATAATACCACTACGCCACCGCCTACCCCCACTACACCACAGCCTACCCAGTCCTGAAAGAACATTTTTACCCTGCGAATGTTAATGACCTGGAACTCAGTGCCCTCAAACTGGTGGAAGTTGATACAGCCAATTATTTGGAAAGGAAATTGGTGCACATTTGAAGCAACTAAACGTACAAAGCTATGGAAATCGAGCGGGGTCGTGCGGTTTATTGTATTTCTCTTCGGAGTGTTGGCATAGACTTGATTGAAAGAATGTTCTCCTTCTCTGCCATGAGTACAACTAATGCATCTAAAATGGCTGGCAAATCAAAACTTGGGACTGAAAGCAGTAAGAGGGAAATAATGAGGCTGACAAGAGATATAGGCAGATTAAATGACTTCACAAAAACGTACCAGATTCAGTATAATCTAGGGACATGTGAGGCTATTCACTTTGGCTGTAAGAAAAGAATAGCAGCATATTTTTTAAAGGCGTGAAACTTATAAATGCTGATGTTTAGCTAGACTTGAGGGTACTCGTACAAGTCATCACAGAAAGTTAGCATGCAGGTCAAACAAGAAATTAGGAAAGCAAAAGGGCTGTCGGCCTTTATTGCAAGAGGATTTGAATGCAAGAATTCGACAATTGTACAGGGCTTCACTGAGACCACACCTGGAGTACCATGCACAATTTTGGTCTCCACATTTAAGCAAAGATATATTACATTGGAGATTCACTAATTTAATTCTTGGGATAAAAGCGTAGCCCGATGATGAATGTTTCATCACACTGGCCGTATCCTGTCCGGATTTTAGAAGAATGAGAGATTGTTTCATTGAAACACGTAAGATTCTGAAGGGAATTTATAGAACAGGCGCTGAGAGGTTTTCCCCTGGCTGGGGCATCTAGATGGGAAATATCGAACAGTGGTTATAGTGTCAATATTATGGCCCAATTATATAGGACTGGGATGACGAGCAATTTCTTCACTCAAAGGTTGAGGGATTTTGAAAGTTTCCATCCTAGAGGGCTGTGGATGTTTCATTTCTGAATATATTTAAGGCAGAGATAGAGAGATACCTGGTTTCTCAGGGAACTAAGAGCTGTTGGGAAATGGGCGGTATAGTGAAATTGAGGCTGAGCATCAGGTATGATTTTATCGTGTAGTGAAGGAGACCAAAGTGGCCGTATGCTCTTCTTCTGCTCCTATTTCTTTTGTTCTTAAATTTCTTGTAAAATATTATTGAATCTGCTTCTGCCAGTCTTGCGATCAATAGATTGCAGATCACGATGGTCCTTCTCTCCATGAAACGGTATTTTGCAGTCAGTGGCGAAGCAGTGGTCCACATCTTTCATTATGCCTATCGTTGTCCAGAGACATTTTCTGGCCATTTCAGCAGTAACAGTTCCTCAAATCTCTCTTATCATCACAGTCTTGGCCACATCCAAAACGAAACACTACCACTTTGTTACTGCCTTTAGCCTCTTTGCACTGCTTAAGATCGTAGCACACAACAGAAAAACAGTAAAGTTTTCTTTCAAATCCCTAGTCTAATGGACATGCAACGCAGCCCAATGATAGCAAACACAAACTCAGGACTCCATTTCAATGAGTGGCTTGTTCATGTCACATCACACAAATCATGCAGAGACCCAGCATCACGTCATGTGGTGCAAATGTGTGATTGAGTTCCCAACTGTAACATCAAAACCTTTTCCTTGGTTAATTTTCCATCTCACCATTTGTAGTTGTATGACTCGATGCTATGAGACACTTCGCAACAATATTCTGCTCTTTGGTGACTCCTTGCTCCCTTTAAATTTATCACCAACCTGCCCAGTCCCATTCCTTTGCTTGTGGCCTCACCGGGACATAGTTGGAATGCAGAACATATGACCAGTTTCTTTGCAGCGAATTGTGTTTTCAGCAATAGGAGCACCACGTAAGCATTGATGCCGATTATGTACCGAATTCATAAAAGTAAAGGAGACTTCAGCACAGGCGCAGCTCTGACTCTTCAACTCTGAGTAGTTAGTGAAAGCCTGTGGCTACAGGGCAACATCGCAATTTTCAGCGACTTCCACTAAGAAGGGTTGCACAGCGACGACATATTGGTCTTACAGCCACCTCTCCACACTGTGTGCCTTTCAAACACCAAAGCCGTGGCTCCAAGCGATGCTCTGGAGTAATGTTCTGATTAATCAAACTGGATAAGAAGAGTTGTCTGTGGGTTTTGCGAACCCCTATTCCGACTTACTCACGTTTTAATTCAACAAACTCTGTCTGATTATGTGCGTCCTTTTTCGATTGGGGTTGAACTTCTCTAATCAGACCCATTATCTGGGTGCTCCTCCGTTTCACATAATTCTTAATGTCTGTTGTAGCCGTATAAACAATTCCTACATGGAGCTCGTGTGTTCCTATCTCTTTCTAACTCTGGTTTTCTCTGAGCCATCTTTTTTCCTAAAATCAGACAATTCAAGCTTTTCCTTTTATCATGAAAAAGCACAACACAAGCAAGAGGGCACTTAATGTATCTTTTGAGTCTTTTCCAATGCTCTTGAAAATCATTTCCCATTGCCTCACTGCCTGTGGTGAGTCTACGACCACTCTCATTGTCAAGGACTCTTAAATGTGAGTTTCATGACGGATACATACATTTCGTCTTATTTCTGAGGCTTCATAAAGGGGTAATCAGATAATTCTTAAAGGTAATGTTCTAAGAACTGCCATACCACTTGACTCACTTGAATCAGAGACGTCATCAGCATGTGACTGGCATAACAACCCTGAAACATCTTATATCCGTTGATCAGTTTGTCTTGTTTTCCCACAGCTTTCAATCTTTACCACTTGAAGTCATTCAAAAACTTCTGTCCAGCTGTCTATTCATGTTTATTCACGTATACGTGTCTCTGAGTCTCTCTATTGATGTATTTATGCATGTCTCTGTTTATCTGACCATCAACTTCCTATTTCGCTTTGTCCCTCGATGTATGTTAATGCCGTTATCTGTCTGTCTCTTCTTGGCTGTATACGTTTTTCGAATTACATGTGCATCTCTGTCTCTCTGCCGATTTAATATTGCCTATCATATCCCAGTATTGGTGCCGGTGCCACACGAAATGAACCCCATTTCTCCCACACCAATATTTGAGCCATGTGCTTAATTATCTAACCTTATTTACCCTATACCAATGTGTTCATGGCTCAGGTAATAATTCAAAGATCCAGAGATGGGATGTACCCATGAAAATTGTGGCTACTGATGGAAAAATATCAATAAAGGCCATTAATTCATTGCCATTACCGTTATTATTTCTTGTAATTGTGAGTCGGTCTCCACGCGACTCACAAGCTGCAGTTGCTAAATTGGATAATCCGTGCTGGCAACCCCAGTTTCGCAAATTCTGCATCACCATCTTTTTTGGGAAGTCGACCATTCCATGCCCGATTAATCACATGGATAACATCAGCACCTTTCCTTTTTTGTGTAGCTCAAGAATTATAATTACATGGCCCACAGTTTTAAGTCACTTGAAGACCTTTCCCAGTTTTACAATGACACCTTCCTCCCTAGAATTTGAGCAGCATGTGATGCATCCCCAGATTTCGTGATCCGTGGTGGAAGGTCTTCTCGGCAGTGCACCATCATCAGAAATGCCACGACCCCTGCATTGGAGTAACTGTCAGATTGACGGCACTACCTGCTCATATTTAATGAGTCCATATTTGAAACCAGGATGCAATGTCCTCGTGGTAGGAACAGGCGTTGAACATATAAATTCAAAGAGTTAAGGTAACGTCAGCTCTTGCATGGATCACTGCTTACCACAACGGGCAGTTATCTGCAATCTGCGATCCCATTTCAAAGTCAGCGTTTTGTGTATTACATATTGATAAGGGTGTCATAATGGCAGGGCATTGGTCTTCCTGGCACTTCTGCGGTTCTGCAAAACTTTCAATGCCCTCGAGCCTCGGCTCCACATTCGAATGCAGAAACGTTTTCTGCGGAATTTGACAAGTTAGGTAAGGTAGGATGTGTGTTAGCTGAGCCTCTATCCTGCCTCAATTCAGTCTTAAATCAACATTAGTATTGACTGAGAGTCTGCAACCTTGTTCAATTGTGAATAGAAAGTCGCCTGTCTAGCTCTTATTGCCTGGACGAGTTGGTCCAATTTATTTTTCATTAGGCCTTATCTTTCCATCTCCTTCTATTTTCAGCAGAGATATGGATCCCATTCTTTGCCCTACAGCATACATGGAACTGCAGTTCTGAGCATTCTTTTCTCCTAGAAGCAATAGTCTTGAGCAATCCAAGTTTATTTCTCTGAATATATAACACAACACAAACAATAGGCCTCAGAATACATGTGCAATATATTTTACTTGTCATCAAGTTACCTCTCCAATGCTCCACTGGCTGAGGAATGTCGACAACAGCTCCCAGTCGCAACAATATTTTACTGCTGGGCTCATAAAGGAACCACCATTGTGAGATTTCTTAAATAGCTCATCACCTTGGTCTTACAGCTGAGGTTACTTAAAATACAAGACATTTACTCAAATGGATTACAGCCCTCACAATCATGCATTTGACGTAAAAGGCTGCATTTGTCTACTAGTCTCCACACCTTTCACAACGATTCTCAATATCTGTAACTTACAGTAGATTAACAATTCCTGTCTATCTATCTATCATCCATCTGTGTATAGACTCTGGCCTTGCCTCAGCTGTTCTGCTGAAACCCTCATCCATGATTCTGAGTCCACTAATCTTGATTATTCCAATGCACACTTATCCAGCAGGCCACATTCTATCCGGTGTAAATTGAGGCCTTCGAAAACTCCACTGCCCGTGTTCCTACTCGCAACAAATCCTGCTCGCCCAATATCCCTCTGCTCACTGATCTACACTCGCTGAAAGTTATGCAGCGCCTCTATTTTAAAATTCTCATCCTGTATTTGAAATCACTTCATGCCCTGGTCTTTCCCAGTCCATTTAATTTGCTCCAGCACCACAAACCTCCGATATATCAGTGCTCCTCTAATTCTGACCCTTGTTGTGCATCCCAGATTTTAACGGCCCCACCATGGTTGGTGATGTGTTCACCTGCTAATGCCTTGACCTCTGGAATTCCCTCCCTACACCTCACTGCCTCTCGACATAGTTTCATGTCCGTTGTGTCATCCTTAAAGCATAGCTGTTTGAACGAGAATTCGCTCATTTGCCCCAAAATATCTTTCATGGTTCGGTGCCATATGTTCTCGTGCAATGCCTCGTAAATGCCCCTTGGGAAGCTTTATGTCATATGAAGCTCTAGATAAATCCGAGTTTTTGTTTTATTGTGTCTGTATGACTCTCAATCAAAGTATGTTGATCTCTGTCTCTCTGTCCATCTTTAGTGCTGTTTCTATCTGTCTCTGGACGTACGTGTGCCTCCTTTCTATAGATTTGGCATTTGTTTTTGACTCTTTGGGAGTCTGTCAATCTAGAAATATGTGTCTCTGTTTCCGCAACTGCCTATCTGCCTGCCAATCCATTATGTCGGCGTTTCGATATCTCTGTTACTTCGTCTCTCTGTCTGTCGCACTATACCTGTGCATTTGCCTCTCTGCCACGCTGCCTACCGATGTATGTGTATTTTTCTATCTCTTTCTCTCTTATTGTTTAAAAAACTTATGAATATTTATGCCTTTCTGTCATCGTATGCGTCGGTCTATCGTTGTGTCTATTCAAGGTGAACATAGGACTTTCTTTATATCTGCATCTGTCATGTGATGCAGATATCGAGTCGTCGAGAGGCCGAATGGACTATTCCTGCTGCTATTTCTTATGTTATTATAGTCTTGCCTCTCATTATCTGTGGCTGTCTGTATGTCGACGTATCTTTCGCTTCCTGTGATTCAAAGGCCTGCTTCTACATTAACAATAATCAGTAGGGCATGTACGTTCATATTGAAAATACATTATGTTGTGATCAGCTGCAAAGTATGAGCGTGCTGACTTCACTATACTTCGCTCTGGCAGCCAACAGAAAAGGAAATACAAGTGTCATCTATAGGCATATAAAAAGAAAAAAAAAGGTAATCCCCACATAATCCCCACTTGGGGAGGAAAACAAAACAGATGTAAGCATGGAGAGAGTCGGCATGTCTGAAGTTCTCAATATGTATTTTCCATCTGACTTAACCAAGGAAGAAGACGCTACCAAGTCGTGGTGAATGACAAGTTAGTTGAGACACGGAATGGGCTGTAAGTTGTTAATGAGGATGTATTAACAGTGTCTGGCAGTGGATAGATCCGATAAATCCCCAGGACCGGATCAGATGCATGTGAGGAGACTGAGCAAAGTAAATGTATAACTTACAGAGGCACTAGCAATAATTTTCCAGTCCTCTTTATTTAAATAGGGTGGTGCAAGAAGACAGGGGAATTTCAAATAATGCACTCTTTTCATAAATTGTGTCAGGATAAACACACCACTATTATACGTCCGTCAGTTGAACCTTGGCGGTGGAAAAGATTTTAAAAACGTTAATCAGGGCCAAATTTTAACTGTCATTTTGACAAATGTGGATTAATTAAGTAAAGCAAGTTTTATGATGAGGTGAAATAAAGTGTTGATGAAGATAACGTGTTTGATGTTGTGTACATGGACTTAAAAAAACAAGTAAAGTGCCGTATATCAAGTTTGTTAAGAATATTGAACACCATGGAATAAAATAGACAGTGGAAGCATGATCTCAAAGTTGGCAGGTTGACAGGGAACGTTTGATTTTCGGACTGCAGTAGGTATATAGAGGGACCACTTTTTTCCTGATCTATAGTATTAACCTCGACTTTATTGTACAGAGCATATTTTGCAAATAACACACAACTTCAAAGCATTGAGACGTTTGAGGTGGACTTCAAAAGGACAGAACAGGCTGATGGAATTGGCGGACACGTGGCAGATCAAAACAAATACAAGGAAGTGTGAAGCGATATATGTTGGTAGGAAAATCAAGGGACGGTAATATAAAATAAGGAATAAGGTTCTAAACGTCGTGCAGGAGCAGAGGGACCTTCGAGTATATGTGCCCAGGTCGTTGAAGATGGCAGGACAGATAGAGAACGGTGTGAATAAGGCATACTGGATACTGGGTTTTATAAAGAAAGGATATACTCAGCGGGTCTGGCACGATGTGTAGAGTGAGACACAGAGTTTCTGCTTCAGGTCTGCATTCCGAACAGGTCAGCGACCTGAAGCATTATCTCTATTTCTCCCTTCACAGTTGCTTCCTGAGCTGTAGGTTATTTCCAACGTTTTCTGTTTTTATTTCAGTTGTCCAGCATCCACAGCATTCTGAATTCGCTTTTTTATAAATAGAAACATAGAGTACAGAAGCAGCGAAGATATGGTGAAAATTACAAAGATACTGGCTAGGCCTGAGCTGCAGTATTGTGCCCAATTCTGTAGACCAAAGTTTAGGCAGGATGTGATAGCATTGGAGAGGATGCATAAAAAATTTAAAGAATTTTTGCGTGGATGAGAGACTTCAGTTACATGGACAGATTGGTTAGCAGGGTCTGTTCGTTTTAGTGAAGAGACTGCTCGGAGGGGATTAAATAGCGTTCTTCAAAATCGTGAGGGTTATGGACAGATTAGATCGGGGGAAATTGTTCCCATTGGCAGAAGGGTTCAGAACCACACACCTCGATTTTAAGCTGATTGGCAAAAGAAGCAACGGCGACATGAGGGAAAGCATTTTTTTTTTTATGCAGGACGTGGTTAGGATCTCTAATATACTGCCTGAATGTGGGGCAGCGGCAGAGTCCATCTGGGAATCCAAAGATAATTTGGACAATTAGCTGAAGAAAAAAAAATGCAGGGCTGCGGGGAACAAGCGGGGATTGAGATTATCTGAGTATCTCTTAGAGAGCTGCGGCACAGACAGGACAGGCCAAATGACCTCCTTCAATGATGCAACCATTGTATGATTCTATGATTCCAATGGACATTTCAGAAGGCACGGTTCCCAGCATCGCTCTTAGCATCACATTTCTCTGAATTTCACAAACGAACACAATTATTGTGTTCCTATACTTACCGTCTTGTTCCTTCTTGAGAGCTGTAAGGCAAAGTGCACCATCATTGGACGTTATCTCCAAGATCTTTAAGTAGGGCCAATTAAGACAGCCAAAGGTTGGTGAAAACAAAATGGGGCTCAGCTTTGACAGAAGGTCGAGCCACATCAATTCAAGTGTATTATTCAGAGATACAGTTTCAAGGCACATGACGCCCAAGAACTATTCATATAACGGCAAAGAAGTGCAGTGGCAAGCATTCAAAGGGCAGGATGAAGCAATAAACAGAAACCGCCACAAAATGCTTCATCTTATGAGGCATTATTATCACAGTATTCATTTATGAAAACAATATATTTTCCGCATGAAGAGCTTGATATTTGCCAAATTTTGGAATATTTTATCCGAGATGTCATTACTGACTGTTCATACAAGAACAAAAACAACGGAGCACGTCTCGAATACGCCTTCAACGTGGTGAAACGTCCCAAGATGCTTCATAGGATATTTTTCAAACCACATTCGACCTCAAGACATGCAAGTGGATATTGGTACAGATGCTAACAGGCATGTTCAAAGAGGTAGATTTATATTCCTGTCTCTCTGTTGTTAAACGTTTGTGCCTCTGATGTAAGTCTCCCTCTGTGACTCAAAGTGCTGATTTTACATTAAGATCAACACGGTAAGTTATTAACTCTCATCATTTACAGTCAGAGGCGAAAGTGTGTTTTTTTTTTTCATTGTGTTTACACTTACACACAGATTGTTCCTGAAATTTCAGTGACAAAAGTTCCTGGCATCACTCCCATCATCTTGGCTCTGTAGTATTATAGGCTGAGGAAGATTGCTGTCATCATGGCGTTTACTTCCTCGACATCTCCATTCACCTCCATTTTGAGCCCAGGGATCGGATAACAAATTGCAATACTAAGCACAGACTTGACTCCTATTTAGTCAAGTCGGCATTGAGCTGAAACCATGCTAGAGCCCTGGAAACTGTGATTACTCAACAGCCCGAGACAACAATCGTCGGCTTATTTGCATTAACCATTATTATTGCTATAAATGGGAAATCTCTGTCCACAGGGTTCACAAGCTGCAATACCCAGCACAGTTATTCCCTCGTGTATCCCACGATTGGCAATGTAGCATTACGGAAGATCCTTCTGGTGTTTTGCTCGATCATGTTCCTCATTTAATGCAATCATTAAGACCATCTGTTTACACATCCGCAATATCACCAGCCTTCGCCAATCCTTCAGCTCAACTGCTGTTGAATCCCTTATGCATAATTCTGGACTTACAAATCCTGACTGGTCTCCCACTTTCTGCCCTCTCTAAAGTTTACATCATCCAAAACTCTGCTCTGCATGTCTTTAGCTCGCCCCAAGACTCGTTGCCCTATCCCCCTCTGCTCACTGAACAGCATTGGCTCCTGGTCAAGCAACATTTTGAGTTCAGGTTCTCATCCTTGTTGTCAATTCCCACCATGGACTCGGCAATCCCTACCTCTGTAATCTGCTCCAGCCTCACAACCCTCCAACGTATATGCACTTCTCTAACTCTGGCCACTTGTGCATCACCGATTTTAAACACTCCATCATTGGTGGCTGCAGCGTAAGTTACCTCGGATCCAAGCTCTGGAATATCCTCCCTAAATGTCTCCAGCTCTCTGCTTCGCTTTCCTCCTGTAGAACACTCCTTAAAAATACCTCTTTGACCATGTTTTTGGGCATCGAACCGAGTATTTCCTTTGGTGGTTTGGTGTCGCACATTGTTTCATAATGCTCCTGTGAAGTGCATTGGGACGTTTTATTATGTTAAAGGCGCTAAAAGATATTAGTTGTTGTCATAGCTGTGTGGGCATTGTGACACTCCACGGCCCCAATCATTGACAGGTAACACTGGTGCCTGTTGCCCGGTTTCTTATGTACACCAAGGTTTGTAATATGTCACCTGCAGCTATAAGCCTCTTCGCCTCCTTGCCTTGCTCTTCAGTGTCACCGTGCTCTATAGAATGTTATTCAGGCACGGATCAAGTGACATGATTTGGACTCGATGTCACCCAGATATAGGTGGCTTTCAGAACATCTGACTAGTTTTATCTGCAGAGGTTTGACCTTTCACCAGCTCGACCAACTCCTCGGAATTGGCCAAGTCCCATGACTTATTGAAATAGTCGTTTGGTAGTACTGAACTTGAGTACTGCCGAAAACAAAGACATTTGTCAACGTTAATCGTCTTGCACTCTTCAGGATAAATCACAAGATTACAAATGGAAGAGAAAACAACATTTTATACTGTAGTAAAAGAGAGTGCTGATTGGTTGACAAGCGAACTCTGATTGGTAGAGGCGTTGCCATGGTGAATGCACCAGTTTATGGTGACTGAAAGTTACCTGCCAAGTTTTGTTGGAAATATGAATCATACAGCTTGACAAGCTCTTTCTCTTGAAGACAATTAGCAATCCAGAAAGAGCAGAAAGTGGGTAAAGGGTAGTTATTCAGAGTGGCATACAATGGGAAGCCCGTTTTCCATAAAGATCAGTAAAGGGACAACTCCTGTTCACAGTTTTCATCAACAGTATCAAATCTGAATAAAAAACAATTTCTAAATTTCCGAATGAAGCCACATGCGGGCGGTCGGGTGGGGGTGTGGTTAGTTGGGGGAGAGGGTGCAGTAGTGTTCTAGCGAATTCTCAGGAAGACTGCAACATATATACTGACGGCCACTATTAATGAATTTGCATTATGGGAAAATAATTGGTGCATTAATTTCAACACAGATATTTGCCCCTTTGCCTTTGCTCATAAACTTCGATTTGTTTCTTGTCCGTCTCACTATCAGAACCTATTTCCGCCTCTCATTCTATCAATGTCTTTCATATTTCTCTCACTCTGTCCCTGATTTTCTATGTATCGATATTTTCAGCTCTCTATCTGTGTATCATGCTTATTTTTCTGTCATTTAGTCCATCAAAATGTGTGCCTCTGTGTTCAGAGATGTTTATCTATCTGTCTCACTCCAATCCAGGATTTTGCATTCAGAGCATTGGTGAGGCTCAAAATTAATGGCTGGTATTTTGTGGTCATTGGCAAAAAAAATCATCATTCATTAGACTTACAGCTAAAACAAACAAGTGCAGACATTTCATTGGGGATGGATCTATCATCACTCCAACCATCACACAGTCTCGGCCAGTTTCAAATAGAAACACAACTACTGTATTCCTGTCCTTACCTTCCGTGCATTTTTTATGATCTGTAGGGCACAATTGGAAATCACTCAATGTTGCTTCTATTTTTTTCTTTCGTATGGACAATTAACACAATTCAATGACTGCAAACTCAACCTTAGTATGAAGCTTTGATGAGCTGTCCGTCTATCTCATGGCAGGCAGATTCTGCAAAGGTAGAGTTTCAAGCCGCATGGTGCAAACGTCAGATTGAAAGCCACGCAGCTGTTCTGCCGTCGCTGCGAGGGCCTCGTTTCTCTCCCTCTGCAGAACTTCAGGGTATTACACTGTGGAACATCCGACCATTGTTTTAAAGACGGAGTTACCTTTGATGCTGACATGGATTTTACTTCCTATTCACCTCCGAGTACTTCCATCTCCATCTAGATGATTGGGATATTAATTGCAATCCATTTTTTCCTGCACTCGAAGTCAGCTGGGCCGCAGTTTTGAACCCCCTTCGCAGTTATTCCACGCTTGTCAGCAACGGCACAGGGCCCATATCTGTCCTGCTCTCTCTGTCAATCGATGTTCCCATCTTTATCTCCTTATCGTAATGTTTACCGAGGTATGAATAGTTTGTCTCACGGTGTATTGACCTAAGTGTCTCTCTAACTTTTTGTCTCTAGTCAAGTGTACCGTTTTGAATCACTGTATCTTTCTTTGTCTGTCTATACATTTATGTTTGTTAACATTTAAGTGCCCCTGTCTCTCAGTCTAGTGACATATCTCAACACATGAAGTCAACGCCAAGTATATTGATGAGTCTATCAAAGCTCATCATACATAGCCGGTATGATGCAGTGAACAGGGAAGGAGTCATGTTCGCCATTTAATATACTTACAGCTGCCAACAGACCTCTTATGGATATTCATTGACAACATGCCCTAGTGTCTCACCTACTACCATAGACTTGCTCATTTCCCCATCGGAATACAACGATTTTCATGCTGCAATTATAGGCTTGTTCTTGCTTCTGATTTGTAGGGCACAAAAGAGAATCAATAACCATTCTTTTGACAAAACTTTGCATATATAAAACGACACAAATCAATGACAGCCATCCTAAATTCAGGATTCAGTTTTGGCAATCCAGCATTTCCTGTCACAGATCCCGCAGAAGTGTAATTTCAAGGCATATGGTGCACATGTAGGGATAAGAGCCACATGGTGGTTCCTCCATAAGTACTAGGGCTTCCATTTTTGCTTTCTGAAAAATTCAGCGTACAAAGCCGTGGGATATCACGCTGCTTTTATAAAAGTGGACTAGCTTTGTTGCTACCATAGCCTTTACTTCCAGGATACCCGCTTTTACTTACAACTTTATCCCGGTGATGATATCAAATGCAATCCAAATAAGCACTTTATTTTACTTGTTTCTGCAACTGATCTTAAACTGAATGCCACAGTAGAATGGTGGAAGCTGTGGTTAATGATAGCCCTACTCATTAAGGGCCATCAACCCTTTTCCATTAATTGCTATAATTTCAAACAAGGGGCAATCAGTATCCAACGGCTCACAAGCTGCAGTGTCAAACTCGTTTAATCCCTGCTGGCATCCCCGTATTCTGTGATATTGCATTACCCGAGCTCCTCCTATTTTGTCCACTGTGCCACACCATAGCCACACTCATCACTTTGTCATCACCTGTACCTGTTCTTTGATTTCATGGTTACGGAGTTACATGGCCCATAGCTATAAGTCCCCTTCACGGCCATTGTCCCCTTGTTACCGACACTGTATGGACCGTCTCTGTCTCTCTGCCTCTCTGTCTATTGATGGTTACATATTAATCACTCTGCCTTCATGTTTAAGGAGGTATGCACATTATTGTTTCACTGTCTATCGACTTATGTTTCTCTCCATCGCTCCATCTGTTTGCACGTGTGTTTTTATTTTCCTCTTCGTATCTCTTTATGTCTATCCATATATTTATGCTCTTATCTCTGCAAATTAACATGGGTGTGGCTCTGTCTCTCTGTCTATCGAAAAATCTCAAAGCACAAATTCAATATCAAGTCATGGATGAGGCTGTCAAATGTGATCATTAGTGACTGGTATTTTTGTGGTCTGCAATGAAGGAATCACGTTCATCATTCATTGTACAGTTCTCCAAAGAATTCTTATGGACATTTCAGCGGCAAAATTTCCGAGCATCTGTCCTACTATCACAGAATTGCACATTTTCCTATAGGAGTGAAACAATTTTCTAAGTGGACTTACCATCTTGTTCCTTCTTAAGGGCTGTGGGCACAAAAGAGAATCAATTTAACATTCTTTCCAAAATCATTTTTTCTACGGAAAGTTTACACAACCCAAGGGCACCAAACAGAAACTCAGGACCAAGATTTCACTTTAGGTTAGACCATATCATGTCAAGCGGGCCAATCACAAACACAGCTCAATTCACATATTCCATCGGACTTGAAAACTGAGACTGAGGTCACGTAGCAATTTGAAGCCAAGGATGATAATTTATAATTAAGTCCTTTCTTAAATAAGAACTAATGTAGTTCAGCGAAACAGCTACAGAAGGGGGAGAATTTGGCACAACATGACCTGGATATTATGCTGGAGGCCCCCCTTCCATCGCCAGGCGGAACAGGTGGGAGGAACTTCGCCTCTGCGTTTTTCTGCCCTTGCACCTCTTGGAGCAATCGTTCAGGCATTATAAACAAAGGCAAAATACTGCGGATGCTGGAAATCTGAAATAAAAACAAGAAATGCTAGAAATACTCAGCAGGTCTGGCAGCATCTGTGGAAAGATAAGCAGAGTCAACGTTTCAGGTCAGTGCCCCTTCTTCAGAACTAGCAAATATTAGAAAGGTAAAAGGTTATAAGCACGTAAAGCGGGGGTGGGGCAAGAGATAACAAAGGAGAAGATGTAAATAGGACAAGGTCACAGAATAGGTGATCAGAACGTCATGGAGCAAAGGCAAACAATAAGTTAATTGTGTCTTGAAAGACAAAGCATTAGTACAGATAGGATGTTAATGGACAGAAAGTTGAAGAGCCACAAGTACAAACATGAAAAACAGTGGGTAAGCAAACTGAACAAACTAAGATGAAATAAAATAAAATAAACACAAAGAAACAAAAAAAAAGGAAAAGTAAAATGGTGGGCCAGTCATGCTCTGAAATTATTGAAATCAATGTTCAGTCTGGCAGGCTGCAGTGTGCCAAGTCGGTAAATGAGATGCTGTTCCTCGAGCTTGCGTTTATGCTCACTGGAGCACTGCAGCAAGCCCAGGATCGAGCGGGGGTGGGGGGGGGGGGGTGTTGAAATGGCACTTCTTTGCCGTATAACCCAGGATGCTCTCATCCTCATGTTGCCCGCAGTGATTCCACATGCCACTCAAGCTCGGAAATCCTGAGCTGGAACCCAAGCAGCTGGAGACGCTTCCTATACATATGGCTGCCCCAAGACACCTGATGTCTCCTAAATTTTCCACGTGGTGTTGGAATTACAAGCAACCGGTCTCAGCTGCTAACCGAAGATCTAAAAATCATCTCTGTTATCTCTTTTTAAAATCTAGTTAGTACCTATGGGTAACTATTAATTTTAATTAATATCATTAGATCTGCTCTTTGCTAACATTCTTACTATTAATTCATTTAATGTTATGCTTAGCTCATTAATATATATTAAAAACATCAATGTTCCTAGTTTGAATGAAGGCCCTTGTTTGTAATCGAAACAGAAAAACTCATCAAACAATTACGTTCCTGCTTGGCTCTGATGTCTCACTTTGATTTTTATTTCAGTCTGACTCTAAGATCCCACTCTTCTTTAAATTTCTGCTCTAGCTCTCTGTTCCTGCGCTTTTTTTTCCTACATCGCTATCTGTTATTATTTTATGTATATTCCTCCAATAAATAGTAATTCTTGAACAATCTACTTCAGCCACATTTTAGACTTAAAGCAAGACCATGTGTCACATTCTTCAGCGTTTTTTCTAGTTCTCTTCATGTTCTACTTTTTATACTCATCTCACTATGGAAAGACTTCCTCACTCCTCACTCTAGTTGCAATTATCTTTTAAGCTAATGTTCTTAAGGATTTCTTGTCCTGTTTGTTAAATGAGAGTAATCTTAAAAGTCCATGCACTTACTTGCGGACCAGGGCACTCGCCAGCCTGAGGGTGTCAGACTGACAACTCGATCACCCTTCTAAACATCCTCTTCAGCAACAACATCCATCATTACCAGAGGCTATAACAACAAAGACTTCCACAAAAGATGGGTTTCTTGTTCCATTGTTTGATCTGGCGCAAATAAGGAGAAAGGCAGCAATGTTTTCGATAGCCTCAATTTTACGGGAAGTAGAATGTGGGAGCATGACCAGGAGTGCATTGGTTAATCAAATCAGTACGTTCCAAATGTGTAGATGAGGGTTTCAGCAGCGGAACAATACAGACAAGGGAAGTCGGGTGATTTTACAAACTGGAAATAGGCATTCCTAGTGAAGGTGCCTGCATGTGGTTGAAAGCAGACCTCGTAGTCACATATGAAACTGATGCTTCGAACATTCAGATTCAGCCACAGACAGTTTCTCGGGAGGAAGGGGAAGTCTGTATCTGTGAAAAAGGAGTTTTCAGATTGCACCAAGCCAATGATTTGCATCTTCTCAATATTTAATTGCTGGAACATTCTGCTAATCCAGCACTAGATGTCTGATAAGCAATCTGATAATGCAGCAACCCTGGAGTAGTCGAGAGTGGTGATACTGAGGGAAAACTAGGTGTCATGGGCATACATGGGAACACTAAAACTGTTTTGCCATACATTCATACAATTGCTTCTGCTTCTTTTTCCATTGAATTATGTGCCTGTTTCTATCATATAGAAACAGTGGTGCAGTGGTTAGTACCGCAGCCTCACAGCTCCAGCGACCCAGGTTCTGTTCTGGGTGCTGCCTGTGTGGAGTTTGCAAGTTCTCCCTATGACTGCGTGGGTTTCCGTCGGGTGCTCCGGTTTCCTCCCGCAGCCAAAGTCTTGCAGGTTGTTAGGTAAATTGGCCATTGTAAATTGCCCCCAGTGTAGGTCGGTGGTCGGGAATATGGGATTAATGGAGGATTAGTATAAATTTGTGCTTGTTGGTCGGCACAGACTCGGTGGGCCAAAGGTCCTGCTTCAGTGCTGTATCTCTAAATAAATAATTACCGACTCAATTCCCCGTTTCTCACTCTATAAAGATATGTATGTTGCTGACTTTCTGCGATTAATTCATGAAATCTTGTCCGGCCTCATATGGTCTATCTGCCTATCGATGGATTTCATCCAGTCTCTAGATTCCTCTTGTATTGAAGTATGTATCTCTAACTCTCTCACTGCCTGTCCCTCTATTAGCATATTAATAGTTTTTCTGCACTGTTCATCAACGTATTTTGGCATTATGTCAGTTGACTTATGCATGTGTATATATATATATATATATATATATATATATATGTATATATATTTATATATATTATGTTGCTGTTCAGCAATCTACATCTCGCTATCTCCCATTCTATCTGTCCATCGATGAATGCACTCTTCTGTCTCTGAGACCATCGACAGCTGTCTTTCGGACTATCTGTACCTCTCTTTATAAACATATATCTATTCCTAACTCGATCTCGCTGCTTGCCACTAGCTATCGAGGTAGTTAAGTTTATTGTTTTCTTTCTCTGACGAGAGCGAGAGAGAACGACTGAGAGATATATGTATATATTCCTGACTTTCTGTCTGTTTGACTATCAATGAATTTATGATTCTGTTACTCTGTCTCTCTTACACCTGTCTGTACTCTCAAATTTGTCCAACAACTAAATTTGTGGACTATGGGAAACCTTACAGTGGGGTAAAGATCTGCTACAGGAGCCGAACCCAACGGGGCCCGACCACATGTGTTGGATTCGGGTCGGGTCGGCCGCGTAGAAATTGGAACGACCAGGGCCTGGTCGGGCTCGGGTCCGATCTGGTCATGTCGGGTTCGGGTCGGATTTTTTCCAGACCCGAGCAAGCCTTTACCTCCTTATGTCCTCGTCACAAGTTACATTCCTACCTATATTTGTGTCATCAGCAAATTTAGCAACCATACCTTCGGCCCCTTCATCTAAGTCATTTATATTAATTTAAAAATTTGAGGCCCCAGCACAGATGCCTGTGGCACACCACTCGTTTCATCTTGCCAGCCAGAAAATGACCTTTGTATGTCTACTCTCTGTTTCCTGTTAGCTAATCAATCTTCTATCCATGCTAATATGTTAGCCCCTACACCATCAGCATTTATTTTCTGCAATAACCTTTTATATGGCATCTTATCAAATGCCTTCTGGAAATCTAAGTACAGTACATCCACCGGTTCCCTTTTATCCATGGCACAGGTAACTCCCTCAATGAACTCCAATAAATTGGTCAAACATTACTTCCCTTTCACAAAACCATGTTGACTCTGCCTGATTACCTTGTTTTTTTTTCTAAATGCCCTGCTGTGACATCTTTAATAATAGCTTCAAATATTTTCCCTCAGACAGATGTTAAGCTAACTGGCATGTTGTTTCCTGCTTCCTGTCTCCCTCCCTTTTTGAATATAGGAGTTACATTCGCTGACCTCCGATCCCAACTTATTTTACCACACAAAAACTTGGTCCATGTCTGTGCTCGGGCTTTGAAAGGTATCCTCAATTAGCCATACACTGCTGCCGTATCAGCAAAGGCTTGCAGCACTGTTTTATTAAATCAGCGTACTGATGAATGGTATAGCTAGGTCTGATGATAGTGCTTTAACTTCAAAGACGTTTTAAAAATCTAAAGTAGAAGATGGAGACAATAGAACATTTAACAATTTGGGTAACAAAAAGGGAAGCAGAGCGTGGAAGGAAGGGTCATGGAATGTAATGGTAGTAGTGCAGCTATGAATAAAATCAATTCTAATCGTAGTAGGGATGAAAATATAATTAAAATATGTTATCTGAATACGTGAACCATTCCCAATAAGGCAACTGAACAAATGGCAAAAATATACAGATAGATAGATAGATAGATCGATATTGTTGATCTTATCGCCATTACAGAGAGATGGTTCCAAATGCCATCAACGTTGGGAAACAAATATTCCAGGGTACACAATATTTCAACAAACCAGACAGAAAGCAAAAGGAGAGCTGCAGCAGGAGTTAAACCCAGCAGACAGAGAGGAAATTGGCTCCGAAGATCAGGAAGTAGAATCAACATGGGTGGAGATTGGGAATAACAAGGGTCAGAAAATACTGGTGCGATCAGCTTATAGGATCCATAACAGTATTTATGCCGTTGGGCAGAACATTCAGCAATATATAATTGGGGCTTGCAAGAAATGCAATGTAATAATTGCGGTGGGTGAGGGCTTTAATCTTCTTATGGACTGGACCAATCAGATTGGCAATGGTGGTCAAGAAGATCTGATTGTAATTCCCCTCGTGACTGTTTCCTGAACGATAAGTTTTGGAACGAACTAGGGATAAAGATATTTTAGTTCTAGTATTGTGTGATGAGACAGGGTGAATTAGTAATCTCAGAGTAAAGGATCTTCTGGGGGAAAAAAAGTAATCCCAATGCAACTGTATGCTGTATCAAGTTTGAAAGTGACATATTCCAGTTCGAAACAGGAACCCGCAGCATCAAGAAAAAAAGAAAAATCAATTTCACAAGTATGAGGGGAAAGCTATCTAAGGTTGTTTGGGTAAAAAAGACTAAGACGCATGGCAGTTAGTAAAGAATGGGAAATATTTAAATACATGATTCAAAATGTTCAACAGAAATACATGTCATTATAAAAATAACACAATCTCAGCAAGAAATGTTCATCTATGGCTTACTGAGGAATTTAAAGGGAGCATGAGTTGAAAGAAGAGGATTATAATGTGGCAACGAACAGTAGTAAATCTGAGGATTGGGAGAGGGTTAGAAACCCACAAACGGCCACCAGAAATTTGATAAAATGGGGAAAATATAGAATATGAGTGTAACCTTGTCAAAGATATATAAATAGCTTGCAAATATTTTTACATGTATTCTAAAAGGCGGTGAGTAACTAAAGTGGACGTTGGTCCCTTTCAGGTAGAGAGGGAAAATTATCTTGGACAATGAGGCACAGACTTTGAGCACACAGACGTGTCTGCCTTCATAGCTCAAGACACAAATTACATCACAAGAAAGGATGTAACCAAAGGTCCAGCAAGAGTGAATATCTTAAGATAAGTAATATTAGCAGAGAGAACATACAAGACAAGGGAATGTACAATGGGTGGTAGGACTCTAGGAAGTACAGATGGTCAGAGGAACCTTGAGGCACTTGTCCATAGATCACTGAAGGCAGCAGCACAGGTAGATAAGGTGGTTAGGAAGGCCTATGAGATGCTTGCATTTATTAGCCGAGGCACAGAATGTGAGAGCAGGGAGGTTATGATGGAGCTGTACAAACCGTTAGTTAGGCCACAGCTGGAGTGCTGTGCACAGTTATGGTCAGCACACTATAGAATGGATGTGATGGCACTGGAGAAGGTGCGGAGGAGATCCAACAGTATATTGCCTGGGCTGGAGCATTTCAGTTATGAAGAGAGACTGGATAGGCTAGGGTTGTTTTCCTTAGAGCAGAGAAGTCTGAGGGGGGACCTGATTGAGGCATACCAAATTAAGAGGGGCATAGATAGGTTAGCTAGGAAGAAACATTTTCTCTTAACGGAGGTGTCAATAAGCAGGTTTAAGCTAAGGCAAAGGAGGTTTACAGGAGATTTGAGGAAAACATTTTCACCCAGAGGCTGTTTGGACTCTGAAATACACTTTCTGGAGGGGTGGTAGAGGCAGGAACCCTCGCAACAATTAAGAAGTACCTAGATGAGAATTTGAACCGTCATAGCATACAAGGAAACGGGCCAGATGCTGGAAAATGGGAGTAAAATAGATAGGTGTTTGATGGCCGGCACGGACACGACGGGCCGAATGGCCTGTTGCTGTGCTGTAACACTCGATGACTCTATTGGAAAATTTAAAGGGCTAAATTCCAACAAAGTCCCAGGTCGTGATGGCCTATATGCAATATTCTAAAGAGGTAACTGCAGAGCTAGGGGATGCATTCAATATGTTTTCTTAACATTAGCTCGAGCCTGGAACGGTGCCAGATGTAACCCAATGCAACTTTGCCATTTAAGGAAGGAGGAAGAAATAAAACAGAATAAGACAGGTAGGAAAATACCATAATTGATTTTTAAGGAAATCATATCAATGCAATTAGAAAGTGATTGTATGATCATACAAAGTCAAATTGGTTTGATAAAAGCAAAATCTAGTTTCACAAATTCATTAGAGGTTTTTTGAGGATGTAACTAGTTGGGTAAGAAAGTGGAAACAGTAATTATACTTTACCTTGGCTTTCCAAGAGACATTCGATAAAGTGCAAAACAAAAGCATAATAGACACGATAAGATCACATGGACTTGAGGGTATCATAATAGCATTGATGGACGATTGAATAACGGACAAGGAGCAGAGAGCATGGATAAAGGGGGAATTTTCAAGTTAGCAGGCTGTGACTAGTGGAGTGCCACAATGGCCATTGCTGGGGCATGAGTAAAATACAAACTGCATTCATGGCTTAGACCAAGAGTAATTGAAATAAAGTTCTCAAAATCTGAAGGGAAATCACAGAGATGTTCAGGAACAACAGGGTGGTGATACTGGAGACTTTAATTACCTAAATATTGCTTGGGATAATTGAAGACTTAAGGCAAATGAGGCGGAGTAATTGTGTTTAGGAGGTCTTCCTTGGTCAATATGTTCCCAACCCAACTAGAAATGAGGTATTTCCAGATACCGTGTTAGGAAATGATGTGGGCATGTGGGCCAACTCTCTTTGTTGGAGTTCATGAGTAAGCGTGATCATCGTGTCATAAACTTTAGACTTGTTGTGCAGAATAACAATAAACAATGTATGGTAGAATAGCTAGATTGGAAGAGGGCTAATTTCAGTGCGTTGAGAAAGGATCTAAGCCAGGATAAAATGGAACAAAAGACGTAAAGGAGAAACTGTAAGGGAACAATGTGTTATCTTCAAGTAAGAGTTGCTTCATATGCAGGCTTGGTGCAAACTAACAAGGCACAAGTTCGAAGAACCAGAAACAGGACTCCTTGGATGCCGAGGGAGAAGGAGATTTTGACAAAAATAGGTTGCATGAAGCATGCCAGGTGAATTGTTCAAGAGAGAACCAGGCCAAAGGCAAGAGGGTGAAAGGGAAGGTGAAGAGAAAAATAACATTGCCAAAGAGAGAAAATGAGAATAGAATGCACTCAGCATAAAAAAGGAACCCAAAAAATCTTCTGATGACATGTAACTGGAAAACGGGTAGTGAGAGGTGGAATGGGGCCTATTAGGTCGAAAAAGGGGTAGTGTACGCTCAGAAGCACAGGGCAAGGTTAGAATATTAATGACTACTTTGCATCGGCCTTTACAAAGGAAGCATAATCTATCACAATTCCGGTAGAAGGAAGAGTTAGAACCAATGGATAGGGTAAAAAATGAGAACGAGGAGACATTGGAAAGGGTGTCTCTGCATGGTGTAACCATGTCACCCGGTCCGGATGGCTTACATCCCAGGTTGATAGAGGAAGT
Source organism: Heterodontus francisci (assembly GCF_036365525.1). Taxonomy (NCBI): domain Eukaryota; kingdom Metazoa; phylum Chordata; class Chondrichthyes; order Heterodontiformes; family Heterodontidae; genus Heterodontus; species Heterodontus francisci. The sequence continues at coordinate 26,987,243 of NC_090409.1, read as the reverse complement.
AAAAGTGGAAATTTTGCAAGGGGTTGCCATAATCTTCCAATCTTCCATGGATACGGATCAGGTGCCAGATGACAGACGAGTGGCAGATGTGACACTGGAGTGACAATAGAGCGTGTAAGCACACTCCGAACAGCTACAGGTCATTTTGTTCAACAATAGTGGTAGGTAAGGATTTAGAAGCAATAATGAGGGACAAATCAACTGGCACGCGAAGAGGTTTGAGTTAATTTAGGATCGTGAGCACGCATTTGGCTACTAATCTGATAGATTTCTTTGGTGAACTAATAGGGAGGATGAGGAAGGGAAGACAGTGAATGTTGTCTATATGGGTTTTAAGAAAGTGTTCGACATTTACCACATAATAAAAGTTGTTTAACAACATTCAGGCTAATTGAATAGGAGGGCCAGTGGCAATTGGATAACAAGGCTTATGGGCAGAAAACAGCGAGTCTTTCTAAATTCTTATTCTTTGAACTGGATGACAGTAAGCAGTGACGTTCTCCAAGGGTCAGTGCCACAAGTGATTTTTACTGCATATGAATGACATGGAGCTTGGAATACAAAGTAGAATTTCACAATTTGCCGATTATACCAAAATTGGATGAGTAGTAAACAGTGAAGATGATAGCAACCGCTTGCAACCGGACGAGGGTAAGCTATCAGAATGGGGAGACAAGAGGCAGATGGCATTTAATACAGACATGTCTCACGGAATGCCTTTCGGCAGAAGGAATAGGGTGAGGCACCATAACCATGATGATGCTACTCTTAAGATTGTGCAGCAACAGAGTAACATTTGGGCTGCATCTGCATCGATTTTGAAATTATCAGGACATATTGGGAGATTCATTAGCACGTATATGGGTTCCTAGGCTTCATGAATATAGACAAAGATTTCAAAAACGCAGAGGTTATGCTAAACGTATATAAAGCTCCATTTCTGCCCCAACTTGGGAATTGCATCTAATTCTGGTCGCAACGCTTTCAGATGGATGTAAGGATCTTTGCGAGGGTGCAGAGAAGATTTAACTGAATGGTTCCAGAAATTGTGGTTTTCAGTTACAAGGTTAGTATGGAAAAGCAGGTGTTGTTCTCGCCACTGTAAAGGAGATTGAGCGCATGTTGGATGCAGATATTCAAGATTATGACAGGCTGAGGTAAGTTCAGCAAGGAAACACTGTTACCACTAATCCATGGTTGAAGGGCTAGTAGACACAAATTGAAGGGTTGTGGGAAAAGCTGCAGAGGGATAAACTCTGGAGTCTGCCGTTTTGTAAGCTGGTAACCAACAACCTGGCAGGTTAGTTTAAATTCTCCCCAGCCATAGTGGCAAACCACCTCGATGGGACACTGGTTCCAGTTCTACTGAGGTGTAAAACGGCCCTTTTGAATTGGTGTCTCCTGCCCCATCAATGCTTCCAATGCTCCAATCATCTGAAGCTCTGCCTCCTGTTACAGGTCACAAGCCAAACAATGATCCTCCTTATCTTCCTTTGCTTTTGCTTTTGCTAGCACACAGCACTGGGAGTAATCCAGAGATTACGCCCTTCGACAGCCTACTTTTTAACTTCCTCCATGGCATCTGAAAGGCTCACAGTAGGAACTCAATTCCCATCCTCTCTATGTTGCCCAAACAGCCGTATAGCACAACCTCTGGCTCACTTCCTTCCTTTGGAGAACGTTTTCCTCTTCCCCACGATGTCCTTTACCCAGGTTCCAGGCAGCAATTCAGCAGGCAAAACTCTTGATGATGGTTGCAGAAATGCCTTGCTATCCCTTTGACTATGGAATATCCACAACCGGCGACACTTCTGCTCCTTGTTGTTCTATCATGTGCAATTCAGAACACATTGAGGCCATAGTCTGGACTGCAACCTCCAAGATATCGTGATTCTCAGTAGTCTCCAATGCTGCGAACCCAATTGAGAGTGGCAAAGAACCACGAGGACTCCTGCATTGCATGCCTCTTCATGCTAATCTAGATGATCTCCCAAATAATATTCCGAGATCGTGCTGTCTCTTGGGTGCTCACATCTTATGAGGTACAGCCCAGGAAACTCTCATCCTCGTTGATGTTCCCTACTGTGTACATCTGCCTCTGAAGCTTATAAATCATGAGTTCAAGCAAAAGCAACTGTAAAGGCTTTCTACAAACCGCCCCCCAACACCATCCCCCCTCCCCCCCACCCCCACATCCCTCAAGACGCTTGAAGTTCCCACATGGTGATGTAATTGCAAACATCAGGTTTCAGCTCCCAATGCATGATCTAAAACAAATTATCTGGATTGCCTCTTTTAGAATCTAGTTAGTACCTGGTTTAAGCTATTGATTTTAATTTGAACCTCCAGACCTGCTTTGTGCCAGTAGTCTTACTATTGTTTCATTTAGAGTTATCCATGCCTAATTGATTCTTTGTAACATTCCGGTCTCCAAGTTTGAATCAATGCCCTAGTTTTAGTATAGAAAAAGGGAAATACTTACCAAACAATAACTTACTTGCATTCTGCCGATGCCTTACGTAGCTTTTTATTTCTGTTTATATCTGACTGTGAGATCCCGCTCTTGTTAAATATTCGCCCTGGCTCTCTATTGTCACTCTTTCGAAATCTCTATCTATAATCTTTCTATCTGTATTTCTCCAATAAAATGCAGTTTTTCAACAATTTGTGTTTCAGCCCCTTTTTCGACTTCAACCAATCCCGTGCGTCACATTCTTCAGCTTTTCCTCCTTCCCTTGTATCTCTACTGTTTATGCTCAGCTGACGATGGAAAGCCTCTCTCACTCCCCACTCTAGGTACAACTATCGTTTATAGTGGTACCCCTATTCGTTCCATATCATTACTGTTAAATGACAGTTATCTTAAAAGTCCATGCAGTTACTAGGGGACCAGGGCATGCGCCAGCCCGAGGTTGTGATGCTGACACTCAAGTGCCTTGCTAAATATCCATTCCAGCAAACATCAATCCTTTCAGGTGGCTAGAGTGGCAAACATCACGCAAAAGACCCATCCACAGAGCGGCACATGCTTTGTCAATAGGATAAAGCAACAACCCAGAAGGCACTCCTTCCATAACATAGCGCGGAATTTTCCTTCCTCTAAACTATTTGAGACTTTACAGTTTCCAAAAGCTTTCTGAAGTGTTAGCTTCACAGATCGAATGCTTGGTAATGTATTTTCCAGGAAGACTGCATTATTACATGGGACTTGCCGCACTACATCAAGGGACATGCCCCACTCCAAGTAAATAGCCTCCACTGTGCCGTACACATTGGTGCATTTACTTATGCGAGGTAGATATTGGACGTGACGGCCCGAGCAACAAATTTCGGAATTACTCACTGATAGCAACCGACCATACCTAAATAAGCCCCGGATTGTTATTTACTCCATCGCAGTGCTCAGGCTTTTATGGCATGCATTATGTTAAACTGAAGCATCATCATACTGCTTCCTAATTTCAGCGATGGCTATTTCTTTAGAAACCTAACT